>NC_134228.1:7374695-7999695 GCF_965140235.1 Caretta caretta
CGTCTAACCCAGCCAACTACAGTTCTACATGAGGGATCAAGAGACGCCAGCCACCCCTACCGCACAGGGGGCTGTGTCCTGGCAAGCAGGGACTCTGAAGGGGATTGAGGGGTCACAGTGAACAAGCAACTCAACATGAGCTCCCATGGTGATGCTGGTGCCAAGAACGGCCAGACTGGGTCAGACCCATGGTCCTGCTAGCCCAGCATCCTGTCTCTGACCATGGCTTGTGCCAGATGCTTCATACAGAACAGGGCAATTATGGAGTGATCCTTCCCTGTCATCCATTTCCAGCTTGTGGCAGTCAGAGGCTAGGGATACCTAGAGTATGGGCTTGCATCCCTGATGATCTTGGCTAACAGCCATTGATGGATCTGTCCTCCAGGAACTTATCTCATGCTTTTTTGAACCCAGTTATACTTTTGGCCTTCACACCATCTCATGGCACTGAGTTCCACAGGTTGACTCTGCCTTGTGTGAAGAAGTATTTTGTTTTAAACTTGCTGCCTATTAGTTTCACCGGGTGACCCCAGGTTCTTGTGTTATGTGAAGGGACAAATAATTCCTTAGTCACTTTCTTCACACCGTTATATAGACGTCTCTCATCTCCCCCCTTAGTCTTCTCTTTTCCAGTCTGAACAGTCTCAATCTTTTAAATCTCTCCTCATACGGAAGCTGTCCCAGACCCTTAATCATTTTGGTTGCCCTTCTTGGTACCTTCTCCAATTCTAATATATCTTAAGATGGGGCAACTAGAACTGCCCGCAGCATTCAAGGGGTGGACATACCATGGATTTATATAGAGGCAATATGATATTTACTGTCTTATTATCTCTCCCTTGCCTAAGGATTCCCAACATTCTGTTAGCTTTTTTGACACCCGTTGCACATTGACTGGATGTTTTCAGAGAACTATCCATGATGACTCCAAGATCTCTTTCTTGAGTGGTAACAGCTAATTTAGACCCCATCATTTTGTATGTATAGTTGGGATTATGTTTCCAACGTGCATTACTTTGCATTTATCAACATTGAGTTTCATCTTCCATTTTGTTGCCCAGTCTCCCCATTTTGTGAGATCCCTTTGTAACTCTTCACAGTCTCCTTTGGATTTAACTATCTGGAGTATTTTGTATCATCTGAAAAATTTGCTACCTCACTATTTTACCCCTTTTTCCAGATCATTTATGAATATGTTGAACAGCCCTGATCCCAGTACAGACCCTTGGGAGACACCACTATTTACCGGCTCTCTCATCTGTGAAAACTGACCATTTATTCCTATTCTTTGTTTTCTGTCTTTTAACCAGTCCATTCCCTTTTTCTTTTAACCAGTCCATTCCCAGGTCCATTCCCTTTTATCCCATGACAGCTTATTTTGCTTAGAGTCTTTGGTGAGGGACCTTGTCAAAAGTTTTCTGAGAGTCCAAGTAAACTATATCCACGAAATCATCTTTGTCCTCATGTTTGTTGACTTCCTCAAAGAATTCAAATAGATTGGGGAGGCATGATTTCCCTTTACAAAAGCCATGTTGATTCTTCCCAAATAAATCGCGTTTATCTACGTGTCTGATAATTCTGCTTACTATAGTTTCAACCAATTTGCCTGGTACTGAAGTTAGGCTTAGTGGTCTGTATTTGCCAGCATTGCCTCTGGACCCTTTTTAAAAATTGGAGTCACATTAGCTATCCTCCTGGTCATCTGGCACAGAGGCTGATTTAAGTGATAGGTTACATACCACGGTTAGTATTTCTGCAATTTCATATTTGAATTCCTTCAGACCTCTTGGGTAAATACCGTCTGGTCCTGAAGACTTGTTACTGTTTAATTTACCAATTTTTTCCAAAACCTCCTCTATCAATCACTCAATCTGGGACAGTGCCTCAGATCTGTCACCTAAAAAGAATGGCTTGTTTCTGTTTTCCTTAGTAGGATCCAACGTCCAATTTTTAAAGGATGTCTCTTCGTCTCTAACCACCTCTTTTACACTCTTGTTTAGCCATGGCAGAATTTCTTCCCCATCAGGGGTATACATTTAGTGTGAGCCTCTATTAGGGTACTTTAAAGTTCTCAGAACCAAGCACAGTCTGTTTAGCTGATCCCAGAGAAGACTGAAAAGTGACTCAATCACAGCAACTTCAGAGAAGCCAAACTAGGTACTAAAGGGCACTTTAATCTAATGGAGAAAAGCAGAACAAGAATCAATGGCTACAAGTTGGAACCTGACACATTCCAGTTAGAAATTAGGCATAAATATTCCCCAGTGGAACAAACTCTCCAGGGCAGTGGTGGATTCTCCACCTCCTGATCTCTCCCAGTACAACCTGGCTGCCTTTTGGGAAGAAAACTTCAGCCAAGCACAAGCGACTGGGTCCCTACAGGGGTAACTTGGAGGCAGCTCCCTGGCCTGTGATAAAGCAGGTCAGACTATTTGATCTAATGGGCACGTCTGGCCTTGGAATCGGAGAGAAATACAGGTTCTCCCACTGGAGTATCGTCAGCCTCTCTCGTATGCACAGCAGCCAGCCGCACAGGCCCCGGCAGCAGGCTTCATGCGAAGGGCTGCACGACAGCACAGCTGCATCCCCAGCCCACTGGGGTTCTCTGGCTCGGCCACACACCTCCAAGCTGCCCCATTGATTGGAAAGCTTTTCCCCCCTTCAGCCTCATGCCGACATAGCAAACAGCCGGAGATGAGTGGCGGAGAACCAGGGCCTGTGTGGGGAACTTACACGGCACAAGCTGAGCTGAGGCGTAGCTGAGGTAGCGGGGGGCAGAGGGACGTCTTTGGGGAGAGGCCTGTGAGTGAAGGGCACAGAGTGGGGCTCAGCTCTCAGCCTCGTTCCCCACTCCCTGGCTGAATGGGGGCTGGGCACCAAGCCCCATGGGTAAGGAGGACAGCAGCATCATAGGGCCTATTGTACTGGTACCAGGAGTGCTGCCAGACTGTGGAGGAAGCTGGGCCCTGCACCTTCTTGGCCTGGACCTCTGTGGAAGTGCCCAGGCTCCAGTTAGGGTGAAGCCCCCAGAACCTCACCGCTGGGGGTCACCGAGCCGACTGGCCGCAATGCATGCTGGGACCCAAAGTCTCCATGGGCTGCATGTCCATATCTTGAAGGATTCTCTCGCTGTATGCCCATTAGGTGGGGCTGGCAAGTAGGTGCGCCTGGGCCCAGCGATTCCCACAGGAACACAGCTGCTCAGAGACTGGGCCAGGAAATGACCGCTCCCCCCGCAGCTTCCCCCAGCCAGGGCACCGGGTCAGGCTGGAGCCCACAGGGTTGGGGAGGAGCAGGGTGGCACCTGGTCTGGCACAGGAGGCTGCCCCCGCCACACTCACCCACCCTCGGGTTTTCCCAAGGGACAGACTGTTTAGTTTGGTTAGAGACCAATTTGAATTTGTTCCCCCCTCCCCCTGCAGTCACGCATACCAGTCTCTGACGCGGATGAGCCAAGGACGGGGCCCGACTGAATCCAGGGTGAGACCCAGCTCCCACCAACGCTCTTACCCCCCCACAGTGCACGCCAAAGCCATGATTTCCCCCCCCCCACCCATCCCACCTCTCTGCCAGCAGGACATCCACCCTGCCCAGCTGGCTCCCTGGCAGCCCTACCCCCCCCGGTCCTCACAGCCCCCAGGGGCCAATTGACCAAGTCCTTGGAAGAAGGGAGCACTTCCCAGCAGGGGAGAATCCCAACAGCAGAACCCCATGTTCCCCCCAGCCCCTAAGTTCATCAGGTGCCAGCTGCATTCCCAGCAGCAGCAGCAGATGAGCCGTGTGCTGGTGCATTAGACCTTCTTCCGCTGAGGCCTCACCCTGGGGAATAGCTGAGGGAGGAAGGAGAGAGAGAGAGAGAGAGAGAGTGAGCTTCACCACAGCAGTGCCCTCCCAGCGACCGCGGCGCCACGAGCTTCCCCACAGCAGTGGCTATTGGGCAGTCGTGGTCAGAAGCCTGCCAGTGTTCAAGGGTCCACAGCTCCACCAGGAAGTCTGCCCATACCCCAGATCCTGGCTGGAACTGGGACTCCAGGGACTGGCCGGCTCCCAGCTGTGGAACCGCTAAGTGAAACTGACATTCTTCTCTGTTTCATGGCTGCTATTCAGGGAATAGCTCTGAATTCTTGTCAGTTTCACAACTCTGTTTCAGGAACACCATATTCTGGTCTTTCTCAAACCAATTTTTCAGGGATCTCTGGTTCGCCAGGGAATTTTGGTAAATTTATTTTCTGAATCGGAACCAAGCAAATTAGAAAACACCAAAGCTTCAGGACAACTGAAATCCCCGAGTCTCGGGCCAAACACACACCAGCACAGCTAGGTCCATCGGGGGGGCGTAAAAAAACCACACCGGCCAGTGACCCAGCTATGCTGGCAATGCCCCTAGTTTGTAGACAGCATTGTCGAGGAAGGCTCAGGCAGGTTCAGCTTCTGGGGTTCGGGGATGTGGTGTTCCTAAGGCAACAGAACTCCTCCTATTGTCAGCATACGCTGCGTCTGCACTAGGGGCTCTGCTGCCATAGCACAGGTCCGCAAAGTGTGCGACGCACCCCCTGGGGGTGTGTGGAGGAACACCCAGGGGGTGCAGCGGGGTCTGGGCCAGCCCCCATGGGGGCGGGGAGGAGGGGAGGGAGTGCTACCCAACCCTGCTCTGCTACCAGCTCTGATCCAGCCCTGCCTCCAGCCACGTCCCTGGCTCCCAGCCCCACCCCTGGCCCTCGGCTCCCTGCCCCACGGCAGCCCCCAGCCAGGGCCAAGGCTGGGAGTGGAGACACACCTGGCTGCCGGCCTCCACCGTAGCCTGGCTGCAGCTCCACTCCTACCCCCAGCCTCGGCCCCTAGCCACAGCCGCACTCCTGGCCCCTGACTCGCCCCCAGCCTTGCCCCCTTAACTCAGGCCACGTCCCCCCGCCCCAAGCCGCAGCCCCAGCCCGAGCTCTGGGAGACTGGAGGCATGGACGGGGTAAGGAGGGTGCAACCCTCAAAAGTTTGGGGACCACTGTGCTGTAGGCTTTGCAGTGAAGACACAGCCTAGATCAGGTCTGCTCCCAGGTGGTTCCAGCCCGGCCCGTCCTCCTCCAGCCCCAGCCCCTCCCACCCCGGTGAGCTCAGGGCAGGGCTCACCCCAAAGTAGTTCTTGGGCACGTAGCCCTCCTGGCCATAGAGCGAGGCCCACCACCAGTCCAGCTCCTCCTGGCTGTCGCGCCGCAGCACGGTGACCGGCTCCCCCTCGCGGAAGGACAGCTCGTCGCTGAACTCAGCGCTGTAGTCCCACAGAGCATACAGCACCCCGTTGTTCAGCAGCCCCATGTTCTGCTCCACATCTGCAACAACAGCCCGGCCGGGCCGCGGGGGGGGCGTGAGCCAGACACCACCACGGGGATGGGGGGAGGCGCACGAGCGAACCAGCTGCCGCCACGGGGGGTGGGGGAGGGAAGAGAACGAACCAGCTGCCACAGGCTTGGGAGGCATAGGGATCAGCCAGCAACCCCAGGGGAGGCCCAAGTCCCTCAGTGGAATAACCCAGCCTCCTGGCCCCACCAGCCACCCGGCGATTCCTTCCCCCATAGAAGTGCCCTTCCCCCCAGAGTGGTCAAGCCCCAGGCCTCTCCCCACGCCACAAAGCTGCCCCCATGTCACGGAGTCCCTGGGCGATGCTCTGGAACTGCTCCCTACGAAGCCAGTCAGGACTCTGGGGAAGTCGCCTTTCTGTGAGCAGCCTGTCTGCAGGACACACAGCTCACACAGCTTCCACCTTCCTGGATCTGACCTCGGAGCATTCAGCCTCCTCTACCCCTCCGTGCGCTTCCCACAGCGAGTCGCCCAGGCGGGCTTCTGGGGAAGCCAGAGGGTCCTGCACCCCAACTCCGCAGTCAGACGTGACTCTCAGCCAGCCAGTAAAACAGAAGGTTTATTAGACGACAGGAACATGGTCTAACACAGAGCTTGTAGGTGCAGAGAACAGGACCCCTCAGCTGGGTCCATTTTGGGGGCCAGTGAGCCAGACAACCACGTCTGCACTTCACTCCATGTCCCCAGCCAGCCCCAAACTGAAACTCTCTCCAGCCCCTCCTCCCCTGGGCTTTGTCCCTGTCCCGAGCAAGGAGGTCACCTGATTCCTTTGTTCTCCAACCCTTTAGCTCTCACCTTGCAGGGGGGAAGGGCCCAGGCCATCAGTTGCCAGGAAACAGGGTGTCGGCCATTCTCTGTGTCCAGATCCCTGCACACACCTGCCCTCTAGGGCTCTGCAATGGTCATACACCCTTACCCCACCACCTAGATACTTAAGAACTGCATGGGGGAAACTAAGGCACCCCCACACTGTTCAGAGGAAACATTAAGAACAGTCCCGCTTCGTCACATCCCACCCCGCCCCTATGAGGTTGACCCCCGCCCGTCCCCCGCTCCTCCCCATGGTGGCCCCCCCTCACCGGCCAAGTAGTTGAAGCACTCGCTGTAGCCCTCCCGGTAGGGGTCGCACTTCTCGAGGGCCATGCTGCCGTCGCTGAAGGTGGTGGTGAAGATGGCGGCTCCGTGCCGGATGAGGGCCATGCAGATGGCTGTGTCGTTGCAAGAGGCGGCACAGTGCAGGGGAGTCCTGGGGGCAGGAGGGACAAGCTGACAGGCACCCAGGGCAGTGGGGGGCTCTGCTGGGACCATCAGCGTCTGCCTGCACCAGGGGGCACGACGGCAACCTGGGGCAGGCAGCACCTGGGACAGGGAGGGACCCCAGCCACGCACACAGTACCCGCCCACCCACCCGCCTCAACCCTGCCCGGGCCCACGGGGAGCACGAGGGCACAAGGCTGGGCCTGGCATGCTGCAAGGGAGGGGCAGGGCCAGGGTGCAGAGCTGGGCATCAGGCACTGGGTGATAGGGGGGCATGGGGGCTAGAGCAGCACAGCTGCTCTGAGGTGCCAGGGCTGTGCAGCAGGAGCTCGAGGGCAGGGATGTGGCTGCACATAGGATGAGGGCACTGGGATGCTGGGGCAATGCTGGCAGGTACGGGGCTGCATGACAGGGGGCCACAGGGCAGCGCTGGCAGGCACGGGGGTAGGCACCGGGACACAGGGTGCAGGGCAGCACTGGCAGGCATGGGGCTGAGTGGCGAAGGGCCACAGGGCAGTGCTGGGAGGCGCGGGGCTAGACACTGAGACGCAGGGTGCCAGGGCCGCATGGCGGGCACAGGACTAGGCACTGGGACGCAGGGGGCCGGGGCCGCATGGTGGGCACCAGTGGGCACAAGACTGCATGGTGGGTGCTGACAGGCACACGAGCGCAGGTCGGCTGCCAGCGGCTGCATGGGCGGGCGCTCACCATCCGTGGCTGTCCATGGAGTTGACGTTGGCGCCCACGCTGATGAGGAAGTCGACGATGTTGTGGTTGGCCCCGCAGATTGCGTTGTGCAGAGCTGTGATGCCCTCATCGTTGGGCTGGCTCGGGTCGTTGAGCTGCAGGCCAGAGCGGGTGAACTTAGAAAACGCTGCCAACCGCCTGTCCCAGGGTTGTGCCCCCTGCTCCCCCCCCGCACACCGGGCCCGTCCCAGGGGCTGTGTCCATCCTGATCCACCAGAACATGGCAGGACACTCGCCATCTCCCTGACCACTGTTGACAAAGGAGCCAGAGCAGCCGCCCAGGGGCCTGCCGGCTGTGGGGTACAGGGATGTGCTGGGCCTGCCCATGGGGGGCCCCTTGGCTGAGTCCCGCGGGGATCACGGGCTGACGGGGCAGCAGCTTTCGCTCACCAGTCGCAGGGGCTGGAGTCCGTGTCTAGCTGGCCAGGCCCCAGCCGGACGAAGGGGACAGGGCAGCCTGGGGGTGCACCGGCCCCCGGCCATTGCCTCCTGCCCAGTCCGCGCTCAGCAGAGGATTCCAGGCCATGCCTGTCTCCAGAGGGGCAGGGCGGGGCGGGGCAGCAGCCTCACCTCGTTCACTGCCTGCTGCACCACGTCCAGCTCGCCCGTCAGGGCCGCGTCCAGCAGCAGCACCAGGGGGTTGAGCTGCACCCGTTTCCCCAGCCGCCGCCTCGGGGACGAGACCTTGCGCAGCGCCGAGCGCTTCTCCTGCAGGCACGCAAGGGGCAAGGTCACGGTGTGGGCGGGAGGGGTCGCAGCTCGGGCTGTGCCGGCGAGCGGGGAGGCCAGTTCTGGGAGTTGCGGGGGTGGGGGGGACCAGCTGACAACTCCATGGGTACACCAGGGAGGTTGGGGGGGCCCTGTCCTGGGGCTGTGGGGAGGGGCTGGCTGACAACTCCATGGCTGTACTTACAGAGCTGGGCATTGAGGTGCCGGGGCTGGGGGGGTGGAGGGGGGAAGGCGTTTGTCTGAGAGCTCCATGGTGCACTTAGAGGGCTGGGAGCCAGGGTGCCGGGGCTGGGGTGGGGAAGGGGTCTGGCTGACAGCTCCTCGGTGCACTCACAGGGCTGGGCGTCGGGGTGCCACGGCTGGGCATCGGGGTGCTGGGGGCATGTCGGGCTAACAGCTCTATGGTGCACTTACAGGGCTGGGCGTCAGGGTGCGGGGCTGGGGCGGGGAAGGGGTCTGGCTGACAGCTCCTCAGTGCACTTACAGGGCTGGGCGTCAGGGTGCCGGGGCAGGGGTCTGGCTGACAGCTCCTCGGTGCACTTACAGGGCCGGGCGTCAGGGTGCCGGGGCTGGGCGTCGGGGTGCCGGGGCTGGGGTCTGGCTGATAGCTCCTCGGTGCACTTACAGGGCCGGGCGTCGGGGTGCCGGGGCTGGGCGTCGGGGTGCCAGGGCTGGGGTCTGGCTGACAGCTCCTCGGTGCACTTACAGGGCTGGGCGTCGGGGTGCCGGGGCTGGGCGTCGGGGTGCCAGGGCTGGGGTCTGGCTGACAGCTCCTCGGTGCACTTACAGGGCTGGGCGTCGGGGTGCCGGGGCTGGGCGTCGGGGTGCCGGGGCTCTCCGTAACAGCCAGCAGGGGCAACGCTGCGGGTGCTGGTGGGCTCTGGGGCGAGGGCGTCGGGGCAGGGCTGACTGGGGTGGCTGCCTTCAGCTCAGCTGTCTCCGTGATGAGTGGCAGGTCGTCCCCCACCGACACGGCCTCCTCCTTGCGGCCCCGGTGATGGAAGAGGCGGCTGATGAGCTGCTGGTATTGCTTCTTGTGGGTGGGCGGCAGGACAGGGCCGGGGCTCTGCTCCATGGAGCCACGGCGCTTCAGGGGCCGGGGAATCTCCGCCAGCACCCGAGCCACCTCCTTGAACTCGGGCACCTTCTGAGCCTCGGGGGGCAGGACAGGCTGCAGGCGGGTGGGGCTCAAGGGCCGAGCCACCTCCTCCGTCTCTGCTGGCTCGCTGCTCCGCAGGATGCTCTCCAGCTCGGGCTCCGTGTCGCCCCCCACCGGGGCCCCTCGCACGGGCTCCACCGGTGCTTCAAGGGCTGAGGCCCTTCCCGCGGCTGGTAGAGACATGGCAGGTCAGCACACCCAAGTCCTCAACCCCAGTGAGCACCCCCAGAAAAGGGACAGCACCCCCAGACTCAGACCCAGTACAGCACTCCTAACCCTGGGCAGCACCGTGAGATCCAGACTCCAGTCAGCACTCTCAGATTCATGACAGCACCCCTAGACCCAGGGAAGCCAAGGCAGCACCCCAGATCCACAGGGGGAACCAGGGCAGCATCTCTTCCCCAGCCCTAGGCCAGCACCCCCAGGCCCAGACCCCAGTTAGCACTCCTAGACCCAGTCAGCACCCCCCAGGCCAAAACCCCAGTCAGCACCCCCCAGGCCAAGGACAGCATCTCTAGACCCAGGGGAGCCAGGGCAGCACCCCCTTTCCCAGATCCACAGGAGGAACCAGGGCAGCACCCTCAGACCTACACCCCAGTCAGCACCCCCAAACCCCAGTCAGCACCCAGAAGCCCAGACCCCAGGGGAGCACCCCCAGACCCAGGGGGTCCAAGGCAGCACCCCCTTCCCCAGATCCACAGGGGGAACCCGAGCAGTACCCCTTCCCTAGACACTAGGCAGCACCCCAAGACCCAAAGGGGAGCTCCAAAACCTACTCAGTTCCTCCCTTATCCCAACAGCTCGGGGGAGTCCTGGATCCACTCCCAGCCCCCTGGCCCTTGCAATATCCAGCCCCGTTGCTGAGTGCAGAGCAATTCCTCCTGTTTCCCCCCACACTCTGCCCCATGGTGCTAGGGGTCTGACCTCACCCCCGCCCCGGGGGAACCAGGAGACCATCAGGCCCTGCAACATCTGCCCCAGGTCTCTCACCTTCAGCCCCCGACGGGGCCGGCCGCAGAGGAGCCTGGGACGGAGGAGACAGCTGCTGGAGCTGGGGCTGCTTCTGTGGGGAGCGGAAGAAGATGGGGGAGCCTGGGGCCCCCTGGGGCTGGCCCTTGGCACTGGAGGCTCCGGATGCCCAGAAGGCGTTTTGCAGCTTGAAGATCATGGAGAGGGGCAGAGGCTTGTGGCGTTTCGCCCGCGTGCCCTGCAGGCTGGGGGGCGGCATGGCGATGCGTGAGATGGGCTGCTGGGAGAACTGCCAGTTGCGGGGCAGGGTGCCCGTCTGGCTGGCGGGCGGCAGCCTGCGGAAGGAGCTGTCTGGTCTGCGCTCGCTGGGCAGCAGGGACACTTTGTAATTGCGGGGCAGCGTGGCGCTGTGCATGGCATAAGGCTGGGGGTGCTCGTCCTGGAGGGGAGAGAGGGGGCTGTGAGCCAGCCAGGATCAGATGCAGTGCTGAGAACACCCCCCACCTTCCCCCAGCAGCACAGGGGGACACCCGGCCATAAGTCATTGCAGCTCCCACACCTAGTCAGTACAGCTCTGGCTCCAGGGTCCCACCAGCAGCGGGGCAGGGCCCATGCAGGGCTGCCAGCCACAGGAGCTGCCTGCTGCCAGATGCGGGGCTGCCAGGTTCCCAGCGCAGGGGCGAACTCACAGGCCCAGCTGGCCCCAAACCTCTCTCCCGTCACCCCAGATCAGGCCCACTGGTCCAGCTAGCCCCATCCCTGCGCCAGTGGCCCCAGATCAAACTCCTGGCCCAGCTAGCCCCACCCCTGCGCCAGTGGCCCCAGATCAGACCCACAGGCCCAGCTACCCCAGTATCTGGTCTCTGGCAGGGGTCAGCTTGGCCTGATTCAGATGCAGATGAATTCTCTTCACCCCCCAGAGCACACAGGGACTGGTGCTGTGACTCCTTCCTCCCCATGTGGTACCACGCTATGGGCCAGCCCCACTGGCTGCTAGCCCTGCCTGGCCAGCACTTACCTTGCCTTGCCCTGCGACCCCATCCAGGCTCGATTCCCTCCAAGGAGCCAGCTTCAGCCCCGCGGGCACCTGCCTGAGCCCTGTGTGCACATCTCCTCCTGCAGGAAGGCAGCTGGTGAGGTGGGGGGCTCCCATGTTGTCGCAGGGGACAAGCTACACACTGCTTTTCTGTCCTGCTAGGATGGGGGTCTGAGGGGCTCTGTGTGGAAATGGAGCTGGCACCCATCATAGGACAATGCTAGGAGCGACCCCCCCGGTGCTGCCAGCTCCCCCGCGGCCCGCCAGGGACCCCCGGCGCTGCCAGCTCCTCCACAGCCAGGAGCTTCTCAGAGACTGGGAGGGAGAGAGAGAAGTCTGTTCCTCCCCCCAGGCCCTCCCCATGGACCCTGGGCACTCACTCTCGTAGCCGGCCGAGTGGGATGATTTCTTCTCGTACGCCACGTCCAGGTCTGACTCGTTCCAGCTCCTCTGGGGCCTTCGCCGGATCACCAGGTCATCTGGAGAGAGAGACTCTGAATGGTCTCACCCCACCCCCAGCCCCCCCAGCACCTGGGTCCTCAGTCCTGCCCTGCCCCCAGCAGGGGCCATGCCAGCCCCAGGATGGGGGATGGGCAGGGGAGACCTCACCAGCATGACCCAGAGACCTCCACGTCCCCCAGGGAAGTAACTGCCTGTCTCAGCACCGCAGCTCGTCCGTGCTCTGAGCCAGGGGTCCATGTCCCACCCCACCCCACCTTTTACTGGCTGTAAGGGTGAGCAATGGGGAGGGGAGGAGCAAGCAGGGGGCAGGGTCTTGGGGGGAAGAGGTAGTGCGGGAGCGGGGCTTCAGGGGAGGGGACAGCCCAGGATCAGGGCCTCAGGGAGAAGGGTCGACACAAGGGCGGGGTCTTGGGAGAATGGGTGGTGTGAGGGCGGGGCCTTGGGGGAAGGGGCGGGGCCACCGTTCAGGCGCCCATGGCCCCCCCCACACTTTTAGAGAACTTCCGTCACCCCTGCTCTGAGCCCCCCCGTAAAGCTGCAGGACACAGCAAGCACCCCTCTAATGCCCCCTAGAGGAACAGGCCCAACGGTGCTCTCCCCTTTCCCCCCAAAGCCATATGGGAGGGGGTCTGTGTGTCAGGCTGGGGCTGGCTTACCTTGGGCCCGGAAGGGGGCGAAGGAGCTGGGCCCAGTGGGGAACAGGCTGTGGCTCTCGTAGGGCGGCGGGTGGGGCGGCCGGGGAGATAGCGCGCGGTCCGGGAAGAACATCTGCAGCGCCGAGGCCTCAGAGGGGGCGGGCGGCAGCCGGGGGGAGCTGGCGCGGCCCGCCGGCCTGGAGAAGGACAGGCGCTCCGTGGCCCCAGCCTGCCACAGGGAGCGCGGGGAGGGCGCGCGTGCCTTGGGGCTGGGCAGGGGCAGCGAGTCGTAAGAGACGGGCAGCACCTTGGGCCGGGGCGACTGGGCCCGCTCCAGGGGTTCGCCCTGCAGGTAGAAGGGGGACTGGGGCGAGGCGGGGTGGCCCAGCAGGGCCTTGGCAGGGGGGCTGCAGGCGGCGGTGGGCGAGAAGGTCTCAGCGTGGTAGGAGATGTAGCTGTTGGTGCTCTCCAGGGACAAGTTCTTCCTGGCGTACTGAAGCTGTGGGGACGTGGCCAAGCCAAGCGGCTCTGGGGCGTGCGAGGGGCTGGCGCCGTATCTGTCCACCTGAGAGCGGCAGGGAGAGCAGACAGGCTCAGCACGGGCCTGGCGGCTGCAGCCCCTACCCCATCCAGAGCAAATCAGACTCCTCTTATGGCACCACTGCACCGGTGGGCATAGCACTAGGGGGCACTGTGCTGCAGGGAGCGGGGCAAGGACTCGTTGGGGGCTCTGTCCCTTTGGAGTGAGTGCTGACCCCCACTGGCCCAGCCTGGCACTAGGGGGCACTGTGCTGCAGGGAGCGGGGCAAGGACTCAATGGGGGCACTGTCCCTTCGAGGTGAGTGCTGACCCCCACTGGCCCAGCCTGGCACTAGGGGGTGCTGTGCTGCAGGGAGCGGGGCAAGGACTCATTGGGGGCTCTGTCCCTTTGGAGTGAGTGCTGACCCCCACTGGCCCAGCCTGGCACTAGGGGGTGCTGTGCTGCAGGGAGCGGGGCAAGGACTCAGTAGGGGGCGCTGTCCCTTCAGGGTGAGTGCTGACCCCCACTGGCCCGGCATAGCACTAGGGGGCGCTGTGCTGCAGGGAGCGGGGCAAGGACTCAGTAGGGGGGCGCTGTCCCTTCGGGGTGAGTGCTGACCCCCACTGGCCCAGCCTGGCACTAGGGGGCACTGTGCTGCTGGAGGTGCCTTCTTGGGGATGAGAGACCTGAACTCTTGCCCACTTGATTCTTTCACTAGCCCGTTCACAAGACTCCCCTGTGCCAGGGTGTTAGCCCTGGGGTCCTGGTCAAATCCCATTCCTCCTCCCTGAAACATCCCCGTCCAGGTGAAAGTAGAGGATTCTCTTTCAGCTACATCGCACCCCAGAGATGGCTGCATCTCAGTGGTGGGGCAGTGCTCCCTGTGACAAGGCAGTCGTTGCCAAGACAAGCCGTCTCCCTTCCCTGCCGTACCTTGGGCTGCCCAGCAGTCTGCCCTGGGCTGTCCGTCCACAGGGTTTCCAGCTGTCTGGACAGCTCATCCACCTTGGCTGCGGCCGTGTCCAGCTCCACCTGCTTCAGGTCAATGTGCTTCATAGCTAGGGCTGGGGGAGACGGCACCATGAGGCTCTGTGCCAGGGCAGGCTCCGCACCCGGCTGGCCTGGGCTATGCAGAGAGCCCAGAGCCATGGCCCTGCGGGGCCCTTGTCCTGATCTGAGTGTACCCGGGCAGGCTGGCGGTTCCAAGAGGCCCCTAGACTTGGTGAGCAACAGGGTCCCAGGTTCATCCCATCCCCAGCTTGTCTCCAGGCCTCTCCTGAGGAGTCGGTGGGGAGCAGAGCACTCGGGCCTGTTGGTGGGATGGCTGGGCTGCCGGTTCAGCAACAGCAGCCCAAGCGCTCTGGGAGGCTGTGACCAAATAGCTGAAAAGCCACTAGTTATCGCACCC
This sequence comes from Caretta caretta, assembly GCF_965140235.1. NCBI lineage: Eukaryota > Metazoa > Chordata > Testudines > Cheloniidae > Caretta > Caretta caretta. The sequence continues at coordinate 7,388,970 of NC_134228.1, forward strand.
CCCAGAACCCTAATCTACTGCACCCCGAACGCCTGGCCACCACACACACCCTCTGCACCCCCAGAACCCCAACCTACTGCACCCCGAACGCCTGGCCACCACACACACTCTCTGCACCCCCAGAACCCCAACCTACTGCACCCCGAACGCCTGGCCACTACACACACCCTCTGCACCCCCAGAACCCCAACCTACTGCACCCCGAACCTCACCCCTGGCCACTTCACACACCTGCCAGCCACCACGCACCCTCGGCACCCCCCAAATCCCCAACCTACTGCACCCTAATCCCCACCCTTGGCCACCTCACACACCTGCCAGCCACCACGCACCACCACCAAATCTCCAACCACCACAAATCCCCCACCCTCCTGGCCACCCCACACACCACCATGCACCCTCTGCTCCCCGCAAAAGCCCAACTCCCTGGCACCCCAAATCCATGAAAGCCACCATGCCCCCTCCAGCCCCTGGCTATCACCATGCACTACCCCCAAGCCTCTGGTCACCACACATCCACCAGCACCCCTCCTGCCTCCCCAACACCTCCCCCTAGTCACCACACAGCCCCCACCTCTCCCAGCCACTCCCCAGACCACTGTGCACAAAGCACAGGGCCTCCCCACCCTGCGACCCCCAGCCCTCCACCCTTACACTGGAAGTTGAGCTCCAGCAGGTCCTGGGCACCATGCATCTTCTCGCTGGCCATGGTGCAGAGGGCTCAGAGGCCACTGGCCACCAGCTGCAGTGTTGCAGGGATCTGGGGACAAGAAGCACTTCCATTGGGACCCAGAGCTGCCTTCTCAGCCAGGGCCGCCCTCTTGCCCCACCCAGGTGCCAACGGGCTGAGTAGGCGCCCGGTGCTCAGTATCGCTCCCCTGCCCTATGAAGCAGCCCTGGGAGCCAGGGGCGGGGCTGGCTCCTGCCCGGCCCTGGGGATGCAGGCGGAGGGGCTGACTCAGGGCTCTTGGGCAATGGGAGCAGCAGCAGAGACACCTGGCCAGGCCACAGGCGCCGCCCGCTCCAGTGAGCCAGGGCGCCACAGCTGGCATCCAGCACCAAACGGGCCAGGTTCGGGGACGTCCGGGCACCAGGACCCGGCCCTGCCACCGACACAGGGGCTAGGGACACAGCGAACATCCAGCTCACCTGGCACCAACCCCACCAGGTCGGTGATACTCCAGACCCTGGCACTTCTGCCCCCCTGCCTGGTGCACAGGCTGGGCACAGCCATGCCTGAGGCTGCTGAGCACCATGCAGGGGAGCAAACCCTCCTGCAGCTGAGCCTGCCACCCACGGCCATCCCAGGCACTGAGCGAACACCCACGGGTGGACACAGTGAGGCACCCGGGCCTGCTCGCCGGGCACATGCAGAGCCGGTAGTGCCCTGCATTTGCCGGGCCAGCAGCACAGCTGCTATCAGCTCTGCTCTGCTGCCCAGCCCCAGTGCCCCCGCCCCCCCAGGGAGCTGCCCAGCCCCTGCCTGTCCCCCACCGTAGCTGCCCTCCTACCCCCCCCCCCATCACCCTCCAGGGACCTGCCCATTCCATTCCCCTAGGGGACCCAGCCCCCACCCTGTTACCCAGAATCCCTTGGGGACTGGACTTGCCCCCCACCCCTGTTACCCAGAATCCCTGGGGACCCTGCAGCCCATTCCTGGCTGCATGCTGTGACTGGCTTGAATTGCTTTCAATAATAATAATTAAAACACGCAATCCATTGTGAGGCTCTGCACTGGGCATCCTAGCCGAGAGCAATCACCACCAGAGCTGCCTGCCGTGGGCATCTCTGCCCCGAGTGAGGCATCCCCCCCGGACACGCCAGGCCCGTGCCAGCGGAGACAGCGTGTGGCACCAAAATGGAAGTTATAACGGAGTACACAGGGTGAGCCAGGCCCAATCCAGCTTGCCGTGCCTGAACCAGTCCTCACACCGGGCTAAGGTCCGCCACGGCCCGGCCTGGCACAGCACACCCTCCCCCTAGGGCTACAGCTGCACAAGAGAGGCCGTCTCCCCCTGGGATCAGCTCCCCGAGACCCCACGACGCAGAGCCAAGCCCCCAGAATGGTCTCCTGAGAGCAAGGAACAAGTGGCATTAGGGTACATGGGGGCAAACCCACCTGGGCACACAGAGACACAAAGCACACACATGGGCCCATGGAGGCACAGGCCGGGGGGAGGGAACATGACTGCATGGGGTTGTACAGACAGACAGGCACACAGTGGCATGGACACACGTACGCCTAGTGCGGAGCTAATCCCACGGGACTCTCACATCCATCCATGGGCCCAGAAAGACTGGGGTGGGGGGTGGCCCAACCCAGAGCTGAGCCTTGTGCCTCTATCTGGGCCCAGCCAGAACCTGGCCTGTCCTCCTCAGCCACAGGGACCCAGAGCCTGGCTGCTCCTGGGCCCGGGTCACATTGGGCCCCTCGCTGGAAGGATTTTGAGCTGCAGCCTCAGACCCACCGAACCAAGGCTCTGCACTGGGCCCGTCTCCAGTTACCAGCCACAGGCAGGAGCCAAGCCTGGGGCAAGACAAGGGGGCGGGGGGGGCACCAGCAAATGAGCTGGGGGACATGCAGCGACGGGTTCAGAGCTATGGGGCAGGGGGTCGAGCTAGCTCCCAGGGCTGAGGCTGTGTTGCCTGGATGTGGGGCTTTCCGGTCTGGTGCCTCCGGGAGCTATTACTGGGGGGGTCCAGGCCAGATCGCACCGTCTGCAGCCCCAGAGTTAGGGGCCATGGCCCAACCCCACACACAGACCCTATGCTCTGAGCTGTTCTGCCCCTTCCCCATCATGCCCCTGTAGGCCCCACCCAAATTTCAGGCCAGCTGGGATGCTGCACATGAGCTCCCCCTGGAGCCAGGCAGGGCAGGTGAGCGGAGAGCGCTGGTGTTCACAGCACAGGAGACACCATTTCCCAAGCAGTACAGACCCCTGCCAGGCCGGGAAGGCGCCTGGGGACAATTGCTGCAGGGGAAAGGGCAGGGAAGTGGCGGCTTCTGGGGACCGAGGCCCCTGAGTGCAGCAGGGCGAGGAGGCTGGCTAGACGCCCGCTGCAGGGGGCCATGTTGTGAACATGGAGCACGGTGCTCCCCTTCCCGGTACCACGTCCTGAGCCATGGAGAGCTCGGAGGCAGGGGAGAAGAGGGCTAAGGCATCAAGAGAGTGAGGCGCAACTGGGGCAGGGGTAAACCTACCAGTGCAACAGGGGAGCTGGCCCCAGGGAATGCGCGGAGCAACTGGGGATGCCGGGAGCCCACAGGGGGGACAGGGGACTGGTGAGTCAGGGGATCTAATTCAATTCTGAGCTGCGGACGCCCCATGTGACTTCATCACCACCCCTACCCCGGGCTGCAGCTACCCCTGAGCTACAGCCGATCGCAGGGCCTAGCTAGGCTGGCACCGAGGGCCAGGGAAGGAAGAGCAGGGAGGTCACGGGTGGGGGAAGACGCGGCCAGCTACGGCTGCGGTGGAATGCACAGGCCCTGGGAGGAACCAGCCACAGAGGAAGGGAATTGGAGGGGCTTTGCCATGGGGTCTGGGAAGGAGCAGAGTGAGCTAGGGTGAGCACTATGAGACCCCTGCTCCCAGGGGAAAGGAGGGGCCTGGGGCAGAGGTGCCAACTCCGTGGGTGCTCTGGGGCTGGAGCACCAACAGGAAAAAAAACCAGTGGGTGCTCAGCAGCCCTGCTGATCAGCTCCTCCCCCTTCCTCCCAGCACCTCCTACCCACCAGCGATCAGCTGTTCAGCGGGGAGGGGCCAGAGACGATGGGGGGGGGGAGCGAGGGTGGGAAGTGGCAGAGGTGGGAAGAGGTGGGGCAGTGCCTTGGGAGAAGGGGGGCAATAAGGGGCAGGGCCTGGGGTGGAGCAGGGGTCGAGTCCCCCCTGGGAAATTAGCAAGTCGGCACCTCTGGCCTGGGTCACAGAGCCAGCCCCCACCTCCTGGGTCACTGTAAGGTCTGTAGCGTAGTGCGGACATAGCCTGAGATAAGCCAGCATGGGAGCAGCCTTCAAGTACAGACAAGACCCTGATCCTGGCCCCACCCTGGTAAATCCAGGACCAGGGGTTGCAGGGAGGGAAAGAGGATTCCCCAGGCAAGAATCAAAGGTGTGTGGAGCCGCACCAGGGCCAGAGCGGCTCTGTCTGCTTTTCAGGACAGAACCCAGCGGAGCCCAGCCAAGGGGAAGGGCTTTGAGCTGCAGCTATCTGATACCCAACGGAAACAAGTCTGCCTGGGCCTGTCACCTTCCTGCTGGCAGGAGCACAGGCTGGAGAGGGAGCTGCTTTGCAGGTGGGCTGGGAGTCAGACCTTCACTCACCTCACGTCAGCCCAGTCTAAAGTGTGTTAATGCCACTGCGGACCATGCTAACCAAGGCCAGAGAAACAGGCTAGGGGATGGGCCCAGAGCAACCCAGCTAGCCCTCCCGCAGGAGTATCTGCTGGCCAGGAGGACTGGGGCCTAGCCCTGGGCTGAGTGAGACTCCACAAAGCCTGGCAGGTGTGAGCCCTGTGGAGGGAGGGCAAGGCGAACACTGTAGGGACAGGCTGGGGGCTCTGCCACTCCCTAGCGGGAGACGGGTTCGGCCAGGAATCACCCCAAGGGAGAAGGCTGGGGGCCCCCCATCACCAGGGATGTACAGACCCAGATTTGGCAAAGGCCCAGGGACAGACTGCAAGGATGCTGCTGCTTGGCCCTCTATGGTCGGCCCAGACAGGGCCTTTCTAGTTTCTGCCCCATCGTCCCCTCCTTGTCCTCCTGCTCCGGGGTTAGGCCCCCTCGCTGCGCTCTGCCATGCTGGTACCCATATAGCTCTGCTCTCATGCTGTGCAGCCCCTCTGCCCCTGGACTGAGCTCCCGGCTGGGGCAGTCCCCCCACAACCACTCGCGGAGTTACGCAGCAGCGGAGTGCCTCTGTGGCCCGTGCTGAGCTCCGTCTCCTCACCCCCCACTGCCCTGGGAGGGCTCTGCCCTAGAGAAGTGACGGCAGCGCTCTCTGACCAGGGCCACAGACTGCAGCTCCGGAGTCCTGCCGGCTCATGGCCCAGCTGGGACTCTGCCCCAGCATCCGCCAGCTGGGTGACACCCCCCCCCCCAAGAATGCCCCTGGCAGAGCAGCGTTAGGGTCACCGCAGGCAGGGCCTCCCAACATCGCGGGCAAGGCCAGGGACTGCTCCCTGCGCTGCCACCTGGGCAGCACCTGGCTCGGCTGCTACCAAGTCTCGATATGCTGCCTTGATGGATACGCACAACGCACATGCAGACAAAACAGGCAGGTGCACACACACCACAGGTACGTGCAAAGGTACATACAGCGGATACACACAGTGCATGCAGACACACAGAGCTCCAGCCACCCTACACACACACACAGCACATGCATATACACAGAGGAACATACACCCTCCACCCGCACACAGACACAGTGGAACATACACCTTACACACGCACACAATACAGACAGACACCCAGTGGAATGTACACCCTACACACGCACACAGCGCATACAGACGCCCAGAGGTGCATACACCCAGAGGTACATACACCTGTAGTGGGGTGGTTACCCCGCTCCTGGGATAAAAGGAGTGAGAGCAGCTGAGGGAGGCTGGCTGAGTAGCTGGGCACAGCTGGCCCTGATACGAGGGCTGTGAGTAAGGAGTCGTGAGAGTCTCACTCCAGCCCTGGAGCAAGAAGGACCTGGCTGCCTGGAGAGACAGGGTACCTTCAGCAGAGCAGCGCTGGGGAGCTCAGGCCTGGCGATCTCCCAGGCTGAGGCCTGGCAGGAAGGCCTAAGGAGGTACTGGGGCTGCAGGGAGACAGCTGGGGCTAGAAAAACAGCAGGTCCAACCCCCTTGCCCATGATGATTGGCCACTACAGACTGCAGTTTGCCCCAGAGAAAGGGGGCTAGATGACGACTGGCAGTAGCCATTGAGGCAAGGGGGAGGGGGTTCCCCTGGGAGGGGAGACCCAGAATATGGGGGATAAGAGGCACAGGGAGGGACACGGGGCCTGACGTGTCTGAAGTACAGTGGTGGAGATAGATGAACAAGCAGGTACCAGTAGGAATATAACGGCCAGCAGGAGGCGCTCTGACCAGTAGGAGGCGCTAATTCCCGGACTGACCAGTAGGAGGCACCACACCCATGAGTACCCACTGTGCTATAACACCTTACACACACACACAGAGGTATGTACACCCTACACACACACAGCACACACACAGGTGTGCAAAGCCCAGGCACTCGCGTGAAAAGCCCAGGAAGCTGGGGCACACCTGTGTGGCTGAATGGCCAGTGGTTTTGCTGAGCGTCTCTCGAGCTCAGCCTGGCATTGTGCATCACTGTGATGCACCATCAGGCTGGAGGAGATGGGGACAGTTGGGAGACACTGATAGAGATGCCACAGGGTTGTAGCACGTGGGGGTTGAGGCTCTGTGGGGCTGAAGCAGCCTGTCCTGACGCTTCCGGGGTGGGGCAGCATCGCCCTGTAGGTCACTCCTGTCCCCCCTTGTGCATCACCACCGCTGCTCCAGTCGCCCAGCTCTCCAGGCTCTGGTCCTGTCCATCTCTGCTCTAGGATGAAGGTCCCAGGACAAGAGGAAACAGGAAGAGCCATGAAGGGTGCCACAGCCCCCTCCTACCAGCTCCCCAAGCCAGCCTGCAGCTGAACGGAGATATCCCCCGGGGGGCTGCAGCTCAGCTGTGACACTGCAGGAGAAGGGGATGGTGGGAGCGCCAAGCCCAGGAGTGTCAGGCACCCCCATCACCCCAGTCCCTTAGCATCATAGAATATCAGGGTTGGAAGGGACCTCAGAAGGTCGTCTAGTCCAACCCCCTGCTCAAAGCAGGACCAATCCCTAATTTTTGCCCCAGATTCCTAAATGGCCCCCTCAAGGATTGAACTCACAACCCTGGGTTTAGCAGGCCAATGCTCGAACCACTGAGCTATCCATCCCCCATCCCCCCTTCAGAGAACGAGCCACAGGAAGACTGCTCTCCAGGAGCTCAGTACGCCGGGGAGACGTGGCCCCCGACATGCTCCTGGGGCGCGGCCCCCACCCCCAAATGCACCCCGTAAGATCCTGCTCTGGGAAAGCCCCTTGGCATGCGCTCGACTCCTGGCTGCAGCGGGACTCCAGCGGCTTCCATGGGACTGCACAAGCTCTCAACGGGAAGCAGCTGTTGCAATGCTTTGTGTGCTGCTGCCCCGGGGCACGTGTGTGTGACCCAGAGACGCTTTGGGGGTTTCAAATCATGGGAAAAGTGCATCCCCCCCCACTCCCAACTCTGCACTTAACCATTTTTGCCTAAACTTTCCAAGTAGGCGAGGGGCACCGGGGGTCCCTGTGGCCAGGAGGGAAATGGGGCGCCTGGTATCACAGCACAGCCCTTCAAGTGGGACAGGCCCCAGGCCCATTGCTGCTGGCCAGTCAGTCAGGGCTCAAGAATCCTACAGGAAACGGAAGGAGGGGCAGGTCACCAAGGAGCATACACGGGACCAGCGCGAGTGTGTAGGGACAAAATCAGGAAAGCCAAGGCAAGGAATGAGCTACAGCTGGCCGGGATGTTAGAGCCAACAAGAAGGGGTTCTACAAATACGTCAGGCAGAGAAGAAGAGTAGGGATGGTGAGGGGCTGCTGCTCAATGGAGAAGGCGAGCCAGTAACTGCTCAATGCCTACTTTGCTTCAGTCCTCACACAAGAAAACAACAGGTGACCGGACGACTAGAGAAGTTACCACAGACATTAAAGGGGATGGGATATCAAGCTGGTTTGACATGATTTGTTCTTAGTAAATCCATGCTGGCTGCTAGTGATCACCCCTTCATCCTCCAGGAATTTGCAAATGGAACATTTTAGACATTGCTCTAGTAGATCCCAGGTATTGCGGTCAGGCTGACTTGTCTGTAGTCCCCCGTCTCCTCCTTTCCCCCCTTTTTAAAGATGGGCACCACACTGGCCCTTCTCCTGTCTTCCGGGACCTCTCCCATCATCCATGAGTTTGAAAATATTATCGCCAGTTGGCTCTGAGATTTCGTCAGCTAATTCCTTCAGCACCTTGGGGTGAATAGCATCCGGCCTCACGGATTTGAATTCATTCAGGTTGGCCAGAAGATCTCTGATGTGTTCTTTACTTATCCTTCTTTGACAGGGTAGCTGGATTGGTGGCTGGGCGGGATGCAGTGGGCATCATATACCTGGACTTTAGCCAGGCTTTTGACACAGTCCCACATGACATTCTGATAAGTAACCTGGAGAAATGTGGGCTCAGCAGAACTACCATTGAGTGGATACATAATTGGTTAAACCACCACAAAGAAAGAGTAACTATAAATGGAATAAGAAAAGGAGTACTTGTGGCACCTTAGAGACTAACCAATTTATTTGAGCATGAGCTTTCGTGAGCTACAGCTGTGAGCTGTGAGCTGTGAGCTGTAGCTCACGAAAGCTCATGCTCAAATAAATTGGTTAGTCTCTAAGGTGCCACAAGTACTCCTTTTCTTTTTGCGAATACAGACTAACACGGCTGTTCCTCTGAAACCTATAAATGGAATGATGTTGGATTGGAGGGAGGTCTCCAGTGGGGTTCCGCAGGGATCTGTTCTGGGTCTGATGTTGTTTAACGTGTTTATTAATGACCTGGATGTAGGACTAGAAAGCACCCTGATCAAATCTGCAGATGACACAAAGCTGGAGGTGGGAGGTTGCCAACACTTTGGAGGATAGAGCTAGAATCCAAAAGGATCTTGATAAATTAGAGAACTGGGGTATAGACACCACAATGAAATTCAACAAAGACAATTGTAAGGTGCCACCCTTGGGGAGAAAAAAACAAACAGAGAATGGGGGATAACTGGCTTGGCAGCTGCACTACTGAGAAGGATCTGGGAGTTGTGGTGGATCCCAACCTCAACATGAGTCAACAATGTGATGCTGTTGCAAAAAAGCAAATGCAATTTGAGATTGCATTAGCAGAAGCACAGGAGGTGACAGTATCGCTCTGCTAGACATTGGTTAGGCCTCAGCTGGAGGACAGTGTCCAGTTTTGGTCACCAATGTCTAGAAAGGGTGTGGAGAAACTAGAAAGGATCCAGAGGTGAGTGACAAAGATGATCAGAGGGATGGAACGCAAGCCATACGAGCAAAGGTTGAAGGAACTGGGTATGTTTAGTCTGGAAAAGAGGAGATTAAGGGGGGACATGACAGTGGTTTTCAAATATTTGAAAGGCTGCCATAAAAAAGATGGAGATAAGCTGTTCTCTCTTGCCACAAAGGGCAGGACAAGAGGCGATGGGTTCGAACTACAGCACAGCTGATTTAGATTAAATCTCAGAAAAAACTTCCTAACTGTAAGAACAGTAGGACAATGGAACAGACATCTAGGGAGGTCCTTTGCTGGAGGTTTTCAAAAAGAGGCTGGAGCCACCCGTCATGGGTGGTTTAGACACAACAAATCCTGCATCGTGGCAGGTGGTTAGACTAGGTGACCTTTGCCGTGCCTTCTCACCCTATGGGTCTATGATTCTAGGTTAGCCTCGCTTGCCCCCGGGACCCCTCTACAGAACTCTGGCTGGGTCTGTTCACGCCACCCCCTCTTGATCTGGGCCCTGGCTGGGTCGCCCTGCCAGGGAGAGGCACAGCTGGTGCCGTCACGGGGCAGCGCCAGGGGGGCAGAGGCAGTGCAGAGGGCAGCGCCAGGGCTGTCCCCTCTCCCTCCACCCTGCCCAGCTGCAGCCTCATGCACTCTCACCCTTCAGCAGGCAGACAGGGCAGATCCCGCCACCTCATGGGCATCAGAGTGAAACCCAACAACCCGGCGCTGGGCCAGCGGGCTCCACCCCTGCGCCAGAGCACTGGGGAGCACAGAGCCTCCAGGGACCTGCCGGAGCCTGGGTAGCGTTACCAGCTCCAGCAGCCGCAGGGAGAGCAAGGCACAGAAAAGCAGGGACTCACCCCAGGTCATGCAGCAAGATGGAGAAGTCTCAGGAATCCCATCTCCCAACCCTCTCCCCACCAACCACGAGAACCCACTACCTTCCCACAGCTCTGGATAGACTCCAGGAGTCCTGGCTCCCAGCTCCCTCTCCACTCTGACCACTAGACCCCATCCCCTCCCAGAGCTGGGAACAGAACCCAAGGAGTTCTGGCTCCCAGCCCCTTGCTCTTTCCCACTAGACCTCACTCCCCTCCCAGAGCCATGGACAGAAGCCGGGAATCCTCCTTCCAACCCCTGGTGTCTCCAGCTCCCGAGAGAGCTGCACGGGGGATCTCTCCGCTCAGAACTCCTGCTCATCCCCGGCCTGACAAGAGTGGAGAAGTGGGCACCACACGGCCGAGTGTCCCATGCAGTTAGAGGTACCAAACCCGACAGGTGCAGGCACACCGGCGGGCACCAAGAGCTGGGCCTGCAACTCAAGAGACGGCTTGTGGGAGTGTGCAGCTGTCCAAGGTTCTTGGCCCAGGCAAAGGGCTGGTGCCAGCCACCAGCCTCTGCAGAACTGGGGCAAGCAGCCATGACATAGTCACTTTCCCTAGCGCAAATGCAAATTGAACGGAGGACCGGCCTGGCCATGCAGTTGGCTACGTTGGTGATGGCAGCAGACACTTGAGGACGGGGGAGCCAGGACCTTCGGCACAGGGCTCAGCTTTCCACTGGCAGCCACGGACCTGCCCTGTCCCCAGCTTCTCCACACTCTCTGGCAGGGTCTGACTGGATCTGCCACGTCAAAGGGGCTTTTCCATGGTGGAGGGACCTCAGGAGCTACCTGCCTGCCTGGGACGGGGGAGACATCCTGGAAGCTTCTCCTTATACGCTGGGAGCCTCGGGAGGGCCCCCCTGGCGCCTAGTCCTGGCACTGGCCCGTTGGGGCCGCCTAGAGGAGGGGAAGGGGTGAAGGAGGAGGGCTTTGCCAGAAGGTGCTGCGGTAACATCCCCAGCACAGCTCTGCAGCCAGCAGTGAACCCCTGGCCTCCCGCACCAGCCTTGAGGGAGCAGTGAGTCCAGGGGTGAGCCAGCAGTGGGCTGTAACCAGCCCCAGGTCCAGCGAGCTGGCACTAGCCAGGTGCCACCGCTCTCCATCCCTCAGGACAGCCCAGCTCCGAGCCACCTGTGGCTTTGGTGCCCACCCCGGCCGGCAGAAAGTCCCACGCAGCCCCCTGCACGGCCCCAGCCCCCAGGCGGCACTGGCAGGCGGGTGAGTAACACACAGCGCTGTGCATGTCCCAGACACTCGCTCTGCCGCCGCCCACTAGGGAAACCTGTTCCTTAGCCAGCCACACCCAATTCCAGAGAGCCAGGTAACGCGCAGCTGGAGCCGCCCAGCCCACAGGATGCACCAGGCAGACAGACCGGCCCAACGCCCCCCAGCAAACCAGCCCTCTCCCTCACTGGTCCAGGAGCAGGGCCCCAGCCCCAAATGTCACCATCGGGAGACACCATCATGGACCCGGGCCACCACCCACTGCTGCCAGCTCGGCAGGGAGTCTTGGGGGTCAGTGTGCTCCTCCTCTGCAGGGCCCGGGAGTCCGGGGCTGGGTCCCCCTCACTGCACTACACCCCTTCCCTGGCTCAACCCAGAAGCAAAGTGGCACTGGCCTCGTGGCCCCAGATTCTGGCAGGTGGGGGCCTCTGAGAACAGACTGCCCTGCCCTGCATGGAGGGCTGCACATCAGCAGGGGCCCCCCAGGGTGGGAGGAGGCCCCGCGACCAGGGCCTCAGGTGGTTGGAGCTCCCGGTCCAGCCCCCCACAGCAGTGTCACAGCTGCAGCAACAGGAGAAGTTTTGTAAACCTCACCTTGTGACCCGATGGCAGCCAGACCTGACCCAAGCTGACACTCTCCCATCCATCCCAGAGGAACCCAGGGCTCCACACAGACCTTCCCGAATCATAATCAAGATCAGGGTTGGAAGGGACCTCAGGAGGTATCTAGTCCAACCCCCTGCTCAAAGCAGGACCAATCCCCAACTAAATCATCCCAGCCGGGGCTTTGTCAAGCCTGATCATCTTCCTGCTTAGCCCTCACTTGCTGCACGTGTAACCCCTCTGATTATTCCTAGATCCTCTGCATCCATCTAACCCCCTGATATCCCCTAGCCCATGTCCTACAGGTCAGACTGGATGGTCACAGTGGTTCCTCAGGGCCTTGCCTCCCAGCCCATCCAGGCTGCTGGAGCCAGAGTGAAGCACTCAAGGAGACAAAGCCAGTCTGGAGTTAAACCCACCAATAGATGGGGCCTTCCCGTGGCTGGTTAACGCCCCTCACTGCTACACCTTCTGGCTGCTCTGGATCTACCTGAGCTTCCAGCCACCGATCTCGCCCTGCCTTTGTCCGCTGGGCTGCAGAGCCCTCTACTCCCAAAACCCTCCTGCCCAGGGTGTTGCAGACAGATCCAGTCACCTCGCAGCAGAGCGAGACTGAAGAAGCTCGAATGCAGGTTTCCAGCCCTTGTACGGCTCTTCTGGCTCTTTTCTGAGCCCTTTCCAGTTCATCACTCCCCTTTCTGAAGACCCCTGAACTGGGCACAGGGTCCGTGAGGGTCTCACCAGTGCCATATACCCAGGTGACCCCCCCCCCCTTCCTGCTCCTGCTCGACATCCCTTGCTCACACATTCTGCCTCTCAGCCACACTGCCCCAGCTGATGTCCACCGTGACCCCAAGTCCCTTTCAGTCCCTGCTCCTCGTCCTGCCAGCATGAGCACCAGCCTTGGTTCCTAGATGCAGGGCCTGGCCTTTAGCTATATTAAAGTCCCTCCCAGAGGACACGGCCCTGGGCCACTCTCCTGTTCTGTGGTGCCAGGGGTCTCTGGGGCAGAGTGCGGCTCAGAGCCTCCTAGTCAGGGGAGAGGGGAGGACATGAACCCAGGGACAGCTGAGCTGCAGACGAACCCAGATACTCAGGGACGGCAGCCACCTCACACGCCTGGAGCAGGAATCAGAGACCCCCCAGCCCAAGGGGCCACTAGGGTGGGCACTGCAGGAAATGCTGGTGCTGACACAGGCAAGGTTCAGCGAGTGTCCCTGAAGGCCACAGAAACAAAATGGGGGAGAGAAGGGGGGTTGTGAAGCACCAGGAAGGTGCTGGGAGGGGGGAGCCGGGGAGGAGGTGATGTGCCAAGCTGCGGGAGGGGACCCCATCCCATGGACTTTGCTTCCTAAACAAAATGTGTTTAAATTCCAGCTGGCCCAAGTCTCCCTGACCATGGGGTTCTACGCCAGTGCCCCCCACTGGCTCAGCAGCCCCTCAAGCACGCCAGGGCAGGAGTATCTCACTCTTGAGCCTGAGGAGTTTGGGACACCCTAGCCCCACTGAATTTCATAGGCACCCCACTCCGCTTGGCTTCTTCGAGAGCCCAGCCCTGGGCCATGCAATGGCTACAGAGCCAGAGACACGTCCCTTCCAGAGCTCAGCACAACGGGTGCACATATGCTGGTGGGCATGGCCGTAGGATGCCCAGCCTAGAGCTCCGCAGAGAGGGCATCGCACCAGCATAGCATGGGCTGGTCAGCCAGACCTCCTGGCTCTGCCTGGCATGGGCCATGGTGCCCTCGCCCATGGTGATGCCACAGCGCAGACAGGCAGGGAACATCCTGCTCTGGGGCATGATGGGAATCAAGCCAGTGAGCGTGGGACAGGGTAAGCACTGTCCTGCTCAAGCACATGGGGCGCAGCGAGAGCCCTCCACTCCTGGAGTCAGAATCCCAAAGGAATTAAGGAACATGCCTGTTTGGTGCTGACCGCCAGAAACACGCCCAGGAGCTGCACGTCCGCCAGGCTGCCGCAATGCCCAGAATCGGCACCAGCCCCGCTCACGCTGGAGTCACTGGGGGGGCGCTGCGTGGGACCCCTGCTCCTGGATGCTACAGCCGCAGGGTGACTACCATGAGTTACCCACGCCCCTCCACCTCCGATCCCCACCACCACAGTACCTGGGCGCCTCGCAGCCCCGGCCGTCTCCCTGCAGTATGGCCGGGACCTGAGGCCCATGGAGGCTGAGTGACTTGTCCCATAGGCAGCCTGCAACAGAACAGGGACTGGACCCCGGGGCAGAAGATCGGCTGCTGGAACCACACACAGATATATCCTCCACTGTCAGCGGAGGGGAGCCCCCAGTATGTCTGCGCCCAAGGCAGCGAGGGCAGTTCTGGTATAAGCCAGCATCAAGGGGCGCTGGGGGAAGCCAAGGGGCCAACCAGAGCCCCCAGCTCCCCAGGGCAGGCTGGAGCTCTGGGGCCAGCCTTGCCAGTAGGACAGTGTAAGAACAGAAATGGACAAATCAACCCACGCTCGGCACCACGTTCCCCAGATGAGAAGAGGGTGAACGCCATTCCCCGGGTGTAACTACACTACTGTGTCCTTCCCTACGCCCGGGAGGGCTGGCCAGGCCTGATGGGGGCCTGTCTCCACACCCAGGGCTCCCCCCTGCACTGGACCTGGCGCTAAGATCCTTTCGAGAGCCAGCGGATAATGCCAGCTCACAAGCCAGGCGCAGGGCTGGTCCTGCCCCACAGGAGCTGCAATCCCAGCCCCACAGACACAAGGCTCCAGCCCAGCCCTGCAGGGACCCCCAGCCCACCCCCCAGGGGTCAAGTGGGCCTGGCTGCCCATGGCCCATTCAGCCCCGAGCCGCTCTGCTGAGATTTTATATGGAAGGGGTCAGTTAGTGCCACTGGCCAAAATGAGGTTGGTGATGGGACCCTACCCTAAGGGCTGGGCCTCATCAAACCCCTTCACCTCAGCCACAGAGCAGCAGAGAGGGGAGACAGTGCAGTCACTAGCAAGCAACATGGGCTGGTGCCTTAGAGGGGAAAGGCCCCAAGTCCCATTCCCTGCCCCCTGAGCCAGCCCGTCGTGTCCCACTGCCCTGAGGCCAGATAGGTGCTATTGCCCCCTAGAGGGGAAAGGCCTCGTATCCCATTCCCTGCCCCCAGAAGCCAGCCCGTCCCACTGCCCTGAGGCCAGAATGGTGTTAGTGCCCCTTAGAGGGGAAGATCCTGTATCCCATTCCCTGCCCCCTGAGCCAGCAATGCCCCTGCCCAGGGGCCAGATCAAAGCAGACACTCTCTGTTCGGGGTGGGGCTGTTGGTACCCTCCAGGCACTGTCCCATGGGAGCACGCCTGGTGCAGAATGACGCTGACAGAGCTCAGGGTCTGCCAAGGAAGCCGTGTGGAGGCAGGAGCGGCCATTCTGCACGGAGGAGGTCCTCGCAGGCACCTCCACAGAGCTGGGGGAGCAGGCAAACAGGAAGGGGACCCCCCAGCCGGAGGTGGAGCCAGGGAGGGAGAAGGAACAGTGATTGCCTCATGCGAATGGCGCGTACTCGCGCTGCCAGGCAGGCGTGGCTGTGCATCTTTACAAGCACCATCTAGCTGCAGTCAGTGCTGGGAGCCGGCCAAGAGATCAAACAGCCACTTGCAGCCAGGCTGAGCCAATGCACCAAAGCCCTTAATAGCAGGGCAGGCTCTGCGGCAGTGCCCAGCGTCTGGGAGTGTCTCTCATAAAGCACATCCCGCTGCCCAGCCCAGGTGCCTCGCTCCCCTGCCTGACATAAACACCTTTGGCCTGCCCCGGCCCGACAGCGGGGAGCATGAGGCCAGGTGTAAACAGCAGCCAGAGGACACGGCCCTGGAGAACCAGGCCCAGGGGGTGCACACAGGACTCATTTCACCCACTGCTGAAGTGCAGCCAGGTGGAACAGGGCAGCTCGTTAAAACAGCCACACAAGCAACACTGAGTGCAGTTTGGGACAGGAAGTGAGGAAGGTTCCCACAGCAAACTACCGAGGCCTTGAGAGATACCCAATGGGCACCACAGCCTGACACCCATGTTGCACAGCACAGTGAGCAGAGCACGGGCTGACCAAGCCCCCATGGCCTAGCAGAGCAGGGACACCAGGGGAACTAGCAAAACAGCCAGTGGCAATGTGGCCCCCTCTCTCTGGCTAACAAGCAGCCCTCCTGCAAAAACTCCCTGGGATCTTTAGCAATTGGCATCTCTTTTGAAAGATGGCACCTCTATGGGCATAGCGCCCCCCGACACCACCCTGGAGTCAGCATTGACTGCAAGACAACAGCGCCCCCTGTTGAGCCTCCGCCCGGCTCCCTGCAGCACAGCGCCCCCTGCTGAGCCCCGGCCCGGCTCCCTGCAGCACAGCACCCCCTGCTGAGCCCCGGCCCGGCTCCCCGCAGCACAGTGCTCATTAGCACCGCACTGGGGCATTAGGGTTGGCACTGCCTACAAGGGGAGAGCGCCCATGGCTGAGCCCCACGTGCCACTTCCTGAAGCACAGTGCCCAATTTACTGCGCCCAGCACCATATGAAGTAATTGGCACTGGTGCAAACTGCACGTTTAACATGCAATTTTTGGCCCTCACTTTCCCCTGGCATCAGTGGCTCTGCAAGGGGTCACTGATGAACCATTCACCCAACGAGCTGGGCCCCACGACGCTTGCAAAATTGGCAGCCCCAGGGGGTTCGGCTGTCAGTGCCTGCCCTGTGCTGCCATCTAGCTGGTCTGCCCACACTCCCTGTGTGATGTCCCTGCTCCCCAGCCTCTGACGAGGAGGAGCAATTAGCCTGCAGCCACTTCACTGAATCCAGAGGAGGGTTTGGCAGCAGTTGGGCTTGGGCTGGCTGCTCAGTCCCAGCCCGGCTGGCAGGGCCCCTTGAGGAGTGGAGACGAGCCGGTTTCTGCAGCATGAGCTCCTTGCCAACATTTACCCGGCAAAGCTGGGAACAGGGACCCACTGTGGATACTGAACACAGCCTAGTTCATCCCAGCAGCAGGATTCCCGGACCCTGCAGTCCCAGCCGCCCACCCCAGCAGCTCCCCACCACCAGCTGGGGGCTCTGGATTTAGGGCCAGTCTGTGCTCAAACCTCCCAGAAGCACCTTAGAATGGCAAATGCAATCCAACCCCACCCGAGTGGAGCCAAGAAACAGCGTAGGGACAGGAAGTCAGACATGGGGCGAAGGAGGCGAGTGGGAGCCAGTCTTCCTTGCCGCCTTCTATGGAATAGGGAGAGAGACATGCTCCCTACCATACTGGCAGGGAGGAGTTCTGAGGGGACAGGCCACAGACCATCCCCACAGTGCTGATAAGGGGAGACCCAGGTGGCTGGGAAAAGGTATGCCTCCTCCTGCTGGGATCTCTAGCCCCACTGCTCTGGCTACTTTGGGATGCTGCCCAGTCTCCCCATCTCCCCTCCTGTCCCACACAGGCTCTTGGCCCAATTCTCCCCCACTGACAGCCCTGATCTGGAGCGCTTCATGCCCACTCTGCACAGGGATACATGCACCACAGGGCACCAGATCCTCTGGGCTGGGGGCCTTTCCCTGCCTGGCACTGCAGCCTCCCACCCACCTCTGATCTCCCACTCCATGCTCCAAGGCCTGGAAGAACCTGTACCTTCCCCAAGTGAAAACCAAATGTGCCTTCCCCACTCACCCCTGGCTCCTTGGCAAAGGACCTGCCAGGGGAGCCAGATGTGTCAGTGTCACACAGCTGGAGGGAGCACCACCACAAAAACAGATTGCACAGCACCACCCATCCTGGCACAGGACACCACACATTCAGCCCCCCTTCACTCCATCCCAATGCACCTATCACCACTATATCTAGACAGCAAGCAATGTTTCCTAGTGCTGCGGAACCAGCAGCAGCCAGGACTGCACCGGGAGGTGCCTGGGGAAGCCGAGAGCACAGAAAACAGCCCATTACATCGGGGTGCCCATCTGCTTGGCAGCTCACAAAAATAAGTTTGTCATCACGTTCCGAACCTACCACTGGGCACAGCGCTGGATAACACATTGCCCAAATGCTTCTCCTAACACGATCAGCAGCCAGAGAGCCAACGACCATCCGTCAGCATTAGGGTCCAGAGTCAACACTCTGCCAGGGCTGCTCCCACCTCTCCACATGGCTGTCTCCAGCTCTTTCGCAGCAGATTCAGCCCAGTCACTCAAATGGGCAATCACCTCCCCCCATGCTGCACGGTGGGCAGAGGTCAGGCCGACCAAGCTCCCACAGCCTAGCAGAGCAGGGACACCAGGGAACTAGCAATAAAGCCAGGGGCATCACATGCCACGCAGGTCGCAGGGGTTTGAACCAAGGGCCAGGGGCAGCAGGAAGGCCCCACCGCAGCCAGCCCAGCAGCACCTTTGGGGGCTGATAGCCACTCTGCTACATTTCGGCCACGGGACACAGCAACCCCAGCTACTGGATGTGGCTGATCCCAGCTGGGGCCTGCAAATGCCAATCCCTGCAGGCAGTCTGGCAGCATGTCATGCAGCATCTCCCAGAGCCCCTGGCCTGGCGCCCAGGCATGGGGCACTGACAAGCTGGTATCGGCTAATTATAAGAATGTGGGAGACCAGAATGCCGCCAGCCACTAGGAGCCTTTTATGGCCAGGCTGGTACGTGCACTTATCTCTGGCTGCTCACTCCAGGCTGGAGGCTAATCCCAGTGACTCATGGAGCCTGCACAAGCCCAGGGGGTCCCTGAGACTACTCCAGGCCTCATCCCCTGGGTAAATGGGGAGTTAGGTTATGCTGGGATGAGCGAGGTCAGAATCAGTCCTGAGGTTGGTGCTGCTTCATGTCCCCACCCCCACCCCGCAATGCACAAGGGTCAGGGGAAGCGGGGCTGGGAAGCTCAGCAGAGTCCCAACCAGAGGATGCATGGCCGGTCTGTGCCCAGGGAGGCTGGACCTACCGAGGCAAAGCCAAGGCATTTCCGGAGTCCGGCAGCACCCCTCCCCAGCTGCTCTGGGGCCCGCCTGGGCGGGGTTGGGGCTAGGGTCCCAGTGCGTGGGGTCTCTCAACAGCCCAATGCCAAATGCCAGCTGGGAGCAAACCCTGGGCCAGAGCAGATCAGCACCATGCTGCATGCCCACGCACCCCAGAGCGCCAGGCCTGGCGTCGGGCTGCTGCAGCCGGTGACCCCAGTGAGGGCTTAACCCCGGCCAAGAGACAGCGGCGCCAGAGGCCTGCCTGGGTAACACCAGTGACCAGACCGCCCCAGCCACAATCCTCCCACCAGCTCCGTGCCCGGCTCTCCCCCGCTGCGGGAAAGCCCAGCCCGACCGTTCCTACGTCCCGTGTCCCGAAGAAGCTCAGACACGCGTTGGGGTTAGGGCCGCGGGCGCACCGCGCGCTAGGGCGGTCTCACCCCCCGGCCGGCAGCCCCCAGAATCGTACCCGGGGAGCGCCCCTTCCCCGGCCCGCAGCTGGAGCATTTCCCACCCTAACCCGCCGGCCGGGCGCTCCCTGCAGCCGGCTCCGCTCCAGGCGCGCCGGGCCCCCCGCCGCTGGATGCCCCGGGCAGGCGGCAGGCAGACAGACCCCCCCAGCCCTGTCCCCCGCAGCCGGGGCAGCGCCGCTGGGACGGGACGGGCCGATCCCCCCACCCCGCACGGCGGGCGCAGGTGCCCGGGCTGCGCGAGCCCCTGGCCGGGCCGGGGGCGCGTGGGCAGCGCGCGCGGGGCTGGCACTGACCTGGCTCCGAGCTCCCTCCGGCCGCGCCGCGCCGCGCCGGGAGCAGGTTCGGGCGGCTGCACAGGTGGGACAGGGGCAGGCGCGCCCCGGTGCACGCTGGGAGCTGTAGTTCTCCCGCGCAGCGAGCTGGGACCCGCGGTCCCGGGGCTCCCGTGGCCAGGGCGGGGCGGCCTGTGTCCTGCGTCTCATCCAGGGCAGGGTGAGATCTGCGGGGCAAAGACCGGCTCTGCTCTGGTCTGTGCAGCGCCTGGCGCTCGGGGGGTCCAGCCTGGAACGTCCAGGTGACTCCTCTGTGCAGGGGGATCCCAGGGGCAGGGACGGACTCTGTGCTGGTTTGTGGAGCCCCTAGCGCGCTGGGGTCTGAGTGACTGGTCTGTGCAGGGGGGTGACAGGGGCAGGGACCAGCTCTGTTCTGGTTTGTGCGGGACCTACTGCTCTGGGGTCTGGGTGACTAGTCTGTGCAGGGGGGGGGTCCTAGGAGCAGGGACGGGCTCTGTTCTGGTTTGCGCAGCACCTAGCACACTGGGGTCCATGTGGCTGGTCTGTGCAGGGGGGTTCCTGGGGCAGAGACTGGCTCTGTTGTAGTTTGTACAGTTCCTAGTGCAGTTGGGGTCCAGGTGACTGGTCTGCGCAGGAGGTTCCCCGGGGCAGGGACCGGCTTTGTTCTGGCTTGTGCAGGACCTAGCATGCTGAAGTCTGGACGACTGTTCTCTGCAGTGGGGTTCCCAGGGCAGAGACCAGCTCTGTTCTGTCTGCAGAGCACCTGCAGTCCAGGACCACTGCTCTAGCCCCCTGAGCTATGGAGCCCCTGCCCAGGTCCCTTCGGTAGAGGGAGGTTAATGCTGAGGAGAGATGAGCTATCAAGGAACGAGTGACAAGCCACCAGTGAGGAGATACCAAATCTGAGGCAGCTACCTAGGCCCCGGCAAGAACGGAGACAGTGACCCATGTAGTCCAAGACCACTGCTCCAACCCCCTGAGCTACATCTGGTCTAAGACTCTAGCAATTTTCAACTCACAACCTCACACTTAAAATAGCAGCACTGTAACCACTTAGCAAAAAGTTTAACAAGTGACAATGTTTAAAGAGAGGAGATTGCCTATTTGGCCAAGCCTTGTTGGGAAGTCTTACCCTTGAATCAACAGCATTTCTCTGTTAGTCTGTCTGCATTGGGGCAGGGGTGATAACATGTCCTGATGGATTCATTGTGTCAAGGGGGAGGTGATGATTTTCATTCTCAAACACAATGCACAAAACAGGAATCAAACCTCAGTGAGTGTCGACTAAACAGCCACTCCCAAGTTCTTTCAGCCAGAAGGGGCCATTTTGTATCTTTCACAGAGTGACTGGGTGGCCTGTGGCAGTGTTACCCAGGGTTTCAGAACCCAAAGCAGGGGTAGCTGAACTGTTTCTCTCCAGGTGGTGCCAGGAATAAATCAGTGGGGACACAGCTCTGCCATCTGATGAATGATTGATACAAACCAGAGTGCTTTCACCTAAAACTACATTTAATAGGTCCCGAGCACGCGCGCGCACACAGATATATGCAACAGATTCAGAGCATCAATGTGACGCAGCAGGGAGGGGGGAGTGTTGACCTGGGAGTGTGGCAGGGGAGTTTCACTGGGGATGGGAGACCTGAGAGCCTGTCACCTGAGCCGGGAGGGGGAGGTAACACCTCTGCCCGGGAATGTGGACAGAGGCTGCAGGAGAGAACCTGCTGGGGGGGGTGGTTAGTTTCAGTTTGGCGCTGGGTAGCGGAATGCAGGGAACCCCAGGGCTGGCGTCTAAGCTCCCTTCTCCCCCAGAAGGACTTGGCTGAGGGGTCCTGGGTGTACCCACAAGCTCTGTTTGGGACTGTGTTCCTGTTATCCAATAAACCTTCTGTTTTACTGGCTGGCTGAGAGTCACAGTGAATCCCAGGAAGAGGGGTGCAGGCCCCGGACTCCCCCACACTCCGTGACAACTGGTGGTAGCGGTGGGATCTACTGCACCCCGTGAACGGCGCTTCCTGCAGTAAGTGACTGGGGAGCAGTAAAACGAAGGGGGATTGACAGGGACCAGGTGTGCTGAAGATTCAGAGAGAGATGGTTTCAGGGGGCGGTTAACCCCTGGGAGTGTGTGACCAGTGAGAAGGACTTTTGCAGTAACAGGGTCCCCCAGGGGATTGCAGCGAGCGGTCCCAGGGCGGAGGAGTCTGCAGCTCGACCCTGGCAAAGAGGTGGTGACCTCAAGAAGGACTGACACCCTAGGGGTTCTTCCTGGAAACCGTGGAAAGCTGCCCAGGCCTGCGAGTGGCCAGCAGGGAGATGTACGTTAAATGCTGTAAGAGCGACCTGGTGGAGCTGTGCAGGCAGAGGGAGCTGCGCATTGGGAGGTCCACCAAGGAACAGCTGATTGTCCAGTTGGAGGAGAGGGATCGCTTGGATGACCTGATCCCTGTCCCTGAGGGAAGCTGCCTGGTGGATGCAGCGTGGGCCCTGGGGCCTGACTGGGCTGGGAGGGGTCAGACTGCTGCCGAGGACATCCCGAGACCCTTCCTACCTATGCCTGGGGGAGGGGTTGGGGGAAGCCCAGCGAATACCGAGGGCACCCTGACCCCGGCAGCCAGCAGGGGATCCTCCTGGCAGAGCTCCCCATCCCATCAGGCTACCTGCCTGCCTGTAACCACACCCGTGGGGTTCCCCACCCCCTTGCACACCGGACAGGGGGCTCATGCTGGCTCTGATGCAGTGAGGAAAGCAGCGAGCTCGCTGCTACCCCACTGGGACAGCAAGGGCAGCGCTGAGCACAGTGGGAGCTGAGACCCCAGCAGAGGGGTGGGGGGAGACACAGGCAGGGCAGGGGATCTGTTGGGAGTGGCAAGGTGCTTGGTAAGGAAAGTTTGGATGAGCCTGGGCAGCCTTGTGAGCTGATGGCTTTGTCTAGTCAGCAGGGTGGGAAGGCGAGGAGAGTGGAAGACGAGTGTCCCTGGACCTTACCTGTTAGCTGGGTGGAGAATTGGGACAGTGAAGGAAACGTGCCTGTGTCTGTCAGGGGTATTGACTTGCCTATGGAGGGAGCTACCCTGATCTCCAAGCAGTTGTCTGTCACCAGCCTTGTGTGCGGGACAAGGGGAAAGAGATCCCAAGCTGTGTGTCTGGGAAAGGAGAAAGTGTGTCCGGCTCTTCTTTGTCTGTGGAGCAGACAGAAGGGGCCTTTCAGCCTGCGATGGTTGAAGGTAGTGCAGTTGTCTCAGAGCTGGTTCTGGTTTCAGTTAAAGCCCAGGAAGGGAATGGCCCTAAGTTTGTGTCTGCTCACGAGAATGGCCCTGTAACTAGGTCGCATCCAGTTAGTGTCTATGTAAAATCCCAGAGACCAGACAATTCGGGTGCTTGTATTTTGCCTGTTGCTAGTGTGTTGTTCAGAAAGGAATGTCTCCATGCTAATTCTGTAAGTGAACAGTATGTGGCCCAGGTCAAAATGGGGGCTCTTAACCAAGAGAGCCCAAATTGCAGCCCTCCAGACTGGAGCGCTGGGAGAAGACCCGATCCCAGTTTGACCCCCGGGGATTTTGGGGTGGCCAAAGGGCACAGGCGGCATAAACCTTCCCACATGCGGCCTGCGAGTACTATCAACCACCCCCGACCTAAGGGAGGGCGTGAAACTGGAAGGGCCTGGTGTAACTCCCACCAAGGAACGGGAGAGATGCTGGGGCATCCATGGGAACGTTGGTGGCTTCAAACTTCCCCAGGTCACTGGCTAAAGTGACCCCGCTCAGTTCGATCTCAAAGCAGGGAGAGATGTGACGTAATGGGACTATTCTGAGCTCTGGAACTGCTCCCCATGAAGCCAGTCAGGACTCTGGGGAAGTCTCCTTTCTGGGAGCAGACTGTCTGCAGGACACACAGCTCACACAGCTTCTACCTTCCTGGGTCTGACCTCGGAGCATTCAGCCTCCTCTGCCCCTCCTTGCGCTTCCCACAGTGAGTCCGCCCAGGCGGGGTCCTGGGGAAGCCAGAGGTCCTGCACCCCAACTTCGCAGACAGACGTGACTCTCAGCCAGCCAGTAAAACAGAAGGTTTATTAGATGATAGGGACATGGTCTAACACAGAGCTTGTAGGTGCAGAGAACAGGACCCCTCAGCCGGCTCCATTTTGGAGGGCAGTGAGCCAGACAACCCCATCTGTACTTCACTCCATGTCCCCAGCCAGCCCCAAATTGAAACTCTCTCCAGCCCCTCCTCCCCTGGGCTTTGTTCCTTTCCCGGGCCAGGAGGTCACCGGATTCCTTTGTTCTCCATCCCTTTAGCTCTCACCTTGCAGGGGGGAAGGGCCAGGCCATCAGTTGCCAGGAAACAGGGTGTTGGCCATTCTCTGTGTCCAGACCTCTACACACACCTGCCCTCTAGGGCTCTGCAAGGATCATACACTCTTATCCCACTACCTAGATACTTAAGAACTGCATAGGGGAAACTGAGGCACCCCCACACTATTCAGAGGAAACATTAAGAACAGTCCCGCTTCATCACACCCATCATAGAGGAACCTTTCCAGAAGGTGGCGATGGACATAGTGGGACCTCTCAGCAAGACGACCTGGTCGGGAAAGAAATACATTCTGGTGGTGGTAGATTTTGCCACCTGCTACCCTGAGGCAGTGCCCTTAGTTTCCACTGAAGCAGACACCGTGGCAGATGCGCTCCTGACCATTTTCAGCCGAGTGGGGTTCCCCAAGGAAGTCTTGACAGACCAAGGATCCAACTTCATGTCGGCCCTGCTCCAGTGCTTGTGGGAGAAATGTGGGGTCCGGCACGACTGGGCCTCAGCTTATCACCCCCAGTCCAATGGGCTGGTGGAGAGGTTCAATGGGACGCTAAAGATGATGCTGAAAACCTTTATGAACCAGCACCCGCAGGATTGGGACAAGTACTTACCTCACCTGCTGTTCGCGTACAGGGAGGTACCCCAGGAGTCTACCAGATTTTCACCTTTCAAACTGTTATATGGAAGGAGGGTAAGGGGCCCCCTGGACCTGATGAGAGACGAATGGGAGGGGAAGACCACTCCCAATGGAGAGTCAGTGGTGGAGTATGTCCTGATCTTCCAAGAGAGACTTGCTGAACTCATGGGCCTGGCCAGGGAGAATCTGGCCAGAGCCCAGAAGAAGCAGAAGATCTGGTATGACCGCACGGTGCGGGCCCGTGCCTACGCCACTGGGGATCAGGTGATGGTTCTCATCCCCGTGAGAAAGAACAAACTACAGGCCGCCTGGGAGGGCCCTTTCAAGGTTGTCAAGCAGCTAAATGAGGTAAACTACGTGGTGGAGCTGTCTAACCGGGCGCACCACCGCCGGGTGTACCGTGTGAATATGATGAAGCCATATTATGCCAGGGGGAATGTGGTGTTGGCTGTGTGTGGACATTGGGAGGAGCAGGGAGATGACCCTTTAGTAGATCTATTCCCTGGGACCAGAACTGGTTCACCCCTGGAAACAATTCCCCTCTCGGATCAGCTAACCCCTGCCCAGCAAGCTGAGATCAGGGGGCTGCTGCATCTGTACCGACAGCTGTTTTCCAACCTAATCTCACTGTCCACTGGCTGCAGACAGGATTGCACCTGCCGATAAGATGCTCCCCCTTCCGAGTCACAGGGAAAACTGCTCAGGACCTGGAAAGAGAGGTCCGGGACATGCTGGCTTTGGGGGTGATCCAGCCATCTGCCAGCCCTTGGGCCTTGCCGGTGATGCTGGTCCCCAAAAAGGACGGGTCGGTCCGGTTCTGTGTGGACTATCAGAAGCTCAGTGCCATCACTGTATCTGATGCCTACCCCATGCCCAGGCCTGATGAGCTCCTAGACAAATTGGGAGGAGCTCGGTACCTTGCCACCATGGACCTTACAAAGGGATACTGGCAAGTGCCGCTGGATGCAGATGCCCGGCTGAAATCGGCCTTTATCACCCCTCTGCGGCTCTATGAATTCCTGACCCTGCCTTTCGGCCTCAAGGGAGCACCGACCACCTTCCAGCACCTGGTGGACCAGCTACTGAGGGGGATGGAGAGTTTTGCCATGGCGTGTATTGATGACATCTGTGTCTTTAGCCAGACCTGGGAGGACCATATGTCCCAGGTTAGACAAGTGCTGGACCGACTCCAGGGGGCTGGACTGACTGTAAAAGTGGAGAAGTGTAAAGTGGGGATGGCGGAAGTATCTTACCTGGGCCATCGGGTGGGGAGCGGCCGCCTAAAGCCGGAACCAGCTAAGGTGGAGGTGATCAGAGACTGGCCTACTCCCCACACCAAAAAGCAGGTCCAAGCCTTTATTGGGTTGGCAGGATACTACCGAAGATTTGTGCCCCACTTTAGCGCCATAGCCACCTCCATCACCGAGCTATGCAAGAAGGGGAAGCCAGACGAGGTGGTCTGGACCGAGCAGTGCCAGGAGGCTTTCTGGGTGCTGAAGGAGGCTCTGGTCAGTGGCCCAGTTCTGGCAAACCCAGCCTTTGACAAGCCCTTTATGGTGTTCACCGACGCCTCAGACACGGGACTGGGGGCGGTGTTAATGCGGGAGGATGAAAAGGGGGAGAGACACCCGATTGTGTACCTGAGCAAAAAGCTGCTACCCCAGGAGCAACACTACGTGGCCATCGAGAAGGAGTGCCTGGCCATGGTGTGGGCCCTCAAGAAACTAGAACCATATCTCTTCAGGCGACACTTCACCATGTACACCGACCACTCTCCCCTGACCTGGCTGCACCAGATGAAAGGTGCCAACGCCAAACTCCTGAGGTGGAGCCTGCTCCTGCAGGATTACGACCTGGACGTGGTCCACGTGAAGGGAAGTGCCAACCTGATAGCGGATGCGCCGTCCCGGAGAGGGGGCCCCGAACTTCCCCAGGTCACTGGTCAGAGTGAACCCGCTCAGTTCAGTCTCAAAGTGGGGAGAGATGTGACGCAGCAGGGAGGGGGGAGTGTTGACCTGGGAGTGTGGCAGGGGAGTTTCACTGGGGATGGGAGACCTGAGAGCCTGTCACCTGAGCCAGGATGGGGAGGGGGAGGTAACACCTCTGCCGGGGAATGTGGACAGAGGCTGCAGGAGAGAGCCTGCTGGGGGGGGGGGGGGGGGGGCCGGAGGTTAGTTTCAATTTGGTGCTGGGTGGTGGAACGCAGGGAACCCCAGGGCTGGGGTCTAAGCTCCCTGCTCCCCCAGAAGAACTTAATTGAGGGGTCCTGGGTGTACCCACAAGCTCTGTTTTAGACTGTGGTCCTGTTGTTCAATAAACCTTCTGTTTTACTGGCTGGCTGAGAGTCACAGTGAATCCCAGGACGAGGGGTGCAGGCCCCGGACTCCCCCACACTCCGTGACAATCTCAAACATAGTTACCCAAAGTCTGAGATGGTTTGCAGTGGTCACTAGCTGGGCTACTGGGGGCCCTCCTTCTGTCCAACTGATGGACAGTTTAGGTGTGTGCTCCTTGCCCAAAGAAAAGCTCCCTTGGGCTGCTCTGAGATGTTTACTTTTACTTCATTTTTTGTAGTTAACGCTTACAAATCACATATCCCACAGTAACCACTACAGAGTCAGCAATTCTCCTAACTTCAACAAGTTTCTCATTATTTCTGATCACCAACGCATTTATAATATTTCTAGTCATAACAACAATAAAGCTTATATGTCAGGGGCCCTTAGGTCTGTTAACTTTTCTATCCCATACTCCCATTCTGATTAGCAAAACTGTGATCATGCAGCTGTTTGGTCTTGCTGCCTCTCGGAGTCCTAACAATCATTCCTAGCTACGTGGAATTTGGTTTTCAGCTAACAGCGGCTGGACACACAAAATGGCTGCAGTTCCATTTGATCAAGTTCTGGAGTTATAACAAGGCTGGAACATTTCCCTACTAATTTTTAACTCCCATGCATTCAGCAATTTTACTGTTAGTGCCTGTCACTGTAGTTTAAATGATCCAGCCCTTGACTCCCTGCCAGCCCCCACCAGGGCCTGACAAGCTTTGGATTCTGTAAAGCAGGGGGGCAGGGATCCAGCAGGTGCCTTTGATTCCTTGATGAGCTTTTTCTTGCACCGGGTGTGTATAAATTGTCATGTGAAGGAAGCAATGAGTGTAGGACTGACCCTGAACTGAAGGTGGGAAATGCTTAAGAAAGATGGGGGAAGAATAAAAGTGGCCCACAACGATGAGGAAAGATTAGCAAGCTGTTGCTGTAACTACTTGGCCACTTAGTCTGATGGATTTATTGTTTGTTTTTAAGGTCTCGGTTGCCTGTAATCTTTTCCCCAGCTGATAGGGTTGCCAACTTTCTCCTCTCACAAAGGCGAACACCCTAGCCCTGCCCCTTCCACCAGGCTCTGCCCCTTCCTCGAGGCCCCACCCACTGCTCACTACATTCCCCCTCCCTTGGTGGCTTGCTCTCCCCCACTCTCACTCACTTTCACTAGGCTAGGGCAGGGGGTTGGGGTGTGGGATGGGGTGAGGGCTCTAACTGGGGGTGCAGGCTCCTGGGGTGGGGCAGAAATGAGGGGTTCAGGGTGCAGGAGGGGGCTCTGTTCTGGGGCCGGGAGTTGGGGTGTGGCAGGGGGTGAGGGCTCCAGCTGGGGGTGCAGGCTCTGGGGTGGGGCTGGGGCTGAGGGGTTTGGGGTGCAGGAGGGGGCTCCAGGCTGGGGGGTGGGGCTGAGGGATTCAGAGTGTGGGAGGGGGCTGTGGTTTGAGGCTGGGGGTTGGGGTGTGGGGAGGGGGTGAGGGCTCTGGGGTGGGGCTGTGGATGAGGGGTTCAGGGTATGGGAGGGGGTTCTGGGCTGGGGAAGGGGGTTAGGGTGCAGAGGGGGTGAGGGCTCTGGGGAGGATGAGCAGTTTAGGGTGCAGGAGAGTGCTCTGGGTTTGGGGGGGCTCAGGGCTGGGGCAGGGGGTTGGGGCATGGACTTACCTCAGGCGGCTCCCGGTCACTGGTGCAGCGGGGGGGCTAAGGCAGGCTGCTTTCACCCCCAGACACCACCCACCCTAGCTCCCATTGGCTGGGAACCAGCCAAGGGAGTGCAGAACTGGTGCTCGGAGCAGCGCGTGGAGCCCCATGTGTCCCCTCCACCTAGGAGCCGGACCTGCTGGCCGTTTCCAGGGCGCAGTGCCGTCCCAGCCAGGACAGGTAGGGACTAGCCCGCCTCAGTGGTTCAGCACCGCCGACCAGACTTTTAACGTCCCGGTTGGCAGTGCTGAACGGAGCCGCCAGGGTCCCTTTTCGACCGGGTGTTCCGGCTGAAAACCAGACAGCTGGTCACCCTACCAGCTGGCCATAGGTGGTGGTGGTGGTGGGGAGAGGTTTTGGCTACTGAAAGGACTCTCTGTGGCATTGTAAAAGACTACAGCCATGTCTATACTAGAGCACGTACAGCAGCATCATTGTCTGACCGCACTACGGTTGTGTTCTCATCGAAAAGGCATTTCACTGAATTATCGTTTCCAATTGTTTGCTCAGACCAGTTCCCCAGGACTCTCTCTGCTGTGCAGTCGTGTAAGTGTGGCCATAGCTGAATCACAAGATTTCCTGCCAATTTAAATTTCCCTTCTGTTTGGAGCATGATTACAGTGTGTTTGGGGTTAATGACATTGCTGTAGATCAGAGGTAGGCAAATGATGGCCTGTGGGCCACATCCGGCCCGCGAGACCGTCCTGCCTGGCCCTTGAGCTCCCGGCCAGGGAGGCTAGCCCCCGACCCCTCCCCTGCTCTCCCCCCTCCTCTGCAGCCTCAGCTCGCCGCGCAGGCAGCGCTGTGGGTGGCAGGGTGGCGAGCTCCTGCCGGGTGGTGTGGCTGCCAGTCCTTCTGTTCTGAGTGGCATGGTCAGGGCGCGGGGAGCAGGGGGGGTTGGAAAAGGGGCAGGGGGTCCTGGGGGGCAGTTAGGGGACAGGGAGCAGGGGGTGGTTGGATGGGGCGGAGGTTCTGGATAAGGGGGCCGTCAGGAGATGGGGAACAGGTTGGGGTTGGATAGGCATGGGAGTTCCTGGGGGCCTGTCAGGGGGTGGGGGTGTGGTTAGGGGTTGGGGCAGTCAGGGAGCGGGGGGGTGGATAGGGGGTGGGGTCCCAGGGGGAAGTGGTCAGGGGACAAGGAGCAAGGGGGGGTTGGATGGGTCGGAGGTTCTGAGGGGGGTGGGAAGGGGCGGATAGGGGACAGGGGACAGGCTGTTTGGGGAGGCACGGCCTTCCCTACCCAGCCCTCCATACAGTTTTGGAACCCCGATGTGGCCCTCGGTCCAAAAAGTTTGTCCACCCCTGCTGTAGATAGTTGTTTGTTCCCCATCTTGACAATTGAGACAAGTCTTTTCTCACTCGTCTCTCCTGCCATTCAGGGATTCCAATAGCAGGGGTCAGGTTTTCCCTGGGAATCTGAGCTTTATTCAGGGGGTTGGTGGCTCTTTTCCTTCCTCACCCTGGAGGAAACTCAGCCTTTCATTCCATCCCCGGCATTCCCTGAAATTACACCAGCTTCAGAAAGAAAGAGGAGAGGGAACATCTCACTGTCGGAGATGAAGGTGTTCACATCCCCTCTGTTTAACCATACATCTCTGGTGCAGGAGAGACGTTTTCAGTGGGACTGAATGCCCTGGCTCAGAGAAGAGACAGGAAAAGATTTTGCTGTTCATGTAAAGGAAATTGCGTCTCTGTGTGAAACTGAGGAGGGAAATTAAATGCCCACGTGGTGGTGCAATGCCCTCAGGAATGTGGCTGGAAAGGATGCAGGCTGAAAACGGAATTAACTCCTCTCATCGGCGCCAACTCCATGGGTGCTCTGGGGCTGGAGCACCCACAGGCAGCTCAACTGCCTGCCCCAGCTCATCTCGCCTCCGCCTCCTCCCCTGAGCGTGCCGCATCCCCGCTTCTCCTCCCAGCGCTTGCTGCCATAACAAGCTGCGGGGGGGGAGGAGCGGGAACACGGTGTGCTCAGGGGAGGAGGCGGGGAAGAGGCAGGGCTGGGGCCGGGATTTGGGGAAGGAGTCCGATAGGGGCAGGGAGGGGGCAGAGTTGGGGTGGGGACTTTGGGGAAGGGATTGGAAAGGGGGCAGGGCAGGGGTGGAGTCAGGGTGGGGCTGGGGGGTCGAGAACCCACCAGCGCCAGGAGAAGTTTGCACCTATGACTCCACTCCCTGGGAACTTGACTGAATTGACTCCACTCCCTGGGCACATGACTTACGAGGAGAGGCTGAGGGAACTGAGGTTATTTAGTCTGCAGAAGAGAAGAGTGAGGGGGGATTTGAAAGCAGCCTTCAACTCCCCGAAGGGGGGCTCCAAAGAGGATGGAGCTCGGCTGTTCTCAGTGGTGGTAGATGACAGAACAAGGAGCAATGGTCTCAAGTTGCAGTGGGGGAGGTCTAGGTTGGATATTAGGAGACACTATCCCACTAGGAGGGTGGTGAAGCACTGGAATGGGTTACCTAGGGAAGTGGTGGAATCTCCATCCTTAGAGGTTTTTAAGGCCCGGCTTGACAAAGCCCTGGCTGGGATGATTTAGTTGGTGTTGGTCCTGCTTTGAGCAGGGGGTTGGACTAGATGACCTCCTGAGGTCTCTTCCAACCCTAATATTCTATATTCTATTAACTAAAATGACATTTGATTCTTTTCTTGATATTCAGAAATGAGATATTAATTCAGACATAAAGGAAGTGTGGGGTGAGGTAAACACATGAACTTGATTCCCAGGAAGGGAGAGAGGAAAAACCCAGAGATGCCTTTAATCCCAAGCTGGAGTCTCCTGGGCAATGGGAAACATCCCTTATTTGCTGCTGCTAAAGGAAGCCTGAGGATAACGGGCAGTTGGAGATGTCCCTGGGCTGGGATCAAAGGGGACTATTGGACAGAATGCAGCACATGTGCCCACCCTGCTCCCCAGAGCCCCTTGGGGGAGAATCTAGAGAACAGCGCGCTATTTCTCATCTGCAGTCCCAGAAGAGCTGCCAGATCTCCTCGCTGCCAGCAATTCACCCCTCGGATTCAACCTGGGTTGATGGGATCCGTCTGCTCCTAAGTGGGGATGGGGTCACTGGACAATCTGAAATGGAAGGAATGACCCTGGAAGAGAAAAAGGAACAGAAAATTGAGAGGAAATAAATAGAGAGAAAACACCTATTCTCTCGCCTTTTCCCCTTCCAGCAAGACGTTTTATAAAGGCCATATTGCCAACTCTCATGATAATTATTGTTTCCCTTAAAGCCTCAGCTCCTGGAGTCAAGTGAAGATGTGATAATTTCAGCCTTCATTCTTAAAGAAAAAGTAAGTTTCTAGCCCTCGTGCCTGTGGAGAAAACTTCAAACTATGATCCGAATGCACCCTACAGGCTCAACAAGCAGAAGGCAAATAAAAAGAACCCCAAAGCTGTTATTTTTACGTAAATCTCATGATTTAAAAGCCAGTCTCATGATTTTGGAGAGCCTGACTGATGATTTTGGAACATTTGGGGGTTGGCAATTCTGTAAATGGAGAAATTCGTCAACATGAGTAGTAAAGGAAACGGAGATGCCCCACACGCTGAACAGTGACAGACTTTGGTTGTACCATGTCCCCGTAAGAGAAAAGAGCTGGGAGCACGGGCTACTGTGATTTCATTCCCAGACACTGGACTCATTTGCTGCCCCGAGACCTGGCTCAGGGCTGATCAGTAGGAAGATCTGAGTTAGCATCAAAGTTTTGTGTGTGTCAGAATTGCAGCTTCCTCATCAGGGAATTGAATGCAGGTCTCCAAGGTGATAGGAAGGGATACTCACTGCTACCCCAATGAGGAAGAAGTGGGAGGTTGTCCTGGCACAGACCATGAGGGAATCAGCCAGGGCAGTTCCTCAAAGGGCCTGTGGCTGAAAGGGGGCCCTGCTGGGAGGGATGTTGCTCTGGGATCTGTAGGGGTTTTGCAGCTGAGAGAAAGGCCAGATGGGGGGATGTGTGTGTGTGTGTCTGTCTGTCTGTCTGTCTCAGGACTCCCAGGGGGCTTTGTCAGCAGATGGGGGTGTCGGAGCACAGCTGGGGCAGTAGCAGGGGCAGGATGGGGGAGGGGTTCTATCAGTTACTTAAACTGCAAAAGGGGGGGTCACAGTTGGGGAGGAGGGTGTGGTCCCAGAAATGTCATTGTGTTCTGGCGTGAGAGAGTGGGGGTGGGGATTGTGCAAGCTGTGGTGTTGACACACACCTACACAATGTATTAGAAACGTTTCAAAACCATGCATGGTCTCAGATTGGAACAGGAACTCCTGGAAGCAGGTCTCTCCTTCATTGTCCTTAAGATCACAGTCTCCCACCTGCCATTGCCAAAGAAGGTCCAGGTCAATGGCAGAGTGTTGCCAGACTATGGATGCTGTGGTTCCCAGCTGCCCCCTTTGGGTTTTTATTCATGCCACACGGTTTCATCCTCCTGTTTCAGTCTGCTTAGGAGTTCTGCTGCATGATGGTGCTTGAAATGAATTTAAACACCACAATCATTTCCAGTGTAAACATGTAAAAACCTAGCAATCCTGTCCATCAGCTGAAATCAAATCTGTTGTCCTGAATGAACAAAAGGTACGATGTGAATGTGCATTTGCCCGTCCTTGTTCTCCGTGGGCTGGGCTGTGCAGAAGAATAAGCACCACATTCAGTTGGGGCTCAGGAGCGTTCTGAGCGAAAGCTTGATGCAGGCCAAGGTCATGGACACCTTGGCTCACACTCAGCCGGAAGCAGCTGGACTCCCAGGACAAAGCACAAGAACAAGCCTGTGGCTCTGAACAGGAAACTTGGCACCAAGAAGCTGGCCAGAGCTGCCAGGAGCCCCGGAAAGGCCACCAGGACCAGGAACAGCACTAAGTAATAGGTAGCTGGAGCAACCACCAAACCGGCAGAGAAAAGCCCCCCAAAAAGATCAAAGCTGCCGAGCCCCAGAAGTTTTTCAAGATCCCACCTGAAAGCAAGGCTAAAACCAGCCCCCAAGCCAGAGCAGCCAGGGCTACACCAGCGCAGTGAGAAAGAAGTAAAGAGATTTCTATTGGAAAAACTCCTCCCTCAGTGGCTCTTTTACCATAGACATCCCAGAGAAAGGCAGGTCTCTCAGGACAAACAGCCCTCTGGGGAGTAAGTTGCTGGGGGCAGGGGAGTCCCCTTATAGAGGGGAAGTGCTGTGTAAAACACCTGCCAGGTGAGTGATGCCCTGAAAGGGCAGCTGCCCGTAGCTCCTACATGAGCTTGCTCTCTTGGATCTACTTCTGCAGTTACTGTGGAGCTCACAGTAGAGAGAGTGTGTCCCTGTCACTTCACCAGCTGCAGCATGGGCTGTGTCTGAATCTCATCTTGGATTAATCCCAGTTTTAATTCTTTCCTACGTCGATAATTTCACAAGACTCTGCCTCATGCTAACTTCCTGGTCACAGCCTGAATATGGGGATGAATGGACAAGTCTGTATTACGTTTGGTGAGTAAGTTATCATCATACATGGCAGAAAACTCCACTGGAGGTGGGCAGTCGCCTGTTTAAAAACTAAAATAGCAAAGCTTTTCAAAACGGCCTGTTACACCTTCAGACCTTGTCGTCTTTTATGCACACAATATAAATTGTGCTCGAGTAAAAGGCAACTTTAACATAGAGCATTGTTTTTTGTAACTTTTGGATGCATTGAAAGAGCAGCTGTTTAAAGTTAATGTGCTTCTCCTATTGCAGGACTGGCTGCAGAGTTTCTGTAACTTTAACAGATGTAGAGCTGGTTACATCTGCAGCTAACTAATTGCAGGATTAATGTAGTACCAGAGAGCTAATTACACAGATGTACTTCACAAGTCTCACGTTCTGGTCACACTGAACATTGGAGTAGGAATGGCTGGGTTTGTATTTCCCTTGGTTTTCTCCTAAGGACTTGGGCAAGTTACTTTAAATTCCCTGTGGGCCAGGGAAACACCCACCCTCTTGAAGTGGGTGTGGGAGTGGGCTGTTCATAGCACTTGGAATAAAGGAGGTTTATGCAACAGTTTGGTCTTTAACTATGCTGGGATAAAAATAAATAGTAAATGCCAGCCCCAGACACCAGCATCATAGAAACTTGAAAGTAGTGAGCATAAAATCAGCTGTTCTTGATGAGGGCAGGTATGATCTTTTACTAAAGATATATTGCAAAAGTAGCCATAATTTATATCCAAACTTTTGTTTGTTTTCAGATGCGCTATCAGGGAATTACTCCAAGTGGTCAGATTTAAGGTTACGGGGGAGTGGGGGCGGGGTTACTTCATACTGTATTCACTGCTTTCCCAGAGTTTGAGTTTTGCTTAACTTGATGTTCTGGAAGGATGAGACACACCACTGGGAAACCTCAACTCTGTGTTCACAATGTTTGTTTTTTGTTTGGTTGTTGTCAACAAACAGATAATGAGTCTAATTCCTCCCTGCTCTATTTCCTCAATTCCAGTTTACTCCTACCCCATCTTTAGGCCTGAGAAAATAAGAACATATAAATGACCTTCATAACGAAAATGATGTGAAAAAGCAGAAATATTGGAAGCTCAAATAATTCAGTTTGTTCTCTCACATGCTCTGTGTTCGTGTGTGTGTGTAAAAGGCGCAGCACGTTAATTTTCAATCACATCTTTCTTAACTCCTTTCAAACATTATGTAGGACATTCAGTATATCAAGTAGTTTGTTCAATGCGGTGACTTTGTCATGCGTTGCCCAGAACATGTGTTTAGAATTAGTTACGTTCACCCTTCTGCTTGCACATAGCGGAGTTTATTTCGTTCTGTGAAGTGTGTTGGTAGCTCCCATAATTAAGGTTATTCTCTGTGTGTGTATAGAAAGCACAACCCATTAATTTAGTAATGCTGAAAATGTTCCCTTCTCCCTCCAGAACTGCCTCAGCATCACCTTCCCTTTGCAGATTAATCTGCTCCTGTGGCTCTGTGTGGAAAATAATGTTTCTATGAAAAAAGCCATTTTAAATAAAAGGCAGTGACACAAAATGGCCACACGATGGCGCTCATCAGCAATGAAAAGCAACAGGTTCTCCTAGTCTTCCCATTGATGGTGTCAAGAGATGGAACCTGACCCTCTCCAGTCCACAGAGAAGTTTGTTTGTCTCTCTGAGAGCCACACGTAAGTGTAAACCAGTTCCTAGAGCTGATGAACTGGGATTGGATTCACTTGTAACAATCCCAGTGTTTGTTGTTAGAAACAGCACCTTGGGCTGGACCGAGAATGGAGACCGGCCCTGAGCTGCCTGGTAGCAAAGGCTGGTTTCCCGGCTGCAACTGGACAGGCTGCCCAACTGCAGTGATAGTGTAAACAGCCCAGCCTGGCCCTTCTGGGGGCTTTGCGGCTGGCACAGTGCTGCTGGTAGACGTGCTGATGCCATGAATGTCTGCGCGGTGCTATGGCATGATGCCCACAGGCATGGAGAGGTCGTGCCACCCCCAGCTGTGATGCAGGGAGAAGAGGAGGTAGTTTCACATGCCTGTTTCCAGGCTGTAATCTGGGTAGGGCCGGCCTTAGGGAGCAGCGCCGTGGTCAAGGAGGCGCCGTGTGGCAGTGGAGAGGTGCGCCCTGCCCGTGTAGCATCACAAGCCATTCCCAGCTGCCAGGGGAGCGCCACATGGAGGGCACCGAGATTTCTCCTTGCTTCCTCCTGGCAGAGGAACATGGGGGGGAGTGGTGATGCACAGTTCCATCCATGTTCCTCCATGCCCCCCCCAGGGGGCTGGGAGTGAGGGTGGGAGTGAGGAGCAACACCAAGCACTCTGTGCATCCAGGTCACTTTTCCCCACCTGGGCTGGGCTGTGAGGCGAGCATCAGCAGCTACTGCTCTCCTGCCCTGCCTGCCCCTTACGCAGCCCAGGTGGGGAAAGTGGCCTGGTTGCGGGGAGCCCTGATGTTGCTCCTCATCCCCCCCCCTCCAGCTGCCTAGGGTGGGCATGGAGGAGCAGGTGTTCAAGGGAGGAGTGAGCAGCCGTGCCAGCTGTTCAAGGCATCCAGGTCAGTTTCCCCATGTGGCCACAGGAGGGGGGTGCAGGGGTTAGAGGCGAAGAGGGCACAGTGCCAGGTTAGGGGGTGGGGCACCATGCCCATGGGGTCAGGGGCACCGAAACACAGGTTCGCCCAGAGCACCAAGGCCAGCTCTGAATCTGGGGCACCCAGCTCTCTGGGAGGGATCCCGGCAGCTCAGTCTCAGGGCTGGAATAGGCCCCTGATTTAGGGGGTGCCCGCATGGTTTACAGCACTCTGATGTCTCAGAGAATCTCTCTCTCCCAAAGCTTCAGGTCTGTGGCCCTAGGGAAGCCTCCTGCACTGCCTCAGCTCCTTTCACTCTATGGAGAGGAGTAGCAGCCAGGGTCTGGGCTGAGCCAGGGCTGCTAGGCAAGTGGTAGAAGCTTCGGGAGCCCAGAATGTTTGCCCCTGTGGGGGTTTTGCCCAAGACTTCTGGGACACAGTGTGAGGCAGGACCCCAGGCATCTATAGGGCCGGTGCAGAGCAGGGTTTACTTGGGATGGAGAGTGAATTGAGAGTGTCTCACGGGTTCATATAGATTTATTACCCTGGTTAGAAACTGGGTTTAAAACACTGCACTCATTATGAGCACAACTCAAACCTGCTCAGGGAAACCCCACTGGATTTCAAGTCTATCAGCTTAACCACTCAGCCATCATAGCTGTGTGTGAGTAAAAATCCCATGGCTAAACTGGTAAAGAACCACAATGCGCAGACTTGAAGTCATCTGAAATACGGAATTCAAACAGCTAACCCGGCTCCCAAAGCCCAGGGGGAATTTGGGGGTTGTTCTATTTACTTAGCCCTATGCAATAACACAGAGAGCACTTTTAAAGGTCCCCCCCGACCCCCCAACCTGGGAAAGGGAAAGGATTCTCTGGATGTAGCTTGTTTTCCAGGAGGATTTCTGGACCATATAGCCCTGCCCTGCCCTTTGTTAGAGAAACCAGTGATGCACAGAACCAGGCTAAGAAAAATGTTTCCTGAAGTCAAGAATTGTTTCCCTGGAATAACAGCAGCACTGGGCTGCTGGAAATGTCTCACGAGAATAGCTAGAGCATTGGTGGTTCAGTAGTAGAAATTTTAGGTACAGCATGGGAGGTCTAGGTTTGCATTCTGGCTAATAGCAGGCTGAGTATTATTGCCTTGAAATTTCAGTAGCAAAATTCAGACCTAAATTATGGGTGAAGGCTTCTTTGGTTGTGATTTGATTTGTTTCTTTTTCTCATTTTAAATGTCCCTCATCATTTTGATTGGGAAAAGGTTTATACAAGGCCAAGGAAAAGTAAGGAGAGTTAAAACTCTGCAAGGGAGTGGGGGGGTCTCGGAGTGCCGGGGCAGGGGTGGAGATTTGCCTGGAGGGAGGGGTTCCGGGATAAATGAGAGGCTTTTTCTGGAGCACAGGGAGAGGTTTTGCAGTTTCATTTTTATCAAGTGACAAAACCTCTACCATGCCCCCCTGCTGCTACTCCTCCAGCTCAGACCCCACTGACTCCCCAAATAATGTCCTACAGCCTTCCTGCTGACAAAGCCCCCTGTAAATCAGAGACAAACTCCCCTACTCTGCCCCTTCTCCAAGTTGAACCCTGCCTCAGGCAGGACCCAAACAACCCCCACCTAGCTGGATCTCCTGACAGCCACAGGTCTCTGAGCAGCTGCTCAGGGTCTCAAGCTGTTCCCTTCGGTCCCTGTGCAGGGGTAGCTATCGGTTCCTACCTCATGTGCATAGTGACTATTCCCACCTGTTGCATGGGAGACTGGAGCTTGATTCTGTTAGGTGAGAAAAATTAAATATGAAGCAGTTAAGCCAACTGAACCAAAGTCAGGCAAATAAAGGTTGCTGGGAAAGTCCCTGAACGAGATAAGTAGAATGAAAGAATACTTGTTTAAGTTGCAGGGAGTAGGAAAAAAGGGGAGGCCTGCATTTTTGTACCAGAAGTTCTGGGAACAGTTTGCTGAGATACGGAGGCACTGTTTTCCACTCCCTGTTCTTGAGTTATGTCTGTTTTTAACTCCTTGTCTCCTGGTTGACACCCATACCGATAAGAAAGTTAGTGAAGCATTACGATTTGCTAAAAGTTATCTACAATAAGGGGGTAGAAGTGCATGCATACTAGAGAAAGAGGATTTTAACTAACATGGAGGGGTGGGCTGCTTTATGAATAAATCTGTGACCCGACGGGACTGTCTATAAAAACCCATGAGTTTTACTCAGAGGCTGCTGGTTCTCTTTGGAGACGGGATGCTCTCTATTGTCGTGTGCACTCTTCAGTAAAGAGCTTTGAGTTCGGATCGTTGCCTGGTGTTGCCTGCCTCTCTCCGGTCAGACAACGAACCGTGCCCGTCTGGGGTTCGAGTCCTCGGCAATTCCCTGATGGGAAAGCTGTTACTTTGACACGAAGTGTATGTCTAGATTGCAGTTGCAGACCAGTGGCTGGCCTAAGCCAGCTGACTCGGGCTTGTGGGGCTCAGGGTAAGGGGCTGTTTAACTGCAGTGTAGACGTTCAAGTTTGGGCTGGAGCTGGAGCTCTGGGAACCTTCCCCCTCACTTGGTTCAGTGGCCTATAAACTGAAGACGAGTTCATAGACAGGGGAGAATACAGTGGGACCTGCCATAGGACAGACACTTCTAATTGCCAGCCTGGAAATAGCCTATGAGGTGAAAGTCAAAACTGGGTTGTTTGTCATTCATGCATCCTGATCGCTAATGAAGGAGCAAAAGACTGTACAAACCAATGTAGCCTTGATATGTCATTTGCATCCTCAACCCTTGTGCCTGTGACAGGATCCCAAGGACAAACAGATTGTTACTCACCATGAGGAAGAGTGAGGAATCGGTATTTCCCTATTCCGTTGTGCAGGACAGAAGACGTGCCTCAGGGAATTTTCTTTCTCTGATTTTTTTTTTCTTCATATTGATTAGGAAGGAAAGGCTTAGATCTGACAACTTTTCCAAGCTGCCATTGTGAAAGAAATAAGTGATCAGTTAAAAATGAACATGTTGCACAGGACTTGATTGGGATTAGAAAAAAAAGAACCGCGGTTAAAGTTGAACTCTTGGGTGAATGGAACGATCGGCTTTAAATTAAGCCTTGGGTGGCAATAGATGGTTCGATCAGACAGGACAACCTGATCCAGTTTGGTTGGTGGCTTGTGCGCTTATTTGTGTTTTGTGATAAATTGGAGAGGAGAGCTACAGGGGTGACTCAAGGGTTGACGAGTGTGAGAAGTTTAAAACCAAACCCAGCGTTTCCTGCTCCTGTAGGCGGTGACTGTTGAGGATTTTTCCTTCTGTACTGCAGGGTTTCTGGTCTGCCAGATTTTCTGCCCCTGAGGCCACCTTGCAGAATATGGCAGCGCAGTTTAATGATGAGCTGGAGGATTCACCAATTTAGGTGTGCAACAGCTGTATCCCCTGGATTGACCCTGGACCAAAACCTGCAGCCCTGGCAGCCCAGAATAACCTCCGGCTGATGGCAATGAGAATTTAGCTTTGTCACTAGGTGCTGGAACCTCAGATATGCCGTACATTTGTGCCAGACACACAGCTTCATCCAAAGAAGTGGAGGACGTAAGGGAAAGAGCAAAGCTAGCCATCTGCCGTGCTACTCCTTATTCCAGCGAGTAGCTTAGCCTGGCCCTTAGGCCTTCTTGCTGCCCCTGCTACCTCAGTGAGCAATAGGACTTAGGTTTAGTAATCGTAGCTTAATCTATGCGTTTTCCCCCTGCTACCTTCCCGGAGGCCAGCAGGTCTGGTTAACCCAATAGAAATGCCTAGCTCAATAGAGCTGGCGGTGTGCACACCAATATTTACAATAACTGAGGTATTTTACCAGTATTCCCCCTTTCACAATTCTCCACCAAAATGTTACACCAATAAAGTAAAAACCAGCAGGATCTTATTAAAGGGGAAAAGGCAAAATACCACATTTATTGTGAATACAGAAAGAA
The DNA here is from genome assembly GCF_965140235.1 of Caretta caretta. NCBI lineage: Eukaryota > Metazoa > Chordata > Testudines > Cheloniidae > Caretta > Caretta caretta. The sequence continues at coordinate 7,429,387 of NC_134228.1, forward strand.
TCATAGTAAGCAGTTAGTTATAGCTATAACATTCCATTCAATCTCATATTTATTCACATATTCATTCATATACACACATACACACACAGGTTCTGCAAGGTTGTTATCATAGTTACCAGCCTTAGAGTTGCTCATGCCAAGCCACTGGCCAGGTGGCCTGGACATGAGGAGGGAGCAGGGCCTTCTCAGATGCTCATCTGATGCTGCTGGAAGTTGGTTTGCAGAATCAGACCCCAAAGTTCTCACTTTCTAGAGTCCATTTTTATAGGAATTTCTTCCTATGCCAGTCTATGGGAATTGCTTCTTCATGCTGTTGCTGAATCAATCAGCAGACAGCACATTCCTGACGGCTCCGTGCTGCCAGATGTTATCTTGTTCTTCGGTTCTCCCATCCTTGAGGCTGTTGGGTGGATTCCAGTCTGCCCTCCGGGGGTCCTCTGGTTATTTCCACTTGACGCCTTCTTCAGCCGATGGACACTGGATTCTTAGGCTGGCACCTCCCTGATCATTTTATTTATTATCCACACCAAGCATCCATCCACATACATCCTCTATCTCTATTTTAATCACAATTGTTAACGAAACGAGATGAATACAACAAAAGGGCGGGGAGTCTCTGGGTGCTGTTTCTGTTGTTACAGAGTATCGCTTTGAGTCTCTCTCTGTGTGAGTAGTTGTTGTTACAAAGAATTGCTTTGAGAACAGACTCTGCCTTAGAATGTACTAACACAATTAGTAGCTTGCAAGTTTCACACACAGAGGGAGAGACAGTACCAACACCCAAGAGACCTCTTAATTAGTAATACCCTGGAATTTAAACTATGGGGAATCAAACTCATTTGTGATTTTAATACAGAACTTCTTTAATATGATCCAACAATCCACATCCCATTATTGGCTGGCCCTGGCACTAATGGGGTCCCCAGTGTCGGTTAGGGTCTCTATAGTGCCTGGCACAAAGAAGGCCCTCGTCTCAGTTAGCATTTTACAGTGCAAGTGAAAACTGTGGCCTTCGTTTTGATGGCGGTTTCTGCAGCATGTGGCACAATGGAGACCCTGATCTCAGTCAAAGTCTGCACTGGAACTGGTTATCCCAACTCAGTCCAGAGCATTCCGGGCGTGCCGAGGAGAGGGCAGTAACAGCATCAGCGGGGTAATGGTTACATCCGACTTTGAGTCGTGTGCAAATTTCAATGGGATCTCAACACACTTAGGGTTTTTTATTTTGTTATAATCATCATTTTGCAGCCTTGTCTGGCTTAATCTCAGTCTTCTCCTTACCAAAGTATATTAACAGTCTCCTTTTAGTCCATCTCCCTTTTCCTCATTTCATTATTATTCTAATTTAAGGGATGTGCAGCAACAAAACTGAAACAAACCTTTTGCTGCCCGGTTCTGTGCCCATCAAGTAAGAACAGAGCACAAACACCTCCTGGAGCAGGCTCTGTAATACTGGAGCCCGCCGATCCGTGTTCCCAAGGCTTGCTGTCTTCCTCAAGTGACAGAAGGGTGATACCTCCAGCTCCTTGTAATCACGCCTGGCAGGAAGGAGACCTCTATGTGTATTCCCTTGGGAGGCAGGGGGAGCTGGGAGACCTGGACACTGTGGGGGTCTGGACATAGAGAATGGCCGACACCCTGTTTCCTGGCAACTGATGGCCTGGGCCCTTCCCCCCTGCAATGTGAGAGCTAAAGGGTTGGAGAACAAAGGAATCGGGTGACCTCCTGTCCCGGGAAAGGAACAAAGCCCAGGGGAGGAGGGGCTGGAGGGAGTTTTCAGTTTGGGGCTGGCTGGGACGTGGAGTGAAGTGCAGACGTGGTTGTCTGGCTCACTGCCCCCCAAAATGGACCCAGCTGAGGGGTCCTGTTTTCTGCACCTACAAGCTCTGTGTTAGACCATGTTCCTGTCGTCTAATAAACCTTCTGTTTTACTGGCTGGCTGAGAGTCACGTCTGACTGCGGAGTTGGGGGGCAGGACCCTCTGGCTTCCCCAGGAGCCCCGCCTGGGTGGACTCGCTGTGGGAAGCACACGGAGGGGCAGAGGATGCTGAATGCTCCAAGGTCAGACCCAGGAAGGTGGAAGCCGTGTGAGCTGTGTGTCCTGCTCACAGAGAGGAGACTTCCCCAGAGTCCTCCTGACTGGCTTCATGGGGAGCAGTTCCAGAGCATCGCCCAGGGACTCCGTGACAGACCCCTCAGGGGGTCGCAAGGTAGTTACATGGGGGTCGCAAGCTGTCAGCTCCATGGGGCTGACAGCCCCAATCCCCACTAAATTACATTTACTCCCCCCACATTTTTAATTTATAAGGGGGGGGGTCACACTCAGAGGCTCGCTATGTGAAAGGGGTCACCAATACAAGTTTTAAAACCACTAGTCTAGATCAGCGGTTTTCAAACTTTTTTTCTGGTAACCCAGTTGAAGAAAATTGTTGATGCCAGTGACACAACCGAGCTGGGGATGAGGGGTTTGGGGTGTGGGCAGGGCTCAGGGCTGGGGCAGAGGGTTGGGGTGCAGGGGTGAGGGCTGTAGGGTGGGGCTGGGATGAGGGGTTCAGGGTGTGGGAGGGGGTCAGCTCTCTGGGCTGGGGTGCAGGCTCTGGGGTGGGGCTGGGGATGAGGAGTTTAGGGTGCAGGAGGGGGTCTGGGTTTGGGGGGGCTCAGCGCTGGGGCAGGGGATTGAGACGTGGGGTTGGGGCATGGGCTTACCTCTGGCAGCTCCTGGTCAGTGGTGCAGCTGGGGTGCAGAGGCATACTTCCTGCCTGTCCTGGCACTGCGGACTGCACTGCGCCCTGGAAGTGGCCAGCAGCAGGTGCGGCTCCTCATGGCTCTCGCCCACAGGCACAGCCCCCTTCCCCCAGCTCCCATTGGCTGGGAACTGGCCAATGGGAGTGCAGAGCCGGTGCTCAGGGCAGGGGCAGCATGCGGAGTCTCCTGGCCCCCCCACCTAGGAGCTGGACCTGGTAGGAACTAACCTGGCTTAGCCGGGCAGCACTGCTGATGGGACTTTTAATGGCCCAGTCGGCAGTGCTGACCAGAGCTCTGCGACCCAGTACTGGGTCATGACCCACAGTTTGAAAATCACTGCTCTAGTTTGTAAAAATTGATCTAAAATTCTTCAGATTTCCACACTTTTCTCTTTAATTACTGAACATTGGTCTCAGCTCTCAGATTTTGCCTTTTTCCATGTAGGAATCCTCTTCGGTTTGGGGATATTTCCCGTTTTTTAGTTGCAGCCACTTCTCCTGTGCTGGAGGGAATTGTTGCTTTGAGTCATTTTCCATTCTGGCTGCTGCAGAGGGTTAAATGATCAACTTTCCTCCTCTCATGCTGGTTATTACTTCTCATTTTACTGTTCTCTAGGTGCTTACAAATTAATGGTTTAATAATTGGTTCCAGTATCTTTCCAGGTATTGAAGTAAGACTTGACTGATCTTTCATGCAGCAAGTGGTCTTTGTTCCCCTTTTAAACGATAGGTACTATATTTACCTGTCTTTTGGGACCTCAGCATACTCCAGAAGTTCTCAAAGATTATTGCTAATGCTTCTGAAAGCGTTTCAGCTAATTTCACAACTATCCTAGGACAAAATTCATCAGGCCCTGATGACTTTAATGAATCTAACTTAGCTAAATATTCTTGAATCTGTTCTTTCCATATTGTGGGTTTCTGCTCCTTCCCCCACATTGTTAGTAATTACTGTTTTAAGTATCTCGTCACAATCAAACTTTTTTGTGTGTGAATATTGAAGCAAAATGGGATTAAATACCTTAGTCTTCCTGATGTCAGCTGTTACCAGCTCTTGGAAGTGGCCAGCATGTCCGTCGGTGGGGCCAGCAGCTCCGCCTCACGCTGCCCTTGCCTGTGGGTACTACCCCTGAAACTCCCATTGGCCGCGGTTCCCCATTCCTGGCCAATGGGAGCTGCAGGGGGTGGTGCCTGCAGGCAAGGGCAGTGCGCGGAGCCCTCTGTCCCCCTTCCCCAGGGGCTGCAGGGACGTGGTGCCAGCCGCTTCTGGGAGCAGCACGGGGCCAGGGCAGGCAGGGAGCCTGCCTTAGCCTCACTGCGCCACAGGGCTGGCAATCCCATGGGCTGGATTGAAAGCCCTGACGGGCCGGATCCAGCCCGTGGGCCGTAGTTTGCCCTCCCCTGCCTTAGATTTTATTTTAATGGGCCTCTACTGACCATTTCTCTGAGTTTGGGGTTGTTTTTTGTTTGTTTGTTTGTTTGTTTTTTACAAAGTCTTGTGTCAAAGGCTGACTTTCAATAGATCGCAGCGAGGTAGTTGCCCTGCTACGCACAAAACCCTGACCTATCAAGTCGTCTACGAATGATTTAGCACCAGGTTCTACAGGAACATGCAGTGTGCAACGGGTGAGAGGCAGCTCCCTTCTGTCCGCACTCCGGTCCCGACACGAATGGCTCTCCTCACCGAGAGGAGAGGGAGGGAGGCTATCGGTGCTGCCGTATCATTACGTTTAGGGGGGATTGTGACTTAGAGGTGTTCAGTCATAATCCCACAGAAGGTAGCTTCACCAAGCACAAGCTCCTCAGCCAAGCACATACGCCAAAAGTCTGACCCTGCGGTTCCTCTCCCACTAAGCAGGATTACTATTGCAACATTGAAGTCTGTTTATTCCAGTTCCATTGTCCTTATTTTACTGCTCTCATTCCTTCCTTTCTTCAGAGTCATGAAATCTATCGTTTCATGATCACTTTCACCCAAATTGCTTTCCACCTTCTGTTTCATAACCAATCCCCCTCTGTGAGTAAGAACGAGTGTAAAATGGCTGCCGCCCGATTACTTCTTCCATCTTCTGAAACAAACATTCCAAGAACATATGGGACTCTGTGTTTGGTTGGATAATTTTTCCAGCACATGTCTGGGAAGTTAACTATGTTTTGACTATTTCTCTTATTTGCACGAGGGCGTCTAGACCATCAGTCTGCAAGGAAAGAGGCTGCAGGGAATTGTAATGTGAAATTACTAAGACCTGTTCTGAAATCTCTCCCACTTGCCACAGGCTGCAGTGTGACATCCGTGTTTTGCTCCAGATCATCCCATCCTTCTCTGGGACAGGGAAGGGAAATGGCTGCAGCAGAGGCAGTTCAGGTAGGGATTATGGGGGAGTTGCTGGTGGGTTCCTGTTAGAAGGAGGGGGGCAGTAAATATATAGGAGATGGGGGCTTCTGGATGGTTGGTCTGGAGGTGGGAGGTGGAGGAAATATACAGTGGGGAGAAGGGGAGGGGGACAGGATGTAACAAAGGTCCTGGGATTTGTTTACTTGGGCCCGAGATCAGGGGTGGGCAAACTTTTTGGCCCGAGGGCCACATTGGGGTTGCTAAACTGTATGGAGGGCCAGGTAGGGAAGACTGTGCCGCCCCAAACAGCCTGGCCCCTGCCCCCTCCCACTTCCTGCCCCCTTACTGCCCCCCTCAGAACCCCTGACCCATCCAACCCCCCCATCCCCTCACCGCCCCCTCCCAGAACCCCCCACCCCTAACTGCCCCCCCCCGCAACCCCATCCCCTATTCAACCCCACCTGCTCCCTGTCCCCTGACTGCCCTGACCTCATCCCCTCCCCGCCCCCTGACAGGCCCCCCAGGACTCCCAGGCCTATCCAATCCCTGTTCCCCATCCCCTGACCTCCTCCGCCCCATCCAACCCTCCCTGCTTCCTGTCCCCTGACTGCCCCCCAGGAGTCCCTGCCCCTTATCCAACCCCCTCGCTCCCTGCACCTTTACCATGCCGCTCAGAGCAGCCGGACTGGCAGCCGCGCCGCTTGGCTGGAGCCAGCCATGCTGCCGTGCTGCCCAGAGCGCTGCCCATGCGGCGAGCTGAGACTGCGGGGGAGGAGGGACGGCAGGGGTGGGGCTGGGGGCTAACCTCCCTGGCCGGGAGCCCAGACTGGGCTGGGAAAAGTGACCAGACTCCAGGTGCTGGAGCCTGAACCTACCGGCCAGAGTCTTGTATGAAATAAGAAGGAAACACCCACCAACGATGATTGGGGAGATGCCCCATCCCCTCCCATCTAGCTGCTGGCAATGGGGAGGGTGTTGGGATTCCTACCTGGGCCGTGCTGGATCCCCATCTCCTCTATTAGCTGCAGGCTAGGATTTGTGTGATGAATGTGAAGACTCCTGTTGTCTCTATCTACTGTTCAGAAGAGGGGCTCTCTCTGTCTCTCCTCACCCTGATGCCTCCTGGCTGGCAGGGCGGGGTGGGTGTGGCACTCTGTTGTTTGTCTGCTTCCCTGAGCTGCCATCTGGTTGGCCCTCCTCTCCCATGAACAGGGGGGTTGTCACTAGGCAGCAGGCACTGAGTAGGGGGCTCTTGCTCTTTCAGGGGCCAGTGACCTTCGAGGAGGTGGCTGTGTATGTCACCAGGGAAGAGTGGGCTCTGCTGGACCCCGCGCAGAGAGCCCTCTACAGAGACGTCATGCAGAAGAACTATGAGAATGTGACCTCGCTGGGTAAGGATTCCTGACCCCTCGGTTCTTAGGAGGGGAAATTAAGATTTAAAGTTCACAACACCGACAATACAACCTTAACTCTGCCCTGGTTCAGCAACACCTGGACAGGCCAGTGACACATGTGCGTGCACTGTACCCTCCCCTGCTACAGAGCACTCTGGGAACAGAGCACAGGAGCAGTATAGCACAAAATCTAATGCCTTCTCTCTGCTAAGCCAAAACTTGGGTTTAGGTCTGGCATAGCAAACAGAAGCTTTATACACGTGGGCTGTACCCAAATACTGAGCCTACTGCACACAGACCAGCTCAGACTTCTAAAATGTTACCACCCCTTTACCCTGGCCCTGAGGATTTCTGCTAAGTCATCGCCTTCACTTACCTCTCACAAGGCCCTGGAGACCTCTAGCATGTATGCCACCAGACTGCTGACAAACTCCATGGCAAGGACACATCCACGTGCACCTTACTGACACAACCTACACAGTATTCAGCACTTAAACGAGGCACACCTGTTCCGTCAAGGTTCACATGCACCTGTCTTTATATCACAGTCACCGATTTGCCAAACTGCTTCAGCTCATCCTACCACCGTTCCATTGACATACAGCTGACACAATGCACACAGCTGGAGTACATGCAGAGAAATGCTGGTATCCAAAAATGTAGAACACAACACAAGAAACTGGCATGTTCTCTTCGTCCTTCCTCATATTGATTATAAATTAGTACATTTTAAGGCCAGGAAGGACAGTTAGGTCATCTAGTCTGATCTCCTGTGTTGTACAGGCCATGGAATTTTATCCACTTACTGTTGTGTTGAGCTTAATATCTTGTGTTTGACTAAAACATCTTCCAGAAGGGCATGAAGGCTTCAGGAGATGGAAAATCTGTCACTTGGTAGTTTGTTAACCTATGCATCACCCTTACTGACCTAAGCTCCAGGGTTAGGGGGTATGGGCAGAGTTAAGGTTGCATTGCAGGGGTGGCGTGGAGTTCAGTTCTTCAGTTCCTGGTTTTCAGAGGTTTTAAATTTAGCTACCATCAACATGGTGGAAGGGCATGGGGCAGTAACTGGGCAACCTGAACTCTGCATTTATCTACTTTATGGATATTTAATTTCCTTGAGTTTTTAATGGACTTTTTTGCCACTGATAACTGCCACTAGCTGCCAGCAAAACTATGTTGGATAGGGGTGGGATAGTGAAACTTGTATGTGGTCACCTGGCCAAAATCTCCATGTGGATTTTAGAGCACCTTAAGGATATTGCTCTTAACCCAGAAATCTTGGTATCAGGACAACATTTCTAAGAGAAACTCCTGCAGAATGTCAGAAAAATCCACCACACGCATTTCTCTGAAAGCTGTCAGTGATGGGGCTCCGATTCAAATGCACTGGTGGAGTTCGGGTTCAGTGGCCACAGCATGTCCTCTTGAGCGCACGCATTAGTGTGAGAGCCGATTGCTCTGGCTGTTCAGAGCCTCAGTCTTGCTGCACACGTGCGTTTCAATCTCTTTGACTCGTCAGTTTGGCTTGTGCCAATCTTAAATTTCAAACTCTACAATATTGAACGTTTTCAGTGCTGCTTCCCCAAAGAGGCAGTGGGGGCCAGGGACCAGCTGAGATAAATGCCAAGTGACTGCGATTAGTCAGGGGACCGTTCGAACTGTGGTTTGAGCCTAAAGTCTGCAAGGAAGTGTTTATAAGAGCAAAGTGATTTTTGTAAAAAAGCTGCTTTTATGGGGGCTGTATCTCAGGTACTGCTTGATCAAATAACCCCATCTTTGGACCACTCACCCTGCCCTGCCCCCCAATGATGAGCAGTGTGTTTCAAGACAATATGAGTAAGAATGTAAATTTCAGAAAGATTAGAATAGCTGACCTTTAACCAGAAAGTAATGCTGAGCTTTAACCTTAACTCTGCTGGGAACACTTGCACATTCGTGGCAGGTGTTACACAGGCCCGGCTCTCGGCACCAGCAAAGCAAGCCAGGGCCCAGCCACTCCCTGGGGAGGAGAGGGCGAGTCCTGCCGGGAAGCCGGGGCTGCACGCCCCTCATCTGCGCACTGGCTGCTGCTGCGCTGCCTTGGGCCACCCCTTATCTCGGGGCTTCTCTGCGCCGCCGGGCGGGGGGGGGACAGCCCCTGCAGGCACTGAGAGAAGGTAACATCACTCCCTCCGCTTCCAGCCCTGCCTGCGAGCCCCCGCCCCACCTGAGCTTGGGGCGGCAAAAAACCTAGAGCCGGCCCTGGTGTTACAGGCAGGTGCTTCCCTCTGTAGACAGGAGACTGTGTGAGGTTCTTTCAGAGGAGTCCTTGAGTCAAGTGAAAGCAGAGAACAGTGGGAGAAGAGAAGATGATGGGGGGGGGGGATGGTGCTGAGGTGCCACAAGGCAGGGAGGGCTGAGAGCCGAGGCATGAACTGTGGCACATTGGAACGAGAGGGAATCAGGGATGGTCGGGTACAGTGGAAGGAGGCGGATGGAGGGAGTCAGGGGGAGGCACTGCTGGGAACGGTGCGAGTGGGAGAGTGGAGAGTGGGAACGGGGCAAAGGGGGTGGAGGGCCCAGCAGTGGTGCTGTTCTAGAGGAGGGTTGGGTAGAAGATCCATTTGACATGGGAGTGGGAAACGCTGGGGATCGAAGCATGGGAGGGGGAAGGGATTGGGGGGTGGCTGCTCTAGGGAGCAGGGAGGGTCCCGTGGGGCTGGGGAGGGAAGGTTTCAGGGAGAGAGAGAGAGATTTGGGGCACTCCACTGAGACTGCTTTTGCCAAGGTCTCTAATAAATGTTAGCTAGGCAAATCTCAGAGCCAGTACTCCATCCTCATCCTCCTCTGCCTGTCAGCCACTGACCATGGTCCTGTTCTTGAAAGCTGATCTTCAGTTAGCCTCTCCTGACTCTCCTCCTACCTCTCTAATCTCTCCTCCGGTGGAGCCTTAGGAGGACTCTCCTCATTCCCTTCCCAACGTCTGAGGGGGATTCACAGGGTTACCAAGCGAGGTAGTCCCTGTAATTTGAGTTCTTTTTGAGAATAGGTAAAATAAACATCTCTCAGGGATGGTCTAGGTATACTTGTTCCTGCTTTAGGGCTGAAGGGTGGACTAAATGACTGCTTGAGATGCTTTCTACCCCTACAAGACCAAGATTTTATGATTCTTTATCCTATCCCTTTGCTACATCCTTGTCTCCCTCTGGAGAATGTGAGGATTCAATTAGTATTTTTTTTAATGAAAAATATGCCAGCTTCTCCTCCCACTTCGCCTTTTTACCCACTGGGTGTGAATGAGTTTATTCCTCTCATGGGACAGGGAAACAGTGGCTGTTGAAGTAACATGGGCTTTTTTATATTGGCATGGATACACTATCAATAGTTGTCCACATATGAGTGGAGCACCTTGGAGAGAGAGTGGAAGACCCAAGACTAGATATTAACTTGTAATGACTGTGACCCAAGGGAAGCAGAACATGGAAACACAATGGAATTGCAATTTAGGACTAGGTTACAAACAGACAAAAAGCTTGCTGCTGGCCAGGGCAAAAAGACCAAGAGAGGGAGACAGAGAGAAAGATGAAATAGAGAAGGCTTTGGGAAAGCCGGGCAGGTGACTCTTGCAAATGAACTTCGAGTTCAGTTTTGTTTTACCAGACTAACCTATGGATCTTCAAATGCTGTATTCAAGTTGCCTAATCAGTGTCTAATCTTGTTCTGAAAAGCCCGTATTGCACTGCTGCAAATACTTAGTGGTTGCAGCACCCAACAGGGACAGTGTTTAGCAGGAGTCTGAAATCATTTGCACTTCCTGGAGAAGGGTCTGTCTCAGAGTTGTGGAGCTGTGGGGATCACCCTTGTGCAAAGCTATGCTTAAGGTGTAGCACACTATAGGTATGTCTACACTGCCTCCCAGCCTGGGTCCATAGACTTGCAGCAGTGGGCTAAACGTAACTGTGTAGATGTTGTCGATTGGGCTGGAGCTCAGTCACTCAAGCCAAGGGGGGGCTTGAGAGCCTGAGCTTCAGCCTGAGTCACTGTGTCAAAGAAATGTCTACACAGATTTTTTTAACGTGCTAAGATTAGCATCACGAACAAACATCTGTGGAGCCAGGCTGATTGGCTTGCTCCCTGAAGCAGTGTAGATATAATGGGGGCAGAGACTGTATAAAGACTGTATATAAGACCTTGTAAAACCATAACTTTTTATCTTCCCTGTCAAAGCCCTTCATGGCCTATCCCTTCCTTGCAAATCATCTCCCATTTGGTACTGAGGTGTCAATTCCCTCCTCCGATTAGCCTGTGGTGCCAGCCTTCATCACCCACTTGTGAAATCTTAAAACATGCTCCTTTGTGGACATGGAAAATTATAATAGGGTGATAGGTTTCAGAGTTACAGCCGTGTTAGTCTGTATTCACAAAAAGAAAAGGAGTACTCTTGGCACCTTAGAGACTAACCAATTTATTTGAGCATAAGCTTTCGTGAGCTACAGCTCGCTTCATCGGATGCATACTGTGGAAAGTACAGAAGATCTTTTTATACACACAAACCATGAAAAAATGGGTGTTTACCACTACAAAAGGTTTTCTCTCCCCCCACCCCACTTTCCTGCTGGTAATAGCTTATCTAAAGTGATCACTCTCCTTACAATGTGTATGATAATCAAGTTGGGCCATTTCCAGCACAAATCCAGGTTTTCTCCCCCCCCCCCCCAAACCCACTCTCCTGTTGGTAATAGCTGATCTAAAGTGATCACTCTCCTTACAATGTGTATGATAATCAAGGTGGGCCATCTCCAGCACAAATCTAGGGTTTAACAAGAATGTCTGAGGAGAGTGGATTTGTGGGGGGACCCTAGCAAGGGACATAAAAGGCAATAAGAAGATATTTGTTCAAAACTTTGGGAGCAAGAGAGAGATGAAGGAAAGTGTAGGTCCTCTACTTTGCAGGGAAGAAGGGCTAATAACTGATGACATCAAGAAAGCTGAGGTGTTTAATGCTTATTTTACTTCAGTCTTTATTAGAAAGGTTAACGGTGACCAAATACTCAACACAATTAATACTAACAACAAGGGGGAAGGAATGAAAACCAAAATAGGGAACAAACAGGTTAAAGAATTCTTAAAGCTATGTCTACACTACGCAGCTTTTAGCGACACGGTGGTGTTGCTACAGCCGTACTGCTAAAAGTCACACAGTGTAGCTGTGTTTGTCAGCTCCCCTGCCGACAAAAATCTTCAACCCCCGACAAAGCATTGTTCTCACTGTGCTTGTCATCGGCAAAACTTTTGTCTTTCGGAGCGTGTGGGTATGTGTGTTTAACACCTCTGAAAGACAAAAGTTTTGTCGTTCAGTTGCCAGTGTAGAGATAGCCTTAGATAAGTTTGATGGGTTCAAGTCGGCAGGGCCTGAAGAAATTCACACTAGGGTACTTAAGCTGAATCAATTATGGAACCCTTAGCAGTTACCACTGGGAACTTCTGGAGGATGGGTGAGGGCAAACATAACACTTGTCTTCTTTAAAAAGGGAAACAAAAAGGTCTCAGAGAATTATAAACTATTAGGCAGCCTAACTTTGGTACCTGGAAAGATACTGGAACAAATTATTAAACAATCAACTTGTAAATACCTAGAGGATAGTAATGTGGTACGTTATAGCCAGCATAGATTTGTCAAGAACAAATTGTAGCAAACCAACCTAATTTCCTTCTTTGACAAGGTTACTGGCCTAGTGGATGAAGGGAAGCAGTAGATCTCGATAAATGTTACCCAGAAAGACCACAGACTTGGTTGGGTGGTGAAGGCGCTCCACCAGTACTACTGCCCTCAGTACACAATACTAGCTTCTCGGATCAACGTCTACGGGTACAGTAACACATGAGTGTCCAGTGGTAAGGACTCGGCTCTCTAGGCTGGACAAAGGGTTAAGTCAAGGTACCCCTACATTTATAGACTGAGAATAAACAACTTACATACCATCTTACATGTTCCATGACATCTGCTTTGTTACCTCCCTTTGTTCCTAGTATCTTGGACAAAACATCCCTATTCATTATTCTGTCAAACCACCTCCTCTTTTAGTAGATTGGGATGCAGCTGTACTAGCTGGAATATATTTACGTAAATATCTAGTGCCTAGTGCACTAGCAACAATGTCGCCAAGTGCATGTATCGGACAGTGAACTTGGAAGCATCTGCTTTACTACGTGGCCTGACTTTGGTTCACAGCCTCTGGTTCAGGTCTCAGATCTTGCGCCAAGCCCAGTGATCCAGGCTCTCTCTCTCTGACACAAGGGAGGTTGCAGGTTGCCCATCGCTGAAGATTTCTAAAAACAGGTTGGACAAATACCGGTGCCAAATGGTGTAGGTTGAATTGGTCCTGTCACATCTCAGAGGGCTGGACTTGATGATTTCTTGGGGTTCCTTCCATCCCTACATTTCTATGATTCTGTGCTTTCTCCCAGGTTGCCCCTTCCTCCTTGGAGGAACTCCATAAACATCCATAGTTACCTCATTATCCTCTTTCCTATCCCTCTGTACAACTCCTCTTTTCCATGAAGCCTTCAAACACGTGAGAACTGTTGGGGTGCTGGGGTGCTGCCTCTCATGGTGACCAATGTTGTCTCATTGGTTCCTTGTGCTTCCCCATCTCTATTCAGGATAACTGCACCTGTATTCCCCCTTTATGGTCCAGCAAGGACACCCAATCTCAGGCTCCCCTGCCATCACCTTTCTTGGGCAGAGACCCACATCTCTCTCCCTCCAGACTGGGGTACTTCCAGGCTGCTTAACTCCCTGCCTACAATGTAAATTCCCCAGCAAGGTAGACTTCTTCAGCAGGCCTTCTTTGCCTTCCTTTCGCAGAGGCTATGAACAGCGTAACTGCCCCCAGTTAAGGTACCACACAGCCCTTTCCAAGCCAGCATTTATTCTTAAGGTAAAGCATTACAGAGAAAACATACTAAAAACAAGAAAAGAACTAGCACACAGGCCAATAAGCTTACCAGAGTTCACCCAACTCCATCAAAGGTTCTGGCATTTGAACAGACCTTCAAATGCCTCAAAGGTTTTTTTTCTGTGGTCACATAAGAGTTCTTAGCTCAGAACAAGCACCACCAGGCCTCTGAGAGTCACCTTTTGTCCAGTTTGGGACTCTGAACTTGGCTTCATGTACCAGGTGCTCAGCCGGCAATGGGTTTCTCCTCAGGGTACAGCTTGAAAAGGTTTAGTCTGAAGGTGAGAAGTTGCTTTCCCCACCCCGCAAGTATTTCCTAGGAATCCCACTTAACTTTGCTTGCCTAGCACAGTGGTTCTCAACCAGGCATACACAGACCCCTGGGGGTACACAGAGGTTTTCCAGGGGGTACATCAACTCGTCTAGACATTTGCCTAGTTTTACAACAGACTACAGAAAAAGCACTAGCGAAGTCAGTACAGACTAAAATTTCATACAGACAATGACTTGTTTATACTGCTCTATATACTATACACTGAAATGTGAGTACAATATTTATATTCCAGTTGATGTATTTTAGAATTATATGGTAAAAATGAGAAGTAAGCCATTTTTCAGAAATAGTGTGCTGTGACCCTTTGCATTTTTATGCCTGATTTTGTAAGCAAGTAGTTTTTAAGTGAGGTGAAACCTGGGCTACACAAGACAAATCAGGCTCCTGAAAGGGGTACAGTAGTCTGGAAAGGTTGGGAGCCAGGGGCCTAGCACATAAATTCAAAAAGTCCCCAAAGATGTTACAGCCAATCCCACAGTAATACATACCCACTCATATTTCTAAGATACTCCTTAGAAACTTAGCATAATAGAAGAACCAGGGAGGGGAAGGTTTGGGGCAAAGAGCTCCTGTGAGTCGGGAGGGCTGGGGGCAGTGGGATGGGGTGGGGATGCGATGGAGCAGCTGCTGTAGGGAGTTGGGATGTGGGGAGGGCTGGACGAAATGGAGCTCAAGGAGCTGGAAGGGTTGGTGCTGGATGGAGTACGGGGAGAGTAGGTGCCAAGGAGTGGATGCACCAGCAACAGGAGGGAGGGAAGGGAAGGGACGCTTGTTTGGCAGGAGCCCTGGGGAGTCAGGAGCAAGGAACATTGGGGACAGTGCGGGGGGATGGGGGTTGCGGAACATGGTTGGGGGCAGAACATTTGGGAGACCTGGGAGTGAGGAGGGCTCTGCTCAATGGGAGGGGAGAAGAGAAAAAGAGTGGGTGCTGCTTGGGTGCAAGGCAGTGGGGAGGACTGGGGAATGGGTGTCGTAGCAAGTGAGAGTGCTAACTGCACCTCTGTCCCCTACCTGATGTCTCTGACTGCCCCTGCTCAGGTGTCAGGCCTCGTGTCTTTCCCGCTCCTGCAGTGCATCTGGGCCTCTCTGTGTCAGTGAGAAGTAGGTCCAGGGGGACTTCTCCTCTGGCTGGAGTCTTCCCTTCCTGGGAAACGGAGTCACCTTCTCTGGGTTTCAGGAGCCCCTTTGATGCTGAATATCTGGCTGTGTGTCGTGTCGTCCCATCCCCTGTCCCCCCCCTCCAGTGAGTGGAGGTGGGGTTAGTTAAATCCCTCATAAGCAGAGTGTCCTGGGATTTTACTCCGTTAAAATGGGCTGGGGTTAAAATAATGGAACTTTTTTTGGTGACAAATGTCCCATGAATTCACATGAATTCATTTCTCTTTCCATTGAGCAGGGTTTGCAGCTTCCAAACCTGATATGATCACCCATCTGGAACGAGGGGAAGAGCCGTGGGTTCTAGATCTCCAGGGCTCTGAGGAAAGAGAGATCCTGGGAGCCACTTGCCAAAGTGAGGAGTCATTAAAACCAGCTGAACACCTGCCAGGGCCGGCAGGGAACAGCTGGGCTTTCCTGCAAAGCCCTTGTGAACCCTCTAAGTTCAGGATTGTTCCTAGCAGGCATCATATCATCTCACTACATATTGCTCATGACTCTCTACCCTTCCTGACTGACCCCTGGCAATAGCTCCCTCCATTCCCCCTCTTCCCTGGAATGTGTGGGTGGGATATGGAGACAGAATTGATCCCCTCCTCGCTACCCTGTGGGGAAGAGTTTGTGGGAATGCAGTCCCTAATATGTTCCACCATCTCTCTGGCTGTTATTTTTGTTCTCCATGTTTCCTTCTCTTTTTCTGAGGTGTCTCTTTTCCTCTGTCCCAGCAGGTGGCAAGATGGTGAGTGAGAAGAAGGAGCAGAATCCTCAGCAGGAAGAGGCTGAGCAAATGCAACCACATGTGGTCAGATCCAAAGAGAATGTGTCCCGGAATCATGAGCAGGGAAAAGCCTGTGAGTGTCAGCACAAGTCAGAGAAGTGGCAGGAAAACCAGTCAAGGGAGAAAGTTGGTAAATCTATTAATTATGAGGGAACTCAGAAGGGGCTCAAGGAAACCAAAGCCCAGCAGAGCATCCCTGCGGGAGAGAGAAATAACACATGCTCTGAGTGTGGGAAAAACTTCCACAGCCACTCACACCTTATTAGGCATGAGAGAATCCATACTGGAGAGAGACCCTATGCATGCTGTCAGTGTCGGAAAAGCTTCACTCAGCGCTCACACCTTCTTACACATCAGAGAATCCACACGGAAGAGTGCCCCTATGAATGCCATCAGTGCGGAAAAAGCTTCAAGGAGAGATCAAACCTTATTACACATCAAAGAATCCATACAGGGGAGAGACCCTATAAATGCTGTGAGTGTGGGAAAACCTTCAATCATAGCTCAGCCCTCGTTGTACATCAGAGGATCCATACAGGAGGGAGACCCTACAGATGCTGTGACTGCGGGAAAAACTTCAGTTCCCAGTCAGACCTTATTAAACATCACAGAATCCACACAGGGGAGAAACCCTATGAGTGCTGCAAGTGTGGGGAAAACTTCACCCAGAGTTCTGCCCTTATTACACATCAGAGGATCCACACAGGAGAGAGATCCTATGAATGCTCTGACTGCGGGAAAAACTTCAGTCAGAGCTCAGCCCTTGTTACACATCAAAGGATCCATACAGGAGAAAGACCTTACAGATGCTGTGACTGCGGGAAAAACTTCGTTTACTGCTCAGACCTTATTAAACATCAGAGGATCCACACAGGGGAGAGACCCTATGAGTGCTGCGAGTGTGGGAAAACCTTCACTCTGAGCTCACACCTTATTGCACATCAGAGGATCCACACAGGAGAGAGACCCTATGTATGCTGTGACTGTGGAAAAACCTTCAGTCAGAGCTCACACCTTATTAAACATCAAAGGATCCACACGAGAGAGGCCCTAGGAATGCTCTGAGTGTGGGAAATGCGTCCATCAGAGCTCAGCCCTTATTTACCAGCAGAGAAGCTGCAATGGAGAGAAACACCATAACAAAATTGTCTAATTTCAGAAAAAAGAAAAGGAGGACTTGTGGCACCTTAGAGACTAACAAATTTATTTGAGCATAAGCTTTCATGAGCTACAGCTCACTTCATCAGATGCATCGACTGAATGTATCCGATGAAGTGAGCTGTAGCTCACGAAAGCTTATGCTCTAATAAATTTGTTACTCTCTAAGGTGCCAAAAGTACTGTTCTTTTTAAAATTGTCTAAGACAGAGAAATGGGGTTTTTTCACCTTTTTGTACTTTTGCTGATTCCCACATTGTGAACATGAAGGCTGTTTGCAGCATTTGTATCACCGTGGTCTCTCAGCTTCCTCCATTGAATTGCCCTCTTTTCCCTTTGGCAGCTCACCCTTCGTTAAGGTGAATCCCATGGTCCTTTTTATCAACTCCTAGGTCATGGCAATGTGTCCCCCTCCAACAGGAATATCCATCAGCTCCAGGTGGGGAAAACAGGGGTGACCTCAACTAGCTACACTGAGGTTAAATCTACCTGGGCTTTGTCCCCATTACGATTTTCCATGGAGTTAGCTAGCTAGCGTTAGCTATTCTGATGTAAAACACAACTATTGCAATAAAAAAATAGTCCACATACAGTCACTGGGCTAATCCACTATGTTTCTTCGTGACTTGACATAACCTCCATCACTTTTCCTAGTCTAAACAAACTCGCATCATCACATTTATACTCTTCTTTCTAGGGAAAAGTGATTGTTAGTTACCCAGTTCCCTGACTGCGGACAGATTGTCTCATTCTCAGGTCTTCTCACATTGCACTGGGTTCTGCTGAGGAGCAGTTATTCGTGTACCATTTTTTTTCATGTAAATATATTTAAATGTAATAAAGAGCAGAAGGAGGGGGAAAAGTGTTTTTTCAGCCACTGGGACACCTGAAGATGATGGGGTGAGTTGGAGGGATTCCCACCTTCCTCGTCACCCCAGCAGTGTTGCCTTCTTGCTGAGCTACTTGGGGTTTATCTTCTCCACGTTCTACACCTCCCCAAGTGTCATGTGATGCAGCATTCACAGCTCTCTGTGCTTGGGAAGCACACTTTGATTTCTTTGGTCTTAAAATATACTAATTTAGGGCTGGAGATGAAAGTGTCACAGATCTGGGAGGGGAATTTGAATGGATCCCAAATGCAATGTGAGCGTTTGGAGTATAAATCCATTTCTGTCTGTTGGCAAAGCCTCGGCTAGGTTTTCTTCCTACTGATCTGGGATTGTTTGCAGATGGGAAGCCGGCTCAATAACAGCTGCTGAAGCCACTGGCCTCCCTCAGCCCTTGCTGCCAGCAGAATCTGCTCCTTGCTGAAAATGGGGCTGTGAAAAGGGGCAAATCAGAAGGGAGGGTTGGGCAGAATTTGTGTAGGGGAGGCAAGCTTACTATGCAGGTGTGTCAAACAGGTGGAGGCCTGGGAGACGGGGGGCGAAGTCAGGGCCAGGGAGTAGGAGCTGGTGTTAAGAAAAGGGAAGACGCACGGCCAGATCATGGCAAAAGGGATACCCAGGATAGGGAGGGGTACAGGGAACAACAGTTACCTCATAATTGGGGGAGCCTTCCAAAGTGTTTTCAAATCTAGACTGTAGAGGCTGAGGGGCTTTCCTGAGCCACACAGGATGGTCCATCTCCACACCCCCACTCCAGGGCTGTGTTCTCAAGCCACAGTGCATCCCTAGGCCCGGACAAGGCAGCTGATCCCCATCTGAAGTGACGTACGGAGCTGCAGAAGGAGACTGGAAGCAGTGACATTTTTTTTTTTACATTCGCTCTTTAAAAATTGATAATTTTCATACATGTTTTTGGAGTTTAAACTTGGGAGTGCTCGGTAACGGCAAAGTAGCAAACCGTGCAGGGGAGCAATTCATTAATTGCTACGATGTCTATATAACCGTAGCCCTCGAAGCCCCAGTCACACAGACTGTGTCCCTGTTGTTCTAAGTGCGGTACAAACGCCGAACAGCCCTAGGCTTGAAGAGCTGACAAGCCAGCCAAGCCGGGCAGAGGAAGGGTAGACCGTACCAGCAGAGCGAACAACGTGAGGGCAGCAACTGGCATGTTAATGTCCCTGTTTTTTCTTTTTGCTGGGTTGAATTACAATGTGACCAGCTAAAGGCGAGGGACAGGGACATTGAACGGATGGGATGAGGGGGGAAGGGGTGTGGAGAACAGGGTAAGACACGTGACGGGGAGGTGAAGAGATTGGGAGGGAGTTGAAAGAGGTAGAAGGACTGAGGGCTCAAACAAGCCCTCAGCACAGGGAAGAGGAAGCCCAGTCAAAAAAGGGTCTGAATCACCAGAAATCTCTTATTTTGCTGCTTCTGCTCCGACTGGCTGGTTCCTCTCTTCAGAGTGTCCCCTATGAGCCCTCCCAGGAGAGAACATGGGGACTTCAGAGAGCTGGAGTGTTACCCTGGAATTTGATATTCCTGTGTGTTACCCCAGAATTTGACCAAACTGCAGTCAGCAATTTTGTATGATTAGCCACTCCCAGCTCAAAAAAAACATGACATAGCTAGGAAAATCTTAGGCCCTGAGAGGCAAGGCCAAGTAACTGCATGTTTTCTGTTTTGCTATCAGAATGAGAGGACGGGATAAGAAGTGACTATTGTAAGAATAGCAGGAATGTTTGGACGACCGAACTTGGTCTTGAGCACCTCTGACACCATCAAGATGTAAGTTTAGTTATGAATAAAAATGTTTTGATGATAAGAGATAATGAGTAGTTTTGCTGAAAGTAGGAGAATTGGTGACCCATTAGGGGTCACTAGAGGTTATGTGCATTGTTTGAAGTTAGCTAATAAAGATTAGGTGAAAGAACAGTCCGAGGAAGCTTTCTTTGGGCAAGGATCTGACAGCTAAGTTCCGCGGCAGCTATATTGAAGGTGGGCCCCCCCAGAAACCTGGATGCTGATCCCGCAAAACCATTTCTTAACTTTAGATAAATATAAATGTTTTGAGATAATTGAATCATAGAAGATTAGGGTTGGAAGAGACCACAGGAGGTCATCTAGTCCAACCCTCTGCTCAAAGCAGGACCGACCCCACCTAAATCATCCCAGCCAGGGCTTTGTCAAGCTGCGCCTTAAAATCCTCTAAGGATAGAGATTCCACCACCACTCTAGGTAACCCATTCCAGTGCTTCACCATCCTCCTTGTGAAATAGTTTTTCCTAATGTCCAACCTAGACCTCCCCCACTGCAACTTTAGACCATTGCTCCTTGTTCTGTCATCTGCCACCACTGAGAACAGCCGAGCTCCAGCCCCTTTGGAACCCCCTTCAGGTAGCTGAAGGCTGCTATCAAATCCCCCCTCACTCTTCTCTTCTGCAGGTTAAATAACCCCAGTTCCCTCAGCTTCTCCTTGTAAGTCATGTGCCCCAGCCCCCTAATAATTTTTGTTGCCCTCCACTGGACTTTCTCCAATTTGTCCACATCCCTTCTGTAGTGGGGGGCCCAAAACTGGACACAATACTCCATGTGTGGCCTCACCAGTGCTGAATAGAGGGGAATAATCATTTTCCTTAGTCTGCTGGCAACGCTCCTACTAATGCAGCCCAATGTGCCATTAGTCTTTTTGGCAACAAAGGCACACTGCTGACTCATATCCAGCTACTTGTCCACTGTAATCCCAAGGACCTTTTCTGCAGAACTGCCGCTTAGCCAGTCGGTCCCCAGCCTGTAGCAGTGCCTGGGATTCTTCCGTCCTAAGTGCAGGACTCTGCACTTGTCCTTGTTGAACCTCATCAGATTTTTTTCTGGCCCAGTCCTCTGATTTGCCTAGGTCACTCTGGACCCTATCCCTACCCTCCAGTATATCTACCTCTCCCCACATCTTAGAGTCCTCTGCAAACTTGCTGAGGGTGCAATTCATCCCATCATCCAGATCATTAATAAAGATGGTGAACAAAACTGGCCCCAGGTCAGACTCCGCTTGATACCAGTTGCCAACTAGACATGGAGCCGTTGATCACTACCCGTTGAACCCGATGATTTAGCCAGCTTTCTATCCACCTTATAGTCCATTCATCCAATCCATACTTCTTTAACTTCCTGGCAAGAATACTGTGGGAGACTGTATCAAAAGGAAAAGGAGGACTTATGGCACCTTAGAGACTAACCAATTTATTTGAGCATAAGCTTTCGTGAGCTACAGTTCACTTCATCGCATGCAATCAGTGGAAAATACAGTGAGGAGATTTATATACAAGCAGAACATGAAAAAAATGGGTGTTATCATACACACTGTAAGGAGAGTGATCACTTAAGATGAGCTATTACCAGCAGGAGAGCGGGGGGGGGGGGCGGGGGAGAAAACCTTTCATACTGATAATCGATGCTGCTGGAGATGGGGGGGAAGCTGCAGAGGCGCATGTGGATCGGACAGAGACTTCTCTCAGAGGAGAGTCAATTGATAGAGATTCTCTAGGTTTTAGTCAGGAGGAGAGGATGGAAGAGGACAAAGTATGGGCCAGATCAGATGAGAAACATTCACATAAAGAATCTGACACATCAGAAAAGGGCAGACAGATAAACCATGACAAGTTTTTAAAGTGCTTGTACACAAATGCTAGAAGTCTAAATAATAAGATGGGTGAACTAGAGTGCCTCGTGTTAAAGGAGGATATTGATATAATAGGCATCGCAGAAACCTGGTGGAGTGAGGACAATCAATGGGACACAATCATTCCGGAGTACAAAATCTATCAGAAGGACAGAACAGGTCGTGCGGGGAGGGGGAGGAGGGGAGTGGCATTATATGTGAAAGAAAATATAGAATCAAATGAAATAAAAATCTTAAATGAATCCACATGTTCCATAGAATCTCTATGGATAGTAATTCCATGCTCTAATAAGAATATAACAGTAGGGATATATTACTGACCACCTGACCAGGACAGTGATAGTGATGATGAAATGCTAAGGGAGATTAGAGAGGCTATCAACATAAAAGACTCAATAATAGAGGGGGATTTCAATTATCTCCATATTGACTGGGTACATGTCACCTCAGGACGAAATGCAGAGACAAAATTTCTCCATACTTTAAATGACTGCTTCTTGGAGCAGCTGGTACAGAAACCCACAAGGGGAGAGGCAACTCTCGATCTAGTCCTGAGTGGAGCGCAGGATCTGGTCCAAGA
The DNA here is from genome assembly GCF_965140235.1 of Caretta caretta. Taxonomy (NCBI): domain Eukaryota; kingdom Metazoa; phylum Chordata; order Testudines; family Cheloniidae; genus Caretta; species Caretta caretta. The sequence continues at coordinate 7,451,366 of NC_134228.1, forward strand.
AGTAACTATAACAGGACCACTTGGAAATAGTGACCATAATATAATAACATTTAATATTCCTGCGGTGGGAAGGACACCTCAACAGCCCAACACTGTGGCATTTAATTTCAGAAAGGGGAACTATGCAGAAATGAGGAGGTTAGTTAAACAGAAATTAAAAGGTACAGTGACTAGAGTGAAATCCCTGCAAGCTGCATGGACACTTTTCAAAGACACCCTTATAGAGGCTCAACTTAAATGTATACCCCAAATTAAAAAACACAGTAAAAGAACTAAAAATGTAACAGCCATGTAAAAGAAGCAGTGAGAGATAAAAAGGCATCTTTTAAGAAGTGGAAGTCAAATCCTAGTGAGGTAAATAGAAAGGAGCATAAACACGGCCAAATTAAATGTAAAAATATAATAAGAAAAGCCAAAAAGGAGTTTGAAGAACAGCTAGCCAAAACCTCAAAAGGTAATAACAAAATGTTTTTTAAGTACATCAGTAGCAGGAAGCCTGCTAAACAACCAGTGGGGCCCCTGGACGATCGAGATACAAAAGGAGCACTTAAAGACGATAAAGTCATTGCAGAGAAACTAAATGAATTCTTTCCTTCAGTCTTCATGACTGAGGATGTTAGGGAGATTCCCAAACCTAAGCTGTATTTTGTAGGTGACAAATCTGAGGAATTGTCACAGATTGACATGTCAGTAGAGGAGGTTTTGGAATTAATTGAGAAACTTAACAGTAACCAGTCACTGGGACCAGATGGCATTCACCCAAGAGTCCTGAAAGAACTCAAATGTGAAATTGCAGAACTGTGAACTATGGTTTGTAACCTGTCCTTTAAATCAGCTACTGTACCCAGTGACTGGAAGATAGCTAATGTAATGCCAATATTTAAGAAGGGCTAGAGAGGTGATCCCGGCAATTACAGACCGGTCAGTCTAACGTCAGTACCGGGCAAATTAGTTGAAACAATAGTAAAGAATAAAATTGTCAGACACATAGAAGAACATAAATTGTTGCGCAAAAGTCAACATGGCTTCTGTAAAGGGAGATCGTGTCTTACTAATTTATTAAAGTTCTTTGAGGGGGTCAACAAACATGTGGACAAGGGGGATCCAGTGGACATAGTGTACTTAGATTTCCCGAAAGCCTTTGACAAGGCTCTTAGGTAACCAAAGGCTCTTACGTAAATTAAGTTGTCATGGGATAAGAGGGAAGATCCTTTCATGGATTGAGAATTGGTTAAAAGACAGGGAACAAAGGGTAAGAATAAATGGTAAATTTTCAGAATGGAGAGGGGTACATAGTGGTGTTCCCCAAGGGTCAGTCCTAGGACCAATCCTATTCAACTTATGCATAAATGATCTGGAGAAAGGGGTAAACAGGGAGGTGGCAAAGTTTGCAGATGATACTAAACTGCTCAAGATAGTTCAGACCAAAGCAGACTGTGAAGAACTTCAAAAAGATCTCACAAAACTCAGTGATTGGGCAACAAAATGGCAAATGAAATTTAATGTGGATAAATGTAAAGTAATGCACATTGGAAAAAATAACCCCAACTGTACATACAATATGATGGGGGCTAATTTAGCTACAACTAATCAGGAGAAAGATCTTGGAGTCATGGTGGATAGTCAAAAAAGCAAAGGGGATGTTAGGAATCATTAAAAAAGGGATAGAGAATAAGATGGAGAATATCTTATGGCCCTTATAAAAATCTATGGTGCTCCCACATCTTGAATACTGCATACAGATATGGTCCCCTCATCTCAAAAAAGATATATTGGCATTAGAAAAGGTTCAGAAAAGGGCAACTAAAATGATTAGGGGTTTGGAACGGGTCCCATATGAGGAGAGATTAAAGAGTCTAGGACTTTTCGGCTTGGAAAAGAGGAAACTAAGGGGGGATATGATAGAGGTATATAAAATCATGAGTGGTGGGAAGAAAGTGAATAAAGAAAAGTTATTTACTTGTTCCCATAATATAAGAACTAGGGGCCACCAAATGAAATTAATGGGTAGCAGGTTTAAAACAAATAAAAGGAAGTTCTTCTTCACTCAATGCACAGTCAACCTGTGGAACTCCTTGCCTGAGGAGGTTGTGAAGGCTAGGACTATAACAGGGTTTAAAAGAGAACTGGATAAATTCATGGAGGCTAAGTCCATTAATGGCTATTAGCCAGGATGGGTAAGGAATGGTGCCCCTAGCCTCTGTTTGTCAGAGGGTGGAGATGGATGGCAGGAGAGAGATCACTTGATCATTACCTGTTAGGTTCACTCCCTCTGGGACACCTGGCATTGGCCACTGTCAGTAGACAGGATACTGGGCTGGATGGACCTTTGATCTGACCCAGTTTGGCCTTTCTTATGTTCTTACTGTGCTGCCCAGTGCAGCAGTTTGGGGGCTGACTTTGTCTGTGAAGACTGAGGCAAAAAAAGCATTTGAGTACTTCAACTTTTTCCACAGCTTTTTGGCCCTATAACAACTATGTGGGTGAACCCAGACAATCACTACACCCTTGAATGAACTCATGCAAAAAAGTGATAAAAGACAAAAAACGCCTATCACCTGTGGGTGAACAACGCACATCAGAGAGCGCTCACTCTCCTTCAGTCTGCATAGCAAAGGAAAACCCACAGGTGACCCATGCCAGCTGACTTGGGCTCAGGGGGTTCATGCTGCAGGCATAGGTGCAGAAAAGAAATTAGTGGGTGCTTATCACTCACTGGCAGCCAGATCCCCCCTTCACCCCCCGCCCCACCAGTGGCTCTGCCGATCAACTCCTCCCGCTCCCTTCCAGCGCCTCCCACCTGCCACAATCAGCTGTTCCCCAGCTGAGAACAGGGGAAAAGCTGCTCCATCTTGCTCCGTCCTGCAAGCCGAAACGTGCCAGGGAGGATGTGGGGGGTGCAGTATGGGAATGACAAAGCCTCCTTCTCCTCCCCCTCAGGACGAGCAGAGAAAGCCTTGCAGGACAGCTCAGTGCTCACAGAAATGGCAGGGGGGATTGGCATGCGACCCTCCTCCCCCATGCCTTGCCTCTGTTTGGGGGGGCTATGCCCCTCCCTGCACCCCAAACTACATCTATACTAAGAGTACTGTGGTTTCTGACAGCAACAACCTTGCTAAATCTCCTGTTTTGGACCTTGGTACAACTGCAATAGGGCCATCAGAACCTCTACCTGAGTATCCAAAAACTGGTTTTGGTCAGCACAGTCATTCATTTACATCAGAGTATTGCAAGACATTTTCATTTTTAGAATACAGTAAGCAGGCAGATGCAGTTTTCTACTTTCCTTGCAGACAGTTTTCCAGTGGTTTGAAAGACCCTGCATACACTGGAGTAAGGGATGGGAAAATATAAGAAAAAAGCTTCAGAAAAGTACGATCTGCCATACACAAGCTGTGTTCTGAACGGTGGCATTTTTTTCAAAGAGTCAGAAGAAGCGGTCTCTCAAGTTACACAATTGTCAAATTCTCAGAAGACGGTGTTACATGAAAACAGAGAGTAGGCTGCAAAAATCACCGACATACTGCTTTACCTGGCTAAACAAGAAATTGCATTGTGATGAGAGAGAATCAGCAAACCATGAAAACTTTCTGGAATTATGCAATTTGTTTTCAAAGTCTGATGAAACATTTGCCAAAAAAAATAAAGAGGGGTTCTTTCAGTCTCATCAGCCATGGGACTCACAACGAGCTTTTACAAATTGCTACTGAGATTGTGAAAAGCACAATCGTTCCGAAAACACAGGAGAATGGGTTAGTTACTGTTCTTGTTGCCAAAAGCATGTAGTTTTAAACAGGGAGAAATGACAGGCTGTGTGAGATACACAGAAAAACTGGAAATAAAGGAACAATTTCTAGGATCTGTTGATTGCTCTAAGCAAGAGGATGCTAATGCCATCTATCGCAATGTTAAGCAGTTCTTACAAGATTCGGGGATTGCAGACTTGCCAGTCGTAGCACAGTGTTATGATGGTCCTGCTGTTATGGCAGGTCATGTAAGTGGTGTACGACAAAAAATCCTGCAAGATCAACCCACTGCTATATATACACAAGTGGGTTGACATGGCTCATAAATCAACTGTGGCTTTAGTTGAGGCTTGCAAAGTAAACAGCAGCAGGATATTCTTACACTCTAGCGGGCTTGTTTACCTTCTTTTCACAGCGTGGCAAGCACCATGCTTACTTGGAGGCCCAGAAGACCCTTGGAGTGAAACTGGGATTGTGTACTTTAAGTAACACAAGATGGGCATGCAGATGGAAAAATGTATCTGCTGTAAAAAACTCCATGAGAGCACTTCTTAGCCGTTTGTTGGGACTGTCAGCGCCTCCCTGCCGAAGCTTTATTGAAGCATCAGGTTTGTAGAAGAATGCGCAGAAAATAGATTTTTGTGAGCTTAGTCCTTTTTTAGCACGCTCTTAGTATGAGTCACGCAGTACACAAAGCCCTGCAACCACAAGACACGACACTTTCCCAGGCCTGCAGTGTACGTCAGAGAACTGTCAACGCATTAGTATGCGAACCAGCACTAAGTGGGATGATGTTTGGGAGGAAGCCCAGAAGTTCTGTGAGCTGCATGGTGTCCCTGTCACCCCGATGTAGATGAAAAGTATGGTTATAAACGACCCATGAAAAAACCAGCCTTCCTTGACTGTTCAGTTGTTACAAGCACACTCAGACAATGAGACTACCAGCCAAACGAAAAGGAGAGCTGTCAAGGTTCCTTCCCCACTCTGAACTCTAGGGTACAGATGTGGGGACGTGCATGAAAACCTCCTAAGCTTACTTTTACCAGCTTAGGTTAAAACTTCCCCAAGGTACAAACTATTTTACCCTTTGCCATTGGACTTCCACTGCCACCACCAAACTTTATCTGGGTTCCTGAGAAAACGTCGTTTGGAAACATCTTTCCTCCCAAAATCATCCCAACCCTTGCACCCCACTTCCTGCGGAAGTTTGGTAAAAATCCTCACCAATTTGCATAGGTGACCACAGACCCAAGCCCTTGGATCTTAGAACAATGAAAAAGCATTCAGTTTCCTTACAAGAAGACTTTTAATAGAAGTAAAAAAGAAGCACGTCTGTAAAATCAGGATGGTAAATACCTTACAGGGTAATTAGAGTCAAAACATAGAGAATCCCTCTAGGCAAAACCTTAAGTTACAAAAAAGACATACAGACAGGAATATTTATTCTATTCAGCACAGCTATTTTCTCAGCCATTTAAAGAAATCATAATCTAACACATACCTAGCTAGATTACTTACTAAGTTCTAAGACTCCATTCCTGTTCTGTCCCTGGCAAAAGCATCACCCAGACAGGCCCTTTGTTTTTCTCCCTCCTCCCAGCTTTCGAATCTTGTCTCCTCATTGGTCATTTTGGTCAGGTGCCAGCGAGGTTACCTTTAGCTTCCTAACCCTTTACAGGTGAAAGGATTTTTCCTCTGGCCAGGATGGATTTTAAAGGTAATTACCCTTCCCTTTATATTTATGACAAGAGCGCTAAAGAAAAATGGGGCCGACAGCTGTATTTTCCTGTGTTGGACACACTGTTAGGTGAACGTAATCGCAGGTTTTTGTCCCAATCCATGGAAATAGCTGAAAGCGCAGATGCAGGGCTAACATGTGATCCAGATGTGGCATTGCTGGGCTGCTCTGTCAATATGCAAGGGCCCTTTCAATCCACACTCCACACTCGCTCGCACAGAACTGCAGTTGGTTCAGGATGGATTTGCCAGAGATCACGCTGGAGAGCCTGCAGGCAACTGCTTCAACAACATTTTATCCACATTTTACAAAACGGTTGAAATTGGCCCTGACCTGCTGGCACAGCTGGATGTGAGACGTTGTTTCCTGCCATGCGCTGGGGATGATCCACAATGGGTCAAGAGAGACTGTCAGCTTTGTGTTTACTGCATACAGAGAGTGACCTTACCAGCGACGTTAACCCTGAGCAGATCATTGACGCTTATGGTGCCAAGTCCAGGTGCCAGAGTTTACTTCGCTGATGTTTAAGGTAAGATGGCAGCTGGTTTTATTTTTATTATTGTGAGTAGCAATACGTTATTTGCACTGGGCTGCTTTATAAAATACAATGGATGCTGCTGATTGGACAAATATAATGTCACCGTGTATCTGCGTCTGAATGTTTCCATATGAAGCAATACAGGCAATGACTGTAAACTGGTTGGTGTAAGCTTGTGGAGAAATGTGCTGTACTGTAGGAAAGTTAACAGATATTTTAACCCTACCGGGGTGTTTAAAAGTAGACTTACATGTTAATAGTGCTGCTAAACCATGTTGCCTGACAGAGGTTAACATGTAGTATAGTTGAGTGATTTGGGGACCTTTTGTACTGTACATTATTATACAATTCTTAAAACGACACAGGCTCTCAGCATTTATTTTGCCCGTAATTCTGATTTATAGCCTCACAAGAAACAGTAGTAGCGAGTGTGTGGTTGTGTGTATCTTCCTCCCGTCCTTGCTACACGCCACAGTGCTTCTGCCGTTGTTCTCCCTGACCTATGATCTGGTGATTTCCTCCTCTCTCATGCCACCACCACCTTCTCACTCTTCACTGATCAGTTATTGCTAAGCAAATTGTTGTTCTTCCTCTTATTTTAGAGCCAGTGTGTGATGGCATTTTGTGGAATCTGTTGGTCAAACAACACGTTTTGCTTACATTCACACCTTTTCTATTGGCTGGTGCTTCTGTGCGACAGAGGATGATCAGAGCTGCAGTGACTGTAGCAGGATAAAACTCCAGGGAGGAGAGGGGGGTGGGGGTGGGGGCTGCATTAGATATCTCAGGTTTTTGCTTGTCTGTTCTCCAGTGCTGGGGGATTTGTCTTTTCCGCTGCTTTCAATTATTTGAAGGCACATTTTCAACGGCATCTGGGAAAATGGAGCCTCAGAGAAAGGGAGAATGTGTGTGGAAGGGCTAGGAGAATAAACACATAGAAGAAGAAGTAAGAGATTTATTTCCAAATAGGGACTTGTCACTTGCTGTTGCAGTGATTGCTAGAATGTAGCGTCACATACCTGGCTGTCAGTAGGAAATCAATTTTAATGAGTTTTAATGAGAAACTTTGCTTATTCTAGCGTCCCTGAGTTCATTTTCTCCTTCTTTGGACTTTGTGCCACTTAATTGTCTACGGCATTTGCCTGCCTCTGCACTTTTGCTTGATGTCTGGGTCCTAGACCTGCCCCAGCTGTGGGATGGCTCCTGCTGCTGTGCTGCTGTTGGAGCAACTCAGCGAAGGGCTGCCAGAACAGGGGGGGCTGGGGGCCAGGGTCCCATCATTTTTAAAAGAGGGAGGGCTTATGGAAAGCTTGTCTTGCTCACCAACAGTTGTCCAATACAAGACATTAGCTCATCCACCTTACACAGTCACATAGAACTCACCCATTCCTGCTCTGTGCAGTGGGCGCGATGTTCCCTCCCTTCCAAGCTGCTGCACTCAGTGTGTGGCAGGCACTCAAGACAAGCTGTGCACGTTTATTACTTGGTTCCCCACTTCATCAATGGAAAGTGGATCTACCCCAGCCTTTGTGAACCTGAGCAGATTTACCACACACGTCACGCAACCTCACTGGTAAAGTTAAACAGTAAAATAAGTTTATTGACTACAAAAGAGAGATTTTAAGTGATTATAAATAATAGGCAAAAAGTCAGAGTTAGTTACCAAAATAAAATAAAATATAAGCACGCAGTCTAAACTCTCAACCCTACTAGACTGGACAACATCTACATTCAGCAGTTTTTCTCACCCCACTGCATATTGCAGTTCATAGTCCACAGGTTTCACCCTTGAAGCCTGGGCCTGTCTCCTTTGTTGGAGTCTTCAGTCTTCTGAGCATCCTTGTTGCTTGCAGCATAGGTGGGGGCAGGAGAAAGGCCAGGCATGGGGCCCTTGTGTTCTCTTTTATACCCTTAGTCCCATGTGCTTGAACAACATGAGTCCAGGCATGTCTGGTGGGCATTGCTGAGTCACCAGGCAAGATTGAGCAGTTCCCTTGGTGTGGCCTTGTGTAAGTGAGTCATTGCATTGTAGCTCCCTTGCTGGATGATGGTTTGTTTGACACCCGCCCAGGCGTTGGTTAGCTCCCTGGTTACTGTCTTTTGGGGAGCTAGTATGTAGGCGCTTCCCAAACACACAGTTTATTTTAGTGAGTCATACAACACAATTCTCATAACTTCATACGCATTAATAATATATTTAAATGGAACAGTGGGTTTCAGCAGATCATAACTTTTCCCACGATACCTCACATGGCCTGCTTTATACGCATGAATATGGAGCTACAGGGCACTCCCCTGGGATGTGGAGTGTCCCATTGACAAAGGGTGAAAGTGTGGTTACCATCATTTACATGTTATACCAATAAAATAAAAACCAGCAGGATCTTATTAAATGGGATATGGCAAAACAGCACATTTATTGTGAATACAGAAAGACTCATAGTAAGCAGTTAGTTATAGCTATAACATTCCATTCAATCGCATATTTATTCATTCATACACACACAGGTTCTGCAAGGTTGTTATTATAGTTACCAGCCTTAGAGTTGCTCGTGCCAAGGCACTGGCCAGGTGGCCTGGCCATGAGGAGGGAGCAGGGGCTTGTCAGATGCTCATCCGATGCTGCTGGAAGTTGGTTTGCAGAATCAGACCCCAAAGTTCTCACTTTCTAGAGTCCATTTTTATAGGAATTTATTCCTATGCCAGGCTATGGGAATTGCTTCATCATGCTGTTGCTGAATCAATCAGCAGATAGCACATTCCTGACGGCTCCGTGCTGCCAGATGTTATCTAGTTCTTCGGTTCTCCCATCCTTGAGGCTGTTGGGTGGATTCCAGTCTGCCCTCCGGGGGTCCTCTGGTTATTTCCACTTGACGCCTTCTTAGGCCGATCAACACTGGATTCTTAGGCTGGCACCTCCCTGATCATTCATTTATTATCCACACCAAGCATCCATCACATACATCCTCTATCTTTATTTTAATCACAATTGTTAACAAAGCGAGATAAATATAACAAAAGGGCGGGGAGTCTCTGGGTGCTGTTTCTGTTGTTACAAAGTATCGCTTTGAGTCTCTCTCTGTGTGAGTAGTTGTTGTTACAAAGAATTGCTTTGAGAACAGACTCTGTCTTAGGATGTACTAACACAATTAGCAGCTTGCAAGTTTCACACAGAGGGGGAGAGAAACAGTAAAAACAAGAGACCAAAAACCAAAAGACCTCTTAATTAGTAATACCCTGGAATTTAAACTATGGGGAATCAAACTCATTTGTGATTTTAATACAGAACTTCTTTAACATGATCCAACATAACACACACACCACAAATGTCCTTTTTGTCCAGCCAGGCAGCCAGATTGGAATCCATAGGCAAGGAATGTCCTGTGAAGGCACTGTTAGGGGGCTTATTCCTTCACCCACTTACTTCCCTGGTCCTTCTCGCATGAACAGAGAGCAACAATACCCGAAGTCCAAAGGTGCAAACAATTCGATGTTTATCGGGGTGAACTTCCAGCAAGCATGATTCCAGTTTCCTTCCTTAGTGTCCCCCTTCCCAGCTCTGACACCACAGAGCCTTACACCTGTGTCCCTGTTCCCATTCCCCCCCCTTAGTAAAACATGATTCCAATTTCCCCACCCCCATTCCCTGTTCCCATTCCCCCACCCACCCACTCACTTCCTGATTGACTGCAGACTATATAGTAAAACTCGACTTCTGCTTAGCTATACCTTAACCAATCATTTTACTGAAATTTAACTAACCAATTCTAACATATTGTAACATGATTATTTAACCAATTATATCCCACCACCTTAATTAGTTTACACCCAGTAAAATTAATTATACAGCAGACAGAAACAATCACAGAACCAGACAGAGATTATACAAACAATAGGGAAATGGGGACTACAGTGATAGAACAAACACAGAAGTGAGGATTTCACATCCCAGCTATTGATAAGTGAGTTCTTGCCAGACAGGATGCTATCAAACTAAGTTTCCTTTTTCATCTTCTAGGCACTTCCCTTTCTCTGGCGGCAATAGGCATTATCAGGACAGGAGTGTATTCCTAACAGCCCAATAGCACCTTATTTCAGTGTGACTAGTTTGGAATGTGAGGACGTGACCGTTCGCTTCCCAGCTTATGGCTGCCTCTGCTGTGTAGCCAAAGGCCTTAGCCTAAGAACAGGGCCTCAGACTGTCACAGTAAGAAAAGGACCTTACACCGGCAGACAGTGATTTTGATTCTTTCTTTTATACCTCTATAACTAGCTAAGTGATAAGAATACACCTAAATTCTTAGAGTATAGGCCTTTACAGACAGGCCTGAATATCTATATCCTAACAGGCACCAGCTGTTTCTCTCTTTTCCTCATGACACTTTGGTGCCAAATGGTAAAGAACAATTGTTTCCCATCTAACCCTGGTATCCTTTGGGGCTGTAATCAATGCCACTGAAGCAGGGAGTGGTATTCTAAAACCCGTTTTAAAACAGTGTAAAAACAGGGGGAAACAGTGGGCGTGTTTTATCTGGACTTTAGCAAAGCTATTAATACAGTCTCCCACAGTACTCTTGCCAGCAAGTTAAAGAAGTATGGGCTGGATGAATGGACTATAAGGTGGATAGAAAGCTGGCTAGATCGTCGGGCTCAACGGGTAGTGATCAATGGCTCCATTTCTAGTTGGCAGCCGGATCAAGCAGAGTGCCCCAAGGGTCGATCCTGCGGCCGATTTTCTTCAATATCTTCATAAACGATCTGGAGGTTCGCGTGGATTGCACCCTCAGCAAGTTAGCAGATGATACTAAACTGATAGGAGTGGTAGATATGGTGGAAGGTAGGGATAGGATACAGAGGGACCTAGACAAATTGGAGGATTGGGCCAAAAGAAATCTGATGAGGTTCAACAAGGACAAGGGCAGAGTCCTGCACTTAGGATGGAAGAATCCCATGCACTGCTACAGACTAGGGACCGAATGGCTCGGCAGCAGTTCTGCAGAAAAGGACCTGGGGTTACAGCGAACGAGAAGCTGGATATGAGTCAACAGCGTGCCCTTGTTGCCAAGAAGGCCAATGGCATTTTGGGACGTATAAGTAGGGGCATTGCCAGCAGATGGAGGGACGTGATCGTTCCCCTCTATTCGACATTGGTGAGGCCTCATCTGGAGTACTGTGTCCAGTTTTGGGCCCCACACTACAAGAAGGATGTGAAAAAATTGGAAAGAGTCCAGCAAAGGGCAACAAAAATGATTAGGGGACTGCAACACATGACTTACGAGGAGAGGTTGAGGGAACTGGGATTGTTTAGTCTGCAGAAGAGAAAAATGAGGGGGGGATTTGATAGCTACTTTCAACTTCCTGAAAGGGGGTTCCAAAGAGGATGGATCTAGACTATTCTCAGTGATACCAGACAACAGAACAAGAATCTATGGTCTCAAGTTGCAGTGGGGGAGGTTTAGGTTGAATATTAGGAAAAACTATTTCACTAGGAGGGTGATGAAGCACTGGAATGGGTTACCTAGGGAGTTGGGGGAATCTCCTTCTTAGAGGCTTTTAAGGTCAGGCTTGACAAAGCCCTGGCTGGGATGATTTAGTTGGGGATTGGTCCTGCTTTGAGCAGGGGGTTGGACTAGATGACCTCCTGAGGTCCCTTCCAAACCTGATATTCTATGATTCTATGGACCATAGCTCTCCATAGCTTCCTTCTCTGAGGTGAAAACCAACAGGTGAGTGCCTGCTATTTCTATCTGAGTTCTTGCCAAACCCTTCACCGTGCTAAATGTACACTTCCCTGGAGTATATTCTTTTAACAAACCACCCAAAATCTCAGCAGTGCTAGTCAGCAATAGCTTCTGCAAACATGGCCGGTTTATTTCTTTAAACTGGTGGCACAGGTGTCAGTTAAGAACTAGACATAAGCCTACATCACAATCTCTGTTGGCTACCTCAGAGGGGGTTTCTAAACAAAAATAGTTATTTATTTTCCGGCAGGTCTCTCAACTTCAACACTGATTATATTTCACACACATTTGCAGTTCCTACTTCAACAAAAACACACTTCTATTTCCTCCACGTCGCCATAGTTAGGGACAGCATTTCCCAAACCACAGGCTTAGCTAGGAGATGACTTCAGGAGTAACGTCCTGCAGAGCTGTGACATACCAGAGTACAATCCAGCCTAATGAGTAGCTCTCTCACCCCTGCTCTGCAACCTTGGGTGCCTTACAATGCCTTGCTGAAGTAGCTCCCACCTGGGCCACTCACAAACAGCCTTCCAGCATGCAAGACACACCCTGAATGTGTGTGTGTAACTGCAGCCTGCCAGCCGCACTTGGGTTACACTCTGCCTTACCTCAGCCTTGGTTATACTGCAGGGTGACCCCCAACACATGACCAGTCCCAGATCTTCCCCCAGAAATGTATGTCCTGTACTGCCCAGCCCTCTCCTGGACAGTACAACATATTTGACGTCCAATAAACCTTTAAGAGAATAATATGCCAATTTATTTCAATGGTTTATTTGTAAGGCTAAGATTTTGTCATGATTATTTTTAGTAAGAGTCACAGACAGGTCACGGACAATAAACAAAAATTCAAAGACACCGTGACCTGTCTGTGACTTTTGCTGCTGGGAGCTGTGAGGATCCCCCTCCGTCCATGGCCTCTGCCCAGGGCGGCTGAGAGCTGCAGGGTAACCATATTTCCCAAAGAGAAAATGGGACACCCCCAGCCACTCACCCGAGGTGTCCCCCTCACCCCGCATGAGGCTGTCACCCCTTGCTGGAACCCTGAGGAGGGCTCCCTCAGGAGTCTGTCACCTGTCGCTGGAGCCTTGCAGGGTCCCCCCGTCACTGCTGTGGCTGGAACCCTGTCAGGGCCCCGCTGGTTGCCAGCTCCAGAGTGCCGCAGCCCCTGGGGCTGAAGCAGAGAATGTCATGGAGGTCTTTGGAAGTTATGGATTCTGTGACTTCCATGACCTCCGTGACATAAACATAGCCTTAGTTATTCAGAAACTTCAGTTTAAATGCACTGGCTTGTATAAAACAGAAAACAAGTTTATTAAGTACAAAGAAACAGATTTATTAAGTACAGGTAATGAGGCATAAAAGTCAAAAATGGTTACAAGAAAAATAAAGATAAATGCTCACTAACACATACTTAAGAAATTTTTAGTTTCAAAGCAAAATTTTCTCACCTACATGCTTCAGCGGTCTCACTGACCAAACTCTTTAGGCCAGGACCCCTCCCCCAAAGCTCGACAGCTGTGTCATTTTGTCTTCTCAGTGGCAGAGAATGCAATGGACAGGGAGAGAGAGGGAAGTGTTTTGAGGGGTGTCTGCCCCTTCTTTTTATAGTCCTGTTCCCCCTTTGAGAAGCATTTCCAGCTGGGAGCAAGCCTACAGGCAGTCTGTGTGGACAAGAACATGCTGTTTCTTTGCTAAGGCCTTGTCTACACTACACAGTTTTGTCAGCAAAAGGTTGCTTTTGCCAACAGAACAGCGGGGATGCACACGCTACAATGCTACTTTTTGTGGCAAAACAAAACCACTTAGATGAGAGAGACAGAGCCTCTTCCTGAAAAGTTGAAGTGACAAAGCATCAGTATATATACTGCAATTCATTATGTCGCCATAACTGGCATCCCCCAGTATCCCAGAATGCCCGCTGTGACCACTCTGCTCACTGTTTTGAATTCGGCTGCCCTGCAGGCATGTGCCACTCCCCTTTCAAAGCTCTAGGAAGTTCTGACAGCTGAGCATGCTGCTCTGTTCCAGCAGCAAAGAGCAAATCATTAACGTGGAATCCTCCTGCTCTCCCCCACACTAGGAACACAGCGGCAGGTAGGCTGCTGCTTTGGGTGGGACTGCTCTGCTGTGCAGAGGCAGGGGTAGGGTGTCCTACCTCAGGACTAGTTGCTGTCTGAACTTAAAGAAACAGGATGCCAACATACTCACTCTCCCTCAAAACACACTCTGTCTTTGTCTCTCCCCCCCCCCAACATACACTTCCATTGAAAAGCGGCTGGTAATCTAGTAGGATGCCCATGGAACAATGGGATTGAGAAACCTGCATCATGTGACGCTATACCTGCTCCATAAGGCATTGCAAGCCCTTCCCAAAGCAGCCTGTCTCCTGCTGCACGGTGCACTGCTTTCTGGGTCAGTGCAAGACCTACTAGTGTGGATGCGCTCTGCCAACACAAGAAGCATAGTGTGAACACGCAACAGCAGTTTAATTAAAGCGCTTTAATTAAAGCGGCCTAATTTTGTTGACAAAACTCTGTAGTGCAGACAAGGCCTAAAATGCAGGTATTTTTGCTCTGGCCCCCTTTCCTGCCAAAGAATGGCCACTTAGCAGGTAATGGTGCACCAGCCTTGTTTACACTTGGCTGAGGTGTCATTTGCCCTTGGTCTCTGAGGAACTGCTTTTGGCCATTCCTCAGATTTATCTGCCAAACATACTTTTAGCCATGATTTCAGCTTGTTTATTATGTTACATACAATGCTGCTATGTGTACTTTTCCATACTATTGATCAGCAAATTATGGATTTTTAAATGGTACCTCACAAGACATGCCTTATACAAAAAATACTGTAATAGTGTGCAGGGTGTGAACAAGTCTGTCACAAGACCCTGCATCACAACTGCCTTGGGAAACACATATACGAGCCTTTTGCCTAGTTCCTAATCACTTACTGAAGAATCCTGTACCCAGATCATCTGAGACAATATTGACCTAAACAATTGAACAGCACTGTGACTGTATTCAGTTACTTCCATTAGTTGTATAATTTGGGGCACGCTGTTGTTCACCATTTCAGACTGGAGATTTAAAAACAGTTGGTGATATGTCCAATAACTCAGAGTATTCTCTCCTGTTGACTGAACTGCACTTGAAGTTTCTCCATGTCATCATGGGGGGGGGGGGGGCGGGGGGGGGCAGGGAAAAAGCAAAAATAAACTGAGAAATGGCTACTTGCTAAAACAGTCATTTTCTCAAAGTCCCCAATAAATCAGAGCCACAGTCTGACGAATCAAATTAATATCCTGTTATGTGACCAAATGGCACTCAAAAAAGAAGAAAAACCCACATCACAGAGAGATATGGTACATCCAGTTTCATAGAACTAGAAATTCCAGAGCATGTGTTGAATGTGTTGACTCAAAACCAAGACAAGAGATTCTCCTCTGATCCATTCAAACCTGCTTCACTCATTAGTGTTGAGTTGTATTATTTACAAAAGTTCTAGAATCATTGTAATGAAAAAACAAAAACAGAACAAAACAAAAACCCAGCCAACCTTCCCATCTGTAAACCACCCCATCTTAGTAGGAAAACTCCTTTGCTAACAGTTGGAAACTGGGATTTAAACTCCAAATGATGGCACTGTGTTTGAGATCCATTCAAATTCCCTTTCCAGGTCTCTGCCAACTTCATTTCAAGACCTAATTTACTAGGTTTTAAGATCAAAGAAAACAAAGTGTGAGTCCCAAGCAGAGGACTGAGAACATTGACACAAATGAAACATAGAGAGGTAGAGTTGTAGCATGTGTAGAAGATAAATTCTACATGGTTCAAACAGAGGAAATACTGTTGAGCTAATTCTGAACGTGGGAATCCCTCCAACTCACCACTTCAGGTGTCACAGAAGTTGAAAAAACGTATTTTCCTATCCCTAATCCTGCTCCTTGTTATATTTAAAATAAGAAAAATGATACAAAACCCAACTGCTATTCAGCACAAGCCAGTGCATTGTGAGAACAACTGGGAATGAGACAATTTGTCCCTAGTGGGGGAACCTGGTGACTAACAATCAGTTTACAGTGGGAGGAAAAGTATGAATATGATGCTCCAAATATGTTTAGACTAGGAGAAGTTACGGAAGTTATGTCAGGTCTTGAGGAAATTTGCTAAATTTCCCTGGCCACTATACATGGGCTATTTTCTTTCTTGAAAAAATAGTTGTGTTTTTACATCAAGATAGCTAACCAGTGCAGTCAGGGCCCAGGTAGATTTAACTTCTATGCACCTAGTTGAAGTGCCTCCCACTTCCCCACCTGGGGCTGATGGACAGTCCTGTTGGAGGGACACACACTTCCATGACATAGGACAAAGGAGTTGGTGAAAAAGAAAAAATTCTGAGATTGACCCCAAGGAAGAGTGAGTGCAAAAGGGAAAAGCAGACAACTCAGCTGGTGGAGCTGAGAGACCACGATGACACAAATGCTGCCTTGAAGTTCATTATGTAGGAATTAGCAAAAGGAAAATAAAATCTTTTCTCAGCCCTAATCAAGGTTTTTATGGTATTTATCTCCCTTGCAGCTTGTCTGATAATAAATAAGGGCTGAACTCTGACAGAATTTCCCACATTCAGAGAATTCATAGGATCTCTCCTTTGTGGATCCTTTGATGCCCACTAAGGTGTGAGCCATGAGCAAAGGTTTTCCTGCACTCACAGCATTCCTAGGGGTACTCCCCTTTGTGAATTTTCTGATGTGTATTAAGATTTAAGCTCTTGAGTGAAGGTTTTCCTGCCTCACATCATTCATAGGAAGAACAGGAGGACTTGTGGCACCTTAGAGACTAACACATTTATTTGAGCATAAGCTTTCATGGGCTAAAACCCACTTCATCGGATGCATGCAGTGGAAAATACAGTTATACACACTATAACGAGAGTGATCAGTCTCTCGTTGGACTGCTGAACTGGAATTAATTTGCAAACTGGACACCATTAAATTAGGCTTGAATAAAGACTGGGACTGGATGTGTCATTACACAAACTAAAACTATTTCCTCATGTTTATTCCCCCCTCCGCCCCCCCCAATTCCTCACACATTCTTGTCAGCTGCTGGAAATAGCCCATCTTGATCATCACTACAAAAGGTTTTTTTTCTCTCCTGCTGGTAATAGCTTAACTGATCACTCTCGTTATAGTGTGTATGATAACACCCATTGTTTCACGTTCTGTGTGTGTGTATATATCTATCTATCTTCCTACTATATTTTCCACTGCATGCATCCGATGAAGTGGGGTTTAGCCCACGAAAGCTTATGCTGAAATAAATGTGTTAGTCTCTAAGGTGCCACAAGTCCTCCTGTTCTTTTTGCGGATACAGACTAACATGGCTGCTACTCTGAACCCTGTCTGTCATCATTCATAGGGTTTCTTTCTTGTGTGGATTTTCTGATGTGTAATAAGGGTTGAGCTCTGAGTGAAGGTTTTCCCGCACTCACAGCACTCGTAGGGTTTCTCCCCTGTATGGATTCTGTGATGTATAATAAGGATTGAACTCCGAGTGAAGGTTTTCCCGCACTCATGGCATTCATAGGGTTTCTCCCCCGTATGGATTCTCTGATGTGTAATAAGGTGTGAGATCTGAGTGAAGGTTTTCCCGCATTCACTACATTTATATGGTTTCTCTTCTGTATGGATTCTCTGATGTGAACTAAGGTTTGAGCTCCAAGCGAAGGTTTTCCCACACTCACTGCATTCGTAGGGTTTCTCCCCTGTGTGGTTTTTCTGATGTTTAATAAGATTTGAGATCACAATGAAGGTTTTCCCGCACTCCCAGCATTCATAGGGTTTTTCCCCCGTATGGATTCTCTGATGGCTAATAAGGGATGCCCTTTGAGTGAAGGTTTTCTTGCATTCACAACATTCATAGGGTTTCTCCCCTGTATGGATCCTCTTATGTGTAATAAGGTTTGAGCGCTGAGTGAAGGTTTTCCCACACTCACAGCATTCATAGGGTTTCTCCCTTGTGTGGATTCTCTCATGTGCAATCAAGGTTGAGCTAAGAGTGAAGGTTTTCCCACATTCACAGCATTTATAGGGTTTCTCCCCTGTGTGGATTCTCTGATGTGCAATGAGGGTTGAGCTCCGAGTGAAGATTTTCCCACACTCACAGCATTCATAGGGTTTCTCCCCTGTGTGGACTTTGTGATGTTTAATAAGGGCTGAGCTCTGAGCGAAGGTTTTCCCGCACTCACAGTATGCATAGGGTTGCTCTCGAGTATGGATTCTCTGATGGCTAATAAGGTGTGAGTGCCTACTGAACTTTTCCCCACACTCAGTGCATGTGTTATTTTTTTCTCCCATGGGTATTCCCTGCTGGGCTGTGGTTTCCTTGAGGCCTTTGTGAGTTCCGTGATAATTAACAGATTTACCAAATTTCTGCATTGGCTGGTTTCCCTGCCACTTCTCTGGAATGTGCTGACTTTCACAGGCTTTTCCCTGCTCACAACTCCTGGACACACTCCCTTTGCATCTTTGCAGTAACGCCCCAGTTGGCTCCACTTGCTCATCATCTTCCTGCTGAGGATTCTGCTTCATGGTCTCACTCACCATCCCATCACCTGCTGGGACAGAGAAAGAAAAACCTCAGAAACAGGAATTGATAAGGGGAGAACAAATTAAAAAAGCAGCTGCAGATGGAAAAAAAAATCCCCAAAGAGGAGAGAAGAGGGGATCAATTCTGCATCCAGTTTGCATCCAAACACTCAGGGAGAAGCGAGTTCAGGGAAGGGGCTTGTGACGTTATTGACATAATCTGGGACCGTGTAGATCATTGTTGCAACCAAGGTCCTGTAGTGGCACCAAATCTTGTATAAAGGGGGTCAAATAAGGTGTCTAAGACAAGGTTATGGTTTGCTGGTTATGATTATGCTCTCTATATGTGTGTATCATTTTTGTAGTTAAAGTTATGAATATTGGCTCTATACTGTCTGTATTTCAAACTTATGCTATGCTTCTGAGTGACACCCCAGACAAGTTGGTGTCAGCTCTGCCTAGCCTGCTTGATGGCCCATTAAGGACCATCAGCTATACAACTGACCCACTGAGAGAAGGCAGATACACCTTGTGTCAGCAAGGTATGCAGGGACTTGCCCATGTGACTCCAAACTCCATTTTGCTGTAATTTTCCACAGTAAGAACAAAGAGATGTTCTTACACCTGGAAAAGACTATAAAAGGCCAATGCCTCATCTCCATCTTGTCTTCAATCCTGCTTCATACCTCTGGAGGAACTTTGCTACACTGAAGCTTTGAACCAAAGACTGAAAGACCCATCCCAGCTGTGGATGCACTCCAGAGACTTGATTTGAACCTGCAGTTTATTCGATCACTGTTACAAGCCTGAACCAAGAACTTTGCCATGACTGTATGTCATTGATTCCATTTAACCAATTCTAGCTCTCATCTATATCTTTTTCCTTTTATGAATAAACCTTTAGATTTTAGATTCTAAAGGATTGGCAATAGCGTGATTTGTGGGTAAGATCTGATTTGCATATTGACCTGGGTCTGGGGCTTGGTGCTGTGGGATCGAGAGAACCTTTTTTCTTTTACTGGGGTCTTGGTTTTCATAACCATTTGTCCCCATAACGAGTGGCACTGGTGGTGATACTGGGAAACTGGAGTGTCTAAGGGAATTGCTTGTGTGACTTGTGGTTAGCCAGTGGGTTAAAACCAAAGTCCTCTTTGTCTGGCTGGTTTGGTTTGCCTCAGAGGTGGAAAAACCCCAGCCTTGGGTTGTAACTGCCCTGCTTTAAGCAGTTTGTCCTGAATCGGCACTCTCAGTTGGGTCCCACCAGAACCAGCATCGTTACAGGGCTACTGCCAGGAGGTAGGATGGGTAGGAAACCATGAGCAATATCTGCCCTGAGAATACGACACCTGGTGGGGACAATCCTGAATTCAGAGACCTCACAAGGTCTTTGTTGCGAATCCCAGCTTTTCCTTCAGGTACTGACAGTTTCTGAGTTGGTTTAATGATTGCTCACCTGTGCAGGAGCTGCTCAGGATCTCTCTTTCCTCTGATCCCTGGAGATCTGAGGCCCATGGCTCTTCCCCTCGATCCAGTTGGGAGATTACATCAGGTTTGGAAACTGGAAACCCTGCCGAGGGGAAAGAAGACAAGTGAGATCAGGTGAATTCATAGGACATTTGTCACCCACTCAGAAAGTTCTGTTATTTTAACTCCAGACCATATTAAATGAGTAAAATCCTGGGGCCAGTTCCCCAGGTGCTCAAAGGTGCAGGACACTCTTCTTATGAGGAATTTAACTGTGCCCATGTCTACTGGGAACACACATTGCCAGACACTCATGATCAAAGGGGCTCCTAAAACCCAGAGCAGGTACCTTCATATCCCAGAAAGGGAAGACTCCAGTCAGTGTGGGCAGGCTGAAGCCCAGGGAAACTGGGCACAGAACCTGTGCAGGCCAGCGAGGGTCCCGAGATGACCCCTGCTGGTCTGGCTGAAGACTGAGCCTAGGGAGGCCTGCTGAAACACCACCAGCTGCGGGTACCAAAATGGGCCCCAGCTGGGTGGATGAAGAAGGCAGTGTCTCTGGGAGAAGCCTTTTAGAGCTACGGCCCCATACCAGGGACTGTATACCCTGGAAGGGGGGGCAGTGCATGTGGCTCGGCCGGAAAGCTGAGTTGCTGAAGACCTGCCGAGAGAACCATTCTGGGGTGGGCTTGCGCTTGCAAGAGCTGGGTGCCACCCTGAAAAGAGACTGTGATTGCAGGCATATCGACCAGAGAAAAGGAGGTGCTCACGAGAAGTGGGCGCTGACCCCGTTACAGATGGTATGTAATATCTGGCTAACATAAATCCTAGGAGGTGTTATGAACTTCAAAGGACTCTGAAAAAAATGTGCTAGACAAAATTTAAGTGGGATTCCTAGAAAACACTTGGGGGAGGAGAAGTCAACTTCTCACCTCCACAGCAAACCCTATGGAAGCTGCACCGTGAGGAGAAACCATTGCCTGCTGATCACCTGTTACATGAAGACAAGTTCAGAGGCCCAAAATGGATAGAAGAGTGACTCACAGATGCATGGGCAAGCTTCTTCTGAGCTAACAACTGTTAGCTTGTGACCACAGGGTAAAAAACTCTTGGTGGAGTTTGAAGGTCTGTTCACCTGCTTTAGCCCTTGGTGGGTTTGGGGTGATCTCTGGTAAGCTTATTATCATGCATGTAGGTTCTTATATTGTTTTTAATATGATCTCTCTGTAATGCTTTTACCCTGATTTTATCATTGTTTTCTGGGAACGGTCTGTGCGGCAACTTAGGTACGCTGCTCAAAGCCCCTGAGGAAGGAAGGGAAAGTGGGCTTGCTGAGGGGATCTGCCTTGCTGGGGAATTCACAGAGTGGGCAGGGAGATGTGCAGCCTGGAAATACCCCAGTCAGGAGGGAGAGACATGTGGGTTTCTACCCCAGAGAGGTGACTGCTAGACAGCCTGAGAGTGGGTGCCCTTGCTGGACCACAGAGGGGGAATACAGGTACAATGACTCTGAATAGTGACATGGGGAGCAAAGGATACAATAAGACATTTGTCACCTTGATAGACAGTGGTCTCTGGACACCAGTACCCTAACCATCATCATGAGTTTGTAGGTGTCCTAGAACAGAGGAGCTGTACAGAGGGATGGGAAGGAGGATAATGAGGTCGCTCTGGGGATGTTTATGGGGCGCTCCTCCAATGAGCAGCATGGGAGAAAGCAAAAAACAACAGAAATGTAGGGCTGGAAGGGAGCTCAAGAAGTCATCAAGTCCAACCCCGTGCTGTGACAGGACCCAGTGAATCTAGATCCCTCACAGGTGTTTGTCCAACTTGGTTTTTAAAATTTCCAATGACAGGGAATCCACTTCTTTCCTTAGAAGCTTATTCCACAGTAAACTATCCTTAGAGTTAGAAACTTTTTCCTAATATCCCACCTAAATATCCCTTGCTCCATAATAAGCTCATTAAGGACCTGGCTGAAGAGACCTCTGAGTCATTATCAACAATCTTGGAAGATGTCTTCAGGTCAGCAGGACCTGATTAAATACATCCAAGAATACTTAGGGAACTGGCTGAAGAGAACCCTGAGTCATTGGCAATTATCTTTGAGAACTCATGTAGAATGGGAGATATCCCAGAGAACTGGAAAAGGGCAAATATAGTACTTATCTATAAAAAGGAAATAAGGACAGCCCACAGAATTATACACCAGTCAGCTTAATTTTAGTAATTGGAAAGATACTGGACCAAATAATCAATCAATCAATTTGTAAGCATCTTGAAGAAATAAGGTGAAGTACCTGTCACCATAGATTTGTCAAGAATAAATCATATCAAACCAACCTAACATCTGTCTTTGACAGGGTAACAAGCCTTGTGGATGCAGGGAGCACTAGATGTGATATATCTTGACTTTTAATACTTTTTCCATAAACAAATTAGGGAAATATAGCCTAGAAGACCTTCAATAAGGTGGGTGCACAACTGGTTGGAAAACCATAGTCAGAGTAGCTGTCGAAGGGCATATCAAGTGGGGTCCCTCAGGGAATCTGTCTGGGATCCAGTTCTACTCATTATGTTTATAAATGGCTCCAATAATGGCATGGAGGGTACACATAAAGTTTGCAGACAAACCCAAGCTGGGAGAGGCTGCAAACGCTTTGGCAGACAGTATTAGAGTTCAAAATGATCCTGACAAACTGGAAAAATGGCCTGAAATAAATAGCATGAAATGCTAGAAGGACAAATTCAAAGTAGTACACTTAGGAAGGAATAATCAATTATACAAATATAAAATGGGAAAGGACTGTTTAAGGAGGAGTACTGCAGAAAAGAATCTGGGGGGTTGTGATGCTCTGCACCTCGGAGGAAACTCCCAGCACCCACATGTTCATCCTTGTAAAATGATAGCGTGGTATCCAATGCAAAGTTTGTCACATCAGGTGTCTTTGGAAGGCTCATGAGGTACTGAGCATTCTTGTTATAGTGATGTTATAGTAATGTTATAGGTTATAATTTCATATGTATATAGTTATGAGGCTGAAAATGTATCCTCGTGGCTTAAAGCAAGCCCAGACAAAAACTCTCCAAGAGCAGAGAGGCAGTTCACACCTCATCAGGGGATGTATGGGACAAACTCAGCCCAGCCTCATAGGAATAAAGGACACTGGCCTAGGCAACAACAAAGGATCTGCTGGACTCTCCAGTGAGTCACCCCCCCCTCCTTTGGTCAGTTTCGGACTGCAATGAGGTAATGGTCACCTGACTCTGAAGGGTGGGGGCAAAGCCAAGAGGGAAGAAAGGACACGATAAAAGGGAGAGATGTTTGCCATGCTCTTCCTCTCTCTTCCACCTCCATCTTCATCAATCACCCCCAAGTGACTGAAGCACTGATCAAAGGGGAGAACCTGGCTGAAGAGCAACCAGCCAGGCTGTGGTGAGAAGCATCTAAGTTTGCAAGGGCATTGAAAGTGTTAAGATCAGCCAGCCAGTAGAACGTGTTTTGCTTTTTTTTTTTTTTCATTTGACCAAATCTGACTTATGTTTTGACTTATAATCACTTAAAATCTATATTTATAGTTAATATATCTGTTTGTTTATTCTACCTGAAGCAGGGCATTTGGTTTGAAGCCTGTCAGAGACTCTCCTTAGGATAACAAGCCTGGTACATATTCATTTCTTTGTTAAATTGACAAACTCAGATAGCTTGCAGCATGCAGTGGGCATAACTAGACACTGCAAGACGGAGGTTCCTAGGGTTGTGTCTGGGACCGGAGATGTTGGCTAGTGTCATTAGGTTGCACAATCTAAGGAGCAGCTTACATGCTAGAGGCTGTGTGTGAACAGCCCAGGAGTTGGGGTTCTCACAGCAGAGCAGGGTAAGGCTCTCTCCCAGAGTCGAGGATTGGAGTGACCTAGCAGATCACTGGTCCAGATAACACCAGAGGGGAATGTCACAGGGTTGTAATGGATCACAAACTAAACAATTTAATATTGTTGCAAAAAACGTCAATATCATTCTGGCATGTATAAGCAGGAGTGTTGTAAGCAAGATCCGAGAAGTCATTCTTCCACTCTATTCAGCACTGATAAGGCCTCAACTGGAATAATGTATACAGTTCTGGGCACCACACTTCAGGAAAGATGTAGACATATTGGTCGAAGTCCAGAGGAGAGCAAAAACCAAAACTGATTAAAAGTACAGAAAACATGACCTATGAGAAAAGACTGAGAAAACCAAGGGTTTTTTTTTAGTTTGGAGAAGAGAAGATTGGGTGGGGGGACATAACAGTCTGCAAGGCTGCAACATAAAAGGCTGTTATAAAGAGGAGGGTGCTAAATTGTTCTCCTTATCCACTGAGGACAGGACAAGAAGTAAAGGGCTTGAATTGCATAAAGGGAGATTTAGGTTAGACATTAGTACAGGGGTCTCAAACACATGGGTTATTTTCTGTGGCCCGCCAGCTCCCTGCGGCAGCCCCGCCCCTCCAGCATTTACCTAGAATGGCTCCAGCCCGGCGTGCACCGGGGGCAGGGCAGGCTCCCTCCCTGCCTGACCTGCCCCTGCGCCGCTCTAGGAAGCAGCCAGGACCTGGGGGAGGGGGGCACAGGGGTGTTTGTTGCCCTGGCCGCTCCTCCAGGTACCTCCCACGAAGCTCCCATTGGCTGCGGTTCCCCGTTCCCCTGTAGGTCCCGGCTGCTTCCCAGAGCGGCGCGGGGGCAGGGCAGGCAGGCAGGGAGCCTGCCCTGCCCCTGGTGCGCGCTGGGCTGGACCCGCCCCCCGAACTCCTCCTGCAGCCGAACCCCCTGCCCTGAGCCCCCTGCTGCACCCCACACCCCTCCTGCAGCCGAACTGTCACGGAGTGTGGGGGAGTCTGGGGCCTGCACCCCTCTTCCTGGGATTCACTGTGACTCTCAGCCAGCCAGTAAAACAGAAGGTTTACTGGACAATAGGAACACAGTCTAAAACAGAGCTTGTGGGTACAACCAGGACCCCTCAGTCAAGTCCTTCTGGGGGGCAGGGAGCTTAGTCCCCAGCCCTGGGGTTCCCTATGTTCCACCACCCAGCACCAAACTGAAAACAACCCCCCCCACCCGGCTCTCTCCTACAGCCTTTGTCCAGTTTCCCAGGCAGAGGTATTACCTCTCCCTCCCCCTCCTGGCTCAGGTGACAGGCTCTCAGGTCTCCCATCCCCAGTGAAACTCCCCTGCCACATTCCCAGGTCAACACTCCCCCCTCCCTGCTGCGTCACACAAACCCCCTGCCCTGAGTCCCCTGCCATACCCCTCCTGCAGCCGCACCCCACCCCCCTGCCCTGAGCGCACTGCCGCACCCCTCCTGCACCCCAACGCTCCCTCCCAGTCTAAAGCCCTGAGCCTCTGAGGGTCAGAAGCCCTAAGCCCTCGCCCTATCCAGGACCCTGACACCCCTCTCCTCCCACTGCAGCCCCAACCCCTGTGGGGTTTGTCTGCACTGCTGCCTGATTGAGGACTTCTGGTTCCACAGGGTGTCTGGTTGACTGGTAAGTCTGTAACTCTGGTGTTCATATGTTTGAGGTTCTACTGTATCCACTGGATCACTCTTGTCCATATGTATGTTGACTCCCTCAGTGAATTCTAATAGATAAGGCATGATTTCTCTTTACAAAAGCAAAGTAGACTCTTCCCCAACAAATCGTGTTTATTTATGTGTCTGAGAATTCTGTTCTTTACCATAGTTTTCAGCCAATTTGCTCGGTACCGAAGTTAGCCTTCCCAGCCTCAAACTGCCAGGATCCCCTTGGGAGCCTTTTTTAAAAATTAGTATTATATTAGCTATCCCCAGTCTGGTATAGAGGCCGGTTTAAGTGGTAGGTTACATATCACAGTCAGTAGTTCTGCACTTTCCATGTATGAAAAGTATTTCAGTACTACTGGGCAAATACCATCTAGTCCTCATGACTTATTCATGTTGAAATTATCCATTTGTTCCAAAACCTCCTCTATCGACACCTCAGTCTGGGACAGTTCCTCAGATTCACCAGCTAAAAAGAATGGCTCAGGTTTAGGAAAGTCCCTCACATCCTCTGCAGCGAAGACTGATGCAAAGGATTCATTTAGCTTCTCTGCAATGGCCTTGGCTTCCTTGTGTGCTTGTTTAGTATGTCAATGACCAAATAGCCCCACTGATTGTTTGTCAGGCTTCTGATGTACTTTAAAAAAAAATAAAAAAAAATTGGTGTTAGTTTTAGTGACTTTTTGTAGTTGCTTCTCAAATTATGTTTTTGGCCTGCTAATTATACTTTCACACTTGACTTGCCAGAATTTTTGCTCCTTTTATTTTCCTCAGTTTGACTTCCAATGTTTAAAGGATGCCTTTTTTCACCTCTAACTGCCTTATTTACTCTTTAGCCATGGTGGTATTTTCTTAGTCCTCTTACTGTTCTTTTTGTCCCCATTTGGGGGTACACATTTATTTTGAGCCTCTATTATGGGATTTTAAAAATGTTTCCATGGAACTAGCTCTCTCACTTTTGTGTAGTTTCTCTTTCTGAAGTTAAATGCTATAGTGGTGGAGTTGTTGGTACTCTCCCCCCTCACAATGATGTTAAATGTAATTACATTATGGTCTCTATTACCAAGCGGTTCACTTCTTGGACCAGATCCTGTCTATCACTTAGGACTAAATCAAGAATTCCCTCTCCCCTTGTGGGTTCCAGGACTAGCTGCTCCAATAAGTAGCCATAAATGGTTTCTAAAAACTTAACCTCTGCATCCCATCCTGAGGTGACATCTACACAGTAAATATGGGGATAGTTGAAACCCCGAATTATTATGATTGAGTTTTCTATTTTAACAGCCTCTCTAATCTTTCTGAGCATTTCATAATCACCATCACCATCCTGGTCAGGTGGTCAATATCATATTCCTACTGCTATACTCTCATTATTCAAGCATGGAATTTCTATCAGTAGAGATTCTATGGCACAGTTAGATTCACTTAAAATTTTTTCTATTATTTGACACGGTTTCTTTCACAGTTACTCCTGGGGGAATTTTGTGTCATTGTGCATATGCAGAATTCATGTCCCCTGCAGATTTCTTTGCTTCCCCGCAGAAAAACTACTTCTGACAGGGAAGCAAAAGGAAGCCGCAAGAGTGGCCAGGCACCCCTCACGGCAGCGCAGGCAGGTTGGTTCAGGCACCCGGAGCAGCTGGTAGAGACATAAACCACCACCAGGGGGCAGGAGGGGGAGGAGCTGGGCAGTCGTGCATGTGAGAGAGACACTCTGTCCCTCCTGCTTGCTATTGGGGTGTGTTCGGCATGGAGGGGCAGGGCTTCAGGGTATTTCTGAGGAGTTAGGTATGGGGCAGACTCTGTCCCCTCAGGCAGAGAAGAATGTAGCAGCCTGCCTGCTTAGTAGTACATTGTTCCTATTGTCTTTGTGAATTCCCCTAGGAGTATAAAACAGGTAAAAGTTTGAAGGTGCCTTTACAGTGCCAGAGCGCTGGAAAGGACAGTGTGGCCTTATAAATGCTTAGGGGGCTTCCGTGATTAGAACGAGCCTAAATTTTTGGACTAAAAAAAATGTGCTGCATGAACTCCTTGCCACTGATGGTCAGTAGCCAAGACAAATTGTGAGTCTGATTCCCTAGCCCCACTTGCTCTTCAGTTGCCTGCGATGTAACACTGAGCATATTAGCCAACAAATATATGCAGCCATAACCAGAAATAGAGTCAAACCTAGCTACATTACTGTTAGGCAAGGAGGCTTGGGGAGTTCCTCACATACTCCCCACTCCCATTCTCTATCCATTCTATTGTAGTTTAAATTACCTATATAATTGAAACAGCATGATTATATTGCGTTATTTTGACAAATAAAATTCGCAGAATTCCCCCAGGAGTAATATAGTGCCACTCTGCCACCAGCACAACCTACTTTGTCATATCCTATGTCATTCCAATTCCTATATCGTTCATATCTTGTCTCATTTATTATAATCATTTCACCAAGTTTCTGTGATGCCTATCATATCAATATCCTCATTTAGAAGTCACAAACTAACACCAGGTTGGTTTTTTTTTTTTTTTAAGTACATCAGAAGCAGGAACCCTGACAATCAGTGGGGCCACTGGGTGACAGATGTGCTAAACAAGGACTCAAGTTCACCCATTTTAGGGAATAGTTGGAACAACTTGGCAGAGCTGTGATTCTGATATGAAGAGAGGTGCATGTGAAACTTGAAGGAAGAGGTATTCCTCACTTCAGTGAGGAGTATTGTAGGTAGGCCAATAAAGGTGCACAAGGGTGTGTTCTTGTCACGACAATTGTCAGCAGTCTGGTGGCATACATGCAAGTGGTCTCCATGAGGGGTAAGTGACTCAGAAGGAATCCTCAGTGCAAGAACAAAGGGGTGGTAACATTATGGAAGTCGGAGATGGATTGTGTGCAGTAGGCTCAGTGTTTGAGTGCAGGCCAGTGGTATGTAGCTTTTGCTTTCTACACTGGACCAAACTCCAAGTTTTGCCTTAGCAAAGAGAAGGTATTAGACTTTATGCCATACTGCTCCTGTGCTCTGTAGTGGGGAGGATAGAGTGCTAGTATTTATCATTGGTCTCTTGAGGTGTTGCCGAAACAGGGCACAGTTGAGGTTGCATTGTGGGGTGTTGTGAACCTTAATTCCTCATTTTCCCCTTCTAATAACCAAGGGGATGGGAATCCTTACCCAGCGAGGTCACATTCTCAAAGTTCTCCTGCATAACGTCTCTGTAGAGGGCTCTCTGAGCGGGGTAAAGCAGAGCCCACTCTTCCTTGGTGAAATACACAGCCACCTCCTCGAAGGTCACTGGTCCCTAAAAGAGCAAGAACCTGCTACTCAGTACCTGCTACCTAGTGACAACATCACTCTTGACAGGAGAGGAGGTCCAATCACATGGAAGCTCTGGGAGGCAGGCAGTGAGCAGAGTCCCATCCCCACACCCTCAGAGCAGCCAGGAAGCAACAGGGTGATGGGAGAAAGAGAGAGCCCTTCTAGCAGAGAGAAGAGGCAGTGGTCTTCCCATTCTCATCGCTCACCTAACTATTAGAAGCTGGTATAGGAGACGGAGCCTGCAGCAGGGCCCAGGGACAATTTCCTAGTGGGAATCCCAACACCCTCTCCATTACCAGCATCTGGAGGGGAGGGGCTGAGGTGTCTTCCTTGGACCTCACTGTGGGGTGCCCCTTCTTATCTCACAGCAGCGAAGGTTCAGGCTATAGCACGTGGAGGCTGGTACGTTTTCCCAGCCCAGTTCCCAGGGGTTGTCTCCTGTTTGACAAATTACGGAATTTCCACCCACAAACCCCAGGGCTCTGCTGCTCGGATCTAGGCCTCACAGTAAGCAAATCACAGCAAGTTTGTCACACCCTGTCCCCCCACTTTCTCCACCCTGTGTATTTCCCTAAAACCTCCCACCTCCAGATCAACCCCCGAGAAGTGTCCACTTCCTATATATTTATTGCCCTTCTCCCTCCAACAGGAACCCACCAACTCCTCTCTGATAATCCGTACCTCAACTGGCTCCATTGCAGCCATTTCCCTTCCCTGGAAGGATGGAATGATCTGGGAGCAAAACATGAATGTTACGCTGCAGCCTGTTATGGCAAAAAGGGCGATAGAAGACATGTCAGAACAGGAAATAAATTCACATCACAATTCCCCCCAGGCTCTTTCCCTGCATACTGATGTCCTAGACCCAGGTAAATAACAGAAAAATTCAAAGGATACTTAGTAACGGGCAGGGGAAGAGCAGGGGAGGGCATGTGTTAGAAAAAGAATTCAACCAAACACAAAGTGTCCAATAAGTTCTTGGAATGTATTGGGGACACCTGTTTCTTTCAGAAGATGGAAGTAGTAACCAGAGGATGGCCATTTTACACCTGATTCTGACTAACAAGAAGGAATTAGTTAGGAAATGGAAGGTGGAAAGCAATATGGGCAAAAGCAATCATGAAATGATAGATTTCATGATTGTAGGAGTAGCAAAAATTCTATGAGTAGCAAAATAAGGACAACAGACTTCAAAAAGGCAGACTTCAACACACTTGGAAAACTGGTAGGTGAGGTCCCATGGCAATAAAATCTGAGGTGAAAATTAGAGTCCAGGAGAGCTGGCAGTTTCTGTGAGACAATATTAAAAGAGCAATGGCAAATTATCACAAAGTGAAGGAAAGCTAGAAAGAATAGTAAGCGGGCAATATGGCTCTACCAGGAGCTCTTTAAAGACCAGAAAATAAAAAGGAATCCTAAACAAGTGAAATCACAGATAAATTGCTATGGATGAGTACAAAAGAGTATAGCACAAGTACGTGGGGACAAAATCAGAAAGTTTAAGTCACAAAATGAGTTACGCCAAGTAAGTGACAAAAGACAATAAGATAAGGGTTCTATAAATATTAGGGCTGTCAAGAGATTTAAAAAATTAATCCAATAACAAAATTCTGCTCAACGCACAGCTGCTGCCCAAAAAAGCTAAACCACGTTAGGATTCCTAAGGAACGAGATAGAGAAGAACACCAAACATTTGTATACAAATCAAGGGGACAACCTCCAATATACTGGGACCACCATGGCTACTACAGCACTGCACACAGGATATTTTATATTAATCTCTGAGAACTGGGGAGGAAATGGGCAAAAAAGAAATATTTGATAATATGATAAAAAACAATGAAGATCTGAAGGGATTTTATATCCATATTAAATATGTGAGAACATTGGGACGATTTGACAGGACTGTCCACAGAACTTCAACAAACATACAGTCATAGTGCACCACCAGTCACATGGGCAGCAGGGAGCCCTTTGGGGAGCTGCTTTAAGAGGGTACGTGAGGGTGGTATGGAGCAGGAAGGCTCCCTGGCAATGGAGGGGGGCCACAGCAGGGGTGTGCAGGTGACTGGTAGCTGGGGGGAGCTGCTTTGCACATAGTGCGGGTGTGTGCGTGGGGGGTGTGGGGAGGGCAGTATCTGGGGCTGTGTGACCTGGAGCTGGACAGTCTCCACTGGGGACACTGTCTCCTCCTATGCCCTTCCAGGCCTTGTGGCACCTCAGAGACTAACCAATTTATTTGAGCATAAGCTTTCTCTAAGGTGCCACAAGTCCTCCTTTTCTTTTTGCGAATACAGACTAACACGGCTGTTACTCTGAAACCTTCCAGGCCCTGTTGTTGGTACAGAACGGCCACCCCAGAGGCGGCCGCGTCTCGGGACCCTGCGACATGCCCCCGCTAACGCCCTTCCCGTTTGGGGAATGACTCAGTTTCCCACCTAACAAAGGACAATTTGCAGCAGGGCCAACGGGTGGGGGAAATATCCCACCTCCGAGGAGATTTTAAATGGACCCTGGAGAATTGAAGAGAAAAGGGGGGGGGGATCTGAGCCGGAGCCTAGAGGAAGGGTCAGTCCCTGGAGCGAAAGGGGAGACACCTGCCTGGATTTTACACCCCGCACTGACAAGCGGGGAGAATTGTCTCCCTGCTGGAGAGACTCGTGGCCAAACCAAAGGGGGGCTCAACAGCGCCCCCCCATCCGCCACGGGGGGTTCCAACCCCCCCCCCCCCACATCTCCAGCCTGCCCCCCCCCGACGCACACACACAGGGGAACCCCCTGGGCCCCGCCACCTCTGCCCCCACCCGCGCCCCCCGAGCCGGGGGCCGCGGCCCCACCGCTGTCCAGGCCCCTCCAGCCCCGGCGCGTCCCCAGGGGCTGCGAGACCTGCGGCCCCCTCGGGCCCTTCGTGCAGCGCCGCTGTCCCGCTCGCCCCCCCCCCGGGTCTCTCCGGCACCTGGTGCCTGCGGCTCCGGGCGGGGCCGGCGGAGCCCGGGGCGGGTCCAGCCGGAGAGAGTCCCCCGGGCCCGGGGGAGGGGGAGGGGCGGTCGGGCCCCTTTCTTGGCTCCGTCAGCCCCGGGCGCGCGCCAGCCACGGGGACGAACGGTCCGCGGGGCCCGGCAGCAGCGCGCGCGCACCCGGCCAGCGGCCACCCCGCCCACAGGAGGCCGGCGTGAGAGAGGGCGAGAACTACGCTTCCCAGCGTGCCCCGGGAGGCGGGCGGACGCTGCGCAGCCGCTCCATGCGCGCGCGACGGCCGCGCTCGGCCCCGTCACCGCCGCTCCGAGGACCGCCAGGAACTACACTTCCCAGCGTACCCCGGGGCCACCCTGGCCCCGCCCCCCCCCCCCAACCTCCCCCCCCCAGTCCCCTCGTAGAGACCCCCTCCCCCGCTCTGGCAGGCGCCTCTCGGAGCCGTTCACCCCGCCCTGAGCCCCCATTTAAACAGCTCCGGTGTCCCGGGGGGGGGGGGGGGGGGGCGCAGCCAGGTGCCTGGCAGGGCGGGGGCGGGCCCATTCGGGCACTTATTGACCCTGTCACTGGCCTCCTCCCTCTGTGCCCCGTTTTCTCCCTAATTCTCCAATATCCCTTTAAAATCTCCTCCGATTTGGGATGTTTTCCCGCCTGTTTCCCCTGCCGCAGATTCTCCTTGTTTCGGGGGGAAGCAGGTACCCCCCTGAGAAGGGGGTCAATGGGCGCAGCTTGCAGAGCCCTGCGATCGGGCTGCGTCTGCGTCTGGGGTGGGCGATCCGCTCTCTGCCGGCCACGAGGCCTGGAAGGGCACGGGAGGAGAAAGTGGCCCCAGTGGAGACTGCCCAGCTCCTGGCCGCACAGTCTGGGCCCCGGCCCCCGCCCGGTGCCCAGTGCAGCTTGCCCCAGCTGCCAGTCACAGAAGATTAGGGTTGGAAGGGACCTCGGGAGGTGTCTTGTCCAACCCCCTGCTCAAAGCAGGACCGATCCCCACCTAAATCATCACCTGCCCACCCCTGCTGTGACCCCCTCTCCATTGCCGGGGAGCCTTCCTGCTCCATACCACCCTCACGTACCCTCTTAAAGCAGCTCCCCAAAGGGCTCCTTCCTGCCCCTCTGACTGGTGGTGCACTATGACTGTCTGTTTATTGAAGTTCTGTGGACAGTCCTGTCAAATTGTCCCAATGTTCTCACATATTTAATATGGATATAAAATCCCTTCAGATCTTTGTTTTCTATCACATTATCAAATATTTCTTTTTTGCCCATTTCCTCCCCAGTTCTCAGAAATTGATATAAAATATCCTGTGTGCAGTGCAGTAGTAGCCATGGTGGTCCCAGGATATTAGAGGCTGCCCCTTTGATTTATACACAAAGGTTTTGTGTTATTCTCCATCCCATTCCTTATGAATCCTAACATGCTGGGGTTGAGGTTCCTGGGAGCTGCCACCTCCATTGTGATCTGTGAGCAGCTGCTGCTCCCTTCAACTACCTGAAGGTGGGTTCCAAAGAGGATGGAGCTCGGCTGTTCTCAGTGGTGGCAGATGACAGAACAAGGAGTAATGGTCTCAAGTTGCAGTGGGGGAGGTCCAGGTTGGATATTAGGAAACACTATTTCACTAGGAGGGTGATGAAGCACTGGAATGGGTTACTTAGGGAGGTGGTGGAATCTCCATCCTTCGAGGTTTTTAAGGCCCGGCTTGACAAAGCCCTGGCTGGGATGATTTAGTTGGGGATTGGTCCTGCTTTGAGCAGGGGATTGGACTAGATTAGCTCCTGAGGTCTCTTCCAACCCTGATATTCTATGATCTTCTGTGATTCCCCGGTGGTTTCTGGGATTGAGATTGAATTTGAGTGAAGCTTCCTCTGTGCCCAGTCTCCAGCTGTAATTAGCTCCATAGGCTCCATCTGAGTTTCAATGAAGTCACACAAATGAGGGTCATTCTTGGCAGTTGCCAGCTTGTGCAGATCAAGGAGTGACTGGTTCACATTCTTCTCCAGGTGCAAGGCACACTCCATTGCTGTCAACCCATTCTCCCAATCATCACGAGACTCCAGGTGACTGATAAAGACCTCAGGAAATGTGCTGGGGATGGGCATGAAAGTGACTCTGCACAAACAGCCCCTCTCACCCGCACATCTCTCCTCCCCTTAGGAACTGCAGGAGCCTGTCCAGCCCTAGGAGAGCAAACACCTACGAATGGCTGTCTGTTGGCCGGGGGGGGGGGGGGGGGGGGGGGAGGGACAGGGGAAAGGAGACATAAGGAGAGAGAGACTGAAAGAGGCAGTGGGAGAAATAATTGTGGGGAGAGATTCCCAGATCTCTAACCTGCCCACACATACTTATTGTGCATTTTTATTTTTTGTGTCACAAAGGGCCAGTTCCACCTGCTTTCCATCTACTTCGATATCAGCAGTGTAGTTCTCAAAGACTGTTGGCATGTAGACCTCAGAGAACTGGTCCTTGCTGAACATGATCAGCGGGCAGGTCTTGCCACAGCCACCATCTCCCACAATCCACCAGCTTCTTTCTGATGGCTGCCATTGCTCGGCCACGGGACTCGCTGGCTCTGGCTGCTCAGGCTCCGCGGCACTCCTGGGCAGATTCACTTTCCTGTGAACAAGGTGAGGTACAGGGAGAGGAAAAGCCAGTTTCTGACTCTCCCTGTACCCCCTGCTGTGGGAGTGTTCTGCCCTGGGGACAATGTCAGGGGGAATCCCCCAAAGTCACTTCTTTTGTTCTACTCTTATCTCAATTTGCAAAAAGAAAAGGAGTACTTGTGGCACCTTAGAGACTAACCAATTTATTTAAGCATAAGCTTTCATGAGCAAATAAATTGGTTAGTCTCTAAGGTGCCACAAGTCCTCCTTTTCTTTTTGCGAATACAGACTAACACAGCTGTTACTCTGAAACCTATCTCAATTTGGTTTCTTTGTTACTGGGAGGGTTTTAAAATATCTCTCTGGTTTAGTGCTAGTGGGAGGGGCTGGGTCAATGCTGTAATAAAGTGGCCAAACATTTCCTCAGAACAGAGTCATAGAACTGTAGGGCTGGAATGAACCTTGAGAGATGATCTAATCCAGCCCCCACCACTGCGGTGTCTGTCCATCCCGCCCTTAAAACCTCCAGTGATGGCCATTCCACAACCTCCCTTAGTAACCTATTCCTGTATCAAACTAGCCTTTTTCACAACCAAGTCACATGACTGACTCAGATTCAATTTGTGACTCACTATAACCCCCCAGATCATTTTGAGTAGGGCTGCCCCCTAGCCAGTTAGTCCCCATTTTGTAGTTGTGCATTTGATTTTCCTTCCCGAACTGTAGTACTTTGCACTTGCCTCTATTGAATTTCATCTTGTTCTTTCAGATCAATTCTCTAATTTATAAAGGTCAATCTGAATTCTAATTCTGTTATCCTATGTGCTTGCAACTCCTCCCAGCTTGGTGTCATCTTCTAATTTAATAAGCTTACTCTCCACTCCATTATCTAAGTCATGAATGAAAATATTGGCTAGTACCAGATGCAGGACTGGCTCCTTTGGAACCCCGCTAGATACATCCTCTCTTTGAATACAGTCTTTCAAGAAATTGTACATCCCTTGTAGTCCTTACATATGTAGTGCTCCCTCTCCACCCGGTTACCTTCTTTAATGCCAATATGCTTACCGGTTTTGATGGACAGGTCTGGGTTCTTCTGGATCCCGCCACCCACTCAGTATCTTCTTTATTTTTCCCTATGAATTTATTTGGCAGTGCCTCCACCCTCCTCACTCCTTCCTGGCAGGGTCACCAGGGCAGCTTGGGAGGAAAATTCTAACCACAGGGTAACCCCCACTTACTTGCCAGATAGTTGGAGACTCCCAAGAAACATAAAACACTATTCTTAGGGTCACCAGTGCCCATGCTGATAATACCTGTGACTTTCCCCAGTCACGTGACCTGATGTAACAAATGTAAGATCAGTGTCCCGTTGGTACGCGTACTTTGTCAGGGCCCTTGATGACCTATGACCACGATATCTTCTCTGCAGTGGTTTAGCAGTGTGGCTGACTGGGATCAGTACAGCCCAAAGGACTCACAAGTGGGAGGAGGTGATAAGTCCCTCCCAGGTTTAATACGCAGCAGGTTATAAAATCCCCAAACCCTTACTCCCTGGCTTAAGGACACAGTTCAGGGAGTAGGGGGTCCCCAAAACAATTTCCCTGACTAACTAAAAGATGGTGCACTCACAAACTCCATGAACGATCCTCAGGTTCAGACTCTTGACTCCTCGGTCACTGCAGAGGGGCTGATCTCTGCTGGCAGGGATCCTCTTCAGTCAGGAGTCAGGCTGCTTTTGGTCTCAGGATTTCCCCTCACCACACAGGGGTGCAGGGCTCAAAGTGCAGATTACACAACTGTACTAAAATCCAAACTAGTCTCCTAGCCCAGCGTCCAGACACACTCGCAGCAGGCAGCAACCCTGGACTAGCAGCCAGAGCAGAGCTGACCATGTGGTGGCTGGTCTCACCTAGGGAGCTGGAGGGCGAACTCAGCCTGGCTGGGGAACTTTCCCAGCAAAACTCTACAAACTGGGAGTCATCAGTGCAGAAGGAAAAGCCCAGCTGAGGGATCTTGCTGTCAGGTCCCTAGAGGCCAGTTCTCAAGGGGAACCCTCCATGCAGACCTGGGATTCGCCAGCTCCCCACACAGCCAGTCCTGCCTTTGTCCTGGTTGGCTCCAGACCAGACTCAAAAATGGCTTCTCCCCTTTTCTGAGCCCCCTGGGAGGGCCTCTCACTCCCTCTTGGTTGCCGGGCGGACTCTGAGTCTGCCTTGGCTCCCCCTCCCTACCAGGGACAGCATGCCTCTCCTTGAGCTGCCGGCAGACAGAGCCCCAGGAATCGAAGTAATCTCCTTGGGGGTTACACATATACACACATTTCCCTAGTTTGCTTATGAGGGACTTGTCGAAAGCCTTACTAAAATCAAGATATGTTCAAATAAATTTGTTAGTCTCTAAGGTGCCACAAGTACTCCTTTTCTTTTTGCGAATACAGACTAACACGGCTGTTCCTCTGAAACCTGTCTGTAAGTTTATAATCCACTAAGTGTGGTCATCCTATTTGTATACATGTATCATTCTTGAATCTGAAACTAGAAATATGAAATATAACTCTGAGGGCCTATTGTAATTATGCAAAGTGTGGATCATTAATGGTGGTTTGGAATCTTGATGGCTCTCATCAACTAGGACAATTGACTGTAGATGGCTCTGTTTACTTGTAAGTCTTCCTGTATACCTGAGTGCTGGCAAGTGGGTAATGAAGTCTTACAGTAACATGTGCTCATGTCACCTGAACCCTAATCCATCTTTAACCTGGTGCTTTTCCATTTAGAAGGAGGGGTGGGAACCCAGAGAGGGACAAAGGATTCCCACCTTGTGCAAAAGCTATATAAGGGGGTGGAACAGAATAAAGGGGGCTGCAGTCATGAGAAATCCCCTAACTAACAACTGAGCTGTAACAAAGACTGTACCAGGGGAAAGGATAGTGCCCAGACTAGGAAGGTGTCCAGTCTGTGATGGAAGCTTATTGAAACATCTCTGAGGGTGAGATTTTATCTGTATTTAGTTTTCTTACTGTACTAGGCTTAGACTTGCGTGTTTTGTTTTATTTTGCTTGGTAATTCACTTTGTTCTGTCTGTTATTACTTGGAACCATGTAAATCCTACTTTTTATATTTAATAAAATCACTTTTTACTTATTAATTAACCTAGAGTATGTATTAATACTTGGGGGGGCAAACAGCTGTGCATATCTCTCTATCAGTGTTATAGAGGACGAAGAATTTATGAGTTTACCCCGTATAAGCTTTATGTAGGGTAAAGCTGATTTATTTAGGGTTTGGACCCCATTGGGAGTTGGGCATCTGAGTGTTAAAGACAGGAACACTTCTTAAACTGTTTTCAGTTAAGCCTGCAGCTTTTGCGGGACGTAGTTCAGACCTGGGTCTGTGTTTGTAGCAGGCTAGCATGTCTGGCTCAAACCAGGCAGGGCACTGAAGTCCCAAGCTGACAGGGAAAACAGGCTCAGAGGTAGTCTGAGCACATCAGGTGGAAGTCCCAAAACGGGTTTCTGTGAACCAACCTGTCACACAGGTATCTAAGTAAGTCATGACTGGTCTTTATTCTCCAGGTCCTTGTTGTTCCCCTTTTAAAGATAGGTATTATGTTTGCCAGTCTTTTGGGACCTCAGCATTCTCCAGGAGTTGTCAAAGATAATTGTTAACTGTTCCAAGATTGCTTCAGCTAATTCCTCACGTAC
Organism: Caretta caretta; assembly: GCF_965140235.1. Taxonomy (NCBI): domain Eukaryota; kingdom Metazoa; phylum Chordata; order Testudines; family Cheloniidae; genus Caretta; species Caretta caretta. The sequence goes on from NC_134228.1 coordinate 7,489,318, forward strand.
TCCATTAGGCCCTGCTGACTTTAATACATCTAACTTATCTAAATATTTTTAACCTGTTATTTCCCCGTTGTGGTTTCTGTTCCTTCCCCCTCTTGGTTAAGAATCATTGTTTTAAGTATCTGCTCAGAATTAAACTTTTTTGCTGAATGTAAAAAAGGCATTAAACACCTTAGTCTTCTTGATGTCCTCTGTTATTATCTCGCCTTCCCTGGTAAGTAGAAGACCTACACTTTCCTTCACCTGTTTGTAATATATTTATAGAATCCTTATCTTATTGCTTTTATGTCACTTGCTTGGCGTAACTCATTTTGTGACTTAATCTTTCTGATTTTGTCCCCACATGCTTGTGCTACTCTTTTGTACTCATCCGTAGCAATTTGTCCATGATTCCACTTCTTTAGGATTCCTTTTAGGTTTCTGGGCATTAAAGACCAATTAAATCATCCCAGCCAGGGCTTTGTCAAGCCTGACCTTAAAAACATCTAAGGAAGGAGATTCTACCACCTCCCTAGGTAACGCATTCCAGTGTTTCACCACCCTCCTAGTGAAAAAGTTTTTCCTAATATCCAATCTAAACCTCCCCCACTGCAACTTGAGACCATTACTCCTTGTCCTGTCCTCTTCTACCACTGAGAATAGTCTAGAACCATCCTCTCTGGAACCACCTCTCAGGTAGTTGAAAGCAGCTATCAAATCCCCCCTCATTCTTCTCTTCCGCAGACGAAACAATCCCAGTTCCCTCAGCCACTCCTCATAAGTCATGTGTTCCAGACCCCTAATCATTTTTGTTGCCCTTCGCTGGACTCTCTCCAATTTATCCACATCCTTCTTGTAGTGTGGGGTGCAAAACTGGACACAGTACTCCAGATGAGGCCTCACCAATGTCGAATAGAGGGGAACGATCACGTCCCTCGATCTGCTCGCTATGCCCCTACTTATACATCCCAAAATGCCATTGGCCTTCTTGGCAACAAGGGCACACTGCTGACTCATATCCAGCTTCTCGTCCACTGTCACCCCTAGGTCCTTTTCTGCAGAACTGCTGCCTAGCCATTCGGTCCCTAGTCTGTAGCTGTGCATTGGGTTCTTCCGTCCGAAGTGCAGGACCCTGCACTTATCCTTATTGAACCTCATCAGATTTCTTTTGGCCCAATCCTCCAATTTGTCTAGGTCCCTCTGTATCCTATCCCTGCCCTCCAGCGTATCTACCACTCCTCCCAGTTTAGTATCATCCGCAAATTTGCTGAGAGTGCAATCCACACCATCCTCCAGATCGTTTATGAAGATATTGAACAAAACCGGCCCCAGGACCGACCCCTGGGGCACTCCACTTGACACCGGCTGCCAACTAGACATGGAGCCACTGATCACTACCCGTTGAGCCCGACAATCTAGCCAACTTTCTACCGACCTTATAGTGCATTCATCCAGCCCATACTTCTTTAACTTGCTGACAAGAATACTGTGGGAGACCGTGTGAAAAGCTTTGCTAAAGTCAAGAAACAATACATCCACTGCTTTCCCTTCATCCACAGAACCAGTAATCTCATCATAGAAGGCAATTAGATTAGTCAGGCATGACCTTCCCTTGGTGAATCCATGCTGACTGTTCCTGATCACTTTCCTCTCATGTAAGTGCTTCAGGATTGATTCTTTGAGGACCTGCTCCATGATTTTTCCAGGGACTGAGGTGAGGCTGACTGGCCTGTAGTTCCCAGGATCCTCCTTCTTCCCTTTTTTAAAGATTGGCACTACATTAGCCTTTTTCCAGTCATCTGGGACTTCCCCTGTTCGCCACGAGTTTTCAAAGATAATAGCCAATGGCTCTGCAATCACAGCCGCCAATTCCTTTAGCACTCTCACATGCAACTCGTCCGGCCCCATGGACTTGTGCACATCCAGCTTTTCTAATTAGTCCCTAACCACCTCTTTCTCCACAGAGGGCTGGCCATCTACTCCCCATGTTGTGATGCCCATCGCAGCAGTCTGGGAGCTGTCCTTGTTAGTGAAGACAGAGGCAAAAAAAGCATTGAGTACATTAGCTTTTTCCACATCCTCTGTCACTAGGTTGCCTCCCTCATTCAGTAAGGGGCCCACACTTTCCTTGGCTTTCTTCTTGTTGCCAACATACCTGAAGAAACCCTTCTTGTTACTCTTGACATCTCTTCCTAGCTGCAGCTCCAGGTGCGATTTGGCCCTCCTGATTTCATTCCTCCATGCCCGAGCAATATTTTTATACTCTTCCCTGGTCATATGTCCAACCTTCCACTTTTTGTAAGCTTCTTTTTTATGTTTAAGGTCCGCTAGGATTTCACCGTTAAGCCAAGGTGGTCGCCTGCCATATTTACTATTCTTTCGACTCATTGGGATGGTTTGTCCCTGTAACCCCAACAGGGATTCCTTGAAATACAGCCAGCTCTTCTGGACTCCTTTCCCCTTCATGTTAGTCCCCCAGGGGATCCTACCCATCCGTTCCCTGAGGGAGTCGAAGTCTGCTTTCCTGAAGTCCACGGTCCGTATCCTGCTGCTTACCTTTCTTCCCTGTGTCAGGATCCTGAACTCAACCAACTCATGGTCACTGCCTCCCAGATTCCCATCCACTTTTGCTTCCCCCACTAATTCTTCCCTGTTTGTGAGCAGCAGGTCAAGAAAAGCTCCCCCCCTAGTTGGCTCCTCTAGCACTTGCACCAGGAAATTGTCCCCTACGCTTTCCAAAAACTTCCTGGATTGTCTATGCACCGCTGTATTGCTCTCCCAGCAGATATCAGGAAAATTAAAGTCACCCATGAGAACCAGGGCGTGCGATCTAGTAGCTTCTGCGAGTTGCCGGAAGAAAGCCTCATCTACCTCATCCCCCTGGTCCGGTGGTCTATAGCAGACTCCCACCACTACATCACTCTTGTTGCACACACTTCTAAACTTAATCCAGAGACTCTCAGGTTTTTCTGCAGTTTCGTACCGGAGCTCTGAGCAGTCATACTGCTCCCTTACATACAGTGCAACTCCCCCACCTTTTCTGCCCTGCCTGCCCTTCCTGAACAGTTTATAACCATCCATGACAGTACTCCAGTCATGTGAGTTATCCCACCAAGTCTCTGTTATCCCAATCACGTCATAATTCCTTGCCTTCACCAGGACCTCCAGTTCTCCCTGCTTGTTTCCAAGGCTTTGTTCATTCGTATATAAGCACTTGAGATAACCTGCTGATCGCCCCTCATTCTCAGTATGAGGCAGGAGCCCTCCCCTCACAGACGTTCCTGCCTGTGCTTCCTCCAGGTATCCCGCTTTCCCACTTACCTCAGGGCTTTGGTCTCCTTCCCCCGGTGAACCTAGTTTAAAGCCCTCCTCACTAGGTTAGCCAGCCTGCTCGCGAAGATGCTCTTCCCTCTCTTCGTTAGGTGGAGCTCGTCTCTGCCTAGCTCCTCCTTCTTGGAACACCATCCCATGGTCAAAGAATGCAAAGCCTTCTCTCCGATACCACCTGCGTAGCCATTCGTTGACTTCCATGATTTGACACTCACTGCCCCGGCCTTTTCCTTCCACGGGGAGGATGGACGAGAAGACCACTTGCGCCTCAAACTCCTTTATCCTTCTTCCCAGAGCCACGTAGTCTGCAGTGATCCACTCAAGGTCATTCTTGGCAGTATCATTGGTGCCCACGTGGAGAAGCAGGAAGGGGTAGCGATCCAAGGGCTTGATGAGTCTTGGCAGTCTCTCCGTCACATCGCAAATCTTAGCCCCTGGCAAGCAGCAGACTTCTTGGTTTTCCTGGTCAGGGTGGCAGATAGATGACTCAGTCCCCCGGAGGAGAGAGTCCCCGACCACCACCACCCGCCTCCTTCTCTTGGGAGTGGTAGTCATGGAACCCCCCATCTCAGGACAGTGCATCTCATGCCTTCCAACCAGCGGAGTCTCCTTCTGCTTTCTCCCCCCAGACATATCATCTGGTCCACTCTCCGCAATGGTACCTGTGGAGAGAACATGAAAGCGGTTAGTTACCTGTGTCTGCGTTTCTTCTTCTTAGTCAGAATCAGGTGTAAAATGGCCATCCTCCAGTTACTTCTTCCATCTTCTGAAAGAAACAAGTGTCCCCAGTACATTCCGAGAGCTTATTGGACACTTTGTGTTTGGTTGAATTCCTTTTCTAACAGATATTGTCGTCCCTCCCACCCCCATTACTAACTGTCTTTTGAATTTTTCTGTTATTTGCCTGACAGTCTAGAACACCAGTGTGCAGGGAAAGAGCCTGGGGGGAATTGTGATGTGAAATTATTTCCTGTTCTGACATGTCCCCAGTTGCCCTTTTTACCCTAAAAGGCTGCGGCATAACATCCATGTTTGCTCCAAATCATTCCATCCTTCCAGAGACCGGGGAAGTTAAATGGCTGCTGTGAAGCCAGTGGAAGTAGGGATTATCAGGGTGTTGCTGGTGGGTTCCTATTGGAGGGAGAAGGGCAGTAAGTACACAGGGTGTGGGCACTTCTTGGATGGGGGAGGGGTTGGTCTAGAGGTGGGAGGAGGCAGGTAATACACAGGGTGCAGAAAGGGAGGGGGACAAGGTGTGACAAACTTGCTGCGATTTGTTTACTTAGAGGCCTAGATCCAGGCAACAGACCCCTCGGGTTTGTTGGTTAGAATTCCCTAATTTGTTGAACAGGAAACAACACCCTCCAAGCTGGGAAAAAACATACCAGACTCCAGTACAGGAGCTTGAGGCTGCTGTAGGATATGAAGGGGCATCCACCAGTGAGGCCCAGGGAAGACACCCCATCCTATCCCAGCCAGCGGCTGTCAATGAGGAGGGTTTTGGGATTCCGACCAGAAAGTTGTCCCTGGGCTCTATCTCCATCTCCATCTCAGCTTCTGGCTAGTTAGGTAATAGAGGGGACAGCCTCTCCTCATAAGTCATGTGTCCCAGCCCCCTAATCATTTTTGTTGCCCTCCGCTGGACTCTCTCCAATTTGTCCACATCCCTTCTGTAGTGGGGGGCCCAAAACTGGACGCAATACTCTAGCTGTGGCCTCACCAGTGCTGAATAGAGGGGAATAATCACTTCCCTTGATCTGCTGGCAATGCTCCTACTAGTACAGCCCCATATGCTGTTGGCCTTCTTGGCAACGAGGGCACACTGCTGACTTATATCCAGCTTCTTGTCCACTGTAATCCCCACACCACAACGCAAATAAATTTGTTAGTCTCTAAGGTGCCACAAGTCCTCCTGTTCTTTTTGTGGATACAGACTAACACGGCTGCTACTCTGGAACACACCACAACTGTTACCGTCTAACACTTCCACAACTCCCAGCTATTTGCTTCCCTCCAAACTCTGTAGTTTTAATTTCTGCCAAAGCTACATTTAACCCTTCACTCTCTTTAAGTCACTTACTTATGCATTCAGTTCTTTAAGGTGGTGCATTTTGTCTGTAACGACTTCGCCGCCAAGTACAATCCCTGCAACACAGCTGCCTTCCCCTGTGCTGTCTTTACCGTGGGATTGTTCACAAAAGCAGGAAAACATTTGTCTCCATGGTCACCTATGGATCTTTTACTCTTAAAATTTCAGTGGACTATGGCAGAGCTCCGTCATGCTCTATCCAGAAAAACATTTCCTATAAGTATCCAAAGTACCCTCCATTAAAACTTCAGAAAAACAAAAGTGCGAAGGGGGGTGGGGGTGGGTAGGGTGGAAAGCAACCAATTAGCCCTGTGAAGCTATTTGAAAGTACAGGCTAAAAGCAGCAAATTTAGCAAACTGAGGAGGAGAAGAAAAGGTTATGGTTAGCTTGGAGCGAAGGATAGGGCTCCCTAGGGTAAAACAGTTGGGAACCCTTTCCCCTAGGTTTTTATCCTGGCTCTGGGAGAAAAGTGGGGGTTGTTATCGGCTCCTGCAAACCCTGAATTTGTCGTCCCCCCCCCCCGTGTCTGCTGCTTTTGTCTGCATGTCAAGTGAATTGCAAAAGTGCCATTACTTGGTGTCGTTAACCATTTGGAGCAACTCCATGTATTAACCTGCTCACTCTCCCATTTTCACTTTGAAACTTTTTTTCCTGTACTCCCCTGCAACCAAGTCGCAGCTCCTGTCTTTTAAGGTGGTCTGTTAACTCTGCTTCTGACTCCAAACCCTGTTGTGCCAAATTACCTTTAACCACCCCTAACTCTAATTGACAATCCTCCAGTTCCCTTTGCCGGAGTAGCACCAAGCTTGAAAGATGACTAGCAGCCTTCCATAATGCTGCCTTTACTTCAAACCTCTCACAAGGGGACGGAAGTGCCTCCTTTCCCCGGAAGGCATCCTGTCCCCATGGGCAGAGACCTCATTCTGCTACCTGTTTACCAAGGAGGAGGAGAAGGGACCGGTGGGGGCAGCCTGGCAGGGGGAGCGGGGCACAGGCACTGAGTGAGTGTGGGCAGAGTGCAGCAGCCACTGAGACTGGTCCAGTAGCGGGGGAGCTGTGCTGGAGGAGCCCTCTCTGTCCAGTTCCTCACTGCGACCTTCCCGGGGCTACCTGCCACCTCCCAGGCCAGGGCAGGGTCTCCTCTCCCCACGTGTGTGGCTGTAGGACCCAGGGCAGGAGGGAGGACTGGAGCCCCCATCCCTGTGTCCCACCAGCAGTGGCATGCCCCAGGGGGTGGAGACATGGGTTGGGGGCTGCTCTTGGGCACCACACGCTGCCCAGGGCAGATGGAGGGTCCAGATCTCCCTACAGTGGCCCAGGGTCCCTGGGCAGCTCTTATCTCTGCCTGGCTCCAGCTTCTGGCCTGGCTGCAGGGCAGTGGGGGAAGGTTGTCTCAGGGGGAAAAGGAAAAGCCAGTGACAAGGCCACCGTTCCAGCATTGATGGCCCCTCCCAACTTCTATGCAGGTTCTGACACTCCTGCGGGGGCCCCCATATTAGCCAGGGCCTCTGTGCATTGGCCCTGTGCATTAATCTGCCACTGCTTCTGGACTTGGAACCTAAGAATCTATGTCGGAAAAATACCCAGACATCTTTGTTCCTGAGTTCGTTACAGACCACCCCCCATCCCCCATGATTTCCTCTAGAGAGTGCGGAGAGGGTCAGGTCTACAAAGTTCATGGCCACGTTGTAGCGGATGAGACCCTGACCTCAGACGTCAAGAACAGGCCTCGCTAGAGAAGGCTGTGATAAGCATGTTCACACAGAAAATCCCACCACTCAAGAAAAGACGCCATGTCTGTAGGAAGTCTGGCAAATCTATGGCAATTGTTGAGAGTGAAAGAACCCTTTCCTCTCAGGGAACGTGGAAATGCTTTTCTTTGAAGAAGAAAGCAGGTGAGACGCATGCCCAGTTGGAGCAGGTGACAATAGATGGGGAAACAGACACAAAGGAACTAGGTCTTATAGATGAGGACATAAACCCCATAGCTAGGGAGGAACAGGGAGGCTGTGAAGATAACATGCACAAGTCACTCTACAAGCCTTAGAAATCAGGGCATCTTGTAATCAATTGAGTCTCTGACACTATGGGAAAGGGTGGAAGAGATCCATCACTGGAGTGAGAGGAGCTGACCAGGTTATCCCATTGGATAGCCGGCACTGTTGGACAGAAGAAAGGAGTAGTGTGACCTACATACATATGCCCCCTTCCATCAGCTGCAGCAGGAATTTCTTTTTCTTTTTTTATTAGAGTCAAAAATCTGTTACTGGTATCTCAGGTGTCTCAGGAACAATAACATCTCCTCTCGGACACAAGACGCTGCCAACAGTTTATCTCTCAGAGCACAGACTGAGCAGAGAGGTGTGCTGATGACTGTGTCTATCTCAATGCAATGACCAGGGAGAAACCTTTGCAAACTGGTGGTCCTTTTTCTAGCCTTTCTTTTGGATGCAGGAGAAGGCTGAGGCCAGTACAGGTAGCTGCCTAGGGCAGACTAATATGTCCCACCCTGTTGACACAGGTCTCTGAGGGTATGTCTACACTGCAACTGGGAATAAGCCTCCCAGCCTAGGTAGACAGACTCATGCCAGCAGGGCTTGCATGCAGATGCTGCAGCTCAGACTAGCCAGCTGAGCTCGAGCCCAGTGGAAGGGTGGGCTCCGCCAGAACCACAATGTCCACACACTGCTATTTTGAACTTGCTAGCTCGAGTCTTGGTAGGGTGAGTCTGTCTATTTGAATTGGGAGGCATGGTCCCAGCTGCAGTGTAGACCCACTCAGATGAGGTCATTGCCCCATCCCCTGCCTGGCCAATAATAGTAACCCAAGAATGTTGAAAACCCTTCCCAGATACACAAGCCTTTAGTCAGCACTGCAGCAGAGTCTCCATGTCATACGAGGGAGTGCAGTCCTGCTCCACTGTCATGTCTCAGGTGAGAAGTGAAGCAGAAATCATGAGCTCACCTGGTCACCAATGATCCCATCTGTTTTCCTGAGAGTAGCATTGCTTTCATTCCAGGCTGAGGAACCGCATTCTGCCCAAGAAGTTACCCCTCACAGCCTTTCTAAGGAGCTGGTGGTAGATGGAGCGAGTCCCATGTACTCACTTTAAAGCACTTTGGGTGGTTCTTGATAGAGGAACAACAGGGACTTCTTATTTATGTCTCCTCTAGCTCCTATCTCAGAGAGCTGCAGTTCTCTGCCTGTCTGGCAGGGACGGTTGGCAGGCACGCAGGCGATGGGGGCGGGGATGGTACAAACTGGACATGACAGCAGGAAAAGGCATTTGTCTATTTCATGCAACATGATATATAACAAGACTCAGGGCCAAATCCTGCACAGCTTAATAGGACAAAATTTCCCACTGAAGCCAGTTGGTTCTGGGCCAGAATAAGGTCTGTAGAATCTGGTTCTCAGGCTGACATTTTAGGCCTGTTCTGAACACCCTACATCCTCTTGGCTTCCTGCTCCCCCTTCAAGTTGTTGCTGGCACCCAGTGCCGAGAGGCAAAACAACAGCAGGGGTTCGTTACCCGGTGTGCGTCACCCAAGAATCACAACGGTGTGGAGAAGCAGAAAAGTTTATTTTCAGCTGCAAACAAGGTACAGGGAGAATAGAATCTCAAATCCTGCACACCGAGCAGGAAGTTACACAGGCTTTTATACATCCTTTCTTCAGCACACTTATCCAATAGCAAGCTGCCCTAAGTATCATATAGCCAGCCGATCCCGTTACCAGCTAGTTCCCTTGTTTTTTGTATCATTTGTTAAACTATACATAAAGCTACTTTATTCAGCATTGTTCTTCCATATCTGCCCTGTTTGGCCTTGTTTAGTTTCAGGCAGTCTGAGTCTGCAACATATTGTTGCAGATCCTCAGCATAACTGCTGGGAGTGCCTCCAGGCTGGGGGGCCAAGGACACTTGGGCCTAGTACGCAGAGCTGCTGCGAGTGCCTCCAGGCGGGGGGGTGGGGGGGGGCGAGGACACTTGGACCTAGTGAGAGGGGGCTTCATCGACACTCGTGGTCTTCCATCCCCTCGAGTTACCTAGTGGCCATGCCCCAGTGTCCCCAACAAAGTCATGCTTTAGATTGATAGATTCACAGATTTTAAGGCCAGGAGGAAACATTAGATCATGTAGCCTGACTCTGCCATATCACAGGCCATAGAATTTCACTCTTTTACCCCTGTATTGAGCCTAAAACATCTCCCAGAAAAACATCCAGAGTAGACTCAAAGACTTCAAGAGATGGAGACTCCACCACTTCCCTTGGTAATTTCTTCCAGTGGTTAGTGCTGCATCATTTGGGCCTGTGAGTTCTTGCCTACTCTTGTTTCAGTGAGGGCATCCGGGTCTTCAATTTCCTCCACAGGGCCAGAGCGCATTGAAGCCCAAGGGGGGAGAGACGAAACCACTCAGGACACAGCAGCTCATGAATGAAGCTCTGAAATGAGCAAAGAAGGGACAAGCCATTTAAATTGCTACCACCTGTGAAGAGACATATGATTAATCAGCAAAAGGTGAATCTAGAGTCTAAACCCCAAGCATGGTCTTGGTCAAACGGGGCATGGACAGAGTTACCCCTCTTGCACTGAAGTGTCTCGTCAAGCGCTGTTGTGGACAACTGGAGGGGAGAAACGGAGAGGCTGAAGAGGAGATGTAAGCTGGTGGTGACGTTCGTCACAGCTGCTGGTGTGCTGTCTAGCGGGCTGTGTATTGTCACTCAGTATCCTGCAAGCAGCCTTGGACAAATGAGCTGTGTGAGAATCAGAACACAGCCCAACTCCCTAGGGTGCTCAGGCAGCGGTACTGATCACAGCAAAAACCATGTGTCTCTAACTGGGGCCCGGACATTTTCTTCCTGTTCCCCAAACGTGACATCTGAGAGACTCAGGTTTCCCAGCAGCTGTGCTGAAAACAACAGGGACGGTAACATGACTGCAGCAAATGATCCTCACAAGCAGCAAGGGGCCTAGCTCTTCAGCTCAGAGACATGAACCCCAGAGGGTGGGGGACGGGGTCCTCACCACAGGGCCCCCTCATCTTCCACAGGGGTGCAGGGCCCAGCTCCTCAGTGCAGGCCCAGGCCAGCATTGACAACTCTTGTGATTTATCATTAATCTTGCAATATTTCATCTCAAACAAAACAAAACAAAACAAACGAGTTTCAGGCTGTGGATAGAAGCCAGAAAACATGGTTTAAAGTGTGACCTAAAGGCTCAGAAACTAGAAGTCAGAAGTAAACAAAAGTTTTTTTTTCTAAGTATCAGTTATTCTGTTAATTTTAAGTTGGTGTTGTGGATTTTTCGGTCCTGACTCATGATTTCTGAACTCCTGGGATTGGCAACATTACAGGGTTCAAAGTAGCAGCCGTGTTAGTCTGTATCCACAAAAAAAACCCAGGAGTACTTGTGGCACCTTAGAGACTAACACATTTATTAGAGCATAAGCTTTCGTGGGCTACAGCCCACTTCATTGGATGCATTGAATGGAACATATAATAAGCAGATATATATATACACACATACAGGGAAGGTGGAATTTGCCATACAAACTGTTTGTATGGCAAATTCCACCTTCTCTGTATGTATGTGTGTGTGTGTATATATATATATATTCTTACTATATGTTCCATTCAATGCATTCGATGAAGTGGGCTGTAGCCCACGAAAGCTTATGCTCTAATAAATGTGTTAGTCTCTAAGGTGCCACAAGTTCTCCTGGTTTTTTTACAAGGTTCAGGGAGCTGGGCCCCAGACCAGTTCTAGGGGTGGACAAGCAGGACGGTTACCCTGGGCACCAGCTTCCAGCAGTGCCAGACCGCTGTGTCACTCTACATTTTCTTTTCCTCCTCAGGAGTGTATGGACCAACGTTTTCTGCCCTGGGTGGCAAAACGGTTAAGGCTGCATCTCTCTGGAACTTATCCACATGGCTCCACTAATTAGGTGGACTGGACCCTGGAGAGGACATGGAAGGTGAGGTGATGGGGGAAAATACGGGGTAGGTGGGGGGAAATAGGGGGTGGGTGGGGTCAGGACTAAATTTAGGGCATCCCAGCCCCAGCTGGGCTGCGTGTGACAGCCAGGGAGAGACGCAATGTATTATTTATGCCTAGCTTTTGGTTTGGATGGCTTTTCAGAATTGCTTAACTGGTATGGAGGTTAATTAATGTAGTTCCTAAAATGAATGCTACCTCCACCAGCTGCTTAAAATGTTTGGATTTAGCTTTGTCTGGGAAGATGTATTATAGCTTTAAAGTTTGATTTGCAGTATCACTCTTGTATTTTCTAACCTGTCATGTCCCAGCTCCAGCTCTGGGGCTGCAGTGGCCCGGAAAGATGCCTCTCCCCAAACAAATTCTAAAACAATGGAAATCATTTGGATTCCAGAGAACTGATTTCCATTAAGTTTTAAAATTTATTTGGGGAAAGGTACTGGAAACCATTAAGGCCAGATCTCTGCTATCCGATATAGTTCTGGCTCTTCAGAGTACTCCCATTGACTCATAAGTAGCAAGCACTAGGGGTTTGATGTTAGGTGCTTTGTAGGATGAAGATCTTACTTGCTGGCTCTTTGAAGCAGGGATCTGCCTGCAACCTCCGAAGCCCTGTGTTAATGTGCTTTGTTTACTTAAGGAGCTTGTAAAAATGTAATGAGTTTACTCTAAGGTTTTGAGTCGATGACACACACAGTGTGAAACCAGGAGAACTTTGCCTGTTTCTACAGGGCTCTGTTGCACTTGCACAGTGTGGCTCCTCCTAAACACTGTGAAAGTAGAATGAATTATATTGAAATTATAATTCATTAAAGAAATGCTACTTGAAGGGTTGGTTGAAATATAGTTGTCAGGAAGAGAAACATTAAGGAGTGTGAGACAAGGGGTCCTCAAACTAATTAACTTAGAGCTCCTACTGAGCTAGGAGATTGGTAAACGTTAGTATGCAAATAATATATGTATGTATATTTGTCAGTTTCTCTTTCTTTTGTCTCTTATGTTAAATTGGCTTTGGCTTAGCTGTATAAATAAGTTACCTTGAACCTCAGAGAGGGGCTCACATCTGGGTGCATTAGCAAAGCGCTTTGCTAATAAACAGAGTGGTCTGACAAACTATGTGAGTTCTGAATCTGACTTTGACAATTTGGAGGTTCCACCGAGATGGCAACCGTCTTCACTGGGGCCGTGTGACTCCTGACTGTTCTTAGGACGGCCATGGCAAGCCGGCACCTGGGCATTTGGCCCAAGCGGTCCTCCGCCAGAACGGAAGGGTGCATGACCACAGTGAAGTCTACGCCATCGAATCTGTTGGTTCCCACTCTGTTCTGGTAGGGATCCCGGAATCTGACATCAGGAATCTGGTCAGGTAATTATTTCTGTGTTTTGTCCGGACTGAGGACTGTCTTGTCTCTGTGTCTATCCGTCCTCCCTGTGGTGTGTTTGAGTCTGGGCACCGTCTCCATCTGGGGATCGGCTGACCAAAGGGTTCCTGTCCCCACGGTCTGAGTGAGTGAAATCTGCACAATCGCAGCCGCACCGCGCCTTGGGTAAAACCCTTGGTGTGAAAGCAAGGGCGATTGAGGCAGTAGCCTGTGGGGTCCTTTTGTGTGTTGCACCGGGCATCGCTTTGACGAACCCGACTTTCCTTCTTGTGTGATTGGTGTGTAAAGTTCTCCTGTATGGGTAACCAGACGTCTAAGTCGGGACAGTTCCCTAAAGGAACGCCGGCTCAGTTTATGTATTTTAGGAAGAGTCCGGACTCCTGTAAATTTCTGGAAAAATGGTCTAGGCTTTAAGAGGGTCAGGTAGAGTGACTACTACCAGCACTACGCTTCTGTCCCCAGAAGCCTTTACAGCTACTCTGAGGGAAAATGGGCCCTTTTCCCACAGAAATGATCTATAAGGGACTGCTGCAGGCAGCAGGCAGAGAGAGAATCTGATCAAAATTGTTTGACTATTGGGTAATGTAATCAAAATCACTAAAGGATGTAAGGGTGTTCTATTGGAACTTAACTGCCTCAAATGTATAAAGGGAATGTAAGATGTAAAAAAAAAAAAACAGAGCAGTGTGGAAGGGATGTTAAGGGAAAGAAAATGTGTATGTATCTGTCTCTGTGTGTGTAAATATGTGAAGTTCTAAGGACCAGTTGGTTTTGTTTTTGTTTTAAATAATGCCATTAAAAATCCATTTGACTCTTTAATTCAAAGTTGCAAAACTGACAGACCTTTTTGCTAGACACAGGTAATTAGTGTTGTTTGGCTTTGGGATTTGGCATTTAACCCTTAAAAGGTAACTCAATGCTTTACAAAATTTAAAATGTTTTTAAGTTGTGGCTGCAGCAGGGCAGTCAAAATCAGGAGAATAGAAAAAAAAATTCTGGATTCTTTTTGTTTGTTTGTTTTTGTAGCAAAATAGCAGATGAGAGTTGTAGAAAAAAAATAAAAAAAGACAGTGCCCTTCTGAAGCAACAGCAGGGGTGAAGTGCACAAAACAAAAAGAAGCAATGTTAGAAACACCGAGTCTTAAAATGGCTCTGAGTAATCAGACTGTCACTTTGATAAAGGTACATGAAAACTCTGTAAGCAAAAAAAAGAAATAGTGACACCTTATGTAAAAAATGGATCTGGATAATGTTATAGAAGTTAAACTATGGAAGGAATGTGATTTGCCCCAGAACATGTGCAGGGTATATTGTAGAAGGGGCAAAAGAAATGCAAACATACCATGCTACTTAATTAAAATGCTGTTAGGGCTCCAAAGGGAGCCACAATAGGTTGGGTTTTCTTTTTCAGATTGCTGTGTGTTTTGGAAGCAGAAGTTAAAAGTAATCAAAACTCTGGTGAAAGTTGATTGTGTCCCTTTTAAGACAGAGTCTCTGAGCTGCTGATGGCTTTAAATCCAAAAGCAGGAAGCGTCTGTGAAAATGCAAATGACCTAAATGATAAAGGAAGGAAAGAACTAGCAGCACAAAGGAGCTGCAGATAAAGGACACACCTGGTCAGCAAACAAATTGTCTAAATAAAAGGCATGGGATAAAAAGATAATTTTAATAAATTTAATGATAATACGTATCCCTGTAACAACGTATAGTGTGTATGATTTTTGGAAAAACCCTTTAAGGTCGTATGGTAATGATGCTTCTCAGTTATTACCTGTAAATAAAACTTAAAGCTTAACACAGCAGGAAAAACATTATAAACTTGGTCTGCTGTATAAGAAGGAAAACTCAGGGATTTAATGACTAAACAGTGGGATAATTTCCCCATAACCCTTAAAAGATAAAAGCCATTGAAACCCGGCCCGCAGGAAAATGTGGGGGCAATTCCTCTGTTTTTCCTGCAATTAGCAAGGAAATTTGTAAAAGAAAGTGGTATTATTATTAAGCAATAATCTGTCCCCACCAGGGGGGTGGAAATTGTTTCTTTTGTTTTTAGACTCTACAAGCAAGCTGGCACCAGTGGAAGAATAACTCAGAATACCATGTTTCAGAGTAACAGCCGTGTTAGTCTGTATTTGCAAAAAGAAAAGGAGTACTTGTGGCACCTTAGAGACTAACCAATTTATTTGAGCATAAGCTTTCATGAGCTACAACTCACTTCATCTGTAGCTCATGAAAGCTCATGCTCAAATAAATTGGTTAGTCTCTAAGGTGCCACAAGTACTCCTTTTCTTTTTTCAGAATACCATGGATCTATGTTTTGTGTTGTTTGTCTGTGGTGTTTGTCTTGTTGTATTTTAATGAACAGAAAACCTCATGACGTGGGTGGGGGATGGCTTCAAAAGGCTGACCTTGGGGGGGGGGGGGGAAGATGTGTATGGGAATGCAAAAGGCTAACTCAGGAGAATCCCAAAATTCAGTGGCCACTCTTAGGATCTTGGGACAAAGACCGAGTAGACATCTTAAAAGACAAACTCAGCCAACCTAAAACTAAATTGGCAAAAGGAGAGGTTGATTGTTTCATGCAGTGGTGGGAAGAGGCAAATCATAGGTGGACAGAATCAAAACTTGCCTCTCTCAAAGATTCTGGCTTCTATCCCACCAGATGCAACTCATTTTACTGTTGTTGATTTGTGCTCTGCTTTCTTTTCTGTCCTGGTTCACCCTGACTCCCAGTTCCTGTTTGCCTTTTCTTACAAGGGGCAACAGTACACATGGACCACACTGCCCCAGGGGTATATTGAAAGCCCATCATATTTTTCCCAAGCATTAGCCCAAGACCTTGCTGACCTTGTTTTCCTGTCCAAGTCCACACTAGTCCAATATGTAGATGATCTACTCCTCTGTTCCCCTTCATTGTCTGCCTCTGAAACTGACTCTTTAGTGCTCCTTACTGCCCTAGCAAATAAGGGTCACAAAACTTCTCGCTCTAAACTACAACTCTGTCAAGCTTCTGTCACATACCTCGGCTTTCTCCTCTCCCGGGGTTCCCATGCACTTTCTCCCACCCGCGTCCAAGCTATCCTTAGCTTTCCCCGACCCCGCTCCCCACGCCAGGTCCAGAAGTTTTTAGGCATGGCTGGATTTTGCAGACAATGGATTCCCCAATATGCCTCCCTTGCAAAACCTCTCCAGGAACTCACTCGATTCTCTGTGCCTGACCCCATGCCGTGGCCCCCTGAGGCCAATTCTGCCTTTGTTTCCCTCAAACAGGGTTTGGCTTCTGCCCCTGCCTTAGGGCTGCCTGACTATTCTAAGCCTTTTACCCTTTTCTGCAACAAACAATCTGGGTGTGCACTTGGAGTTCTCACTCAGATACATGGAGAAAAGAACTGCCCAGTGGCTTATTTCTCTGCCACTTTAGACCCTGTTGCCCAAGGCTTAGCCCCCTGCCTGCGTGCTGCTGCAGGGCGCCTAGTCGAAATGTCTGATTCCCTTGTTCTCTGCTCTCCTCTTACCCTCCTGGTCCCTCACTGACCTCACCCTGCTCCAAGACTCTGCCCCAGAAACCGAGAAAGAATCCTGGGTTGCCCAAGGTTGCTCTCTACATCCCGATTCCTTTTGGCACTCGCCTACTGGCGCCTTTGTAGCCCCCTTTTCACTCTACCCATCTCTGGCCGCCCAGCTACACGGTGTTTCGCATGTCGGAAAGGAGGGGATAGTCTCTGCTGTAACAAAAACAGGATGGTGGGCCCCCCCATTTTAGCTCTTTTACAGCCCGCCACTGTGCAACGTGTACCATTTGCCAAAGTCATAATATTTACAGGTAAACCTGTAAAAGTGGCCCAGGGGTTTCGGGGCCTGCCTCAAGCACCGTTCTTGCACAAATGCCTAAGTGTCAACAATATGAATTTATATGGGTTATGGTATGTTTATTCTCCGGTTGGATTGAAGCCTTTCCTTGTCGCAAGACTGACTCACTGTCTGTTGCCAAATGTTTGTTAAATCATATTATGCCTGCCAAGGGAATTCCTGCTACTCTGTCCAGTGATCGGGGTACACATTTTACTGGACAACTTGTTCAACACCTGGACTGTATATTGCACATCAAACACCTGTTGCACTGTCCCTACCACCCACAGAGAGCAGGTGCAGTTGAAAGACGAAATGGTGCACTTAACAATAAGCTTGCTAAAATTTGTGACTCTACAGGATTAAGCTGGCCAGTAGCCCTTATGGACATGAGATCCACTCCATCCCAAAGGCATAAATTAAGTCCCTTTGAAATTGTTATGGGACGCCCTATGTGAGCTATGACGACCATTACTCCCGTTCCAGATTTGAACTTGACTCACAGTGCGCTCCTTCAGTATTGCAAGGGACTAATGCAAGCTGTAAGTCACTTCCATTCACAGGTTCGAGCCGCCTGGCCCACGGAACCCACCTCCGACGCTTGCCACAACCTCGAGCCAGGTGATTGGGTCTACGTATGGCGCCATCATCGAAAGCACGCCTTGGAGCCCCGTTGGAAGGGTCCTCATCAGGTACTGCTTACTACACGGACGGCTGTTAAACTATCTGGCATCGCAGCGTGGATACATGCTTCACGGTGCAAGAAGGCACCATCCCCAGAGAACCAATCGTCACCTCAGGACAACGCAGAGTCAATTTTGACTCCAAAAGACGACGTAGAGGAACAGTCTGCAACACCTTACAATCTACGCTCTCGTAAGCATTACCAGAAGCAGACGACGAACAAAACAAAACAAAACAAAAACACAAAAAAAAGCAGTAGTGAGCCTAGCACCTACTGCCTGGTGAGCATAAAACCGTGACTGCGGTTCCCTCAGTTGAGGTTGTCAGAACCAGAAGAGCCTTGCCTCCAACATGCGCCTCTGCCTGTTCCTCGGCTGCTGGTATCTTACAGTCTGGGGAGACCACGATGACAATTCTTTTATCCAGCAGCAGGTGTGGATAGCTCAGACCCTTAATATTTCTAATTGCTGGGTCTGCAGCCACATCCCAGCCCACTCTCAAACTGGTGTTCCTGTCCTGGCTATCCCACTCAAGTCCCCAGACCTCACTGGAGGGCCTCGTCCGTTTAACAAAATATGGATCAGCAATGACACTTGGGAAGCGGTGGGAATAAATGCAACTAAATGGATAAGTGTGGTGGAGGGAAAAGGTCATTGGTGTTGAGTGTGTAATGGGACAGGGCTGAATCAGGGGAAAAGCCGTTGCCTTCAGCATATTGTGGCCAATGGTGTATGGGATTATTCAAACAAAACTAAAAAGTGGCGGGCTGGGTATGGAGATATGAATTTTTTCTCAACCTGGGATCAAACAGAGAAATCAATCTCATGTTCCCCCTACAGTAACCTTAGTGAAAACAATACAATCTTTCAATGTCATGCAAATAACACCACTCCTCGTAAGGAGAATTACCCTGTACCCTTTGGGGGATACTACTCCTCCTTTGCAAACACCTATATGACAAATGGGTGCAACTGACCCTTTCTGGCCTTAATAGGCCATCACTGGGTGTGTGGGACCAGAGCTTATACCGCACTACCAGCTAATTGGTCAGGAATCTGTTATCCCACCCGACTCTTCCCACAATTCCGAGCGCTAGGAACCTTCCCTCGAGAACGCCTCCGCAATTTCAGGCGAAAAAGAAGGGACTTAACAGATGCCCAACGGCACGTAAATAACATAAGACCCTTAACCTGGGAAGAGGCCATTGGCAGTTCCTTCATACCATTAGGGGAAGTAATACACCATACAAAAAGGCTCCTAAGGTTACAAGCAGTAGTTGAAATAATGGCAAATGAAACCGGAGAAAGTTTAAGAACCCTGGCCAAAGAAACAGGGGCAATCCTACAGATGGCCCTCCAAAACCATCAGGCATTGGACATAGTGCTGGCGGCAAAAGGAGGGACTTGTGCTCTCATTGGAAAAGACTGCTGTGTGTATATACCAGACAACACCAATGAGGTAATAGATCGTGCTAGCCACTTAGAACAAATCGCATATCTTTCCCACGAAGAGCCAAGTTCTTTATGGAAGTGGCTAAGTAACCTTTTCAATTTCTCTTGCATAGGAAACTGGTTGTTTTAGGGAGCCCTAACTCTCCAGTTTGGAATCCTAATAATTTTTATATGTTTTCAGTTACTTTCCTGTTGTATCCAAAATTGTGTCAGGCATGCTACACAGATAGCTGCCCCAAACCAGAGTGCTAATTTGATGATTTTAAATATCACTGATGAACAAAGAGATAAAGAATGATTGATATGTGGAACCGAGTCATTGTTGGTCATTGCGTAGCTTGACCAAAAGGAGGGATTGTGAAAGTAGAATGAATTATATTGAAATTATAATTCATTAAAGAAATGCTACTTGAAGGGTTGGTTGAAATATAGTTGTCAGGAAGAGAAACATTAAGGAGTGTGAGACAAGGGGTCCTCAAACTAATTAACTTAGAGCTCCTACTGAGCTAGGAGATTGGTAAACATTAGTATGCAAATAAGATATTTGTCAGTTTCTCTTTCTTTTGCCTCTTATGTTAAATTGGCTTTGGCTTAGCTGTATAAATAAGTTACCTTGAACCTCAGAGAGGGGCTCACATCTGGGTGCATTAGCAAAGCGCTTTGCTAATAGAGTGGTCTGACAAACTATGTGAGTCCTGAATCTGACTTTGACAACACATTTAAAATCCCCATAACCAACCACTTGATGTTTTACTTCCCTTCATATTTTCAGTGCTGTCACTTGTTTGTTTGTGGTTTTGTTTGCTCTCTGTGTTGCTTTATTACTTATTTTTACTGTTCTGTGTGTGAAGTATTAAATTAAGAGTTGACATCCCATAGAAATTGTAGGTTTCAGAGTAGCAGCCGTGTTAGTCTGTATTCGCAAAGAGTACTCCTTTTCTTTTTTCATAGAAATTGTAGAAGCCTGAGGGAATGCCTTTTACTCTCCTTTCCAGTATCAGAAAATATTGTATTAATATTTGCAATGAGAACATGACTATTTCTACTTGATTCATAGATTTGTTTAGCATCTTCAAGCTGAGCTCAGTGTGCAGATAATATGCATGCAAGAGGGATAGTTTTGTGAACTGCAAAAGTCCATAGCATGCTACTGTTTTGGGAGATGCTTTGTTTTGTCGAGGGCAACTTTCCCTGAAGATTTAGTGGTCTATGGTAGGAGGAGGTTATTAAACTGGGCCTCTGGTCCATATTTTTTATGCTTTCACTTAATGGCCAAGACTTTGTTTTAGTTATATAGCTGTTTTCAGTAGGCCACATTTTGGTGTGTTTACTAGCTTGAGTGGTTACATACATGTACTCCAAGGGCAGTGTTAATATTCTTTTTACTTGATTTCATATTAAATAAACATCTTAAGCAGCTTGTTAATTATCCCTTGTTTTAATATTCTTTCTTCCATACCTATGAACTGTTTAAAAATATATATTATATCTTGCTTTTTTGTTTGTCCTGGTGACGCACATCCACACATTACCTCAATATTGGTACTGCACATAACAAAATTCATTCCGCACATGGATGTAAAATATTAGAGGGAACATTGATCTGGTTCCTGGGAGAGGTGGGCCTTAGTTCCTCAGCACAGAGCCTGGAAGAGGAATCCTCGTTCTCACTATTCCCTTCTAGCTTTTATAGCTGAATTTTATTTGGCTTATTCATTCATTTTTAACATTTAGTGGCTGCTGTCAGAAGCTTCACTCCCTGAGCTGCTGCCCCCCCGCCTTCATGTCCCACCTGCTAAACTGACTTGCACAGAGTGGGAGAGGCAGCCAGACCAGACACTCTCCCTCATTCTCCAATGCCCCCATCTGCCAGACTGACCTGCACAGAGTGGGAAAGGCAGCCAGATGTCCTGCTACTGATGCCCACAGTGTTCAAGGCCTCACGAGCGAAGTCTTCTGCTGTCTTTATATAGCGGTTGGATATGATGTTGTTGGTCATGTTTGTGGAAACAAAGAGAGGCAGGACACTCTAGAGGGGGGAGACAGAGTGGAGAGAGTTATTGCCTGTTCTCTTGCATTCTGGCACAATCTCTAGGCTCAGTCTGCCTACTAGTCGGACACCAGAGTTGATCCCTCACAAGGCTGGCAGTGAAGGCCCAATCACCTTCACTATGAAGTCATGAGAGTTTCCCACCTCAGTCTGACTGTTGCAGCCACAGAGGAAGGGACGATGCTAGTCACAGCTCAGCTTGGTCGCTCCCGGTTGGAGGGGTAACTTTAGAGCCATGCAAGATGGCTATTTTCCCCAATGGGTGAGCATGCCAACTCATGGTCCAAGGAGAGAGAAAGGGATCAGGAATAGAGAGTGGGCTTCTGACACAACACAGCAAATCCCCTCTGACCTGAAGAGGGGCAGAGAACAGGCTATAAGCTTTTGTCTGTCTCCCTCACAGCATGGCCAGATTTTCATAAGTGCCCTGCACCCAGCAACTCCCATACAGAGAATCCTCTTTCCCCTCCTCCTTCCTTCCCCCCACAGAGAGTAATGGAGAATCCCTTCCCCTCCCCTTACAGGGAGCTGTTGAATGCCAGCAGCTGGCAGTGGAAAGTGCTGCCTTCAGATGGAGCAGTGGATCATGGCAAGCACAGAGAGCTGCAACCCCAGACACCTCCCGCAACTGCTGGCCCCAAACTCCAGAGTGCTCCTTGCCCTTGCATCCGCAGGGGAGAAGGTCTCATTGCTCTGTACCTGCACTAGGATACCCTGGGAGTGGTACTCGGCCTCCAAGCCTCTCGAGAAGAAATCTACAAATCTCTGCAATGGAGAGAAAATGGAAATCAAGCCACAGGACTGCAATGGAGCAGGAGAGGGGAAAGGGTAGCGTGGCGGGGGGAGGGGGACATGTCACAATGAACGCTCACAAGGGAGATAAGAAACTTCAAGAGCAGATCCTGAAAGGACGGGTGGCTGGGACAAGGCCCGTTGCTCTGGCTCTCATGGGGAGCTGGTGTGAGACAGCGCTGGGTGCCCTTAGTAGGGCAAGCACACAGCTGTAACAGAAGAGCTGCTTTGTAGCTTATGGAGACCAAGGGAGGGTGTTTTCCAACCCCACCCCCTATACCTAGACAGGATTTTCAGGTGCAAGGAAGAAGAACACATTTGTTTGTCTAAGCGATTGGCTGAACAAGAAGTAGGACTCAGTGGACTTGCAGGCCATAAAATTTTACATTTTCATTTTTGAGTGCTGTTTTTTTGGTGCATAATTCTACATTTGTAAGTTCAACTTTCATGATAAAGTGATTGCACTACAGTACTTGTATTAGGTGAACTGAAAAAATACCATTTCTTTTGTTTTTTTACAGTGCAAACACTGGTAATCAAAAATAACTATAAAGTGAGCACTGTACCCTTTGTTTTCTGTGTTGTAATTGAAATCAGTATATTTGAAAATGTAGAAAACATCCATACCTATTTAAATAAATGGTATTCTATTACTGTTTGACAGTGCGATTAATCACGATTAATTTTTTTAATCACTTGACAGCTCTAGCAGCCAAACAATCAGGTTGACACTGATAGTTGCTGGTGCCAAGATGGGGAGCACGGTACTGGCGAGGATGGCGGAGGAGATTCTCTGACATCAGAGTTCTGGTGTAAGAAAAGCGATGGTGCCAGGAGGACGTACACAGGAGGACTACATAACTCTTGGTCCCTGGCAGTGTCAGTCAGTACTAGGGCTAGCAATTCTCCTACTAATACATCCCAATATGCCGTTGACCTTCTTGGCAACGAGGGCACACTGCTGACTCATATCCAGCTTCTCATCCACTGTAATCCCAGGTCCTTTTCTGCAGAACTGCCGCTTAGCCAGTCGGACCCCAGCCTGTAGCAGTGCATGGGATTCTTCCATCCTAAGTGCAGGGCTCTGCACTTGTCCTTGTTGAACCTCATCAGATTTCTTTTGGCCCAATCCTCCAATTTGTCTAGGTCCCTCTGTATCCTATCCCTACCCTCCAGCATATCTACCTCTCCCCCCAGCCTAGTGTCATCTGCGAACTTGTTGAGGGTGCTATTAATCCCATCATCCAGATCATTGATGAAGATGTTGAACAAAACCGGCCCCAGGACCGACCCCTGGGACACTCCGCTTGATACCGGCTGCCAACTAGACATTGAGCCATTGATCACTACCCGTTGAGCTGATGGAGCTCGGCTGTTCTCTGTGGTGGCAGATGACAGAACAAGGAGCAATGTTCTCAAGTTGCAGTGGGGGAGGTCTAGGATGGATATTAGGATAAACTATTTCACTGGGAGGGGGGTGAAGCACTGGAATGGGTGACCTAGGGAGGCGGTGGAATGTGCATCCTGAGAAGTTTTTAAGGATGATTTAGTCCGTGCTCGTGCTGCTTCGAGCAGGGGGTTGGACTAGATGACCTCCTGAGGTCTTTTCCAACCTAATCTTCTATGATTCTATGGGAGAGGAAAGAGTGCTAGGAACAGGGGGCACAGGATGTAACTTTCCTTACCTTCGTAGCACTGTACACTGTGGCCACTGGATGGGGGTGACGACCCGCTTCAGAGGACAAGTTAATGACGACCCCCTTCTTCCTGCCATGAAGAGAGATAGCTCCGTGTGAGGATGGCCCCAGAGAGCACCCAGGAAAAAGGAGAGAGGTGTGCTCATTGCCCAGGCCCAGCCCATGCCCCTGGGGGGGGCGGGAGGGGAGAACCCATCACCCCATTACAAAGTGGGGGCACAGGATTCTATGCTGGAGTTTGCAGCCAGACTCCGCCTACCTGTTTGGCGGGGAGAAGAGAGTTCCTTTTGAACTGAGGGAGAGGAGAATGTGGATGGGCTGACTAGGGCTGGAATGATCGTCTAGAGCTCAGGAGCAGGGGAGAGGTTGCCCAGGCCCTGCCCACCATCCAGGCTGAGGGGACAGGGAGGAGAAGGGAGAACCCATCACTTGGAGCAGGGGAGAGGGAGAGGAAGAGGGAGAGCTCATGGCCCAGGAAGGCTCCTGATCAGTGCGGGACAGGTGCAGCTAAAGGCAGATGCCACCCCGAGGCACAAAGGGGGCACCACACTGCAGCCACTGTCAAGTAGGCCCAGTTCACTGTGGCTCGACAGCGGGGGAGCCATGTGCTTTCCTGCTGCTTGTACCTGCTGAGCATCTGGGGCAGGACAATCCTGGTCATCTGCAACAAGAGACGTCGGTGAGACATGAGACAGGACGTGCCGCACAGCCTGCCAGCAATGCCCTGTCCATGACAGAGGCCATCATCAGCTCCTGCCCTCCCTTAGCAGCCATGCCCTGCAATGGCAGAATCTGCCTCCCATCCCCCAGATTGTCCTCCCTTCACCAGCCACATGTGACAACCCTCATCCCGCCTGCCCTGCCGCTGCCAGCTACGCCCCGCAGTGGCAGGGCCTGTCCTCCCCTCATCAGCCAGAGACCACAGAGGCAGAGACAGTCCTCACCCCTGCCCTCCCCTCACCAGCCACACGCCCCTGACATGTCCAGCCTCATGCTCCCAAATCATCCCCTCGGCACCCTCTTTCCCTCAGCAATAGGTGCTGTCCCTATGTCCCCGTCCCTCTCCCATTAGCACTCCCACTGCCCATTCTCACACTCCTCTTTCCTTTCACCCTCCAGCCCTTCTCTACCCAACACTGGAACTGCTCTCTCTCCCCTTGTAAGGATAAGGCCTTTGTCTGCAGCCACATTGTAAGGCCTAAAGCCTAAGGCCTTTGTCTGCAGCCAGATTAAAAGGGCAGCCGAACAGCAGCCATTAGCTGAGAAGCAGGAAGTTGCATCCTCACGTTCCATCTAAATTATTAAAACAATGTAATGTAATATCAGGCTGTTAATAAGGAGACCCCATCCTAATGGCCCCCACTATCACCAGATAAAGAAACAGTTTAAAATGGTTAAAGAAAACTTAGTTTGACAGCATCCTGTCTGGCAAGCAATCACTTATCAATAGTTGTGGTTGGGAAATCCTCATTTCTTTGTTGTTTTGTCACTATGGTCCCCACTTCCCTATTGTTTGTCTGTATGGTCTCTGTCTGGTTCTTTGATTGTTTCTGTCTATTGCATAATTAATTTTGCTAGGTGTAAATGAATTAAGGTGGTGGGGTAGGACTGGTTAGAGAATTTTGTTACACTATGTTAGGATTGGTTAGTAAAATTTTAGTATAATGATTGGTTAAGGTATAGCTAAAAAGGACTCAAATTTCACTATATGAACTGGGGTCCAAAAGGAAGTTCTTGAGGAACCAACTCCAGGACACAGCCCCAAAGATCAGAGCTCCCAGACCTCAACACTATACCAATGACACTATGCAGAAACTAGAGTCCCCCAGACGGACCTTGTCAAGGTTCGTTCCCCACTCTGAACTCTAGGGTACAGATGGGGGGGACCTGCATGAAAACCTCCTAAGCTTACTTTTACCAGCTTAGGTTAAAACTTCCCCAAGGTACAATATTATTTTACCCTTTGCCCTTGGACTTCCACGGCCACCACCAAACATTTATCTGGGTTATTTTATTAGGAAAGCATTGTTTGGAAACGTCTTTCCCCCCAAAATCCTCCCAACCCTTGCATCCCACTTCCTGGGGAAGGTTTGATAAAAATCCTCACCAATTTGCATAGGTGACCACAGACCCAAACTCTTGGATCTTAAGAACAATGAAAAAAAGCATTCAGTTATTGAAAAGAAGAATTTAAATAGAAGTAACAATAAAAAGAAGCACCTCTGTAAGATCAGGATGGTAAATACCTTACAGGGTAATTAGATTCAAAACATAGAGAATCCCTCTAGGCAAAACCTTAAGTTACAAAAAGACACACAGACAGGAATATCCATTCTATTCAGCACAGCTTATTTTCTCAGCCATGTAAAGAAATCATAATCTAACGCATATCTAGCTAGATTACTTACTAAGTTCTAAGACTCCATTCCTGTTTTGTCCCCAGCAAAAGCATCACCCAGACAGACACAGATCCTTTGTTTTTCTCCCTCCTGCCAGCTTTTGAAAGTATCTTGTCTCCTCATTGGTCATTTTGGTCAGGTGCCAGCGAGGTTATCCTAGCTTCTTAACCCTTTACAGGTGAAAGGATTTTTCTTCTGGCCAGGAGGGATTTTAAAGGTGTTTACCCTTCCCTTTATATTTATGACAGACCTGATCCTGACTGACCATCAAGAAAAGTTCATGTGTCTTACTGGGAGTGGTGAGCACTGTATGTGTAGCGTGTGCAGTCTGTTTTTGGTGATTGTTAATAAATAGAGGATAAGGATATTACTGTGTAAGGCTCTATCACTGGTAAAAGTTCCTGCAAACCCACAGGGTTATGCCTGAGCCCTAGGAACTGGGAAAAGGTGGGTGCCCCTAGAGTGTGTGAGTAACAGAGAATTTTGTATGGGTAACCCCCTGCGGTTTCCCAGGAGTTTATCGGTTCCTCATGTCATGCCCCATGTAAAAGAAACAGGAGAAAGCCACCGAAGCTGCCTAGGGATGCCAGCTCTATTTCACTTACCTTTGCCACTGAGAGCATGTTGCAATTCACAATATCCGACAGAGTCTAAAGAGAGAGGGAGTGAAAGGAAAAGACATAATGACCTCTCCTTCCCCATTGTCACGGACAGCACTGAGAATGCCACCCCTCATGGATGGGTTAGCGCACACATCTCGGTCAATATACATGCTCGTGGTTATTGTGGTGGGTAGCACTCAGAGCCCCAGCCACTATACCGACACATCGAGACAGCCCCTGTCCCACAGAGCTCACCCTCTAAAGAGAGAAAGAGACAGCAGCAGGTTTAACACAGCTTAGGCGGGAAAAGGGGAAGGGTGATCAGATCCGACAATTACTTAGGTAGTTAGGTATTTTGGCACCTGAAGACGCAGATAAGCACCTAGGGGCATTTTCAAAAGCCGTCTCCCACTGTTCTCAAGGAGATTGAAGCCAGGCCCACAGACAAAATTGCTGCCACTCTATGGCCCAGGGAGCTAGACAGGGCACTGTTGAGGGATGGGGAGAATGAGGAAGAGCAGGGCACTGACGGGAGCAGGAGGCAGATTTAGTTGGTTGGGGCGCAAGAGGATGTGGAGGCAGGCGAAAGGCTGAAGGGGGTACAGAGGACAGTGATGGGAGATGGAGGGAATCAAATGGCAGTGGTGCAGTAGGGAGAGGATTCCCCGCCAAGCATCCAGGGGAAGGCCAGTGTTGCCTATTCTCACAAACCAATTGAAAGTCACAGGATTTTGTGTCTGCAGGAGAAGCTGTCGTGAAGATGCAAGAAGCTCCTCCAGTCCCATAAAAAACACATGAGGAGTACTTGTGGCACCTTAGAGACTAACAATGAAACCTGTCTCCAGTCCCATAGAGTTTTCAGGGCTGGGCAGAGCTGTGGGTGACAGCCTTAGTGGGGAGCACACAGACCTGCCCTGCTACTTGATAAGATATGGTCTGAGAGCACAGAGAGGATCCGGGGCGGGTAGTACAGGGCCCTGCCTCCCACTGCCTTGAGACTTCTCTACTTGGGAGCCAACTCCAGGACACTTCTACTTGGGAGAGGAGAAGCCCTCAGGGGGCAACGAGGCAGTGGAGAGGGTAGTTGGGGAGGTGGTGCTGCCGGGTCCAGGGAAGGAGACAACCCCCAGGTCAGTGAGCCAAGGGTGGGGGGGAGTCAAGATCTAATAAGAAAGGGCTGGCAGTTCGCCTGTCTCAGAGGTGGGGAGAGCATGAGTGCAGCTCCATCTGAGGAGCCAAGGAGAGGGATGCACTTCTGTGTGCAGTCAAGTCAACTGAAATTCTCACACACACACGGGCAGAATAGCAGAGGAAGTTATGAAGTCAAAGTGCACACTAAAAAACTATGGTTTGATGAGGTCTTTAAATTCTCATGATTTGCATGCCCTATCCTCATGACCATTGGTCTCTTCAGATTGGCAGTTCTGCAGAAGCGCCAGAGACTCCATGAAATCCACTAGGGACTTTGCTATTGCTTTTAAGTGGAAGACACTCAGATACTATGGTGATGGACAGCAGTACAAAACCCTAAGAGAGACATAGGGCTTAAATTCAGCTGGAGCCGTCTGGAGGGAAGCTCTGGTAAATATTTTTTAAACCTGCAGAAGCCCTGGTGTCCCCCCTCCCCCGAAGCCCAGAGCCCCTGCAGCCCCCCAAGTCCTGAGACCCCCATCCTGTCGCTGAAGCCCAGAGCCCCAAAGTGGGGGGGGGGGGGAGATGCGTGGGAAACTCTGGGAAATAATCTCTGAGAGTTTAAGCTCTGGAGAGACAGATAGGTGATTGCCCGTGGGGACTATATAAGCAGTGCTCTATGTACTTCCTGTGTGAGGCCAAGAACCAGGGTAGATCTGAGGTGGGTCTCTCTGTACAGAGTGGCAAAAGGACAGTCGCTAAGGGTGTGGAGTGGGACCAGCACGGACAGTGTGAGCCACGGTAAGGGTCCAAAGGGACTCACCTTGATACAGAGGTGAAGGGATAAAGAGATTTTATTGTCAAATAACATGAAAGCCACAAGGGGACTCTGTGGTGAAATTCAGTATTGCCTTTGAGACTTTGTTACACTGGGCTCCAAAGATGATGTGAAATAGAGGCTGAGCAGCATGCCCCAGGGAGACATGCCCTATGTTTACCTGTCACCTAATTCTTCACATAAGAAAAGCCCAGTCACAATAACTCTGCCGATTCCCTGGGCACTCTCTTTCCCCTGCACTGAGATCCACCTGAGCCAGGCAAGTGGGAAGAGGAAGGTGTCAGGGAGTGGGTGACAGCTCCCCCAATTCCGTAGGCCAGTCTTTTAACTCAACTCGCTTAACATGTTTTCAAAGTCGACATTCCCTTGGCTGTACTAAACTTTTAGCACATTTGTGAACAACACACTTCTACATCCTCGCTAGATATGAAACTGCAGAAAAACCTGAGTGTCTCTGGATTAAGTTCAGAAGTGAGAACAACAAGGGTGATGTCGTGGTGGGAGTCTGCTATAGACCACTGGACCAGGGGGATGAGGTGGACGAGGCTTTCTTCCAGCAACTCACGGAAGTTACTAGATCGCAGGCCCTGATTCTCGTGGGAGACTTCAATCAACCTGATATCTGCTGGGAGAGCAATACAGCGGTGCACTGACAATCCAGGAAGTTTTTGGAAAGTGTAGGGGACAACTTCATGGTGCAAGTGCTGGAGGAACCAAGTAGGGGCAGAGCTCTTCTTGACCTGCTGCTCACAAACTGGGAAGAATTAGTAGGGGAAGCTAAAGTGGATGGGTACCTGGGAGGCAGTGACCATGAGATGGTCAAGTTCAGGATCCTGACACAAGGAAGAAAGGAGAGCAGCAGAATACGGACCCTGGACTTCAGAAAAGCAGACTTTGACTCCCTCAGAGAACTGATGGGCAGGATCCCCTGGGAGAATAACATGAGGGGGAAAGGAGTCCAGGAGAGCTGGCTGTATTTTAAAGAATCCTTATTGAGGTTACAGAGACAAACCATCCCGATGTGCAGAAAGAATAGTAAATATGGCAGGCGACCAGCTTGGCTTCACAGTGAAATCCTTGCTGATCTTAAACACAAAAAAAAAAGCTTACAAGAAGTGGAAGATTGGACAAATGACCAGGGAAGAGTATAAAAATATTGCTCGGGCATGCAGGAGTGAAATCAGGAAGGCCAAATCACACCTGGAGGTGCAGCTAGCAAGAGATGTTATAAGTAACAAGAACGGTTTCTTCAGGTATGTTAGCAACAAGAAGAAAGTCAAGGAAAGTGTGGGCCCCTTACTGAATGAGGGCGGCAACCGAGTGACAGAGGATGTGGAAAAAGCTAATGTACTCAATGTTTTTTTGCCTCTGTCTTCACGAATAAGGTCAGCTCCCAGACTACTGCACTGGGCAGCACAGCACGGGGAGGAGGTGACCAGCCCTCTGTGGAGAAAGAAGTGGTTTGGGACTATTTAGAAAAGCTAGACGAGCACAAGTCCATGGGGCTGGATGCACTGCATCCGAGAGTGCTAAAGGAGTTGGCGGATGTGATTGCAGAGCCATTGGCCATTCTCTTTGAAAAGTCATGGCGATCCGGGAAAGTCCCGGACGACTGGAAAAAGGCTAATGTATTGCCCATCTTTAAAAAAGGGAAGAAGGAGGATCCTGGGAACTACAGGCCAGTCAGTCTCACCTCAGTCCCTGGAAAAATCATGGAGCAGGTCCTCAAGGAATCAATTCTGAAGCACTTAGAGGAGAGGAAAGTGATCAGGAACAGTCAGCATGGATTCACCAAGGGCAAGTCATGCCTGACTAATCTAATTGCCTTCTATGACAAGATAACTGGCTCTGTGGATGAGGGGAAAGCGGTGGACGTGTTGTTCCTTGACTTTAGCAAAGCTTTTGACACGGTCTCCCACAGTATTCTTGCCAGCAAGTTAAAGAAGTATGGGCTGGATGAATGGACTATAAGGTAGATAGAAAGTTGGCTAGATTGTCGGGCTCAACGGGTAGTGATCAATGGCTCCATGTCTAGTTAGCAGCTGGTATCAAGTGGAGTGCCCCAAGGGTCAGTCCTGGGGCTGGTTTTGTTCAATATCTTCATAAATGATCTGGAGGATGGTGTGGATTGCACCCTCAGCAAGTTTGCAGATGACACTAAACTGGTAGGAGTGGTAGATATGCTGGAGGGTAGGGATAGGATACAGAGGGACCTAGACAAATTAGAGGATTGGGCCAAAAGAAATCTGATGAGGTTCAACAAGGACAAGTGCAGAGTCCTGCACTTAGGATGGAAGAATCCCATGCACCGCTACAGACTAGGGACAGAATGGCTTGGCAGCAGTTCTGCAGAAAAGGACCTAGGGGTTACAGTGGATGACAAGCTGGATATGAGTCAACAGTGTGCCGTTGTTACCAAGAAGGCCAATGGCATTTTGGGATGTATATGTAGGGGCATTGCCACCAGATCAAGGGACGTGATCGTTCCCCTCTATTCGACATTGGTGAGGCCTCATCTGGAGTACTGTGTCCAGTTTTGGGCCCCACACTACAAGGATGTAGAAAAATTGGAAAGAGTCCAGCGTAGGGCAACAAAAATGATTAGGGGACTGGAACATATGACTTATGAGGAGAGGCTGTTTAGTCTGTGGAAGAGAAGAATGAGAGGGGATTTGATAGCTGCTTTCAACTACCTGAAAGGGGGTTCCAAAGAGGATGGCTCTAGACTGTTCTCAGTGGTAGCAGATGACAGAACAAGGAGTAATGTTCTCAAGTTGCAGTGGGGGAGATTTAGTTTGGATATTAGGAAAAACTTTTTCACTAGGAGGGTGGTGAAACACTGGAATGCGTTACCTAGGGAGGTGGTGGAATCTCCTTCCTTCGATATTTTTAAGGTCAAGCTTGACAAAGGATGGGATGATTTAGTTGGGGATTGGTCCTGCTTTGAGCAGGGGGTTGGACTAGATGACCTCCTGAGGTCCCTTCCAACCTTGATATTCTATGATTCTATGATTGCTCTAAAAAAACATCGGTACCACTTAGCACAGACCCAGCTTTACTCCCTGGTTCCCAGGGAGACCAGATCATCGGCAAGACAGGAAACCAGCCTAGCAAGAATTTTTGAACAAGACAAACCTTCTCAATGTTGGGGATATCCAGGAAATTCACTGGCTCTGCTGCACAGGTCATGCCAACGTTGTTCACTGTTAAAAGAACAACGCATCAGGCCCAGCTGTTCTGAATTATGAGCATCATGTAGTAGAAACACTTGGCACTTTAGAAACAATACAAGTCTGTCGCTAGGACCCAAAGAACCAGGTTCAGACAGGCCCAAGCAGGGAGGTCTGGATCCAACTATTCCCAAAAATGGGGGGGCATGTTTGGGATCTTTGCTATAGTGTACATCTGCACTTGAAGCTGGGGGTATAATTCCCAGCTGAGGGAGACATACCAGCACTAGCTCTGATTGAGCTACCATGCTAAAAATAGGGTGTAGCCACGGTGGTAGAAGCTAGCCGCCCTACAAAACCATACACCACACAAAACCATAGGTGTTAGGGTAGCTTGCCCCTCCCGCCGCTCACACTACCACAGCTACACACTATCTTCAGCGCACTAGCTCAGAGCCAGCATGGGCATAGCTCCTCGAGCTGAGACTTACACCTCCAGTTCGAAGCATAGACATCCCCTCAGAGAGTAAAGGGCGTGAGGAGAAGCAGCCACCAGTGGCGTCCATTTGGATTTTAGTGCATGTGATGGGGGAGACAGAAGACGCTGGAGACTGAAGGAAATGCAAGTGGGAGTGGATGAAGAAGACAGCCTACTGCAGCAAGCACGTGGCTCTAGACTAGTTAGGGGTGCCTGCCTGGAGTGTAGCTAGAAGACACTGTTAGGTGCACGTGTGTCCAAGGCAGCCTCCAGTCCCAGAAGACACTACAGGAAAATTTGTTCATCTGTTAGGTTTACATCAGACCCATTAGCTCAATGGAAATCAAGTGTTTGGCCAGGTTATTTCTGAGCCCAACTTGGGCGCAGTCCACTGGGAACTGCACAGACACTGGAATGGAGAGCATGACATCTGCCATCTCCCTGGGAAAGCTCCAGCCACAGGCCCACTGCTTCTGGCCAAGGTATGTTTCAGGCCAGGGCAGCTGCAAAGACAAACAGAACAAAACCCAAGAGCCAATTTACCTAGAATGCCAATCTCCAGGCCCTGCAGGGCGGTTTGGATTGAGTCATAGATCTCTGACCCCTGGGTGAAATCAGCTTCAATAACTCTGGTGCTTTGGCCATGCTGCTCTTCTGGAAAGCAAAGTCAGAGCAAGATTAGAACCCTGGGGAGGGGCTGGGGAGAAAACAGAGGAGAAGGCAGGGCTGGGGAGCGGGTGGGCTCTGAGTTCAGGGTGACAGAGCCTCTGGGAAGAGAGGAAATGGGGGGGGGGTGTGTGGATCTAGGCTAGCTGCAACAGGTCCCTGAGAGAGGGAAAGGGAGGGAGCCTGGGCTTGCACCAATTGAGCTGCGGGCGGGAGCATAAGGCCTGGTCTAGTGGTAATAGAACCCCTGGGAGTGGTAGGAGGGAAGGCAGCAGGGTCTGGGTTAACGGCACAAGCCAGACCCCACCTTCCACCCCTTCACTCACCCCAAGCTCTAATACTGTGCATTGGTAACAATGCAGCTACACGGTGACACCAAATAAGAGTCCCACTCTAACTGCCTAGGTGCCCAACTCCCCTGGCATCCACACAGGTGTTCGCAGAGACCCCACTCACAAGCAGGAGCCTGCCCAGCCTGTCTTACTCACCTATCTCAGCTGCCACCTGCTTCAGTTTCTGCAGAGAGCGGCTGATCAGCACCACATTGAGGCCTCTCTTGGCGAGCTGGAAAACAATTAAGGTGGGAACTCAGGAGAATCTGGGAAGCCCTAAATCTACTCAGTTTGCCTCACAGCTATTCCTGGGTCAGCTTCACCCTTGTGCCAAGCTGATCCAAAGTAGCACTGGTTATTACCTCGTGGGCATAGGCTCTTCCAATCCCAGATGTAGCTCCAGTCACCACTGCAAGAGGAGAGAGGTACAGGCTGTAAATGCCTCCTTAGGCCAGTAGCTGAGAACCGCTCCCCTGGGGAATTTGCATGCCTTGCACACACTCCCCAGCATGGTTTGGTGCAAGCTCCATGGGGCAGGGAGGGGGACACCCTATCTAGGGTCTGGATCAATGCTAGGCCCCTCAATCCCAGAGCAGGGAGGGAGAGTCCCTCTCTATAGGTTCTGGTGAGACAGCGTCTGGGGTACTTCATGATCACCCCAAAATACTGAGAACTTGGGGGAGTTCCAATCCCTAGGACAACCCTTGCTGAGGTCATTGGCAACACCCCACTGGTTTTAAATGGTAAGTGTCTTTCAACCCTAACGACATAGAGCTGCAGTGACTTTTCACTCTGCTGCCACAAACCGGTGGTACTTCACAGAGTCACCGC
Source organism: Caretta caretta (assembly GCF_965140235.1). Classification (NCBI taxonomy): domain Eukaryota; kingdom Metazoa; phylum Chordata; order Testudines; family Cheloniidae; genus Caretta; species Caretta caretta. Next base: position 7,523,063 of record NC_134228.1, read on the forward strand.
CACTGATTTGCCCCTGCCCCCCCATTGGAGCCCACCGGCCAGAAGGGAGGAGCAGAGCCCAGTTTGGGGAGAATAGGCCCAAGCTCTACTGAGCGACAGCCCAGTGGAGCATTCAGACAGGGCCCAACTAGGCAATCTGGAGCTCTAGCTCACCCCCATGTGAGCCCCCTACAGCCCTATAATCCCTGAACTACAGTCCCATACCTACCTGGGCAGACAGTGTCAGGCCTACCCACCTAATGTTGGTAGGGGGCAGACTGGGACCTCCCCCTTCCTGGCCCACTGCTTCCTGCCTTCTGGCAGGCTAGGTTGCTTCCATGAGGCAGGAACACTCAGCCCCTGTCCACCCCAGCAGAGCACTCCATGTGTGGGTCCCCCCAGTACAAGCCTTCCTTCCCCCAACCCCCCCAGAGAGGATATCAGTGGCGGTGTCCCTCTCCCCCTTGGCAGGGAGCCTAGTGTGGTCTGGTGGGGACTCTCCCTGGTTCTACTGGTCTCCGTTCTCCACCCCACTCACCCACTTTGCACAGTGTTACTGGTGACCCAAGGGGCCATGGAGAATGAGGCTCCACACCTCAGGTTCTGTGTCTAGAGCCCAGCATTCAGAGTACAGCAGACAGCGGGGAGCCCCTGTGCCCTGCTGAGCAGCATGTCTGGCAGCCTGAGGTGCTGGTTCTAGCCCCCTGCCCCTAAGGAATGTTGCTTGGCAAGTTGGCTGCCAGTCTCACTCCCTTCCCAGGGGCTTCCAGGAATGAAGTGAATGAACGACCCGAACATGCCTCATTGGGCCAATGAGATAAAGAGCCTCCCAGGGAGCCTGACCAGGGTGCAGAGGCTCTGTGCCCCTTCCTGACGTGTAGAGACAATCAGAAAGGGATTCCACACAGGTAGACACTCTCCTGCTTGTTATGACACAGGAAATCCAGGTCTAGTCTACATAGTTTCTCTGGGCAACAGAAGAACTATTGATTGGAAGCTCTTGGGGATCAGCTCTGTGTATAGTGCCGAGCGCAATGGGGCTCCAGTCCTTGAAATGGTGGTACCACAAAGCGGACAACAGCAGCAACATACTTCGGAGGCTACAGGCAGGGCCAAGTTCTACAGCACATCTGCAGTATCACCAGCCCGAGGCCTTCAAAGATCATGAGTAAGGCCCCCCCAAAATAAAGCATTTTATAAAAAAAGCTGGTGATTTATCAGCCATGATGAATTTTGGGTTCTCCCTCACTTTGACTTCTGGTCTCCAGGCTTTAGGCTATTTTTCCAAGCTTTTCTCTGTAACCACAAGGGCTAGGAACTACTTTTGAATTTGAGGAGAGTGGAGATTCTCCTGTGGATTACAGGATTCCAGGAGCTGAGACTCTGAGAAAAACACCCCACATGAGAAGTTTTGGCAACACTGAGGCTAGGGCTACACTAGAAACTTTTGCAGCAAAGAAATGTCGGCTAGGGCTGAGAATTTAGAGTGACCTTGTTATACCAGCAAAAGCCTTACGTTAGATGCAGTTATATCAACATAAATGTGCTTTTCGGCTACAGCTTATTTTGCTGAGGAAGCAAAAACGCTCTTTTTTTTCCAGTTATCAGCTGCAGTAGGAGGGTTTGGCAATACAGCTGTGGGGGAAACCTGAGACCCTGGCTCCCAGTCTGTTGCCTTAAGGTCTAGTAAAGGGCCTGGACCTCGTTTTATAGCCCCCAGAAGGACAAAGAGCTCGGTTAACTGGAGGCTGCAGGAGTCTAGTTTCTGACCTCAGCAAGATGGGAAATGTTTCCTCCGGATATTTTCTACCCCATGCCCCGGACACTGGCCTCTCCACTGGGCCAGCATCCCCCAGGCCGTTTGGCTGGGTCATGGAGCCCCCTGACCTTGGCCATCCCCCCAGCCCGCTGGGGCTTCCAGCTGGTTCGTGTGCCTGGTGGCATCGGTCCTGGGGTTCAACAAGAACTGACGGGGCACCCGTTTGCCTCATGCCTGAAGCCCTGCGAGCAGGAACCTGCCCCTGCCCGGCCAGCAGCAATCAGCACCTCCTCCAGCTCCAGAGCTGGGAAACTCAAGGCCAGGCTACATGAGAAGCTAATAGCCCAGCTGGTGAAGATGGAGAGAGCTCTCCCCCCGGCATATTAAAACCACCTCCCGCGGCCCAGCTCTGGCCACACAGGCGCTGGGGTCGGGGTAACGTAGCTCGCCCAGGGGGCGGCGTCTTCAAATTATGTCGCCATAAAGGCCAGTGTGTACAAGCCCCCTCAGTCCCACCCCTACCCCAGGCAGCCCCCGGGGGGGGGGGGGGAAGCCATCAGCACAGCCCAGCCCTGCCTCCCTGCCAAGCCCCCGAGCGGGGGGGGAACGGCCAGCGCAGCCGCCCCCTCTCCGAGCCGTCACTGGGGGGGCGGGCCGGCCAGACCCTCCCCAGGCCCCGCGGGCCGAGCTCACCCGCCCAGGCTCCGAAGCTGGCGAGCTCCGCGCCCCTCCCGCGCGCCGCCAGCAGGTGGGTCCACACCGCTTGGCCCAGCGCCCAGGCGGCCCGCAGCAGCAGCCCGAGCGCGACCAGGGCGCCCAGCGCGGGCAGCCCCTCGGCCAGCAGCCCCGCAGCGCCGCCGTCCATCGTCCCGCGGCTGCTACGGGAGCAAGCGCGCTCCGGGCTCCCCGCCCAGCCGCCTCGGCTCCCGGGCCATTGGCTAAGCCGTCCCCGGGGCGGGCCGCGGCCGCTCCCTGCAGCTTCCAGCCCTGCCGCTGCAGCCCCTGGCTATAAGGAGTTTCTCTCCTATCCAGGCGTTACAGTTTGTTCCTGGGCCCTGCTTCGCGCGGGGCAAGTGCACCAAAAAATCGACCTCACTGATCCTGGAGACACAGATGCCTCCCTCAGCCCCTTTGGGAAGGTCTGTGAGGGGAACTAAAATCTCCCCTGCACCCTGGCGGTGTAGTCTGGCTCCCTTAACTGGGGGCCCACGCACCTGCGGTTCGCAGCCCCCTGGATGGGACGGGTTGGAGCTGGGAACAGGTCAAAAGAGACTGGTTCCTCGTGTTAGCTGAGGCCCAGAAGAAAGGGTGTCCTGGTGTGCAAACTAAGGGAGGGGCGAGGTAGATGGGAGGTTGGCACCATGGTGGAGAAGTTGTCGCACAAGTGGTGAAACGGGCCAGTGTCACTATCCTGAATCTTTGTATGACCTGATGGGTTTAGACTCAGAGCAATTCTGTGGAATAGGTTTCCTGAGCGTAAACCGTGGTCAGTGGAGCGAGCATGTAAGGATTCACGTACACCGGCCTTCAGCTTGTGGACAGTGGGTCCGGCTATGAACAGAGACTCAAGGCGACTGGTCCAAGCTTAGGTCCTGGGAAGGAAAATTAGTGGAGGCTCTGGAGCAGTGAGATTTGGGTAAACCCAAAGTGAGTGGGGTGGAAGGCAGCCAGTCCTGGTAGACCCCCACCAAGGGAGCCCAAAGACCTGAGATGCAACATTTGTAGGCATAAATGAGTGTACTACCCAAGGGTGGAGGACTTGGAGTTTGTCTGGGACTGAGGGGCTCACCCATCACCTGCCCAGCCTGGAAAGCAGCCTGTAGCTCACTCAAAGAGTGAACTGCGTGATTGAATTTTCAAAGGAAAATGATTACACGGTCAGCTCCTCTGGGGCACAGCGTGCCCTAGCACAGTGGTTCCCAAACTTTAACAACCCACAAACCCCTTTCACTAAAATGTGAAGTCTCATGAACCCCTTCCTAAAAATGAATATTCCCAGGGATTTTCTCCCCCATACTTCAGCATAAATTATAAAAGCAGTGATCTTGGAAATATAAAATGTGTTTTTATGAGATGCTTATTACACACTATTTATTAATTATTATTTATCATGACAGTATTTTTATTACATTATGAAAACAGCCAAGATCTTCCAAGACCTCACTTTTGTAGCTTGTATCACTTTTGATTAAGCCTGTTATAAGACAAGGCTCCTATCAGAGGCGCCAGTAGAAAAAAAAGGGTGCGGGGCGAAGCCCCTGCGCACCCTGGGGCCTGGGGGGGGCACCGCTGGAAAACTGGGGGGGGGCATGGGGACTGCCAGAAAAAAAGGGGGAGGGACCCCGGGGGGGCATGCCGATGCAGGGGCGACACGCGACCCTCGTCGCCCCCCCGTACTGGCGCCTCTGGCTCCTATGTGTCATCAGGGAGTATAAGATGTGAAACAGCAGGAAGGGATTTAAGAAGCCAACTCAAAGGGTTCCTCCAACACAAGCATTCAGGTCTTGAGCAGTCCAGGCAAACAACGCACATTACAACAAAGCTCAAACTTGTTCTTCATAATAATTTAAAAACAATACTAGCTGCCTATTTCATTTTAAAAACAGCAAAAAATATCCACTTCCTTTTCTATTTCATATAAGGAGTCTTGAAGTTTAAATCTCAGTGTGATAGAGATGCTTGCTTTGATCTGCTTAGCTCTTGGAAGTCCAGGGGCTCCGGGCTGCTGGCCCCGGGCTGCCCAGGGTCCCTAGGGACAGTTCTGTCCGCCATTAGGAAATTTTTCCCCGAGAACCCCCTGTAACCCCAGGCACTGATGTACATGTCCCATTGTAATTTCATGGGCTCAGACTCATCTGATCCACAGTGGGAGCTGTCTGGAGTGACTCACAACTGTGAGTGCCTATGTCAGGGCAGACTGTCAGAAAATAGAGCAGACACCTTGCTAGCCAGCCTTACCATGGAGTCACAGACAGTCCCCTTAGAATCTCCAGTCTATCTTGCTACCCAGACAAACTGGACTTTGTGATAAAAGGTCACTTAAACCAAAAATCACACCACATTAGGTTGCTCCAAGTCCCAAGAGACCAGTCACTTATCCCAGGTCAATTAGTACTCTAGATCTTATACCAAAGACAATGCTGGTAGCCAATTCTAAAGTTAATTAACTAAAGGTTTATTAGCTAAGACAAGGAAGTGAGTTACTGACAGATGAAAGCAGGTAAAATATATGTCCAGGTGACTCACAGTTTGTAATTACAAGTGGTGGCAGTGATGTAATAAACTGTCAGTTTCCCAAAAGTCTTTTCAGGCTTCCCAGATTGTCTCTGGGGATCTCCGCTTTGCATCTGGTACACTTCCCTGTAAGAGTTCAAACAGCGTAGAGGTGAAGGATTTTCCCCTGAATCCATACTTGTAGCTTCTTCTCACAGAAAACAAGCTGACAAGGTCATTACCCACATGAGCTTTTCCTTTGATTGTTGGATCATATTAAAGAAGTTCTGTATTAAAATCACAAATGAGTTTGATTCCCCAGAGTTTAAATTCCAGGGTATTACTAATTAAGAGGTCTCTTGGTTTTTGGTGCTGTTTCTCTTCCTCTATGTGTGAAACTTGCAAGCTGCTAATTGTGTTAGTACATTCTAAGACTGAGTCTATTCTCAAAGCAATTCACAGAGAGAGAGACTCAAAGCAATACTCTAACAACAGAAACAGCACCCAGAGACTCCCCACCCTTTTGTTGTATTAACAATTGTGATTAAAATAGAGATAGAGGATGTATGTGGATGGATGCTTGGTGTGGATAATAACTGAATGATCAGGGAGGTGCCAGCCTAAGAATCCAGTGTCCATCGGCTGAAGAAGGCGTCAAGTGGAAATAACCAGAGGACCCCCCGGAGGGCAGACTGGAATCCACCCAACAGCCTCAAGAATGGGAGAACCAAAGAACAAGATAACATCTTGGAGCCGTCAGGAATGTGCTATCTGCTGATTGATTCAGCCACAGCATGATGAAGCAATTCCCATAGACTGGCATAGGAAGAAATTCCTATAAAAATAGACTCTAAAAAGTGAGAACTTTGGGGTCTGATTCTGCAAACCAACTTCCAGGAGCATCAGATGAGCATCTGACAAGGCCCTGCTCCCTCCTCATGTCCAGGCCACCTGGCCAGTGGCTTGGCATGAGCAACTCTAAGGCTGGTAACTATGATAACAACCTTGCAGAACCTGTGTGTGTGTGTGTGTGTGTGTATGTTTGTATGAATGAATGAATGTGAGAATAAATTTGAGATTGAATGGAATGTTATAACTATAACTAACTGCTTACTATGATTCTTTCTGTATTCACAGTAAATGTGGTATTTTGCCTTTTTCCCTTTAATAAGATCCTGCTGGTTTTTATTTTATTGGTACAACATGATGACAGAGTGAGGAATGCATTTAGAGTCTTAGACATCAAATCATCACATACAATGACCACTCACTTTGAAATTAGGTCTTTTCTCTTAGAGTTTTTCATTTACATTCTACAAGCCTTCTTTCTCCTTTGATGGGTTATTTAGTTACAAGCGTATACACAATGTAAATGTTTGCTACGACATTATATCAGGATAGAGATACATGAAAACTTGCAGACCAATAATATTATGGTAAAATGCCCATAGCAACATTATATGTAAAATTATAAACATAAGCTGAAATCATGACTGACCTATGTTTCCTAAACAGTTCCTCTGAGACAAAGGGCAAGCTGATGCCTCAGCCTTTACCTGCTAAGTAGCCTTTCTTTGGCAGGGACAAAATCCACTTTTTAGGAAGATACAAATGGAGTTTCCTTTTTTCATCAGACTGCCTGTTGCCTTGCTCCCAGCTGGAAATGCTTCTCAAAGGGGGGACAGGACTATAAAAGAATGGGCAGACACCCCTCTCTCTCCCTGTCCATCATATGGGTGGGGTCCTGACCTGAAGAGTTTGGTCAGTAATCTTGCTGGAAGCATGTGGTGAGAAATTTGCTGGAATATAATATAGTTTAAGTAAGGCACTAGTAAACATTTTGTCTTTATTTTTCTTGTAATCATTTCTGACTTTTATGCCTCATTATTTATTCTTACTAAAAATCTGTTTGTAATTAATAATTTTGTTTTACTGTTTTATCTAATTTGGTATGTTTAAATTGAAGTGTCTGTGTAACTATTTGAGGGATTAAGATGGCATACTATTATCTTAAAGGACTTAATATATTTGTATTGTCTAGGAGAGCGCTGGGCAGTATGGGACCTACATTTCTGGGGGAAGATCTGGGATTGGGGGTGTGTTGAGTTCACCCTGCAGTATAATCAAGGCTGATGAGAGCCAGGGTGTAGCTGGCAGGCTGCAGTTACACACACACACACACACACACACAATGAGGGTGTGGCTTGCACCTGTTTGTGCGGGGCCCAGGTGGGAGCTACTTCAGTGAGGCATTGTTACTAAGGCACCCAAGGTTGCAGGGTAGGGGTGTCACAGTCCCCTACTAGTCTGGATTGTGCCCTGGTATGTCACAAATCCCCCTGCTGCTTCACATGGGTCAGCCCTAAAAGACCTAGAACTGCTTATTGTAGAAGCTTATATTACCTTTTAAAATCTAAGATGGTAACTCATTTGTGTGTGTTTTTCCAGTTTTAACCTTATAAATAACTCTCATTTCTTTTCATAGTAATAAATCTTTAATTCGTTTATAACAGGATTGGCTACAGGCCTTGTCTTTGGTATGAGATCTGAAGTGCTATTGACCTGGGCTAAGAGACTGGTCCTTTGGGACTTGGAGTAACCTTCATATTGTTGAGGTTTTTTTTATGTAAAGTGACCACCTGAAACATCTATCACAGTGTCAAGCTTCCTGGGTTTCAAGATAGAGTGGCATGCCCAAGGGGACTGTCTGTGACTCCATGTTAAGGGAGACACATGATATTAGACTCAACCTTGGAGATTATGAGTATCTCTCCCGAATTCCTAGTTTAAAACTCTTTTAATCAGTTGTGCCAACTTCCATCCCAGAAGAAGTCTATTTCCCTCCCTACTCAGATGGAGTCTCTCCCATGAGAACAGTTCTCTGTCCGTGAATGGCTGCCAGTGGTCGAACATCCCAAAGCCCTCCTTATAGCACCACTGCCTGAGCCATCTGTTGATTGTCATAATCTTGTCTGGCCTTCACTCTCCTCCTCTAGGGACAGATAGAATCCCTCTGAAAGTCACCAGAGCCTCCGTTTATTTAATCATCTTCCCCAGCCTGGCACAGTCTCCCTTGGTGCATTCCAACAAAAATCGAGCCGTATCATTTGTTCCTAGATGAAGGACAATCAGTGGATTATTTGCTGCTCCCATTAGGATCTTCTTCAGCCTTACGTTTGCATCCCATATATTAGCTCCCAGCAGACAGCATACCCTGGTGTTCTCCAGATCAGCTCTGACTGGTCTGTGTGCTCTTCGTGGTAGAGAGTCCTCTCCCCAGTCATGTAGTCCTACCTCTTTCTGGTGTTGGTTTGATACTCTGATTATTCCTCTTCTTGTTTGTCCTTCTCTTTTGTTCCCCCTTCCTATCTTCTGTGAGTCATTCTCTATCCTCTTGGGGCTCTGAACTCTGGCAATCTTCACTGACTCTTCCCCTCTTCTTGTAGGACTAGCCCGTCTACTCTTCTTCCTTGCCCTCCCACCTTCTATTACTGCCTGCTGTGCCCCTTCTTCATTTTCTAACTCAGCAGCCCTATTTCTGAGCTCAATTTCTCCTTCACTAGACAGTCTTTTTTCCTCTGCCTGGTTCTCGTAGTCACATGCTTCCGCGGGCGACTTTCCTCATCCAGCAGTCTACCCTCACAGTTTTCCAGTCTCACTTGCACCTGCGAGTTTTGAGTTTTCCCTTCGGCCTCCTCTTGCTTTCCCTCCATCGTTTGCTCAAATCCCCTTTGAAACTCAACCATAGTTTCTACCTGCAAGTAAAGTCTGGAGTTGCACCCTGCAACTCCAAACTTTTCATCTTCTCTTCCGTTGGCTCCATGAGGCAGCACTTCAGACAAACGAAACTCTTTTCAGGTACCCACACCCGGATAACGTACATCCCACAGCTTCTACATCCAGTCATCTTCATGGTCTCTTCCGTTCCTTGGGTCACTACCTCTGGAGCCTCTATATCTGACATAGACTTCCCACCTCAGCTCCTGTCTGGGGGAAAAGAAATCACACAAAACCAGAACACCCCCCACACCCTCCCCCAAAGTCTCCTTACAAACTTCCACTCAAACTCCCCTGTTTTCAGCTCTGTTTGCTGGCTTCTCTGCTGCTGCTCCTCCCTAAGGTCTTGGCTGTTAGATGACACTAGCAGGGAGCAGCTTTGGAGTTTTCATGTACCTCCGGGCTTTCCTGTCACCTCAGCACCTTCAGGTTTGAAACTGGGTTGGGGTCTGGCCACTACCATCTCCTGCTCATCTGCCAGGCAGTGAATCCACATTCTTCCATGTGTCAGCCATCTTGGCTGCAGCCTGGGGTGTCACTCCCTACCCCAACCAAAGGGTAATCAGTGGAGGTTTGTCCCCCTCCAAGGTTGGTCATATTTCTGGGGCTCTGGTGACCCAGAGTCTGGTGAGGCAGGATGCTCCCGCACATTGGCAGGACCCTTCTGACAAGGTGTCTGTTACCAGCACCAGCTTTCTGGCTGCTTTATCCTTCACTGGGGCTTCTCTCACCCCTGGGCTGGACAAACATGTTTGGGAGTCCTGCTTTCCTTCCTGTGTTTCCCCACATTTGGCTGCAGGGTCAGCTCTGCCTCTGCTTTCCCACTGAGGGCAGGCCATGAGCTTGCACCCTTAGTCACAGCACCAGGTTTCAGGGATTTTACACCTGAGCTGATGTGACTCACATCCCTGGTGTGTGTGGGGGGGAACTTACACACCAAACACATCTTCATGGAATCATATAGAATCATAGAAGATCAGGGCTGGAAGGGACCTCAGGAGGTCATCTAATCCAATCCCCTGCTCAAAGCAGGACCAATCCCCAATTTTTGCCCCAGATCCCTAAATGGCCCCCTCAAGGATTGAACTCACAACCCTGGGCTTAGCAGGCCAATGCTCAAACCACTGAGCTATCCCTCCTCCCTATATCTTGCAGGATATTTATCCATAAAGTGTAACGTGTAAGGTGACCTACAAAGTACTCTTTACTTGTCAAGATTCATAATAATTGGGAGTTGTATGTATAAGTAATTGTGACGGTTTCGATCACAGAAACCCCCTGGGAGCTGCCACCTGATGTGCCAAGACTCCTTCTCCTCCTGCTTTCCTGCCCTGGCAGCGTAGGTCTTCAGTGCCCTGCCTGGTTTGAACCAGACCTGCTAGCCTGCTGCAAACCCAGACCCAGGTCTGAACCACGTCCCCTAACAGCTGTAGGCTTAACTGAAAGCAACTTACAGAAGTGTTCCTGTCTTTAACACTCAGATGCCCAACTCCCAATGGGGTCCAAACCCTAAATAAATCAGTTTTATCCTGTATAAAGCTTATACGGGGTAAACTCATAAATTCTTCGCCCTCTATAACACTGATAGAGAGATATGCACAGCTGTTTGCCCTCCCAAGTATTAATACATACTCCAGGTTAATTAATAAGTAAAAAGTGATTTTATTAAATGCAGAAAGTAGGATTTAAGTGGTTCCAAGTAGTAACAGACAGAACAAAGTGAAATACCAAGCAAAAATAAAATAAAACAGGCAAGTCTAAGTCTAGTATAGTAATAAAAACTGAATACAGATAAAATCTCAGCCTTAGAGATGTTTCAATAAGTTTCTTTCACAGACTGGATGCCTTCCTAGTCTGGACACAATCCTTTCCCCGGTAAAGCCCTTGTTCCAGCTCAGGTGGTAGTTAGGGGATTTCTCATGATGGCTCCTCCCTTTGTTCTGTTCCACCCCCTTATCTAGCTTTGGCACAAGGTGGGAATCCTTTGTCTCTCTGGGTCCCCCCTGCCCCCCCAATGGAAAAGCACCAGGTTTAAGATGGATTTCAGTACCAGGTGACATGGTCATATGTCACTGTAAGACCCCAAGCCTTCATTCCTTCCAGCCTGACTCACAGGAAGGTCTGCGTGCAAACAGAGCCATCCACAGTCAATTGTCCTGGCTGATGGGAGCCATCAAGATTCCAAACCACCACACTTTGCACAATTACAATAGGCCCTCAGAGTTATATTTCATATTTCTAGTTTCAGATACAAGAGTGATACATTTATACAAATAGGATGACCACACTCAGTAGATTATAAGCTTTGTAGTGATACCTTACAAGGGACTTTTTGCATAAAACATATTTTAATTACATTATATTTACACTCATCATAAAATCATATAGAGTGCAACGTCACAGTAATATTTAAGGGATAATGTATTTATACTGGATGTGTGCTTTGTGGGCTTAGAGTAAAAAGTAAAGATTAGTCACCAGGATGTCTAAGTAATGGGCCAGTCAGGCAATGGGCAGTTGTCACTTGGCCTGTCTGGCGGATGATGCAATGCAAAGTTCAACCATTTAGCCTTGCACAATACTATGACCATGGGCAGCGTGTGAACCCATTGGGCGAGGCTAGCCCCTGGCCCTGTCTCTTCTGCCTGAGGCCTTGCCCCTCCCCCTCAGAGCCCTCCCACTGCAGCCACCAGCTCCCCTGTCCCTGTCCCCTGTCCAAAGGGAGCACTGGGCAGGCAGCACGACCCCGGAGCACCAGGTGGGTGGTACAAGCAGTGGTCTCAGCCAACCTAAATCCCAGCCACAAGCCACCCTAGCCCCAGGCGGGGCCACGCTGGGCTGTTTGGAGAGGCTTAGCCTCCCCTGGCCTATGATACTTAGAGCCCATGACTATGACCTTGAATGGGAAACCATCAGAGGCAAAGACAAACAATTGAAACCTCTTAGAGGTAAAAGAACATTAAAACAGAGCTTTGCCCTGGCTTTGAATAGAAACAAAAGACTCTTTTTCAGTATAATAGAGTGCAGGGAAAGACATTCTGTATCCATTCACTGAGGAAACCCCTTGAGGAGCCAGAGGCTTTCATAAATGCTCAGATACTGATTTGTCTGAAACCAGCCAGCTCTGCAAAAGACTGAATTTGGGGGGAAATCTACTGTATTATGTAGAAAGAAAAGGAGTACTTGTGGCACCTTAGAGACTAACCAATTTATTTGAGCATGAGCTTTTGTGAGCTACAGCTCGTTAGTCTCTAAGGTGCCACAAGTACTCCTTTTCTTTTTGCGAATACAGACTAACACGGCCGCTACTCTGAAACCTGTATTATGTAGGAAAGTTAACCACTGATAAAACACAAACGTGGGTTTACACTTATGACTTTTTGTACTGTAACAATTTGTTTCCATCACTTGCTCTTGTTTCTAGTTAAATCTTTATTCTTACTTAATAAAACAAAGTTTATCATAAGTGCTGTGTGGTTTACGGGAGCGGTGGTTTAAGATAAAACTGGTACACGGGGGCACAATGCTCCTCTGAGGTCAGAGGATCTGGAATTTCTGTGAGTAGCCAGTGTTGGGGCTGGATATCAGAGAGGAACAATTCAAAGGGTTTGAGGCACACTGATTGTTAACATGCAAGGCAAAGGAGGGGCTGGCATAGCCCAGTGAGAGTGCTTGAGTGGCCAAAGGGTTGTAGTGTCAGGGACCTGACACCAAGCGACCACTGGAGGCAGGGAGTAACAAGGTGACTCACAGTCCTGGGAACAATCATACCTTGTATCACCTGGGAGCCGCTGCATGGTTCACAACTCCTTTAGCTCACCCTTTCCTGTGTCTTTCCAAAGGCTGGATCCATAGTGGAGTGCCCTTCTTCCCCGCTTCCCCATGCAACCATATCGCCCTCCTCCAGAACCTGGACTAGGGCCCATCATTCCTGAATCGCGATATTCTTCTGCATTCAGCAAATAGCTGGGAAACTTGCCGCTAAAGCGTGTTTTATCCCTTACCTAAAGGATAATGGCCTCCTACTGCCACTAGTTACTCTGTTAGCTAAGGTAGTAGAGGTCTGCAGTGGGTCCAAAAGGACACAACCCTGCTGATGCTCCATGCAGAAGGTCAATGTGGTTCCACATGATGGAATTTTTTTTTCAATTGGCTTTTTTTAAATTTCAGGATGTTACATTTAAAATGAACACTAGACTTACAAAGTCAAGCACTCAAAATTTAGTAAATGCCGTGTGTGTGTGAGATACAATCTTTAATTGGAGGATCACATACTATATTTCCCACAAGGCCCAAAGCCACAAAGGTACTTAGGTACCTGAGCCCCAAACAGGACACAAGGCTACATTTTTTAATGGTGAGAGTAATTCACCATTGGAACAATTTACCAAGGGCTGTGGTGGATTTTCCATCACTGAACACTTTTAAGTGAAGATTGGCAGTTTTTCTAAAAGATCTGCTCTAGGAATTGTTTGGGGGACATCCTATGGGATACAGGAGGTTGGACTAGATGATCACAATGGTCACTCCTTGGCCTTGGAATCTACCATGTCCCAGTTTTGGCTCCCCTGCAATCCACAACTCCTGCTGAATCCTGTAGGCACCTGAACTCACTCAGGGTCTAAGTTTTCAGGGTCAAAGTGCCCTCTATTTCTGCCCCATGGCATGCATACTGCTGCCTCACTCTAGGCATCCCGACACCCACCTCTGCCCTAAGCCCCAGAGTGAGTCACAAACCAGGGGAAGACCAGTGTTTGGTTGTCTAAGTCACACACAGGGCCTGAGCCTGTCGGGAGGATAAGGTGGTGGTGGTGATGATGCCAGTGCCCACCTTATAATTTTTATCCCAGTGGTTAGAGCCCTCACCTGGGCTGTGGGTAGGGTTCAATTCCCCTCTCCGCCAGAGGGGTGTTACCAGATATGCCCACTACTTTGGGGTATGCTCATTTATTAGGGTTACTGTTCTGGGGGTGGGGGTTCTGTAATTCTATTAATGTGCTGCTTATGTCACTTGTCTGTTCATATGGAGCTCTACTCCTTCCTTCTGCAAGTCCCCTCCCAATGGAGCTCGCCTGCCGGACCTCGGTTCCCCAGGACTGGGTTCCTCCAGCCCTAGAACTAGAGGAGCACACATGCACACCCACGTCTGAGCGGACCAGGTCAATCAGCACTTTCAAGCTGATCCCCTTATCTGTCCCTGTACTCAATGGGCTGGGTTAAGCAGCACCTTCAAGCTGTCACCCTTATGTGCCCCTGGTCTCACTAGATTGGGCTGAGCAGCACTTTCAGCTGCCCCCCCCTTATGTGCCACAGGTTTAACACGTCCCTGTCCCACTTTCACCTCACACTTGTACCGGTCGTAACCCACTTGATGAGCAAACCCCACAGTATTTTGGGGCGCTACAGGGATCTTTAGCGGAGGTAAAAGAAGCTGCAGAGTAAATGTGGGAAGCCAAAAACACAAAAGAGTAAAGTTCAGAGGGAGAGAGAAGCAACCGGCTTAACCATAAAAGTTATTTATTGACCAATAGTGATATCTACCCAAGGACAGCCTAAACCAACATAACGTACGTTATCAAAGGTGAATACCTGAGGTAGAAAGGAAAACAGAGAGAGAAAGAAGGGGATGTCCACCACTCCCTGAAGCTTAAACTAGTCAGGGCTCCCAGGTGATGGTGGTAGCTCAGGGTCCTGAGGGCAGGAGACGGGCAGAGCCCCCAGCACGATCAGTCAGGAGATGATGGAGTCCCAGTGGAACTGATGCATAGTTTGGATCTAAGCATCAGAACCCTTATTTGGGCATAGGTAGGGGGTTTTGTAGAGAAAATACAATGGTTCAAGGGATTTGTTTATGGGTAAACTGATGATTCAAGGGTTTTCTTTAGGCTAGACAATAGGAGCTGATCACTCTTAGCTATGGGTGGTGGTTTCTTTCAGGGAGCTCACAATGCAACTAGGCTGCTTCAGTATTTTGGATATCAATCAAGGATTTATTACTAAATTGGTCTGATAATTGCTGAGCTGGGTGTGTGCAAGCATAGGTTCATTAACATCTGGAGTAGATTCCCATGATGCAGTGCATCCCTGCTTTTCTGGTCCCAGAGTTCAGTGTGGTTCTCTGTTCTTCATTCTTTATGCTAATCCCTGTCCCATCTTTCATGCAGATGAGGCTAAGGGAGTTGTCTCTGTTCTTCATTCTGTATGCTAATGGGGATGTCTTAATCTTGTCACCCTTGTCAGGAGGGGTCTAGGTATGTCTCCCATCTGCCCTTCACTGCTCTTTGCAAGTTTTTTTTTCTCTGATAGGTTATGGTTTAAGCAGAGGCTGGTGGAGGTGTGTCTTTCATGAGTCAGACAGGCTGGATACTGCACGCTGGTTCCCCAAGAACACAGAGCTGACTGGTATCGGGGGGAGAGAGGATTTGAACAGTGGTCTGCCACCTCTCAGGTGAATTTTCTAACCACTAGGGTATTCTGATGGGAAGCTGCCTCAGTCTCTCTTTTTTTGGCTCAATAACTGTTCCACAGTAATCAAAACTTAAACATTGGGCCCAAGAGACTGTTCTCTGTAGCCCAGGGGTTAGGGCATTCACCTGGGGGGAGCCAGGATTCTGTCCCTTTACTCCAGTCACTCTTTCATTTACTGAGCCACAGTGGAACAGGAGAGACTGAGGCAACCCCCCATCAAACTATCCCACAGATCAGTGGTTAGAGCTGTCTCCTGAGAGGGAAGATTTGAACAGGGCAGAAAGGGGGCTCAAACCTGAGTCTCCCACATCCCAGGGGCAGGCACTAACCCCTGGGCTAATAGAGGTAGCTCTTCTTCTGGCTGTTTTTGTGTGGAGCAAGCCAGGCCCTAACTCATTGCCACAAGAAATGCCCTGGGTACCTAAGCTGCCTGGCCAAGGTGGCAGGTTCCCATTCATGGATGGCTAAGCAGAGATAGGAGTCTCCCTGCAGACCAGACGGAGGCCCCTACCTCTCAGAGAGGAGGGGCTGAGCATACACTTGTCATCAGCATCTCCCATTGGCTAGCTTGGGTGGCTTTTGTTGTTCGTATATAGGCCTGTTTGTTAACCTGGGATAGAATTTTGGGTTTGACTTTTGATTCTCTCATAACCTTACTAATCTGTGTGTGAACAAAGACACCGGTGTGTTGCTTCTACCCAGCCAGATGGGTTTGTTAGTATAATAAGAAAAGATAAGGAATGGAGCTAAAGTGTTCCTGGACAGAGTGGGAGTAACACCAGTGGACGTTTCTTCCCCAGAGGGCCAGCAATGAACCGGTGTACATCTCACACAGGCAGGGCGGTGCCAACATCCCTCAAAGGGGTGATCTGTGCGACGTTGCCGTGATCACTCACGCCTTCCACCTTTTGACGTGCCCGGATACCACGGTGAGGAACATGACGGCATCCTGCAGAGCACTCTCTGTGAAGAACCAAATCGCCAGGACCCCCTCCAACCAAGATGTCACCACCTACCTAAGCAGCTCACTGGAAGGCGAATTTGGAAGAGAGAGGGGAGACTTTGCTTCACTCTGGACTTGTGCCCGCAACGCTACGTGACGACTGGAGAAGCATATCAGCTGCCACTGGACATGGTGCAAGGAACGCCAGGAGCTGGGAGTCCTGGTGAAGAATACAACTCACACTATCATCACTCTGAGAGCTAGAACCATGCTAAAGAAGACCCTGAAGGATGCCATCCACTGCCAATATGTGGAAAACCAAAAACAGAAACCAGACCAGGACAAGGCGTTCGAGGTGACGTGCAAGTGGGATGTCAGCAACCGCTTCCTCCCTGGGGGCAGCTTCACCCGATTTGCCAACTTGAGGTTCATCCACAGGGCCCGGATCAACTGCATCCCACTGAACGGAGCCATCCGCCACGGGAATCGGGACAAGCGACACAGGAAGTGCGGCTATGCCAACGAGACACTACCCCACCTCCTGTGTAGCTGCAAGCCCCATTCGAGAGCTTGGCAGCTGCAACACAACGCCATCCAAGATCGCCTGGCCAGAGCCATCCTGCCACCCATGGGGAAGGTTGCCATAAACTCTGCCATCCCCGGAACTGACAGCCAACTGCGACCAGACATTGTCATCACCGACGAGGACCAGAATAAGATCATGGTTCATGTCACAGTGCCATTCGAGAACAGGACCCCGGCCTTCCACGATGCCCGAGCTCGAAAGGTAGAGAAATATGCCCCTCGGGCCGAAACCTTGAGAGCTAAGGGTTACCAAGTTCAGACACACTTGCTGATCATTGGAGCCTTGGATGCATGGGACCCCAGTAATGAGTGAGTGCTGAGAGAATGCAGAATCACTCAATGCTACACTCGGCTGATGCAGCAACTCCTGGGGTTGGATGCCATCAGGTGATCGAGAGACATCTGCATAGAACACATCACTGGACATCGGCAATACCAGGTGGGATGAGCTGGAGTGCCAATGAGAAGCGTAGTCAGGAAAGTAACAAATACTTTCCTCATTGATTGTATTTTCTAAATGGACAACCAACCTAATTCTCAATTACTGAGGGACAACCTCCCCTCATTAATATATTTTGCTTTCCACAACCAAATCTCTGTACAACTTTTCATGAGTGATGTACCCATGTATTCAGATTCTAATATCTAAACTGCATTGTTAAATCTATTCACCTAAATTTGGGTTATTGCTGATTATGTACTCTATGTATCACATTACTTTAAAAAAAAACACCTAACTTTGTATTGGTGGATAATCTAAGCACTATACCCAGATGTACAGACATTCTTTTCCCAACCTATGTATTATATAATTTTTTTAACATATGAGCATACCCTGAAAGGCTGCCTGGCTCCTCTCTCAAGCCAAGGTCAAGCAACCAGTTAGGAGGGGCAAGGGGGGAGGCAAAAGAAACACTAAAAGCCAAAGAAATGCCTGTCCCTGACTGAAGCACAACCTCAGTCCCTACCCTTCCCATGGGATACAAAAGGGATGGTACCAAAGTCCCCAGATTCAGGACCCTCCGAAACGGCAACATGACCATAAATTGTAAGGGGTGGGACTAGGGGCATGCACTGACATCCTTTGTTATTGATCAGAGGATCTTTTATCTTTCTACCACCTATTTCAGATATTTTCCTTGATAGAGAATATTTTCCTCATATATTGTTGTCCCTACCTGTGACTCCAATCTTCCAGCTTTGGTGTGATCATCAGTTACCTGAAACCCATCACCAACATGTGATTAAATCCATCAAAAAGTCAATTCATTGCCTCGCTCTCTGATCCTTTGAGCCTCCTATAAATTGCATTGATTTTTTGAAAGTTGACTTGTAACTGACTTGAGTTGCAGCTGAGTTCTCAGCACTTCTGGAACTCAATCCCCAAGTGTCTCAAGATGAGCACCCTCAAAATGAACATATTAATTAGTGGCTATATGTGAAAAAGTTGGCTTTAAGTGACTTCACTCTGTGGCTGACACAAAGGTAGAAGCCAGTTCTCCAGCGTGGCATTTGATTGCTTTAGCCAGCAGACCATCCTTTCTCCTCCTGCAATCCCCAGCCTCATTCTGTACACAAATTCTACAACAAATGAAGCTTGTCATTCTCATTCACTGTGCTATTCTGATTCTTTCCCTGAGCTTTGTGCAGCCTGTGCATTTAATCTGGCAGGGATCTTGGCCTGGATCTGCAAGAGCATTTAGGTGTTGCAATGCTGAGCATCAAAGGAACACACTGTGATCCACAAAGCTTGAGTTAGGCACCCAGGCTCCACAGAGGGAGAGAGGTGCCTTGGAATGTTGTTTGAAGCTTTCCCTTCACCCCCGCTCCCCTGGTTCTTGTCACGTAGACAGAAAGCAAAAGGCCAGAACTCTGAAGTGCAGGCAATGCAATGTGTACTGGGGATAGCCATGCTTGCTGGAAACTATAACTCTGATGCCACAGAGCCTTGTTTCCCAGTGTCCCCTTCTTCCCGCTCCTTAGCGGGCATAGTTATACCTGAAATGCACACCCTCAGTCCCACCACTTACAATTTATGGTCATGTTCCGTTTTGGGGGTTGTGAGTCTGGGGTCTTTGTCCCACCTCTTTTATATCCCATGGGAGGGGTGAGGTTGTGCTATGGTCAGGGACAGGCATTTCTTTGGCCTTTTCGTGTTTTATACCTTCCCCCCCAATCCTCCCTTGCCCCTCCCGACTAGGTGCTTGACCTTGCCTTGAGATAAGAGTTGAGGCAATCTTAAAGTGTGCGCTTTTATTAAGAGAATCTTGAAATAAGAAACGGTACAGAGTTCAAGCATAGAAGTTTCTGGTTGTCAGGGGATAAGGTACAGATTATCAAGGGGTGCGAAATTCGATTTAGGAGCTGGTGGAGTAAGGATTACATAATAATCGGCAATCTCCCCAACTGGGTGTAAAAGTTTAACCGGTCAGAGTACAGATATTGAGATATGGGGGTAAGTTATCCCCATAACGGCTATGTTCAGGTGCGGAGTATAGTGAGTGCATTTGATGGTGGGGATGGGTCTCCCCTCATTTGGTGGGATTTAATGTTCAGTGGGTTTATGGTTCCAGTTCATATGGTCTAATGGGGAAAGCCTCTCAGTCTCTTTCCCACAAAAGGTGCACAATGTCGTACCGCCTCACTCCTCCTGGTACCGTCGGTGGCCGGTGATGTGCTCGATGTAGATGTCCCTGGACCATCGGATGGTGTCCGAGACCATGAGGCGCCGCATCAGCCGTGCGTAGCATCTACCGATCCCGCAGGTCCGCAGCACACGCTCGTTGCAGGGGTCCCAAGCGCCCAGGGCTCCGACGATCAGGGCGTCCAGCTGCACCTCGTAGCCCTTCGCTCTGAGGGTGTTGGCCAGAGGGGCGTATTTTTCCAGTTTCCAAGCTCGGGCTTCTCGGAAGGCCGGGGTCCTGTTCTCGAAGGGGACTGTGATGTCGACGAGGATGATCTTTTTCTGGGCCTCGTCAGTGACAACCACGTCGGGTCGCAGTGGGCTGTCAGTACCGGGGATGGCACAGTCCACAGCGACCTCCCCCACGCGCGGTGCGATGGCTTTCACCAGGCGATTCTGGATGGCATTGTGGAGCAGCTGCCAGGCTCTGGAGTGGGGCTTGCAGCTGCACAGGATGTGGGGCAGGGCCTCGTTGGAGTAGCCGCACTTCCTGCAACACTTGTCTCGGTTCCCGTGGCGGACGGCTCCATTGAGCGGGACGCAGTTGAGCCGGGCGCAGTGGATGAACCGCCAGTCGGCGAAACGGATGAAGCCACCCCCGGCGAGGAAGTGGTTGCTGGCATCCCACTTGCTGGTCAGTTCGAAGGCTTTTCCCTGTTCCGGCTTACGCTTCAGGGCTTCTATGTACAGCGAGTGGATGGCTGCCTTCAGGGTCCTCTCCAGCAGGCCCCTGGCGCTCGGGGTGACGATGGTGTTGTCCTCAGACCTGATCTGCGGCACCAGGACTCCCAGCTCCTGGCGCTCCTCGCACCACTCCCAGCAGGGGCCGATGCGCTTCCCCAGGCGGCGCGTGGCATTGCGGGCGCGGGACCACAGTGAAGCGATGTCGCCCCCGTCTCGGCCAAATTCGCCATCCAGGGAACCGCTCAGGAAGCTGGCGGTGTCTTGGTTGGAGAGGGCTCTACTGATCCGCTTTTGTGTTGCGTCATGGAAGGCTTTTGCTGTGATGCTCCTTACCATGGCGTCAGGACACATCAGCAGGCGGAAGGCGTGGGTGATCACCGCGATGTCACACAGGTCATCCATGCAGGGGACATTGGCACCGCCATGCCTGTGGGTGATATAGACCAGCTCATTGCTGGCTCTCTGGGGAAGGAATAACCACTTCTTCACCAGCTGCCGGATGATCTTGTCTGCCTTGTTGAGGGGTACCTTTGCCATGGCGGATCCCCTTAGGACGAACGAGATTCAGGGGATCAGGAAGGTGTTCAGGGCCCAGTAACACTTTAACTGTTCTAACCTGTTCCCATTATACTAACAAACCCAACTGGCTAGGCAGAAGCAACATACACAGAGTCTTTGTCCTTTGTTTGCACACATTAGTATAAGATATAAGAATATCAAAAATCAACCGGGCAAACAAGACCCAAAATTATATCTCGGGCAAAGTTACAGGCCTGAATCCTACATTGTCACTAAGACTCCTAATGCTCTCTCCCTCCTGACTTGGCTATTTCCAGGCTGCACTGTTCCCTGCCTACACTGTGAATTCCCCAGCAAAGTCAGACCGCCTAAGCACCTCTGGTCTGCTTTTCCCCTCGGAGCTATAAATGATGCAATTGCCAGAGTTATGCTACAACAC
Source organism: Caretta caretta (assembly GCF_965140235.1). Lineage (NCBI taxonomy): Eukaryota > Metazoa > Chordata > Testudines > Cheloniidae > Caretta > Caretta caretta. The sequence continues at coordinate 7,544,112 of NC_134228.1, forward strand.
AGTCCTTTCTAAGCAAGTATACCTCTTCTTAAGGTAAAAGTGTTACAGAGAAATATTAAAATCTGAACTCCACTAAGGGCTCCAGCCAGTAAACAGTGTTTCAAACCCAACCCCCACCCTCCACCAGCCTGGGGTTTTTCTGTGGTAACAAGTTCATAACAGCTGTTAGCTCAGAACAAGCAACCCCAGGAACCTGAGTCACTCTTTTATCCAGTTTGGGCTGCTGAACTTGTCCTCATGTAATGTGTGATCAGCAGACAATGCGTTTCTCCTCGGGGTGCAGTTTCAGAAGGATGGAACCAGAGGTGGGTAATTTGCATTCCCATTCTCCCACATATTTCTGAGGAAAGCCACTCACTAGAAGTTTAATCTTGTCTGGCCCATTGTTTTAAATGTGTCCCCTGAGGCTCATAACGCTTCCCACAGTTTTCTTTAGACCTGCCTCCCCCTCACAGAAGTTACACACAACGCTCAGTGGTTTGAGCATTGGCTTGCTAAACCCAGCCTTGTGAGTTCAAACCTTGAGGGGGTCATTTAGGGATCTCGGGCAAAAATTGGGGATTGGTCCTGCTTTGAACAGGGGGGTTGGACTAGATGACCTCCTGAGGTCCCTTCCAACCCTGATATTCTATGAACACAAACATTTGCATTTTTAATACAATGAATTCCTAAAATACTTAAACTTAATTCAACAAGGTTTGTCCAGCATATTGCAGGTAATTGCCTCCTCTGTCACAGTCAAGAGCAGGCTTTAACACTGCCCACACTTCTGAATGCCATATTGTAAGGCAAGTGATGCTCTTCGGATTTGACACCTTGGACCAAGTCCTTACAGAGGACCCTCGGAGAGGCGCTAATTTGTTTCTCAAACGTCATGGCCTGAGATTATTATCCCGGACAAGACAACAGCAGCATTTTGAAAAAAATCTGACTGAAAGTGTCCCAAGTTCAGCGCCCAAACAAAATGAGCGAACCCTTCGCAATTCTCTGTGTGTCAGTTCCTCACTTGTGAGTCAGGCACAGTAAATATCTCCCAGGGTCTTGTGAAGAGAAATAATTTAAAGCAGCACTCAAATGCTCAATGATGGGTACCAGAGAAGAGCCCATGAGGAAATGAGTAAGTCGATGTTTAGTGTTTGGCTAATGAGCAGTAAATACGGAAAAGACCACTCACTGAACCATATGCCTGCATAAAATACTGAACAATTACCCATTCAACTAGCACCACCCAGCCAGTCCCCTGATGGAGGGAGAAGTACTGTGGAAAAATACTATGTGAGTACATAGTTAAAGATGGGAATCAAAATACATATGTACAAGGAGACAGAAACAACCTTAATACTGGTATATCCTAACTTTTGAGTGCTTGACTTTGTCAGATGAACATTCTTTTAATGTAGTTTTTGTATGTAATCATAGACACAAAAGATACATTTTACCTCAGTACTTGCCACCTACTTAACCCTGGTGACACGTTAACTGCAATAATAACTGGAGGGTCACACCTTGTTACTTACATAGGCAGACGTGTACACCCAGCTGGGCCCCTTGGCCCCAGAAACTCATCTCCCCAGTGCAAAGGTGTCAACTTAAGTCAGGGGCGCAGCTGGCTGGAGCTGGGGGCAAGGGTCTGCTGGGTAGGGTGCTGGCCAGACTGCAGGGGCAAGAGGCTTCTGGCAGCTTGATTTCCACTAAAACCAGGCCCACAGTGTGCTCATTTGGTGCTGCAAGCAGAGGAATCCCTATGGTTCCCTAAATCTAACCTCACCTTGATGTCACTGCCTCATCCCTGTATTGAGTGATGCTCCCCTGCCACAAGCCTGGGGGAAGTAACTGCCTCACCCATGTGTCCAGAGCCTACAGAATCAAACCGTTTAGATCGGCAGAAATCAGGCTTTTCCAGTTTCCTGATTTTCATCAAAATCAACTGGATTCTGCCACTGATACTTAGAACATTCTCTGAAATTCCAGAGGGAACTGGAGGCCGTCTTCAAAAGTTATCACGCTGCAGCCAAGCTGAGTGCAAGGGCTCCCTTTACTAAGCCAATTAGCTCCTATGTAGGCAGAAGAAAAGGGAATCTTAAGAAGGGATCTAAAGGACAAGCTGGGACGGGGGTTGTTTTTAAACAGACTAGTTAAGGGAAAGTGTTCCCTGCATAAGGAGTGGTGTGGAAGATAGGGCAAAGGAGGAGAGGTGAACAGAAGGGGAAGGAGATTTGAGGCTGAGACTCCTGAGGAGACGGGGACCAAAATCAGTAAGTTACAAAAGCAGAGGAACAGGCAAGGACTAAGTGGGGGGAAGTGGGAGGCTAAAGGTGAGCACAAGAAGCTTGAATCTCATGCAGACAAGTGGTGAGAGCCAGCAGAGGGATTCAAGCGGGTTCGAGATGGTTAAAGTAATAGGCCAGGATGACTAAGGCACCTAGGCATCACACTACACTCATACAAGGAACTAATAATTCAAAACTCCGCTGCTAAGATTAAGGTTTGTGGTCTGGATGCAGAAATCAGTGGATGCAGTTCTCTGATCTGCATGACACAGGCCAGACTAGATGATCATAATGGTCACATCTTGCCTTATAATTGATGAATGAACAGCCAGGAGAACAATGTGGGTTTCAGGGATGCCATGGAGGGGATTATAGGAGCCAAGTTAGGAGATGGTGAGGGCCCAGAGGAGAGAGTGAACAGGATGGACAGAGATTAAAGTCAAGCTGTTACAGAGGAAGCTGCAGCATGATTTAGTCACTACCTGGGTGTGTGAGGTGTGGGAAAAGTTACAGATGACACCCAGGTAGCAGGCCTGATGGTGGTGTTCTGAACAGTGACAGACAAAGGGAAAGAGGAGACTTTGGTTGCTAGGGCCCAAATCCTCAAAGGTATTTAGGGTCCTAATTTCCATTGCAATCAATGGAAGTTAAGGAGTCTGAATACCACTGGGGATCTAGGCCTAGGAGAGCAGCAAGACATCCAGGAGGAAGATACACAGGACTGTAAGGCACCTCCTGGGTCATCACGTCCAGTCCTCTGGTATTGCAGGCTACCACGTCACATAATCAAGTGAAGCCTCTCTGTCAGGAAATTGAACCCTGTCTCCCGGATAACAGGCAGGGAGACTCACCACTATGCTAAAGGAAGGCATGACCAAGGAGGATACAGAGACAGATGGTGATGTAGGACTGGACAAGTAGGGCTGAGTCATCAGCGTAAAGATGGTCATTGAAGCCAGGTGAGTGGAGGAGATGACAAAGAAACGGTGTAGAGGGAAAAGACGAGAAGGCCAAGGACACCGCCCTGTGTGACCCCTCCTAGAAGTAGGCGAGAGAGAAGAAAATGGCAGAACTCGAGCTGACAGGGTATTTGTCAGCACATCTGGGTCTGTATTAGTTTCCCAAATGATAAAACACCAGGGAACAGGCTGAGAAACCTTTCATTGAGAAATCACTGCTTTAAATTCCGTACTGGGGAAGGATGACTAGAAATGACCATCTGACAACTGCTCTATGTTAGGGGACATATCCACATGACAGTTAGTCCCCTTAGTAGTTTTGCTGACCAGAAAAAAGAACCCCCAGATTCCATTTTTAGAGCTTTTTACTTACATCAGCTACAGGACAGGCACTGTCCTTGGCCTTCAGACACGTGCTGGACATACAACTCTGAAAGTGTTACCCTAAAGCACAAACCTTACAGAGCATCCACTGCACTTATTTCTTGGGATTAGCTCCAGCCACATGATAATGTTAACAGCAGTTCTATTAAGCAGCAGTTGCATGAGACCGTTGTGAATGTTGGGAGCAGTGTTTCCTGAGATCTTGGTCATTAATTCGCTTGGGACTAGCTGGGTAGTATTGTCATCATCAAAACTACAAAGACCCTTCAGGGCTAAAGCAGCTCCATTTGATATTCCACATCCCCTCATTCTGACAAGCCAGTGCCCATCAGTAACCAACCAGCCCATCACTCCAAGCTGCCAACAGAACAGAGTAGCTCAAGTCCCCTAGTTCCAAGAGAAGGGATAGGTTATGCAAGAGGCAGCTCCATCTGGATATCAGGCAGCAGGTTGCAGCTGGTGACGATGTCCATCTTGTCAGCCACAGCTTGCAAGTCATCCAGAACGAGGCGGATATTGTGCGAGGCATTGATGATGGCGCTCTGTGAGTTGCTAAGCTGTGCAGTGATGGTGCTGAGTTCCTTGGTGGCCATTTGATACACGTGCTTGATGGTGCTGCTGACATCGTAGTACAAGCGGGCATTGCTCTCAATCAGCTTCTGCTGCAGCAAGGTGCTATAGCGCCCCTCATGCTGGATACGAAGGGCAGGTTTCTCTTCTATTCCCATAGAAGCCCTTGGCTCCTCCTTCCTGATGACAATCAGGGGAGGCAGGTCCAGGTCAACTAGCTTAGACTTGACTTTGTGCTCACTTGGGCTCCCTTCTTCTTCGTCATCTGTCTCAGATGCTTCCCCGAGGACTTTCACACCAGAGAGGCTGGGGAAGGAGGCCTGAGGAACGGACGACAGATAAACTTCTTCATCTGAATCAGTCTCAGATGCTTCCCCTTGAACCACTGCTTTGTACTGGGGCGCTGCCATCCTTGGGCTTCAGCCACCTAAAGAAACAAAAGCAGCTCAGTCACAGCAACAGAGGGGAAACTGTGACAATGGAGAAGAGCCTGGGACAGCTCAGAAGGTGGATGGGTCCCAGGAGCCCGGAAGAAGCTGGCAAGTGGTTGTGAAGTTCCAGGAGGGAGCAGCTATGTGGGCCGTTAGCTGAAGTGCTACATGCCAGCAACAACCAGCCCAACAACCGCTGGATGGCAGGTACCCAGCCAGGAGAGAGGCGGTGAATGACCCCAAGTGGGGGGCAACACAGTAACAAAATAGAGACCACCAGTCCATGGCATGACGGACATCACTACAGGGCAGAATATGGCCATGGGCAAAGTCCCGGAAGCCCGTCATTCATTTCTCAGGGAGACACCCTCCCTCACTTCCCATAGACATCCCTTCCACCTCTCCCCCAAAGCCTCTTCCCCAGCCCCTCTGCCAGAAAGCACCCTGCTCCCCTACAGTGCCCTACCCCAACCCTCCAACCCACCCCCCTACTCCTCCACCCCTACTCTTAGAGCACCCCCACACTTCTCTCCACATCCAGAGCACCCCTCCCGCAAGAGCATCCCCACTCCCCCACCCCTCCCCAGAGCACCCCCACTCACCCCAACCCTCCCCCAGAGCACCCCTCACTCCCCTCCCCCCAAGCGCCCCCACTCCCCCCAACCCTCCCCCCAGAACGCCCCCACTCCCCTCCCCAGAGCGCCCCCACTCACCCCAACTCCCCTCCCCAGAGCGCCCCCCACTCACCCCAACTCTCCCCCCAGAGCGCCCCCCACTCCCCTCCCCCCGAGCGCCCCCCACTCCACCCCCCACTCCCCTCCCCCCGAGCGCCCCCACTCCACCCCCCACTCCCCTCCCCCCGAGCGCCCCCACTCACCCCAACTCTCCCCCCAAAGCACCCCCACTCCCCTCCCCAGAGCGCCCCCACTCACCCCAACCCTCCCCCCGAGCACCCTACTCCCCTCCCCCCGAGCACCCCCACTCCCCTCCCCCCGAGCGCCCCCACTCACCCCAACCCTCCCCCCAGAGCGGCCCCGACTCCCCTCCCCAGAGCGCCCCCACTGACCCCCAGGGCTCATCCCACCCATCCCGCTAGAGCGCCCGTGCTCACCCCACACTCCCCCCAAAGTCCCTCTAACAGCCCCCACACTCCGAGCCACCAGCCCAGCCCCCACCCGCTTCTCTTCGCTAGGCGCCGTCGCGGAGGCGGAACAGCGCGGACGGAGTCCAGGTCACATGATCAGTCACGTGGTGTCCAATCCCGGAAGTCGCGACTGCGGCTATGGCTGACTCGCTGCTGTTCCAGATGCTGCACATGGAGATGGCGCATGCGCTGTGTGGGGTGAGGGGAGGGAGGTGAGAGGGAACGGAGCTGGGGACGTGGCTCCGTGTCGGGCGCGAGCCGCTGCGCTGCGGGCGGGTGCGCTCCCGAGGGGCGGGGCTCCGTGCAGTGGCGGCGGGGCTCGGTGCCGGAGGCTGGGTGCAGTGGAGGGTGGGGCTGGGTGCAGTGAGGGCGGGGCTCGGTGCCGGAGGCTGGGTGCAGTGTGGGCGGGGCTCGGTGCCGGAGGCGGGGTGCAATGGAGGCGGGGCTCGGTGCCGGAGGCGGGGTGCAATGGAGGCGGGGCTCGGTGCCGGAGGCTGGGTGCAATGGAGGCGGGGCTCGGTGCCGGAGGCTGGGTGCAATGGAGGCGGGGCTCGGTGCCGGAGGCTGGGTGCAGTGGAGGCGGGGCTCGGTTCCGGAGGCTGGGTGCAGTGAGGGCGGGGCTCGGTGCCAGAGGCTGGGTGCAGTGCAGGGTGGGGCTGGGTGCAGTGAGGGCGGGGCTCGGTGCCAGAGGCTGGGTGCAGTGCAGGGTGGGGCTGGGTGCAGTGAGGGCGGGGCTCGGTGCCGGAGGCTGGGTGCAGTGCGGGCGGGGCTCGGTGCAATGGAGGCGGGGTGCAATGGAGGCGGGGCTCGGTGCCGGAGGCTGGGTGCAATGGAGGCGGGGCTCGGTGCCGGAGGCTGGGTGCAATGGAGGCGGGGCTCGGTGCCGGAGGCTGGGTGCAGTGGAGGCGGGGCTCGGTTCCGGAGGCTGGGCGCAGTGAGGGCGGGGCTCGGTGCCAGAGGCTGGGTGCAGTGCAGGGTGGGGCTGGGTGCAGTGAGGGCGGGGCTCGGTGCCAGAGGCTGGGTGCAGTGCAGGGTGGGGCTGGGTGCAGTGAGGGCGGGGCTCGGTGCCGGAGGCTGGGTGCAGTGCGGGCGGGGCTCGGTGCAATGGAGGCGGGGTGCAATGGAGGCGGGGCTCGGTGCCAGAGGCTGGGTGCAATGGAGGCGGGGCTCGGTGCCAGAGGCTGGGTGCAATGGAGGCGGGGCTCGGTGCCGGAGGCTGGGTGCAATGGAGGCGGGGCTCGGTGCCGGAGGCTGGGTGCAGTGAGGGCGGGGCTCGGTGCCAGAGGCTGGGTGCAGTGAGGGCGGGGCTCGGTGCCGGAGGCTGGGTGCAGTGCGGGCGGGGCTCGGTGCAATGGAGGCGGGGCGCAATGGAGGCGGGGCTCGGTGCTGGAGGCTGGGTGCAGTGCGGGCAGGGCTCACTGCCGGAGGCTGGGTGCAGTGAGGGTGGGGCTCTGTGCTGGAGGCTGGGTGCAGTGAGGGTGGGGCTCTGTGCCGGAGGTTGGGTGCAGTGAGGGCGGGGCTCTGTGCCAGAGGATGGGTGCAGGGCAGGGCTCTGTGCAGTGGCGGTGGGGCTCTGTGCCAGAGGTCCGGTGCAGTGCGGGGCGGGGCTCTGTGCCAGAGGCTCTGTGCCAGAGGATGGATGCAGTGAGGGGCGGGGCTCTGTGCAATGGGGCGGGGCTCTGTGCCAGGGGTGGGTGCAGTGAAGGGGGTGGGGCTCCGTGCCAAAGGCTGCGTGCAGTAGTCCGGCCTGTGCTGTATGGGAGGTCACACTACATGATCACATTCACAGTGGTCCCTTCTGGCCTTGGAATCGATGAAACTTCAGAGTGAGCAGCAGGTTCCCCCTACCCCACCCCACCATACCCCACTCTTCAGCGTCAACTTCACAGTGCTCCATCTTGCCCTGCTGCTCCCAGCTCAGAGACCTTCTCCCACACTTCTGAAGCCATGGAGGGGCTGCTAGGCCAGGCTAATCCCAGTGCCAGACGAATGGCTCACGTGCTCTGGCCTCATTCTGAGCCTTTTCATCTGTGGTGTTTGACAGGAACAGGAGAAAGGTCTCGGTGCGCTGGAGGGAGTGGGTTTCCGAGTGGGCCAAGGACTCTCGGAGAGGTGAGTGCAGAGTACCAGAGCACAGTCGGGGTGGGGTGGGAGATTCCTGGAGTGACAGTGGAGGAGGAAGCTTAACAGTTCGGCAGGAGCAACTCCCAGTACAAAGTGATGCCTGTGAACTGGGAGTGAATCAGAGTCTGAAATAGAGCCCGATGAGCACCAAGGAGGGAAGGCCTCAGGAGGGGCTGGGGACATGATAGGGGTCCTGAAGCTGGATTCATTTCTAATTTTGGCACTGTTTGCTCTGGGTTCCCCTTGCTTGTGCTGTCTGCCCTCCTGCAGTTCCTCCTGCCCACTGGGCAGCAGAGTAAGGTAGTGAGTCTGTTGGCTTAACTGATGGATGTTTTGGATGTTGGGCTAGGCTGGGGTGGCTGATTCCCTGGGGGATGTGTCCTAAAACCATGAGAGAGAGAGCACAAAGGAAGCACATATGTGATTTAAGAGCCTAAAGCTCATTGACTCAAATAGACGCAGAAAGTGAATGATATTTAGGCTCCTAAGTGACTTAGTTGTTTCTGAAAACGTTTAGCCCTTCTGTTTCCATGCTGTTGATCCGTTAAGTGGAAAGCACTTCCAAATGCAGGAGTGGCTTCAATCCCCCTTGCACGTGCTGAAGGGGCTCCCAGCTCCCTTCCTAGGCAGGGCTCCAAGCCCAGGCCTGAGTAAATCCAACTTCCCTTCCCATTTAGTGCTCAATCTCTTTTGACAAGATACAAGGAAAACAGGAAATGATGCAGCTAGAGCATCCATGGTTCTCAAATGATGGTTCTCAAAGCCGGTCCACCGCTTGTTCAGGGAAAGCCCCTGGCAGGCCGGACCGGTTTGTTTACCTGCCGCGTCCTCAGGTTCGCCTGATCGTGGCTCCCACTGGCCGCAGTTCACCGCTCCAGGCCAATGGGGGCTGCAGGAAGGGCGGCCAGCACATCCCTCCGCCCGCGCCGCTTCCCACAGCCCCCGTTGGCCTGGAGTGGCAAACCGTGATCGGTCAAACCTGCGGACGCGGCAGGTAAACAAACCGGCCCGGCCTGCCAGGGGCTTTCCCTGCACAAGCGGCAGACCGGCTTTGAGAACCACTGAGCTAGAGCCCCTGGGCAGTCTGCCAATTATCCTGTCAGCATTGCTTTGAGAGGTGACTCAGCTCCGGGTTTTCTCTAGTCCTGCTGCCTGATACTGTAGGACCCATTCAAAGAGACAATTAGCAGACTCAGCGATTTCCCCCTTCTGCTGAAGGTTGACAAAGGAGACTCCGTCATTCAAGGATGAGCTGGACGTCCTGAAATTCCTCTGCAAGGATCTGTGGATAACTGTCTTCAAGAAGCAGGTGGATAATCTGCGCACCAACCATCAGGTAAGAGCTGCGATGCTTTCCCCTGCTCCCAGGAAGACTGGATGCTCTCCCACAGTTTTGTCTTGGGCTTTGCAGGCTGCTCCCTAGGTGTCTCAGTGTCCCTGCTGCAGGATGCAGAGGGGTGAGGAGAAGCATTAATTCTCCCCAAAGTTGTTCTTGCACCTTAGCTTATTCCAAGAGGAGGGTGGAAAGAACAAGGCTGCTGCCTCAGTTAGTATCAAGAGGCCTGAGCAAACATTTGAGTCTGGCATTGTGGCTGAGGGGTGCGTGGCACACGCACAGCCTTATTTCCAGGAGAACAGAGCTCCTGAGCTGGGGACCCTGCACTAAGAATGCCCAGCCCTGGAGTTCCACCCTATTGTCCCCATTGTCCTGGGGAGAGAGGTGCTCACTGAAGTTGGCAGGTCCTAGCCCATTATAGCTCAGAGATTAATACAAGGACCATGAAGTGGATCCAGAACTGGATCAGAGTGTTCTGGAAGTCCTGTGCCTGTCCCTACTCTGGAACTGACCTGACTTAGATGCCGAGGTGCCATTTGCAGATCAGGGGTCCCTCTGAAGGCTGCCTCTGAGACAGCGAGTGCACTGATGAAGGGGCAGCTGGAGTACTCCCCCCACAGAGCAGCACTGGGATCATTTAGTGGAAGGAAGTGCTCTTCCTGCTGTGCTAGGATCGGGGGCTTGGCATTGGGTGAGCCTGTGGCAGTAGTGATGGATTTCTAGGCAATTGCTGATGGTCTCATGTGCTGTGCAGGGGGTATCCTGGTACCTGCTGTTCACACAGTCTGACTCTTGGTTTCATTTCTAATGGGCATAGTATTTGCGGCTCTGAGACCCAGCCATCTTGACTTATTTTGACTCCCAAACCCACAGAAATCTCATTCTGACAGGGAACCTACATGCTGCAAGACAATAACTTCCTCCTCCTAAGCCAGCTGTCCAATGGGAAGCAGTACCTGGAGGAGGCACCCAAGGTAAGCACAACAAGGGGACATCCTCCAGTAGAACCATCTCCTCCGGGTGCTTTAATCTCCTCCTTGTTTGTCGGGACCACAGGAAAGGTTGCACTGTGACCTCGGTCATCACGGCTAAAACCCTCTTCAGTGTTCAGATCCCCGATATAAAACCCAACAGATTACATTCCTCCAAAGCAGTCATGGACATGCTGTATGTTGGCTCTTGCCAGGCTTTGAAAGCTGTCTAGCAAGCCAAGCTGGAAGCTGAATCCGAACCAGGTAGTCCTTGTGGCTCCTTTTCTCCTGTGACTGACTGCCCCCCTCAAGCTCAGATAGCCCATATTAGGTTGTAAGATCTTTGGGGCAGGAACCAGACCTTTCTACCTCATCTGGGGGGCCTCAGCATACCTTTGATGTTCTAAAATAATAAACACAGCTGCATGGACTGTGACCTGGCCTGCTTTCCTGCGCTCTGGGTTCCAGGCCCTCTGGTGAAGTCCGTCACTCTTGTGCTTTGGACTTGGAGCTGGTGTAACTCTTGAAAGCCCATATAAGAGCTAATGGGATACTTGGATGCGTTAATGGCATGGGTGGTGTGTGAACCGCCCATGGGGCAGGCTAGCCTCCAGCCACTCTCCTTCTGCCTGAGGCCCTGCCCCTCCCCCGCCAGAGCCTAGAGCACCCCCACCACGGCCGCTGGCCCCCTAGCCCCAGGTCCCCTGAGCGCCCCCAATCCAGGAATGCTAAACAGGCAGCGCCCAGCCCCAGAGCACCAGGCGGACGGCCCCAGTGGCCCCCAGCCCTGAAGCGCCAAGCGGGCGGCCCCAGCGGCCCCCAGCTCCAGTGTGCCAGGCGGTGCAAGCACCGGCCCCAGTCGCCCCGAGTCCCAGCCATAGGCTGGCCCCCCCGAGCCACGGAGGAAGAGCGGGAACTGGAAGCAGGCAGGAGGGGGGCAAAGCATGGGCAGGGCCACGTTGGGCTGTTTGGGGAGGCTCAACCTCCTCTGGCCTGTGACACCCGCCGCCCATGATTAATGGGAGTAGTGAGTAGGAGCAGGAGGGTGATTTTCCCTCCGTAGAACGTTGATGAGACTGGTACTGAGATACTACATCCACTTCTGGGGTCCACATTTTAAAAAGGATGTTGGAAAAATTGGAGCGGGTGCAGAGAAGAGCTACCAGAATGACTGGTGAGAAACTAAAGAGTTCAGTCTCTTTAGTTTATCCAAAAGACAGTTACAGTTATGATTTACAAGTGCCTATGTGTGGAAGAGATTTCTGGCTTTTTAATCTAGCCAAGTGAGTTAGAACAAGTTCCGGTGACTGGAAGCTGAAATTAGATAAACTCAGAGTAGGAATAAGGCACAAATTTTTAACAGTCAGAGTAACCACTGGGAGAATTCTCCTAAGGGTGGTGCGGATTCTCCACCACTTGGAGTCTTTAAATTAAAATGGGACATCTTACAAAGAGACTCTGTTCTCAGCCATATGTTACGAGTTTGATGCAGGAATCAGTGGGGGAGATTATTTGGCCTGTGTTATGTAAGAGATCCGAGCAGATGATCTTAACTGTTATTTCTTGTCTTAAAACGTATGCATGAAATCCTGGGCCCGCTGAAGTCCCCCACTGAGTTGGGCAAGCCAGGATTTCACCAGAGGACTCCATGACTGTGATGATAATTCCCTATTGGTAGCCACTGGAGCAGTCTGCACGTAGAGAGAGTCACTCCCAGTGTAGCTAGTGAGTCCTAGCTCGATCCCCCTCTACCTAGGGCAAGTATTGCTGCTCCCCAAGGGGAGAACTGACCGGCTCTCTGCCTTTCCTGTAGTTTCTCGCCTTTACATGTGGCCTTGTGAAAGGAGCTCTCTCCAACCTGGGCTTTGACAGCACTGTGACGGCCGAGGTGCCGGGGATGCCCTCCAGTAAGTAGTTAGCCTCTGCGTGGGGAGAGGGAGCTGAGATCCAGTAGGCTGGGAGCAGGCTGCCAGCAAGCAGGGAACCTTAATCTATACTGGATATACCCCTCCCCCATCCCTGCTCTAGGGAAGAAGGGGGCCTGGGGAGCCTTGGGTCACAGTGTGACGTGCTGGGGCTTGCTCAGATGTTCCAGCCAGCTGATGTCTGTTCTGTGGCCCTGAATGGAACAAGGGAGACAGAAGGTTTGAGTCCAGTTCTTGGCAACGGGGTAGCCCATGACACAAAGCTGTCGTCACCATGTGGAGGAAGGTGCCCTGCTGCCACCTGTGTAGTACAGAATGGTGTGCCGGGGTGGGGGGGGAGGCCAACCTTCTCCCTGCCCAGTATTCACTTCAGAAAGGGACCCCTCCTAGCTGGCGCTCAGTGAGGGCCATGTGTCCAGGGAAAGAGAGGCCCAGGGAGTCGGATTTGGGCTCTTGGTTCAGTATTTGGTGGGGTTGCATGGATGAAGCCAGGACAGTGATTTCCCATGAGATCTCAGCCATGAGATCTCTCTAACCCAGCCCCATGCCATGGCAGCAGTTCCCTTTTTCTGTGTGTGTGGCACGCTCAGTGCTTTCTCTTTCTGCCAGGTAAATTTCAAGTGGTGATTCAGAAATCCTGACCTGGTGCTGGCAGCTGGGAATGGGTGGACGAGAGACAGTGGAGCAGCCTGCAGCCCTGTTTCAGTGGAGCTGGTTTTCTGCTTTCTGGGTACCAGGACGTCGTAGGTTTGCAATAAAGTGTTTTTGATTTCCATTCATCTATGCTGAACTCCCGTGTAACCAGCCAGCTTCCATCAGGTGTGGGGATGGCCTGACAGCCTAATGCTGGTATTCCAGTGCTACCACACAGAAGTGAATGAGCTCGAGCTGGTGGGGCGTGAAGAATATCCCTCCCTGTCGGAGGTGCAGTCGCAGAAAAGTGGTGGCAGTGACCTGAGGTTTTGGGAGTGATTCTCAGGTCTCTGGATGAGCAGGGATCCTCTTCTCTCCAGGAGGACAAATGGGTGGGCTCCGATGGGAGGTGGAACCATTTGTTCCTTTGTGATAGTGGGAGTGGCCCCATGATTGAATCATAGAATCATAGAATATAAGGGTTGGAAGGGACCCCAGAAGGTCATCTAGTCCAACCCCCTGCTCGAAGCAGGACCAATTCCCAGTTAAATCATTGGGGGTTTGGCTCTTGGGGGTTTGGCTCTTCCAGCCTGTGAGTTCTTGCTGGCCTTTGATTCTTGCTGCTTGCAGCCTGTGGAAGGGAGAGGGGCACAGAAAAATAGAGGATGCTCAGCATCCACCAGAGCTGTTTGGCGGTGCCACGGATCAGTTGTTTGGGGGAGGACGGAGAGCAGTAGGCAGGCGGGGGCCTCGGGGAAGGGATTGGAGTGGAGACAGGAAGGGCTGGAGTGGGGGCAGGGCCTCAGGGAAGGGGGCAGAGCGGGGGTGGGAAGAGGCAGAGCAAGGAGGGGGCCTAAGGGGAAGGGCCGGAGTGGGGGTGGGACCTCGGGGCAGACTGGGGGCTAAAGTAGCCCCGGGGGAAAATAAGTCAGTGCCTATGCCCCAGGCCCAGCAACCAGTGCTCCAATGCCCGTGGAGTCTGGCATGCAGGGACTGCAGCACCACCGTAGCGAGAGTGAAAGGCAGCCCTAAGTACCCTTGTCAGACGTCAGTGGCGGCCCTGGGCTCTCCCACTGCTCTTGTAGGGGAAATACCTTATGCGTGTTCTCTCTGGAGCTCTCTGCTGGGACAGCTTGTCAGCATCTGCAGGCCCTGAATGGTGGAGGTCAGTGTGGGTGCACAGTGGTCACCGGCAGACACAGGCCACTCTGGGCTACAGCCCCAGATAATTCCCTGTCCTCGTCGCTGCCTCTTGCCTGATTCCTCCACTGACACAACCTAGCCTCAGAGATGCCATGCTTCCAGTGAGGTACTGTGACGGAGTGGGGAGTATTGACCTGGGACTGTTGGGGGATATCAGGGTGTGACTTCACTTGTGGGATGATACATGAGCATGGGACCTGAGCCCAGGAGGGGGATGGGGCCAGGTGACACCTTCTGCCCTGGAAACTGGACAAAGGCTGGAGGAGGGGCCAGGGTGTGTGGCTGGAGGAGACTGCTGGAGGGGGTTTCAATTTGGAGCTGGCTGGGGAAACGGAGGGAGACCCAGGACAGGGGTCTAGGCTCCCTGCCACCCAAGATGGACCTGACTGAGGGGTCCTGTTGTCTGTACCTACAAGCTCTGTTTTGGACTGTGTTCCTGTCGTCTAATAAACCTTCTGTTTTACTGGCTGGCTGAGAGTTATGGTGAATCACGCCGGGGGGGGGGGGATGGTGCAGGGCCCTGACTCCCCCCCCACTCCGTGACAGGTACGTAGTGTGAACAGTAACGAATCCACAGAGACGCAAGAGGCAGCGGAGCAGAAGAGAGAGACTATCAGGAGCCCATGCAGGGCAGCCACACAAAGGGCTTGTTAATAGAACGGTTGTGCTGTGTAGGGCTGCTCAGAGCACAGCATTGCTCTGCGCCCCCTTTGCTGTCTCTGAGCTCCATGCTCACTCCTCCAGGCTCCTTCTCTTGCTTTCCCTACCCATCAGAATCCAGGCCGTGAGGTCTGATGAAAGCCCCAGCTTGGCACACTTTCCTAAGAGCCATTTGCACCCAGAAATGGTGATCTGAGAGGGTTTGAGCTTTCTGTAAATCCTGGATGTATTGCAGTATTGGTCTAATGAATCCCTAACAGCAATTTAAGTCCCTCACAGGACTCGGCCACTCGGAAACTTTTTGCATCTTTAGCGTGGCCCAGTAGCATCTGTCAGAGCTTCCCAAAGCAGGTTTGACCTCCAAATAATGGCAGGAAACGAAGAAGTCAGCAGTTACTTATCGTGGCTCCAAAGTGTCAAAAAGGGGCCTGAGCCCATGTGTGAGCGATTATACCCCATAACATTCCACATCTCCTGTTCACGAGCTGAAAACTTCGTTAACACAGAGCTACAGTTGCCTGTGGCTCATTCATGCCCTTCCAGAACACTGAGTCCAGCTGCACTCAAACTTCTGAAAACCAGGAAATACAAAGTAAAGATCCAACCCTAATTTGGATCTTTTTTTGGTGAGATTACAAGACTGATGGATAAAGATAACAGTGTTGCTTTAGTACACTTAGACTTCTGTAAGGCATTTGATGGGGTACCACTGTGACATTCTATACCTTGGAGGAGCTTCCTGTAACCCCATATTCCTCATTTACATATAATCATGATATTGCATATCAAGCATGCCATGTAAGGTATCAGAGGAGAGGTTATGATCTGCTGAAAATCATTTCTCTATCCATATATGTGTATCATTCATGCATATGAAGTTATGAGAATTGTGTTGTACGGTGGTCACTGAGACATGCTGGAAGTTGGGGAATCAGCCAGATATTAGCTCCCCAGAGGCAACGTCAGTTGACCTAACTACATCGCTCAGGGCTTTGAAAAATGTCACACCCTGTGTGAACTCCTACTTAGGTCAGTGGAAGAATTCTTGAAAGGCGGTAGCTATTTCGGTAGTTATAGAATTCGTCCGTGATGGAAAAAACCCTTCTATCTCTGTGATAAATGTCCACAGCTGTGCTGTTGTAATGCTTGTAGTGTAGGTACAGTATTCCCTAATTGTAAATGTGGAAACACACCCATTCCCGTGGGTTACCTCAAGGTTATGTTCTAGGCCCTACACTGTTTAACATTTTTATTAATGACTGGGAAGAAAACATAAAATCATCATTCATAAAGTTTGCAGGCAACACAAAATTGAGGGAGTGGTAAATAATGAAGAGGACAGCTCACTGAGACAGAGCGATCTGGATTGCTTGGTAAGCTGGGCGCAAGCAAACGATGTGTGTTTTAATATGGCTCAATGTAAATGTATACTGTGACGTTCCCCTCTGGTGTTATCTGGACCGGTGATCTCCTAGGCTACTCCAATCCTTGACTCTGGGAGCCAGCCTGACCCTGCTCTGCTGTGAGAACCCCCACTCCAGGGCTTTTCACACACAGCCTCTGGCATGTAAGCTGCTCCCAGCTACTTGCAACCAAATGACACTAGCCAATATCTCCGGTCCCAGACACAACCCTGGGAACCTCTGTCTTGCAGGGTCCAGTTATGCCCGCTGGACGCTGCACGTTTATTTAAGTTTGTCAATTTAACAAAGAAATTGATATGTACCGGGCTTGTTATCCCAAGGGGAGTCTCTGACACACTTCAGACCAAACGCACTGCTTCAGGTAGAATAAACAAAACCGATTTATTAGCGCTAAAGATAGATTTTAAGTGAATATAAGTCAAAGCATAACAAGTCAGATTTGGTCAAATGAAATAAAAGCAGAATGCTTTCTAAGATGATCTTAACACTTTCAGTGTCCTTAAAAACTTAGATGCTTCTCACCACAGGTTGGCTGGTTACTTTTCAGTCAGGCTCTCCCCTTTTATCCACATTTCAGGCGGTTGGTGGTGGTGGTATCTGTAGATGTAGGTGGAAGAAAGAGAGCATGATAAAATGTCTCTCCCTTTTATCATGTCCTTTCTTTCCTCTTGGCTTTTCCCCCCACCCCCTTCAGAGTCAGGTGGGCATTACCTCATCGCAGTCCCAAACTGCCCAAAGGAAGGGGGTGACTCCCTCGAGGGTCTAACACAGGGGTCTCAAACATGGGGCCTGCGGGGTTATTTCCTGCGGCCCACCAAGCTCCCTGCGCCCGCCCCCCGGAGTTATTTCCTGCGGCCTGCCAGGCTCCCCTCCCCCTGTTCCCCCTCCCCTCAGCGCGCTGTGTCCCCGCTCCTCTGCCTACCTGCAGGTGATTCCCGTCGCCAAACAGCTGTTTGGCGGTGCTTAGCACTTTCCAGGAGGGAGTGGGGAGGAGCAGGGAGCCGCGTGCTCGGGGGAGGAGGCAGGGAAGAGGTGGGGTGGGGATTTGGGGAAGGGGTTGGAATGGGGGCGGGGAAGGGGTGGGAAGAGGCGGGTCAGGGGTGGGGCCACATGGAAGGGGTGGAGTGGGGGGCGGGGGCAGCGCAGCGGGGGCGGGGGCGGGGGCAGTGATGCGGCCCTCAGGCCAACGTACTAGTTCTCATGTGGCCCTCATGGTGATTCGAGTTTGAGATCCCTGGTCTAACAGATTCTTTTCTTGCTGCCTGAGCCAGTGTCCATTGTTCCTGTGAGGCTGGGCTCCATTTGTCCCTGACGAGGTGTGAACTGCTTTCCTGTTCTTGGAGAGTTTTTGCATGGGCTTGCTTTAAGCCATGGGGATACATTTTCAGCCTCATAACTATATACATGAAATTATAACCTATAACCTCACTATAACATTACATTACTATAACACCCCCATAACAACCATGCGCAGTGTATCATGAGCCTTCCAAAGACACCCAGCATGACAAACTTTGCATTGGATCCCACACAATCATTTTATAAAGATGAACATAGGGGGTGTAGGGTGTGACCCCGAGGTACAGAGCATCACATATACATCTAGGAACAAAGAATGTCGGCCATACTTACATGATCGGGGACTCTACCCTGGGAAGCAGTGACTCTGAAAAAGATTTGTGGGTGGTGGCAGATAATCAGCTGAACATGAGCCACCAATGGGGCGCTCTGCCCAAAAGGGCTAACGCAATTCTTGGATGCATAAACCAGGGAATCTTGAGTAGGAGGAGAGAGGTAATTTTGTCTCTGTATTTCACACTGGTGCAACCGCTCCTGGAATCCTGTGTCCAGTTCTAGTGAGCACAGTTCACAAAGGACGTTGATAAATTGACAGGTTTCAGAGGAACAGCCGTGTTAGTCTGTATTCGCAAAAAGAAAAGGAGTACTTGTGGCACCTTAGAGACTAACCAATTTATTTGAGCATGAGCTTTCGTGAGCTACAGCTCACTTCATCAGATGTTTACCGTGGAAACTGCAGCAGACTTTATATACACACAGAGAATATGAAACAATACCTCCTCCCACCCCACTGTCCTGCTGGTAATAGCTTATCTAAAGTGATCAACAGGTGGGCCATTTCCAGCACAAATCCAGGTTTTCTCACCCTCCACCCCCCACACAAATTCACTCTCCTGCTGGTGCTAGCCCATCCAAAGTGACAACTCTTTACATAATCAAGTCGGGCTATTTCCTGCATAGATCAAGGTTTTCTCACATCCCCCCCACCCCCATACACACACAAACTCACTCTCCTGCTGGTAATAGCTCATCTAAACTGACCACTCTCCAAGTTTAAATCCAAGTTAAACTAGAACATCTGGGGGGGGGGGGTAGGAAAAAACAAGAAGAAACAGGCTACCTTGCATAATGACTTAGCCACTCCCAGTCTCTATTTAAGCCTAAATTAATAGTATCCAATTTGCAAATGAATTCCAATTCAGCAGTTTCTCGCTGGAGTCTGGATTTGAAGTTTTTTTGTTTTAAGATAGCGACCTTCATGTCTGTGATTGCGTGACCAGAGAGATTGAAGTGTTCTCCGACTGGTTTATGAATGTTATAATTCTTGACATCTGATTTGTGTCCATTTATTCTTTTACGTAGAGACTGTCCAGTTTGACCAATGTACATGGCAGAGGGGCATTGCTGGCACATGATGGCATATATCACATTGGTGGATGTGCAGGTGAACGAGCCTCTGATAGTGTGGCTGATGTTATTAGGCCCTGTGATGGTGTCCCCTGAATAGATATGTGGGCACAATTGGCAACGGGCTTTGTTGCAAGGATAAGTTCCTGGGTTAGTGGTTCTGTTGTGTGGTATGTGGTTGTTGGTGAGTATTTGCTTCAGGTTGCGGGGCTGTCTGTAGGCAAGGACTGGCCTGTCTCCCAAGACTTGTGAGAGTGTTGGGTCATCCTTTAGGATAGGTTGTAGATCCTTAATAATGCGTTGGAGGGGTTTTAGTTGGGGGCTGAAGGTGACCGCTAGTGGCGTTCTGTTGTTTTCTTTGTTAGGCCTGTCCTGTAGTAGGTAACTTCTGGGAACTCTTCTGGCTCTATCAGTCTGTTTCTTTACTTCTGCAGGTGGGTATTGTAGTTGTAAGAAAGCTTGACAGAGATCTTGTAGGTGTTTGTCTCTGTCTGAGGGGTTGGAGCAAATGCGGTTGTATCGCAGAGCTTGGCTGTAGACGATGGATCGTGTGGTGTGGTCAGGGTGAAAGCTGGAGGCATGCAGGTAGGAATAGCGGTCAGTAGGTTTCCGGTATAGGGTGGTGTTTATGTGACCATTGTTTATTAGCACTGTAGTGTCCAGGAAGTGGATCTCTTGTGTGGACTGGACCAGGCTGAGGTTGGTGGTGGGATGGAAATTGTTGAAATCGTGGTGGAATTCCTCAAGGGCTTCTTTTCCATGGGTCCAGATGATGAAGATGTCATCAATATAGCGCAAGTAGAGTAGGGGCTTTAGGGGACGAGAGCTGAGGAAGCGTTGTTCTAAATCAGCCATAAAAATGTTGGCATACTGTGGGGCCATGCGGGTACCCATAGCAGTGCCGCTGATCTGAAGGTATACATTGTCCCCAAATGTGAAATAGTTATGGGTAAGGACAAAGTCACAAAGTTCAGCCACCAGGTTAGCCGTGACATTATCGGGGATAGTGTTTTTGACGGCTTGTAGTCCATCTTTGTGTGGAATGTTGGTGTAGAGGGCTTCTACATCCATAGTGGCCAGGATGGTGTTATCAGGAAGATCACCGATGGATTGAAGTTTCCTCAGGAAGTCAGTGGTGTCTCGAAGGTAGCTGGGAGTGCTGGTAGCGTAGGGCCTGAGGAGGGAGTCTACATAGCCAGACAATCCTGCTGTCAGGGTGCCAATGCCTGAGATGATGGGGCGCCCAGGATTTCCAGGTTTATGGATCTTGGGTAGTAGATAGAATATCCCAGGTCGGGGTTCCAGGGGTGTGTCTGTGCGGATTTGATCTTGTGCTTTTTCAGGAAGTTTCTTGAGCAAATGCTGTAGTTGCTTTTGGTAACTCTCAGTGGGATCATAGGGTAATAGCCCTACTTGATTATGTAAAGAGTTGTCACTTTGGATGGGCTAGCACCAGCAGGAGAGTGAATTTGTATGGGGGGTGGAGGGTGAGAAAACCTGGATTTGTGCTGGAAATGGCCCACCTGTTGATCACTTTAGATAAGCTATTACCAGCAGGACAGTGGGGTGGGAGGAGGTATTGTTTCATATTCTCTGTGTGTATATAAAGTCTGCTGCAGTTTCCACGGTAAACATCTGATGAAGTGAGCTGTAGCTCACGAAAGCTCATGCTCAAATAAATTGGTTAGTCTCTAAGGTGCCACAAGTACTCCTTTTCTTTTTGTTGATAAATTGGGGAGTGACCATGCTCGTAGAGGTAACTGGAGACAGGCAGACTTTGCATAGTGCAACGGTGCTAATACTCTTGCTGTGGGGTAGGCTGGGTGTTCCTCCCCCTCCTTTTAAAGAATACTTCCAATGTTATCCGACTTCTCAGTGTGTTGGTGCTGTCAGGGTCAGGAGAGTGAACCCTGCCACGGCTTCATCCCATGGAAATTACAAGAAGTTGGAGGTTGGGGGAGAAGCCTGGTGTGTGTCTCTTCTCAAGGTTCCCTCCCATCCCCTACCGCATATAGTTCCCCCACCCACTTTGCTTGTCGTGGCTCCCGGGGCCATGGGCAGTGGGTATCAAAGGCAGGGGAAGGCTGGGTCTCCTCAAACTGCCTGCATGGCTCTGCCCACACTCCACCCCTAGGCCCCCTCCTGCTTCCCACCACAGCGCTTCTTCTTTGCCATGTGGCCAAGCCCCTGGCCAGCGGCACCAGAACCAGGGGGCAGGGGGCCATAGCCCTCCTGCTTTTTGAAAGTGGATGGGCCACTGAATGCATCCAATGATGTGAGCTGTAGCTCACGAAAGCTTATGCTCAAATAAATTGGTTAGTCTCTAAGGTGCCACAAGTCCTCCTTTTCTTTTTGCGAATACAGACTAACACACCTGCTACTCTGGGGCCTGACCCATCCACCTTTTGCTGAGGTGGACCCCACCCCCTTCCCTTCCTCTTCCCCCCAAGGCCCCACCCCCCGGACAGGCCAGCATGGAGCCCAGCTGGGAAGCCCGAGCAGCTGTGGGGAACTGCAGTGGACCCTCCGGTTGCCTGGGGTGGGGAGAGAGTTTGAGAGCAGGCCCCCCCCCCCGTGTCCCCGCCCGCCCAGAGGGTCTGTGATTCCACATCGGCTCCCCACTGCTGCCTGGCACCCGCACAGCTCTCCCCAACCTGGCTCCAGCCGGGGTGGGAGGGCCTCAGAGCCATGGAGCATGCAGGGAGCCTGGAGGCCGGGGGCTGCTCAGGCCCCTTGCACCGCAGGCAGGTGGAGGGTACGCCGCAGCTCCCTACAGCTGGCCAGCCAGCTCTTATCATGGCCAGACTGTGCTCCGTGGCTCCCTCCCACAGCCGGAGCTGGGTCGGGGAGAGCTGCGCGGGCAGCTGTGGGGAGCCTTGGTCCCTCCACCTGCCCTGAGCAGGGGATCTGGGACACGGTCAGGGGGCTGCTTTCGCCTCCACCTCAGGCGGGGGCCCCCAGCCCCCCACTTTTGGGAGGGCTCTGGTGCCCTGGTCCCAGGCTGGGGCAAGTGGGGGCCGGCCTGCAGCCAGGGACTCTGGGCGGCTGGAGCGGGTGCTCGCTCCGCCTTCCCGCCTGGTGCTCGGGGGCTGGGGTCCGTGGCACCCACCCACCTGGAGCTCCGGGCCTGGGGTCCGTGCTGGGCCCGGGGTCTGTGCTCAGCTGCCTACCTGCCCGGTGCTCTGGGCCTGGGAGGGGGCTGCACTGCCCGCCTGCCTGGTGCTCCAGGGTGGAGTGGGGGGCTCTGGGCTTTGGTGGGGTCGGGAGGGGCGAGGTCCTGGTCAGAAGGGGCGGGCCAGTCAGGGGCTAGCCTCCCCAAGCCCATGGTTCACCCGCCATCCAGGCCCCTGGCTCTTTCCGCTATTCTCTGTGCTGACTTCTGCCCCACCCAGGGTCATTCCCGGCAGCTGCCCCCTTCCCATGCTGCACCTAGAGGTGATGGGGATGACTGCAGGGGCCTCTTTCCCTTTTTTAAAGAATTCCCATCTGCATTGCATTCACATCCGCTCTCTTCTGCCCTCACAGGTTACACCCTGGGCTGGGGTAGGGCTCCGCTGGTCTCTCCGATCCCCTGTTTAGTGCTGTCACTGACTAGTTTTCACACTTCATGTCCTAGGCACCCCACCCTGTGCTGTGGTGTTGCTTTTCCACTCCCCACCCCACCACTGCCTCCCCACTGTGAGTTCAGTGTTTGTTTCCCCCACACTTCCCCTTCCTCCTAACATCTTAGCTGCTTCTCCTGCTCTTCTCCCCCCCCCCCCCCCCCCCCCAGCACTGAGATCAGTGCTGTCTGCCAGCTTCTACTGTCAAGGGCCCCGCTCTCAACCCGTTTCCATGATACAGTTGCACAATGCTTTTTGGAATCACAATGAGGTTTATCACTCTGTGGGACGCTGTGTTACCCGGCTTCTGTGTCTCCTTCCCTGTCTCAGTTTAATCAAGTCTGTGCTACGCCGGCAGTCCTCTGGAAGTGCCGGTTTTCTGCAGTTTTCCTGCCCACGCATGCCGTTTCTTTGATGAAGTGCTGTTTCTGTGCTGGTTTCCCGCCGTGGGATAACCGGTGAGTCGTGAGGCTAATCTGTGTTTGCTGGAAGGTTTGTTGGTGTATGCTGGGTGATATGCAGTCCTCTGTCTCCATTGTGACTGTCTTTTTGGGGACTGTTTAGTACAGTGGTTCTTAATCCCTGGGCAGCATCATGCCTCCCAGTGAGCACTCAGCTGCAGCTCAGCTGTGTGTTAAAAAAATTCAAAGTTTCCCGCTCCGGGGTCCAGAAGGAGGCAGGGCTGGCTGAGGGGGAGATGGTGCCATGCAGCCCAGCTGGAACGCTTTTGCCAGCAGGGAAGGTGAAGCAGCCCCCTGGGGCAGGAGACGAGCTCAGCAGTCCAACGCAGGTGGCCCTGCTGGGCAAGTGGGTCCTGAGGGAGTCCAGCCTGGGCAGGCCCTGCACCTGCTCCAGCTTAGCTGATTGTGCCGCTCCTGAGGGGCCAGAGCAATCCCTGGCCATGCTGCCAGCTCAGCCCAGCGGACACAGTCACCTCCCAGTGGGGCCGCTGAGTGTGTCCGGGGGGAAGGGTGCGGGAGAGTGGGTCTCTGAGAGGGTTTGTGGGGGGGGCTCTGGGCAGGAGGGGTTTGTGGGAGGTGCTGGGCAGTTGTGGTGGTGGGGCTGTGTGGGGGCTCTGGGCAGTCGGGGGGCTGTGGGAAGGGGGGCGCTGGGCATATGGGTCTGTGGGGACTCTTAGCGGGGGCACTGGCCATAGGGGACTGCAGTCGGGGGGGTGTCTCTAGGCAGGGGAGTACTGGACATAGGGAGTCAGGGAGCGCTGGGTGGGGGGGTCGGTGTGGTGCTTGGCATGGACCTGCCCCCGAGGAGAAGGGGCAGGCTGGCAGCGCAGGGCTGGGCAGACCAATGTGTGTCTGGCGCAGCGGTCCTCAACCTGCGTCCCACAATGGTAAACAGGTTGAGAACCACTGGTTTAGTGTCTGCGTGGCTGGAGGTACAGCTGCAAGGGATGATATTCCATATCACACTTCATTTCTCAGTGCAGAGCTGATTTAAAGACTTGTATCAGTGACCAGTTCTCTTCACTAGTTACCACTCTCCCAGTCTTTGTGTCATCTACAAGCTTCACCAGTGATGTTTTTATGTTTTCTTCCAGGTCATTGATAAAAACATAAATCACATAGGGCCAAGAACCAATCCTTGCAGGACCCCATTAGAAGCACACCCACTCGATGATTCCCCTATGACGAGACCTATATGTTAACCAGTTTTTAATCCATGTAATGTGTGCTGTGTTAATTTTATTAGAGAGACAAGATGGCTGAGGTAATATCTTTTTTTTGGATCAATTTCTGCTGGTGGGAGACAAGTTTTCAACTGTACACAGAGCTCTTCTTCAGGTCTGGGAACGGTACTCAGAGTGTCACTGTCACGGACTCACAGGACTTGTGCTCTTTCTCGGTTCCATAGGGTCCCTGGGAGGAGCCCCCCTTCAGAGTGACAGCCCTTCTCGGGGGTCCTTTAGCACACCTGTTTCTGGTTGTGGGCCACTCAGGGAGTCCACTCGCTCTGGACCCTGGGGCCTCTATGCCCAGAGGGAATAATGCAACCATGATCTCTAGCCTGCAGTGGCTCTCAGCCAGTGTAAAACAGGAGGGTTTATTGAGCATCTGAACCCAGCACAGGAAACTCTGCGGGCCCTCGGGCCTAGCTACCCTCAGCACAGTACATCTAGGTCTCTCCTGCATCCCGGGGGCCTCTGGCTGCTCTCTCTCCCCAGTCCAGCTGCTCCCTCCTTCCAGCCAACCATCCTATATTATCTCCTGCAACTGCTCCTCTGCTGTCCTTTGTCTTGGTCCCAGGTAAACAGATCACCTGGGCCTCCTCTCCTCCATCTTTTGTTTCCCCCTGGCTGGAACCAGCAAGTCAGGTCTGCAGGGTCCTCTCTCCTCAGCCCTTTGTCCTCCCAGTGGCCAGAACTGGCTGACTGCCAAGCTGGGATGGGCCACCTGGTCACTACGGTCCCCCATCTCCAGGCAGTTTTCCGGGGTCCCAACTGCCAGGCGAGGTCACACCTGGTCCCCTGCAACAAAAACTCCCTCTCCCACCACCTCATTACCCATGCAGCACACAGGGACACTGAGATCCACACAGTATTCATGCAAAACTCTTAAAAAAATTTCCCATTTTGTCATAGTCACAGCTAAATACAAGATGGAATAGATTGTTTAGCATAAGTGGGTAGCGCATATTTCAAAGGTGAAGTAGCCTCTCAGTACCTGTGCAGTCATTGGGAGGGGAACGCTTGGTGGGGAGGAGGGTTGGGGATTACACGTTGCTGTAATAAGCCATAAATTCAGTGTCTCTATTCAGTCCATGATTTTTAGTATCTAGCGAAGTTCTGAATTTAAGCTCCCAGGCTCGTCTTTTGACGGTGTTGTGCAGGTTTCCTTGGAGGAAGAGGACTGAGAGGTCAGCTGTGGCGTGATCGCTTGGTGAAAAGTGCCCACCCATGGGTGATACGGTGTTTTGTCAGGCTTTCAAACAACCCCCCACCCTCTCCAAACTCATCATCAGACAGGGTTGATTCAGGCCCTGGAACTCTAATCCAGTGGTTCTCAGCCAGGGGGGCACACACCCCTGGGGGTACGCAGAGGTCTTCCAGGGGGTACTCAAATCATCTAGATCAGCGTTTCTCAACCGGAAGGTCATGACACCAGGGGAGGTTACTGGGTGGGTGTAGGGAGTTCGCAAGTGCAGGGCTGGCATTAGGGGGTGGCAAGCAGGGTAACTGCCTGGGGCCCCATGCCATAGGGGGCCCCATGCCATAGGGGGCCCCATAAAGCTAAGTTACATGCTTTAGCCACGCCGCATGGGGCTCAGCCTTCAGACAAGGCTCACAAGTGAAAAACAGGCTCAAGTATCACAATGACATGTAAGTACGATATTGATATTCCAGTTGATTTATTTTATAATTATATGGTAAACATGAGGAAGTAAGCACCTTATCAGTAATAGTGTGCTGTGACACTTTGGTATTTTTATCTCTGATTTGTAAGCAAGTCGTTTCTAAGCGAGATAAAACTTGTGATATGCAAAGATAAATCAAACCCTGCTGAAAGGGGTATAGTAGTCTGGAAAGGTTGAGAACCACTGCTGTAATCTACAGTATCAGAAATGTATATAGACAAAAAAAGAGGCAATGAGAGAAGCCCTTCCCTCCCCCAAGCCCCGGAGTAAGACTTCCAAGTTTCTGTATGATGTGAGATTTGGTGGCTGAGATCTCCAGGCTCACCAGTGGAGCTGTTGAATGAAGATGATGAGAGGGCTGTGGAAAATGGAGGGCTGTGGAGTGGAGGGGAAGATGAGACTCAGCCCAGTGGATTGAGTCAAATAGTGAGAACTTAGTGGCCCAGGTGGGCCCATCAGTACTGCACGTAGGAGAGTGACACATCCCCCGCTATCTCTAGCTGGTCCACCTGGTTGGCAGGGATGCGGTGGACATAGTCAAACACATGCAGCCCATTCACCGAGACCTGGTAGCAGTTCCTCGTGTTCATTATCTCCATCTGGAAGAGAGAGAAGATTTACATTTGTGTGCCCTGACACCCAAGGATACAAGAACAACTGTTACACGGATAACACAAGGCCCAGGGGAGCCATCAGTTCATCATGCAGCACATTAGCCAAGAAGATAAAGTTGAAGCCAAGAAAACCTTCTCCTGACCTGCGTGTTTCAAAACCACAAATGTAACATTTTCTAACAGAGCTCCTGAAATAAACAGCAGCTGGCTTATCTCCAAGTTCACCCCTTGTATTACATGATCACAGAGTGTTTATTTCAAGCTCTTTTGATAGGGAACACAGTATGGCTAAGATAGCAACTCAAGCTCCACTTCCTCAGAAGTATCTTTAAAAGATTTGTTTTCAGCAGAAAGCTTACCTGCTTGGGAAAGGAGACGAATGGGGAGAGCAGATCAAAGTATATAAAATCATATTTTTAAAACCCACATTAAAAGAACATGAAGGTTGCAAATTCAAGCACTCAAAAATTAGGTGATGTAGGGATTAATATTGCCCAGCAACCTTAATTCATCTGCCTTGTGTGTGAGCATTATGGTACAGTCTTTAATTACATAAAATCATAGCGATGTAGGACTGGAAGGGACCTCAATAGGTCATCTAGTCCAGTCCCCTGCACTGAGATGGGATTGAGGATTATCTAGACTAGTGGTTCTCAACCCATGGCCTGCAGGCCACTTGCGGCCCAATCAGCACACAGCTGTGGCCCATGTGACATCCTCAGGACCATACATGTAGTATATATATTGCGTGGATGCAGCCCACATAACACATAGAGAGCAGCATATGTGGCCCACAATGGTAAATAGGTTGAGAATCACTGAACTAGACCTGGATAGGTGTTAGTCTCACCTGTTCTTAAAAACTTTCAATTGACACAGATTCCACAACCTCCTTAGGCAATTTATTCCAGTGCCTAACTACCCTGACAGTTAGGAAGTTTTTCCTAATATCCAACCTAAATCTTCCTTTCTGCAATTTAAGCCCATTACTTCTTATCCTGTCATCAGAGGTTAAGGGGAACAATTTACCATCATTCTCTTTATAACAACTTTTTATGTACTAGAAGACTGTTACCATGTCCCTGCTCAGTTTTCTCCAGACTAAACAAACTCAATTTTTTCAATGTTTCCTCATAGGTCATGTTTTCTAGACCTTTAATCATTTTTGTGGCTCTTCTCTGGATTTTGTTCACATCTTTCCTGAAGTGTGGTGCCCAGAACTGGACACAATACTCCAACTGAAGTTTTATCAGGGCTGAGTGGAATAATTACTTGTCATGTCTTCCTTATAACATCCCGGAATGATATTTGGCTTTTTTTTTTCCTTCCCATCAGTGTTACATTGTCGACTCATATGTAGTTTGTGATTCATTATAACCTCCAGATCCTTTTCTGCAGTACTCCTTCTTAGGCAGTTATTGCCCATTCTGTATTTGTGCAATTGATTATTTCTTCCAAAGTGCAGTACTTTGCATTTATCCGTATTGAATTTCATCCTATTTATTTCACACCATTTATCCAGATTGTCAAGAGCATTTTGAATTCTAATCCTCTCCTCCAAAGCACTTACAAACCCTCCCAGCTTGGAATCATCTGCAAACTTTATAAGTGTGTCTCTATGCCATTATCCAAATCATTTATGAAGATATTGAATAGAATCAGACCTAGGTCAGATCCTGTGGGACCCCACTTTATATGCCCTTCCAGCTTGATTGTGGACCATTGATCAGTATTCCCCGAGTACACTTTTCAAACCAGTTGTGCACCCACCTTATAATATGTTCATCTAGGCTATATTTCTCTTTGTTTATGAGGCCATGTGAGACAATATCAAAAGCCTTACTAAAATCAAGATATATCACATCTACCACTTGCCCCCATTCACAAGGCTTGTTACCCTGTCAAAGAAGGATGTTAGGTCGGTTTGACATGATTTGTTCTTGACGAATGCATGTTGACTGTTATTTATCACCTTATTATCTTCTAGGTTCTTACAAATTGATTGTTTTATTATTTGCTCCATTATCTTTCTGGGTATGGAACTTAGGCTGACTGGTCTATAATAACCTGGGTTGTCCTTATTTTCCTTTTTATAGCTAAGTACTGTATTTGTCCTTTTCCAAATCTCTGGGATCTCTCCCATCCTCCATGAGTTTTCAAAGATAATTGCTAATGGCTCAGATCTCTTCAGCCAGTTCCTAAAGTATTCTATGAATTATTTTGTCAGGCCCTGCTGACTTGAAGACATCTAACTTGACTAAGTAATTCTTAACGTGTTCTTTCCCTATTTTAGCCTCAGATCCTACCCCATTTACACTGATGTTCACTAGTCGTCCAATCACTGCTAACATTTTTGTTGAATACTGAAACAAAAAAGGCAAGTAATACTTCAGCCATTGCTGTGTTTTCTATTGTTATCTTTCCGTCCTCATTGAGTAATGGGCCTACTCTGTCCTTGGTCTTCCTCTTGCTTCTTGTGTATTTGTAAAATGTTTTCTTGTTACTCTTTATGTACCTAGCTAGTTTAATCTCATTTTGTGCCTTGGCCTTTCCAATTCTGTCCCTACATACTTGTGTTTGTTTTTGCTTGTTTGTTTATATCCATCCTTTGTAATTTGACCTAGTTTACACTTTTGTATGACTCTTTTTTGAGTTTTGGTCGTTGAAGAACTCCTGGTTAAGCCAGGGTGGCCTCTTGCCATACTTCCTATCTTTCCTATGCATTAGGATAGTTTGCTCTTGTGCCCTTGATAATGTCTCTTTTAAAAAGTGCCAACTCTTTTTCCCCTTAGAATTGCTTCCCATTGATCTTACCTACCAACTCCCTGAGTTTGCTAAAGTCTGCCTTTTTGAAGTCCATTGTCTGTATTCTGCTTTTTTCCCCTACTACCATTCCTTAGAATCAGGAACTCTTTATCATTTCATGATCACTTTCACCGATCTGCCTTCCACCTTCAAACGCTCAACCAATTCCTCCCTGTTTGTCAGAATCAAATCTAGACCAGCCTCTCCCCTAGTCACTTTCTCCATCTTCTGTAATAAAAAGTGCATTTCAAGAACTTGTTGGATGATCTGTGCCCTGCTGTATTATTTTCCCAACAAATGTCCTGTTAGTTGAGGTCTCCCATCACCACCAAGTCCTGGGCTTTGCATGATTTTGTGAGCTGTTTAAAAAAACCCTCATTCATCTCATCTTCCTGGTTAGGTGGCCTATCGTAGGCCTGTACCATGACTGCACCCTTGTTTTTTACCCCTTTTTATCCTTACCCAGCGGCTTTCAGCAGGTCTTTCTCCCACTTCTATCTCCACCTCAGTTAGAGTGTAGACATCTTTGATATGCAAGGCAACGCCTCCCCGCTTTTTTCCCTGCCTGTCATTGCTGAACAAGCTGAACTCTTCTATACCAATGTTCCAGGCATGTGAATTATCCCGCCAAGTATCTGTGATGCCAGTTATGTTGCAATTGAGATTATTCATTGGTATTTCTCGTTCTTCCTGCTTATTCCCCATACTTCTTACATTAGTATACAGACATCTAAGATGTTCATCGGGTTTCTCCTCTATATTCCCTCTTCTCTTCATTGTCCCTGCTGTGATTGCCCTTGTATAAGTAGGGGCATAGCGAGCAGATCGAGGGACGTGATCGTTCCCCTCTATTCGACATTGGTGAGGCCTCATCTGGAGTACTGTGTCCAGTTTTGGACCCCACACTTCAAGAAGGATGTGGATAAATTGGAGAGAGTCCAGCGAAGGGCAACAAAAATGATTAGGGGTCTGGAACACATGAGTTATGAGGAGAGGCTGAGGGAGCTGGGATTGTTTAACCTGCAGAAGAGAAGAATAAAGGGGGATTTGATAGCTGCTTTCAACTACCTGAAAGGGGGTTCCAAAGAGGATGGCTCTAGACTGTTCTCAATGGTAGCAGATGACAGAACGAGGAGTAATGGTCTGAAGTTGCAGTGGGGGAGGTTTAGATTGGATATTAGGAAAAACTTTTTCACTAAGAGGGTGGTGAAATACTGGAATGCATTACCTAGGGAGGTGGTAGAATCTCCTTCCTTAGAGGTTTTTAAGGTCAGGCTTGACAAAGCCCTGGCTGGGATGATTTAACTGGGATTTGGTCCTGCTTCGAGCAGGGGGTTGGACTAGATGACCTTCTGGGGTCCCTTCCAACCCTTATATTCTATGATTCTATGTCCCATAGTCTGACCCTTCACCCAAGTCTCCATGTTTTGGACTTACATGTGAGCTTTTGTCACCTGCCCCCATCAGACCTAGTTTAAAGCCGGCCTCAGTAAGTCAGCCAGTGTGTATCCGAAGATACTCTTCCCCTTCCTTGACAGATGGACCCCATCTCTGCTCAGCAGTCCTGCTCTTTGGAACAGCATCCCGTGGTCGAGGAAGTTGAAGCCCTCCTGGCAACATCATCCACGCAGCCCAGCATTCACCTCCAGAATGTGTCTGTCACTGCCTGGGCCCCTACCCTTGACTAAAAGGATCAATGAGAACATACCTGCCCCCTGCCCCAATTCCTTCTGCCTCACTTCCAGAGCCCTGTAGTCCACTGCTGACCTGCTCAGGGTCATACCTTGCAGTAAATCATTAGTGCCACATGGATGAGCAACACAGAGTAGTAGTCAGAGGGCCAGATGATCCTCGGCAATCCCTCTGTAACATCTCTGACACAGGCACCTGGCAGGCAGTACACCTCCCAGGATGCCAGGTCAAGACTGCAGATGGATGCCTCCGTCCCCCTTAAGAGGGAGTCACTGACCACCACCGCCACCCTTTGTTTCCTCTTGGGAGTGGTGGCTGTGATCCTGCTAGCCTCAGGAGTATATGGCTTCTCCTCCATCCATCATCCCTCATTGCTAGGGCAGCATACCCATTTTTTGATCTCTGTAGATGGTGTGTTGGGAGCAAGGGTGGAGCACTGCCTGCCATCAGAAGTAACCAGTAGCTGGATTCCTCCCTGTAAAGAAGCCGTTTCCTCCTCCCCTGGTGGTGCTAATGCAGTCCTCTCCAGCTGGATTGCTTCCTCAGCCTTGGAGGTCTCCATATGCATGTTTTCAATGAATTCCTTGTATGCACGGCTGCTCCTCAGCCTAGCCACCTCCTCCTGAAACTCTCCCACCTGCTTTCTGAGAGAGTCTCTCAGTAGGCATCTCTCACACTGGACGGTCCCCCAGTCTGGCTTTCTGTGATGGGCAAATGCAGGCCACAGCCTCTGAAAATCCGCACCAGGCCTGTGTAGAGGCATCTGTGGTTGGGTTCTGTCTGGACACAGGTGCGAGTGGAGGAGCCAGGGGCAGTGTGGGCATTGGTGCTATGGCCTTTCTGAATCATGCTGAGATGAATCAGGCTTGTGTAGTAAAGGTGGCTATTGTTTGCAGGACCCCGGCCTCATTCAGTGCACAGGATGGACGGTGTGTTGGGATGAATCAGGCTTGTGTAGTAAAGGTGGCTATTGTTTGCAGGACCCCGACCTCATTCAGTGCACAGGATGGACGGTGTGTTGGGATGAATCAGGTTTGTGTAGTAAAGGTGGCTATTGTTTGCAGGACCCCGGTCTCATTTGCTGCAGAAGTTAGAAGATATGTGGTGAATGAGGCAGGGTAATTGCAGGCAGAGGAAAGGATTTCCCATGGTTAGGGCAGTTGAATGCTGCCAGAGTTCCTGTGTGAGTCACTTAAATGAAAATATTCACTGGGGGGGGCAGTCATTGTGTGTTTCTCATTTTCTGGGTTCCCAACTTGAGATCATGGAGCCTGATTTGCAGAAGGGCTGAGCGTTTGTAACTGCAAGGGACATCAGTGGGAGTTACAATTGAGCATATGAGGTATTATACAAACGCTGAACACTCTGAGAAATCAGGACGCAGGTATCTCAAGTTAGGTGCCCCAAATCACTCTTGACAATACTGACTCTTTGTGCCTCGGTTCCCCATTTGTAAAAAGTGGATAATACTGTCTCACACCTGACAGAGGTGTCACTAATCTTTGTGTTGCCCTCAGATGTCACAGTAGTGAGTGTCATTGAAAAGCCCATGAGGAAATGGAATAATTCTATATGCCGTACAATGTTTAAGTGGGGTGTGGCAAATAAGGCAGGAGCCAATCGTTGAATGAGGAGGATAAAAAAGTCTTCAAATGTTGCCTCACTCCCTGAGCACAGTTCATCCTGTGCACTGAATGAGGCAGAGATCCTTTTGAAAAAATAGTCGTTAGTCGGTGTACTTGGCATTAAAGGCTGTACTGTGATGCACACCCACAAGGGGGCAGAGTTAAGGTTGCCTGGGGAATCTTACCTCTTGCATTTCTTAATTTTTGAGTGCTTGCAACTTTAACGCTCTTTTAATCTAGATACTTTTTAAATGTAACTTTTTGGTTTTTGCAAAAGCAAACAGCAAAACCTGAAACTTCATTACATGGAGCTGTATTGGTCCCCACGTGGGTCCTCAGTAGGGTTGGGACCTTTGGGCCCACAGCACAGACTGCAACTCCTCAAGCTGAGTAACTGGTAGCAAACAGTAGAAGGCTGTTATATGGACTGGTCACTAGATGGGGATGAGACACACTTTGCCTGTGCATTTCACAGCAATGTGTTGACCGTACAGGAATGGTGAGATTTTCAATCCTGATTTGTGTGCTCTGGTGCAGCAGTTCTCAACCAGCAGTCCAGGGGCCCCCAGGGTGGCTGTGAGCAGGTTTTGGGGGGGGGCTGCCAAGCAGGGCCAATGTTAGACTTGTTGCGGCCCAGGGCAGAAAGCTCAACCCCTGCTGTGTGGGGCTGAAGCCCAGGGCTTCCAGCCCTGCCACCGCTGAAGCCGAAGCCTGAGTAACTTGTTTTTGTGGGGATCCCTGTGGCATTTAGTGGGCGCTGGAACATTTTAAATAGTGGGGGTGCTGTCCACTCTCCCCCCCTCCCCAGAGCTGAGGCAAAGCCCCAGGCACGGGGAGGCAGCTGAGACACCGGGTATGTTGAGTGACAGCTGGGACCCCAGGAGTGCTGCAGCACCCCCCCCCCCGCCTTCGCACCCATTATTCCCGTACCTATGGTGGCTTGGGGCCCTGGGCAACTGCCCTACTTGCTCCCCCCTAATGCTGGCCCTGGCTTTTATATGCAGAAAACCAGTCGTTGTGGCACTGGTGGGTCGTGGAGTGTTTGTAGCATGTTGTGGCGGTGGGGTGGGGGGAGGGGACGGGTCCTCAGAAAGGAAAAGGTTGAGGACCCCTGCTCTAGAGGACACAGACACATCTGCTCTTGTGCTGCCTTTCTTGAGTCCTGTCCCTCTTGGCTTCTATCTGCCACTACACCACTTTAAAGGATGTGCTCTAGTTAAAGAGGAATTTTTGGGGGGGTAGTTCTCTAGCCCATGTTATACAGAAGGTCAGACTGGATGCTCACAGTTGTCCCTTCTGGCCTTGGAAGCTATCATAGAATCATAGGACTGGAAGGGACCTCGAGAGGTCACCTAGTCCAGAGCCCTGCACTCATGGCAGGACTATGTATTATCATCCCTGACAGGTGTTTGTCTAACTTGCTCTTAAAAATTTCCAATGATGGAGATTTCACAATCTCCCTAGGCAATTTATTCCAGTGGTTAACCACCCTGACAGTTAGGAATTTTATCTTAATGTCCAACCTAAACCTCCCTTGCTGCAATTTAAGCTCATTACTTCTTGTCCCAGCCTCAGAGATTAAGAAGAACAATTTTTCTTCCTCCTTGTAACACCCTTTTATATACTTGAAAACTGCTATCAGATCCCCTCTCAGCCTTCTCTTCTCCAGACTAAACAAACCCAATTTTTTCAATCTTCCTTCATAGGTCATGTTTTCTAGACCTTTAATCATTTTTGTTGCTCTTCTCTGGACTTTCTCCAATTTGTCCACATCTTTCCTGAAATGTGGCGCCCAAAACTGGACACAATACTCCAGTTGACACCGGCCGCTCCTTGGCATTTCCTGTTGGCTGGTTTAGGCAGCTGCCACTCAGCCCGCTGGCTTTTGTGGATCCCAGTCTTAGGCACCTAACTTTCCCCTGGCACTGTACGGGGAGCTGAATGCCCAGCTTGAGGCTGTGGATTCTTCTAGACAGCAGGGAACCTAAAAGTTGGGCTCAGCAGTGCAGTGCCTAAGTCCCCTTAGTCTCTAAGGTGCCCCTAGTATTCCTTTTCTTTTTGCGAATACAGACTAACACGGCTGCTACTCTGAAATAAGTCCCCTTTGTGGGTCTTGCCCTAGAGCTTCTCAGCAAAGTGGTCACAAGGATTCTTGAGCATGAGCAAAACAACCTATTTCTTCCAAGCTTCATTCTTGGAAATGGCTGAACTGTTTCTACTGAAACTTACCAAAAAAATCAGTCTGAAGCTCATACCTGGCTGGGGAAATTTCATCCTGAATTTCAGGCTAAGTTATAAGCAACTGAAAACAGGTTCTTGTAATGGAAAGTGTCAAGCAACCTTAATAATAAGTAAAGGAGGACTTGTGGCACCTTAGAGACTAACAAATTTATTTCAGCATAAGCTTTCATGAGTTCCAGCTCACTTCATCGGATGCTATAAAAATGAATGATCCAGAGCCAGAGCACAGGATCTTATCCCTGTCTCTTACAAGAATAGGGGGCTATTCCATGAAATTAAAGGAAATACTTTTTCACATTAGGCACAGTTAGACTGTAGGGCTCACTGCCACAGGCTTTCATTGAGGCCAAGAAATTAACAAGATTCCACACACACACAAATATAAAAATCTGGCATTCTACTAGTTAATTCTAACAGTTTTGACAGGGATAGAACACCTCATGCTGAGCCAATCTCTAATTAGTAGGCACTTGGCCATGTGAAAAACAACCAACTAATGGATCTTGACTGTTTCTGTATCTGTACAATTGCAATATGGGTGAACTTTAAATTCTCACACTCTGTCGGTGGCAAGACCCCCAAAGGGGAAAGGAAGATGGGAAAATATTTTGTTGGTCATGATGCAGTCTCAGCATGAAATGTCTCTGAAGGATTTAGTTCCACAGGGGCCTGTGGCTCTGTGGATTCCCAGTGGGCCTGATTCCCGACTGCACAGCACCCCAGCTGAAGCATGAAGCTGAGAACATGTTCCCGAGCGTGCCTCAGACAGCCGCCTTTGGGGCTCACCTGGAAAGCCTGTCCTGGCGCAAAAGGCAGGGTAGCACTGTGCCTCTCCTCTGAGCCCCACGTGCCATGCGTTTGAGTGTTCCTAACCAGCACCCTATCCTTCAGCCGTGGGTTGATGTGCAGGGCGATGTTGCCGGTCATGCTGTTTTTCAGATTGACATGAAAGCTATGAGGAGGGAGAAAGGGTTTGTTCAGAGCTTTTCACGACAAGGGCTCAGGGAGAAATGTACCAGGATGGTGCACACTGGAGAGTGGGACAGACCCATGTCCTGTAGCCAGGGCCACCTTCAACCCCCCCCCCAACCCCCCACCCCTCTCTGGGCATTGGAGCCCACACAACTTTGACCAGGAGTCCCTATGCCCAGCTCCTGGCAATTCCCCCCCCACCCCCACCCCAGACTTTCCCATCTGCCTTCAGCATCTTGTGACCAGACCACTCTGCTTGTGGAGAAGGAATATTAGGAAGGGGGATTGCATCCAGCTGGGCCTGGTGCTTAGCGTTTGCATCACAAATGAAGACAAAGGGTTTTGTTTGTCACATGCTGAGTGCAGCAACCCACCCCTTCCCCCCCATTTCTAAAGCATTCTTGCTTGGTGAGTCTCTCACCCATCCCACCTCTATCCCAGGCTGTAACCTATCAGCTGTGTTTGTGTGATGGTGGGTGAAAACCAGTCCATTCACATGGTCCCAAAGTCCCCATGTTCCCCTCCAGGCTGCATCAGAAACCTACCGGTTTGCATGGAAAGGCACGTTCCCCACAATGGTGATCTTGCGGGCCTGGGCGATATTCCCTGGGATGGCCACTTGGAATGGGACGACCTGAAAAGAATGCCCAAAATCTCATAGGCCACAGTCCTTTCCCACAGCACCCAAGTGTGGGGAGCCAGGGGAGGCTGTCATAACCACAGATTGGGGTTAAAGGCCTCGGGTAGGGGATGGAGTGGCTCAGGGGGAGGGGGCACCTCCATTCCTGCCAGGCCCTGGAAGGACAGCGCCGCTGGAGGGGGGTTGTTACTGGCTCTGTTGGTCAAGGATTGGTTGTGTCCCGACCAGCTTAGCTCTGCCACACCAGGCTCAGCGAGGTGCAGCCC
Organism: Caretta caretta; assembly: GCF_965140235.1. Taxonomy (NCBI): domain Eukaryota; kingdom Metazoa; phylum Chordata; order Testudines; family Cheloniidae; genus Caretta; species Caretta caretta. The sequence goes on from NC_134228.1 coordinate 7,580,678, forward strand.
CTACACAGCTGCCCTGGGGCAGAGGGCTAAGCAAGCAGCTGCCCCCACCTCGGGGCTGTGCTCCTGCTCCTGCCTTCCGTATGGAGCAGCTGATTCAGTCCCCATGTGCTTGCACAGACCCCGTTCCTCTGGTGCCACACCTGTGCAGGCCAGGCCAGCAGCACTCGCTGGGCAGCCCAGCGGCCTTTAGCTCCTATCGTCGTGAGCAACTGAGATGGGGGTTGAGGCTCTGGGCCAAGGCAGGAGTGATTCTGGGGGGCGGCTCCTGCTGAGATAAGCCGAAAAATCCTGACCCCGACCCGGCTCTCACTAGTTCCTTCTCGCTGTTTGGCTGGGTACTCACAGGGTTGGTCACAGTCACAGGAGTGTTGTGCTGAGGAGAGAAGTCACGAAGGCAGTCAGAACAGTCCCTCATACATCACCGTGTAACACCCCCCCAGTGCTGACTGGGGAGCGCCAGTGGCTAAGCCCCTGGCAGGAGGCTCTGGTGTGGGGACTGCACCAGGCCTTCCCTGTTCTTTGACAGGCCGTTGGCAAGGGCACTAGGCACAAACCTACCCGGCCTGTGTTTCCTCCTATCTCTCTGCAGGGCGCAGGGAATGCCATGTGGGTTCCTCCTTAAAATAAAGGCCACAGAGCTCTTTTCTCCCCAGAAGGGAGTCAGTGTCTGCTGCTCAGGACTCATGAGCACCCCTACAATAACAACCCAGCGCTCTTGTCCTGAGCAGCCCGGGCATTCCCGCTGCCAGTGGGCATGGGAGTCAGGGCAAGGCAGACCAGTGACCCACGAGGACTACATCAGGCAGCTGTGAATGCCAGCTGCCATCTCCGTGGAGCTGGCCACAGCTGGCTCCCAGTATGTGCCTCTGGGCCCTTGGGTGAACCCCCGCCCAGCTCTCAGCATTGTCACCATTCCCAGAAATGCTCTCAGTAGCATTCAGCTTGTGAACTTTACAGTCGGGCACACTTCTCGCCTATGCTCGCTGCATCCAGTCTGCACTCTAGGTCATCTCCTGAGCATAGCTTCCCCTGGGCCCTGAACTCACCTTTGACAGGAGCTTCCCCAGCCTCTGTAGCAGCTTTGACTAAGAACAACCCATAAAACCTGCCACCTTCCTTGCCAGCAATAATGCCTTGAAGGAGCCCAAAATCAGGAAAGCAAGGAAACAAACAGCAATTTACAGGCACGTTTGTGAGAGATCAAATGCAATGGAGAAGATGGATAAAAAAGAAACCTTAGAAGAGCCCAGCTTCTCCTGCTCCCCAGGGACTGAAACTGCCCCCAGATCTGCTGGGAATCATAGTGCCTCCAGGACGGGGCATCCCAGGCAGCCAACATGCCCTTTCTCCTGCCAGTATGACCCACCTCTGCCAGGGAGGGGTCATCACTCCTGATCAGAGAGGCGTTCAGCATCTGTGGCCCATTTGAGTCTTTGACTCTCTGTCAAGGGACTGTGGTGAGGGGGCACCTGCCACCAGGAACTGAACTGAGACCCATCAAACTCATTGCACTGCTGGGAGCTTGAGGAGGAGCTATTCTTCTTTCAAGAGGTTTGGAATGGAGCAAGATGCCGGGCCGTGGGTTTGGCATGAACAATAAAAGGGAAAGAGCAGACCTGAAGGTCAAGGGGTGATGGAATGGCAGGTAAGGGCAGCCTGGGGAAGGGAAGGAGTGTGCTTGGTGCCCTGGAGCTAGCTGGGGGCAGATGCAGCCAGGCAGGGGGCTGAGACATCCCAGGAAGGAAGCCTGGTGACCCCACTGCAATAAAAGCCAGGAGAGGAAACCCACTGCGGATAAAAGAAAGCACAAGACCAATAATGGAAGTGGTGGGCAGGAAGCGCGTTAAATAACTAGCAGCTCCTCCTCCTCTGTGTACCCAAGAGGAAAGTGTGCCTTGTGGGGAGTTGCACAGAAATAACAACTGGGCTGATCCACCGCAAAGTATCAACTAATCAGTGGAGCTGTGACAGCTGGGGATTTCACCGACAGACCAGGCAGCAGGGAACATCAGGAATACCAATGCCACCATCCCAGCACTGGGCTAAAACAGACCCACAGAACAAGTTACAGGTTGGGAGTGAATAAAAACTGCCTGGCAGAGAACAGGCAGCAAAGAGAAGACAGGGATCAGTATTCCATGAGCTTAATACTGATGTGTAGGAGAGGCAAATTCCCTCTGGATTCACAGGCACAGATAAGCACAAATGAGAGATCCAGCGTGAACTGTGCAGCATAGATGGGGCTCAGTGAATCTAGATCTCCCACCTGAGGGACAGAATAATCACAGTGCTTATAATTTGGGAGAGGGCAGCCGTGCAGAGAGAGAGAGAGAGACCTGGGGTTTAAACTGAGACACCTACTAAAATGCAACCGTGACACCTTTACAATGGATCGAAGGAAGCACACTTTTACCCAGCAGCTAATCAGTGTGTGGAATTCACCGCTGCAGGACAGCACAGAAATCAGAGAGGAAAGAGTTGCATGCTGGGTCCTTCTGGACGGTCTAGGAACACAGGGCTGGAAGCGGCTGCCTGGGTCATGGAGTCCAGTCCCTGCTTTCACAGGCAACCCCATCATCTAATCCCACTTATGTATTTATCAAGCTCCATCTTAAAACCAGCTAGGTTTCTTGCCCCCATGACTACTTTGGAGGGCTGGTCCAGAACCTCCCTCCTCTGATGGGTAGCCGATTCAAGGGCTTAGGCTGGTCCTGTTTTAATTAGCTCAGACAATGGCCCTTTCCCTGGGAAACTTTCACAGTTTAGTAAAATTCATTATTCCAAAACACTTCCTGCTATTTACCCCACTTTCATTTGCTCAGTTTCATTCCCTTACTCCTGAGTCTACCCCCTTTGCGCCCCCCTAAACTAGTCCTCTTTCTCCCTGGTGTCTGTACCCTTCACACCTGTCCTATGACTCACCATGCGATCCATCTACGTGGACTGTTCACTCCAGGCTAGAGCCACAAAGGACAGTACTGCCTAACTGCTTCTTTAAGTGCTCAACCCTTACAGAAAGGTGCAGTGGGTGAGTGGTTAAGGTGCTTGGCTACACCCCTGAAGGGAACGGTGCCCTCCTGTTCACCCACCTGTTCAAGGGGTACCTGATCCATCAGGTTAGGGCAGTCAAAGGTGGTCAGATGTGATCTGGCCACATCACTCCTTTGTGTATCATTGGCCACGAAACTGCCCTGTCATTGGAGTGGGTAATGCTCGCTCAGGTAGAGGTACCCGCACTAGCTCTGAGCGAGCTTGGTGTCACCCAGCCTGTATCACCTGTGGGCTTGCTTCAGTAGGAGTGCGCGGAGCGTGCCTAGCCCCCCCAAAAGATGGCCGGGACTGTGCTCCAGTCCTAAAAAACGGTGCTGGAAGGGAGGGTGCGGCAGGTGGTGGCAGCGGCCGCAGCAGGGGGACCCCTCGCTGCTCAGCTCAGCTGCTATCAACAGGGAAGGAGTGATGCTAGGGTGATGGAATACCCTGCCCAGCAGTCCCTTGCAGGAGAGGGCTGAGCACCACCCAGTCTGCTAGGCTGCCAGGGCAGGGCAGAGGCCAGGTGCCAGGAACAAGCAGGTTCCAGGCTTGGTTCCTTGCTACTGGGGGTCAGTGCTGCTCAGGGGCTCCTGGCGGGCTTGGGGGTGTCTCTCCGAGGCAGCTGGCTCCAGGCTGGGGAAGGGCAAGTCAATCACATGCTCTGGTGCCCGCCCCAGTGCCAAGACCAGCCACTTCAATGATAAATCCCCATCGCCCCATATAAGCTTGGCAAAACAAGTGGGTCCCGCTGGCAGCTGAGGGGTTGGCTCTGCACAGGTATTGCCCGTCTGGCTGAATGACTGTGAGAGAGAACAATAGGCTCACAGACTGACGGACAACCAGTCCTCCCGGCCTCTGTGGGTCAAGTGACAGGACTGGAACGCTGGGCCAGCTCCCCAGAAGAGCACGGGACCAGCGTTCCTGTACGACTTGAGCGCTGGCTGGACGGTGTGTCCTGTTATGCTCCAGCGGGGAGCTGCGTGTGTCAGTGGAACTCGAGTTAGGGGCACCGCTGGCGTGATATCCTGATTTTGCAGTGGAGACAAGCCCTTCGTCTCTAGCTATCTTTACACCTTGCCTGTGTTTGGGGCAGAGGCAGAGAGTAGAACAGAAGCAGGTGATGGGACTAAATGATACTGATGTCTCTCCTGTCATGGAACAGTCTGGAAAATAAATGCCATGTGATCTCCCACAGCAACATCTCAACAAAAAAAGAACTGACTTTACGACTACCTAAAGTGCTGGACGGACATCAGCAGCCGGGGACCTAACTGCAGGAGGGATGGGATGAAACTGAGCAAAGGAGCGTTCCGGTTGAATAGCAGCCAATCTTTGCTAGCCTACTGAACCGCTCCCAAGGAAAGGAGGCCCGATTCAATGGTAGCTTGCTTTTGTGACTTATAAAAGAGGCTCAGGACACCCCTCCGCTACGGTAGAACCCCAGTGCCACTCGTGGCAATCTTTCTTCTGCCAGAGGAATGACAAGACAGTGCAGCCTTCCAGCCACTTACCAGCCAGAACATTATTTCCCTTGCCCCAATTACCTTCAATGTGCAACCTCTTAAAAATCCTGTTCTTCTCCTCTCCATTGAATTCCCCCTTTCACACACTGGCAGAGTGGGCAGACTTAGGGTCTGGCTACACGGCAGCTGGAGGTGTAATTTCCAGCTTGGATGGATGCGCACGCAGGCTAGCTGGCGTTAGCATGCTAAAAATAGCAGTGTAGCTAGCTGCAGCCATGCAGGGGTCAGCATGAGCTAACTACCAGAGTACAGTCCTATCTGAGACCCCGGGCTACCCCATGACACCACCTGTGCCACCATGGCTCCATGGCTGCGTTTAGCATGTTAGCATGAGTTTGTCCACCCAAACCAGAAAGTACACCACCAGCTGCTGTGTCAATGTCCCCTGTGACACACATTTGCTGGATTTGCTCAAGCCAGGCATTGCTTCCCCCAGACACCCACTGAGAACGAGGGACATTGCTGGGTCTTTGGATAGCTGGCTCCTAAGAGAACTCACTGCCCTTCCACTGACTTTCAAACGGCCCTGGAGAGAGCTGCTCTCAGCGTTTCACTAGAGAGCAGAGAATGAGGTCACAGACACACTGCATTGGGCTGTGCCCCATACCAAGGCAGCTGACACCTGTCCTGGGAAGTTCTTCCCTTTCTTCCCCTGCAAAGACAGAAGACAGATTTCACAATTCAGTCTCTCAGGCACTTCAGCTTGTTATTTTATTCCCACTCTCACCTTTACCTGAGTGTGGGCCCTGCTCCATGAACACACTCGGGGGAACCTGGGACCCTTATTGGTTCAGCTGTCTCTGTAGCCGTGAGGCTGATGCTTCCAGCTGTTTCTTCTCCAGAATCAAACAGGTCTTTTCCATCTTTAATTTCTGAGATCCCACCACTCTTGATTTTGACCCAATAGAGTCAGAGAGGTTCTCAGCACCTCTTGGTTTGTGTTTCTTTGCTCTTTCACAATGCCTTTTATCTTACTCCGAGCATATTGCCTCCTGCACATCCAACCCCTGAGTAACAAATGGGGATAGATCTAAGGTCATTTCCTTATCTTTCTTTTCCATTCATTGCTTTATCCTGTTCTGTTCCGCCCAGTGTTCTTCCCTGGGTTGCATTCTCTAGTCTGTGCTATACAGGAGATCAGACTAGATAATACTCGTAATGGTCCCTTATGGCCTTAAAAATTTGTGAAACTATGAATCTTCCCAATTTTGCTCTGCAGAAATGCAGAGTTTGTCTTCCCTTCAGCTGTCCTCCCTCAGGGCTGAAATGGAATTCAGCCTAACCAGAGTTTGATACAGGTTAAGCAAAATGTTTTTGAAAAACAAGAACTGGCCCAGATCTTTAGAAAAATAATGAACCATCCTGGAGGCTCCATTAATGAATGTTCCCCTATGAAGGTGTCCCTGGTGTCACCTAAATCACTCCCTGCCTGATTCTCTTTGATAGGTCTTGATGTATATAGCAGCTTATCATCTTGGATTGGACTGTTGGGCCATCTAGTCTGACATCCTGCCCCTAGCCAGGGGCCAGTACATGTTGCTACAGAGCAAGGCAAAAATCCTCAACTATGCACTTAGCCAAGTGTAAAATGCTCCACATGGACCTTCCTGATGCCTGCAAATAATCAGATCAACCTTTGCTCTGAAACATGAGATGTACTTATCCCCAGCAGATGCAATCAACATTGTTAGTACAAGAAGACAATAATGTCTAATGGTTAAAGCAGGGCTGGGCGGAGTAGAGGCATAGCACGCAGAAGTAGCTAGCTCCAGAAATGGCTTACATGTGAAATCCATGTAGCATGCTGCACTGTTTGAACCAATGGGGCTCCAGCCAAATTGAACCCTGAGCAATGTTGTACAGAAAGGAGCCCAGAAATGACCAGTGCACTGTGGGATATGAGTGGGAGGACTGAAGGAATATAGGTAATGCAAGATGGCACTTAATAGAAAAATAATAAGTTAGTTAGGTTAGTAACTAGTTATAATTAGCTTTGCTGTTGTTAGGCCAATTCAAGTTGTTTTTGTGAGGTTAAAGAAGGTTGCTTTTGTGTTCGTTTAAACCATACAAAACCAGTTTAAGCTGGCTAAAACCACTAGAAGGAAGTCAACGAATGGCTACGCAGGTGGTGTCGGAGAGAAGGCTTTGGATTCTTTGACCATGGGATGGTGTTCCAATAAGGAGGAGTGCTGGGCAGAGACGGGCTCCACCTAACGAAGAGAGGGAAGAGCATCTTCGCAAGCAGGCTGGCTAACCTAGTGAGGAGGGCTTTAAACTAGGTTCACCGGGGGAAGGAGACCAAAGCCCTGAGGTAAGTAGGGAAGTGGGATACCGGGAGGAAGCACGAGCAGGAGCGCGTGAGAGGGGAGGGCTCCTGCCTCATACTGAGAAAGAGTATGGGGATCAGCGGGTTATCTCAAGTGCCTATTCACAAATGCATGAAGCCTGGGAAACAAGCAGGGAGAACTGGAAGTCCTGGCAAAGACAAGGAATTATGATGTGATTGGAATAACAGAGACTTGGTGGGATAACTCACATGACTAGAGTACTGTTATGGATGGATATAAGCTGTTCAGAAAGGACAGGCAGGGCAGAAAAGGTGGGGGAGTTGCACTGTATGTAAGGGAGCAGTATGACTGCTCAGAGCTCAAGTATGAAACTGCAGAAAAACCTGAGAGTCTCTGGATTAAGTTTAGAAGTGTGAGCAACAAGGGTGATGTCATGGTGGGAGTCTACTATAGACCACTGGACCAGGGGGATGAGGTGGACGAGGCTTTCTTCCGGCAACTCACAGAAGTTACTAGATCGCAGGCCCTGGTTCTCATGGGAGACTTCAATCACCCTGATATCTGCTGGGAGAGCAATACAGCGGTGCACAGACAATCCAGGAAGTTTTTGGAAAATGTAGGGGACAATTTCCTGCTGCAAGTGCTGGAGGAACCAACTAGGGGCAGAGCTGCTCTTGACCTGCTGCTCACAAACCGGGAAGAATTAGTAAGGGAAGCAAAAGTGGATGGGAACCTGGGAGGCAGTGACCATGAGATGGTCGAGTTCAGGATCCTAACACAAGGACGAAAGGAGAGCAGCAGAATACAGACCCTGGACTTCAGAAAAGCAGACTTTGACTCCCTCAGGGAACTGATGGGCAGGATCCCCTGGGAGGATAACATGAGGGGGAAAGGAGTCCAGGAGAGCTGGCTGTATTTTAAAGAATCCTTATTGGGGTTACAGGGACAAACCATCCTGATGTGTAGAAAGAATAGTAAATATGGCAGGCGACCAGCTTGGCTTAACAGTGAAATCCTTGCTGATCTTAAATACAAAAAAGAAGCTTACAAGAAGTGGAAGATTGGACAAATGACCAGGGATGAGTATAAAAATATTGCTCGGGCATCCAGGAGTGAAATCAGGAAGGCCAAATCACACCTGGAGGTGCATCTAGCAAGAGATGTTAAGAGTAACAAGAAGGGTTTCTTCAGGTATGTTAGCAACAAGAAGAAAGTCAAGGAAAGTGTGGGCCCCTTACTGAATGAGGGAGGCAACCGAGTGACAGAGGATGTGGAAAAAGCTAAAGTACTCAATGCTTTTTTTGCCTCTGTCTTCACGAACAAGGTCAGCTCCCAGACTACTGCACTGGGCAGCACAGCATGGGGAGGAGGTGACCAGCCCTCTGTGGAGAAAGAAGTAGTTCGGGACTATTTAGAAAAGTTGGACGAGCACAAGTCCATGGGGCCGAATGCGTTGCACCAAGAGTGCTAAAGGAGTTGGCGGATGTGATTGCAGAGCCATTGGTCAGTATCTTTGAAAACTCATGGCGATTGGGGAAAGTCCTGGACAACTGGACAGCGGAGGGCAACAAAAATGATTAGGGGACTGGAACACATGACTTTTGAGGAGAGGCTGAGGGAACTTGGGATGTTTAGTTGTAGCCAGCCAGCCAGCCCCCCCCCCCCTCCCCTCAGACCAGCATTGCTGGAAACACAGGAGGAAGCCGGAACAGGGCACTTAACATATATTCCAGCACAGCCTTTGAAGCTGTGAAAAGCACAGGTGTGCTGCTACAATGTGCCTCTGGGAACATATACAACGATTAAGCTCACAGCAGGCAGAGGCCCTGTGACAGACATGGCTCTTAGCCCCGATTAAGTAGCGTGATGCACACACACCAACATCCTAGGTGGGAAAATATTTACCCTGATAAAAGAAATGTCCAGTAGTCGAAACTTATTGTTTCTCTCCCTTGCAAGTGTAAACTACTCTTGCGAGAGCTGGCGTCACCCAGACAGACCAGCCTCAATTTGGCATAAGAAAGGAGAAAGAGAATAAAGGAGTACAGAGGTATAAGTAGGGGACCTACAGCACCATGATTTTTGAGTGCTTTTCACTATCTATCTGCTGGTCAGATAAGTGACAGCCTCCCAAGGCTTCTGCAGCTAAGAGGGTCCCTAAGCCTTGTCCCTTATTCGTCTTTCCGCGGAATTGAGTGACCGATCCTGGCTTGGCACCGCTGGAATCGAGAGATCCAAGGAGGGTAAGAAGCACCCACACCTGATCTCCTATCTTTAGTGAACACATATTTTGAAATAGAGCTCTATACTTTTCTTTCTTTGGGATTGTGGCTTCAGTTTTGTAACTTGTTTGTGTGTGTAACATCTCTACATTTAAATAAGTAGGCACTAGCAATTTTGTAACCACATGATTAGAATCTAGCTTAATAAATTTTGGTAACCATTTGTGCATAAGCCTGACTTGTTTTCTCTGGTTTACTGTAAAGCAGCCAACACAATTAAAGAACCTCAGCCGTTTTGGCTCTAAAGCCTGGCCATTAGGTGAGAGTACTAAGAGCCTAGCGTTGAGTTGTGCCGCCTCCACGGGGCAAACTCTTGGGGCACCTGTCAGTCAATCCTGGCTGCCCGCTGCGAAGGAGCTCTGAGCTCTAGCAGTTAAAGTCACGGGTGTGGAGAGGCTCTTAGTGCTGCCATTGGGGCACCTGTCAGTCAGTATTGACTGCCCGCTGCGAAGGAGCTCTGAGCTCTAGCAGTTAAAGTCACGGGTGGTTAGGACCTTGGGGCATCCGTCAGCCTAGCCCGGGCTGCCCGCTGCGAAGGGACAGTGCGTCCTAGCGGTTAAAGTCACGGATGGTATAAACAGGCATAGCTGGCACCTCACCAAACATCCTTGGCCGTTGGCTAACATTAGTCTACGAAAGAGAAGAATGAGGGGGGATTTGATAGCTGCTTTCAACTATCTGAAAGGGGGTTCCAGAGAGGATGGTTCTAGACTGTTCTCAGTGGTAGCAGATGACAGAACAAGGAGTAATGGTCTCAAGTTGCAGTGGGGGAGGTTTAGATTGGATATTAGGAAAAACTTTTTCACTAGGAGGGTGGTGAAACACTGGAATGTGTTACCTAGGGAGGTGGTGGAATCTCCTTCCTTAGAAGTTTTTAAGGTCAGGCTTGACAAAGCCCTGGCTGGGATGATTTAATTGGGGATTGGTCCTGCTTTGAGCAGGGGGTTGGACTAGATGACCTCCTGAGGTCCCTTCCAACCCTGATATTCTATGATTCTAAGGCTTGTAACCACTGCAAGAGAATGTGTCTGAGACAAGTGGAACATTGACTGATGCAAGCAAGTGCAGCAAGCATGTAGGTATAGAACATAAAGGGGGGATTTAGATAAGTTTTAGCTTAGAAGACCCGTCGGACACCCAAGACCATGGGATGCCTGGATGATGCAGTGGTCCCCCTTCTAGCTCTCCTGTAAGTAACAGGTGTGGTAAACCCAGGACAAACAGCTACAAAAGGGGGGTAGTAATTAGTCCCAGGGGTTTAAAAGGCCCTTCCCTATCCATTGAGGAGAGAGAACCAGGGGGCAATAAGGCTCAGCTGGAAAAGGGGTTGCTAGGGAACCAATTAGGTTCAGCTGACTCCAACTACTTGGGACCTTTTTAAACCCTCCCCTGGGTGGTAGGAGGGGCAGAGTGAAGGAGTGAGAGGAGTGGGGAAGCTGCCAGTAGGCTGCTTGCAGCAAGACACCAAACCTTCCCAATAGAGAGGCTGCACTCGCTCCCCAGGGGGAAGGAAAACAAGCACAAGGGACTGACTGAGGAGAGGAGTAGCCGGACCCTGGGCCACCTCTAAGGATTCGCCTTGCCCCAAACCTGAGTCTCCAAGGCTAAAAAGGACTGAGCCTACTGAGTATTTTGCCACACGGGCCATTGTTTATAGGATCAGGGAAGCATCATTGTAGTGGGGGTTTCCGGTTACACTGGGTACAGGGTATGGGAAATATTCTTAAAACCAAAAATTAGATCCAAAAATGTCAAGAAGGATCATGAGCAATGACCGTACCTCTCCAGCACGGGATGCGTGCACCCTGCCACACAACCCATGGCACTAACACCAATAGACACGTAGCCGATTACACGTCAAAGCAACTTGTTTAGTCAGAGAAACATCACTTGGGGTCCACTGGTGAGGGGGCAAGAAGTGATTTTCCCTGCAGGACACACCCTCTCTGCTGTAGACAGAGCCTAACAAACCAAACCAGCTCAGCCTGTGTCTACGCTCTGGACCTTACAGCGGCACTGCTGTGAGGCCTCCCATGTAGCGGCTCTGTGCAGGTGAGAGAGAGCTCTCCCACCGGCATAATTAACCCACCCCTAACGAGCAGCGATCGCTATGTTGGCAGGAGACTCTCTCCCGCTGACATAGCCCTGTGCACCCTGGCACTTCTGTCAGTGAAACTTTTGTGGGTCGGGGCAGAGGTGAAAGTAAGCCGGTCCGGTCCAGTCTGGCGTACCGGTAAGAAAGTGGCCGCCAGTACACAGCCAACCCATACCAGCAGGGCCGCTGATGGTGGGGAGGTCACAAAAGGTACAGCTGCCCTGGGGCCCGGCGATTTAAAGGGGCCCGGGAATCCCAGCAGCAGCCGGAGCCCCGGGCCCTTTAAATCGCCACTTGGAGCTGCAGGGTTCCTGGCTGCCGCTATCCTGGGGCTCCGGCAGCAATTTAAAGGGCCCGGGGCTCCGGGCTGCTGCTGCTGCTATCATGCCAGCAGCTGGAGCCCTTGGCCCTTTAAATTGCCAGCGCAGCCCCGGGCAGCGTGGTCCGGGCTGCGCTGAAGGGCCCCCAGCCCTGCCCCTTCTGCCTGAGGCCCCGCCCCTTCCTGGGGCCCAGAGCCGCCCCCCCCACCCCCCACCTTGTCCAGGACCCCGGCCACCCTGCAAGTCCTTTAAATTACTTTCACCCCTGGTCAGGGGTGTGTTTCTTTTCACACCCCTGACCCACAAAATTTTTACGGACAACAGCGCTAGTGTAGACATAGCCTTAGTATCCTCAACAGACCTCACCAGCTTGCTGTCAGCTTCTTCCTCCAGCCATTAACTTGTTGATTTACCCAAAACAAGAACAGAAGTGGGCAAGAGCTCCAGGACATTTATGGAAACAGCATATTTGAAGCATATGCTAGAGAATATTTGCAAAAGCAAATTCGGTATTTGCATTTACAAGTGATCACAACACAACCCTAATTCTAGGGGTTACATTCATCCAGACAGGGAACAGAAACAAGAGCATGTGACTGATGTATCCTGAATTCCAAATGAAAAAACAGGGCTGTCCCTACCCATACGCAAAGTACGCAGCTGCGTAGGGCACCAGGAAATTTAGGGCACCAAATTTCCTGGTGCGCTACGCAGCTGCATGCTGCTCCAACCCCTGCTCCGCCTCTTCCCCCGGCCCCTGCCCCTGCCCCTGCTCTGCCCCAGCCCCACCTCTTCCTGCCCCTACTCCACCCTAGCCCAGTCCGCTAAGGACTGCAGCAGGTCAGGCCTGCACTCATTGGCGGCGGGAAGTGCAGCCACCCAGTCCCAGCTGCACCACCGGTGAGTTCTGTTCCTCCCTGCCCCCCAAGCCTCCCCCGTGGAGGCCTGGGGTCCCATCCCCACCCCCCTTTGGGGGGGGGGGGCTGTGTAGGGCCCCAGAATGGCTAGGGATGGCCCTGGAAACAAACAGCTCACATATGAGCTGTAGACCAAGGATTACTCAGTGAATCATTTCAAAATTAAATGAGAGAAAAAAATCTCAGGATGATCATAAACAAAGAGGGGCAAAATTCAGTGAATAAAGTCACAGTCAGCCCAGCATGTATCCAGAGCTCGGACACATTAACTGAAGCATGTTGAATGTTTGTTTAAGGTGCATCCTTTTTCCAAAATACTCATAAGCCACTGGAGCTATGTGTGTGTCAACCAAAGCAGAGGTACCGAGTATTAAACGGTCTGATCAAAACCCCTTTCTTCTCTCGAATGCTCCGCTCTCATTCTCTTGGCTCTAATGCAGCCAATATTTCACTCATGTTCCAGGCATCACAGAGTCTTTCAGCCTGGACAGGTCCTGACTTTCTAATGGGAAAAACAAGTGAATTCTCTCTGATCCCCCCAGCCTTCCTTATTCATCAGACGGATGCACCAAAGCACACATGTTCAGTGCCTCTTCCCTTTGCTGGGCATTTTAGCCTCTCTCCTCTTTGAGGAGCAGCCGATCACTGTGACTGTGACAACTTCTGTCTCACATGACTAGATTCAAATCCCAACAAGACTTTGCCCTTCAGTGAGTATCAAATTTCAAATTTCCTTCATCTCCTATCGTGCATTTTAGCCAAAGCCCTTGGGAGCCACCAGGTCACCTGGCTCACTTTTTCCAGTGGACGTTAGCATGCCAGAGACAGATTATTTTCCCTCATGGAAGACAGACTGGTTTCATGCCATTGATCATAGATATCCAGATCCAAGGTAGAACTATTCTCTCCTTGTTCATCTGTTTCTATTTCTTCACAGGCCAGATCCACAGCTCTACAGGGTCTGCTTCAGAATTGTGACAGACAAGGAACATCAGCAACTCAGTCATTCTCCCTTGTACAAGGAGGAGGCTCACAACTCCGCAGTTCCTTTGCTTCTGTCTGAAGCACAGCAACCCTGCAACTCCCAGCCGCTAGGACCCAGATAGGAACATACCTGTAGGAATACAGGGACTGCAATGCCAGAGCAGACCTGTGGCCATCTAGTCTGTATCCTAACCCTACCAGTTAGTGGTTAGCTTATGCCCCAAAGCAGGAGGGTTTGCGTCTCATATTTTTTATTCTCTCTAACACGGTGTTGGGGTGAAATGCTAGTTCCATTTAAGTCACTGGGATTTTTGCCACAGACTTCAGTCCAACCAGAATTTAATCCTGAATGTTCTCATCATCCATATAAGTGTCCCGTCTTTGTCTAAATCTCTTGGTGATATCATGTGGCAATGAGTTCCACAAGTCAATTGTATTGTATAAAAAGTATTATGAGATACGTCTGACACAGTCTTAGAGTGAAGAAGACTAAAAGAATGTGACTGCATTAACAGTATAATTTTTATGCCCTCAGTCAGCTGAAATGAAACACCAAGTTTGTGTGGGACACAGGGAAATTTGAGACTAAGCTCAGTGGCATATAACAGTAGGCAGGTGCAAATGAGCGGAAGGAGAGAGAGTTCTATGATAGCAGCTGTCCAACCTCAGGAGCAGCTGCTCTTTATATGGTCACAGTGCCTGTAGACCCTGGTCAGTGTCTCTGCTCTTGCACACAGGACCCTCTGATAGCTCCATCTGTTCCCAGTGATTTGCTGAACTCGGATTTCACAAATTGCTCCCAAGTTTAAATCTGCAAGCCCATGACTGCTCGAGCCACAGGCCACTGGCTACTACACCACCCAGGCATTGGGATTCTTCAGATCTGGGATTTGGAACCATGCAGGGTTTTCTTCATGGCCCCCTCCATGCAGGAGTCCTTGAAGCATAGTGTGAATACCCCAAACCTCTGCCGCCTCACCTGGCACTTTTGTATAATATGCCAGGAATTATATTACCCTACTGGGTCTTCCTTCCTACCCTGCCCCCTCACATCTCAGGGTCTTGTCAAAGTCTCTGAATGATCGATGTGTATCATCTGTAGCAAAATACTCACTCTGGGAGCTGGAGCCCTGAAGACTGGCTGGGCAAACACATTGGGGATCTGCAAGGACAGAGAGGCCAGGTAAGCACAGCAACTGTGATGTGAGCTTCAGCAGCTAAAACTCCCCTGCCTGCATGATGTCACCAGAATTAAACAGCCCCTTCGCTTCGTGACAAAGCAGAAGCTGGACCGCTCGCCCCACCAAGGCCCAGACAAAGCCCCAAAATGAGGGGCCCGGACAAATGATTCCTGCAAGGAACTGGACCTTCAGGTGTCTACCCTTCAGAAAGGATGTTGAAAAGCGAGGTCTTAGGGTGTCACTCTGATGAGCTGTGTAGCTGCTCCATTCTGATAGGGTTGAGGGGTCTCAGCAGCAAGATGCTTCCCAACCAGGTGACTGGGGCATTCGTAGAGCACCCAAAAGTGTGCTTAGTTCAGGTATAAAGCAAGGCCCTGCCCTAAGGAGCCTGCAGCCTACACAGAGGCAGTGCAGCAGGGGTGGAGGAAGACAAAACACTCCTCACTTTTCTGGCTTCTTTAGTCTGGTAGCCCTTGCCCAGGAGAGGAAGTCTTGGGCAGTGGGAGGCAAACCCTGTTTGAATGTCATACGCAGGGGGACCGTTGGACCCAGTCCACTACTCCCATGCTGATTCAAGCAGGGGGACATGTCGGGTATTGCGCAGGCTACCATGGCCAGAGACAGAAGCATTTTGACCCCTGATGTCTGCTGGAGCTTTTCCAGCTCACTTTTCTAGGATGATTGAGCATCTCCTCTTTAGATCCACACCCCCCCCCCCAAGTTAGCTGAACATGGGACTGTGAGAGTTGTACTCACACTGCTGCAGTGAATTCCACAAGCAGGGGCTGCCTGCCCTTGCAGCCCCTAAACCCAAAGAAGTATGTTAAGGTAAACCATAGAATCATAGAAGATTAGGGTTAGAACAAACGTCAGGAGGTCATCTAGTCCAACCCCCTGCTCAAAGCAGGACCAACCCCAATTAAATCATCCCAGCCAGGGCTTTGTCAAGCCCGGCCTTAAAAACCTCTACGGATGGAGATTCCACCACCCCAGATTTCTCCATAGGTAACCCATTCCAGTGCTTCACCACCCTCCTAGTGAAATTGATTTCCTAATATCCAACCTAGACCTCCCCCACTCCAACTTGTGACCATTGCTCCTTGTTCTGTCATCTGCCTCCACTGAGAACAGCCGAGCTCCATCTTCTTTGGAACCCCCCTTCAGGTAGTTGAAGGCTGCTATCAAATCCCCCCTCACTCTTCTCTTCTGCAGACTAAATAACTCAGTTCCCTCAGCCTCTCCTCATAAGTCATGTGTCCCAGCCCCCTAATAATTTTCGCTGCCTTCCACTGGACTCTCTCCAATTTCTCTACATCCTTTCTATAGTGGGGGCCCAAAACTGGACGCAATATTCCAGATGTGACCTCATCAGTGCCGAATAGAGGGGAATAATCACTTCCCTCGATCTGCTGGCAATGCTCCTACTAATGCAGCCCAATATGCCGTTAGCCTTCTTGGCAACAAGGGCACACTGCTGACTCATATACAACTTCTCATCCACTGTAATCCCCAGGTCCTTTTCTGCAGAACTGTTGCCTAGCCAGTCGGCCCCCAGCCTGTAGCGGTGCATTGGATTCTTCCGTCCTAAGTGCAGGACTCTGCACTTGTCCTTGTTGAACCTCATCAGATTTCTTTTGGCCCAATCCTCCAATTTGTCTAGGTCACTCTGGACCCTATCCCTACCCTCCAGCCTGTCTACCTCTCCCCCCAGCTTAGTGTCATCCGCAAACTTGCTGAGGGTGAAATCCATCCCATCATCCAGATCATTAAGGAAGATGTTGAACAAAACCAGCCCCAGAACTGATCCCTGGGGCACTCCACTTGATACTGGCTGCCAAGTAGGGATTGCACGTGGGGTTTAATGGTACTAGAGACAGGGCAGGGCAGTAACGGGGAGTCAAGGCAGGCAAAGAGCTGCAGGCCTAGATACTGAGAATCTGTGATGTAGCAGTAGTTGGCACAACACCTGAACAGATCCTTCTCCCCAGCTGGACCTTCCCTTCTGGCTTCCCAATCTTGAGTACCACTCCACACTGCAGGGAGCTTTTTCCCAGCATGCCTTTCTGGGGCTCGCCCTTTTAAATTTGACGGCTGCTGCTCTAAAGTGGCCATCTTGCAACTGGCAGTTGCTGGCTCCGTCTCCCTCTCCCTCTCTCCTCCAGCTGTTAAATCTATGATTGCTGAGGAGCTGGGATACTCGCCTTGCATGCAGCGCAGGCAACTCCCTGCCCCGTTGGGCACTGGCCCCCCGAGTGGCCAGTCACTGTGGGCCTGGACATGGGAGGCACCATTGGAGGACAAGACATTAGTCACACCCAAGTTCCTGAATGGTGTCTCCTGCTGGGTGCAGTAGTGGGGGGTCCCATGGAACAACACCCCCAGTTCCTCTGGCTTTCCTTGCCCTGCATCAACACATGCCTCCCTATATTTCAAGTGCTAAAGTGAGACACAGCGCCGCTCTGGCCCGTCTGCCCCTCTGGAGATGGAGATGCCAGGTTTGATTGGTGTTGTGACCTAATGCACGGGTCACTCAGGTATGGCCTGGCCAGCCATAGACAGAGAGGCGGCCAGGCCAAACCTGAGTGGGCTGTGACCCTGTGCATTGAGAATCAATGCCGCTCTGTTTGGGGGCCCCTCTCAAACAAGGGACCTGTGGCAAACTGCCCCTTTCTCCCCTCTCCTCTCACAGGTGGCCCTGAATGTGAAAAATGTTCTCCTTTAACCAGGATGGAGGTTTGGGGGGTCAAGCAGGACAGTCCAGCGAAACTCGGGGCAGTTGAGAGGTCCGTTAATACAATGTCCCTTGCCACTGGGCAGCCGGCCTGAGCAGTGGAACTGGTGTTAACAAGGCCAGAGCAGATACTCACGCTGGGATTTGTGAAGTTGATGCAGTTCACAGTCACGTTCCCTTTGATCTCCAGGGTCTGGACAGTATGAAGGGAAAGGCGGTGTCTGTACTCCAGGAAGTGCTGACCATTCACAGAGACCTAGGGAAAGGGCAGAGGGAGGGATGGGTGAGGGCTGTGCTAGGAGGAGTGAGAAGATGAGGGTATCCGCAGTGGGAGAGTCTTTACTCTAGCTAAGATCACGTCAGGGCTGCAGTATCGCCAACCCCAGTGTTCACAAATTATGAGTTACACCTCATCAAATCTTGAGATTGTCTTAAATATAAAGAATTATGGACTCTGTCTATTTGCCTTCTGGGTTTCTGGTCTTTTGGGATCACATTTTCAACTTTTCTCCACAGCCATGAGAGCTGGAAACTTGCTGGGTTTTGTTGTTTTTTTTAATGAAAGCTGAGAATCTGATGTAATCACATGACTCCAGGAGTAGGGGCTTTAAGAAAAACACCCAATATTGCAAGAATGTGGGGCTTCCCTGCTCTCACTTGCTCACAGCTTCTTGAAAATGTCTCCTCTGGGGCTGAAACCTCCTCGGCTGCACTCAGCCCAAGGGGGAATGTCTCTTCTGGGGCTGAAATCTCCCCTGCTACACCCAGCCCAAGGGGAAACATTTTGGAAAATTTCAGCAAAGTCTATTCAATGACTTTTAGTTTGGCTGAAAAAATGTCCAGCACCATAAAAGCTGAACTCTGCTGTCCACTGGTGTCTGGGCCTGTCTGAGCAGGAGCCTCCAAGTGACTGCAGTCTCTGCATGAAAGTTAACCAGGCTCTGTGCATCCCCATTTGACACAAGCGGAAACATCCTTTGCTGACACTGAGCCAGATTCTGTTGCCCACTTAGTGATACCAGGGTAATCTGAGGTAACTCCACTGACTCGTAGAGCTTGACTCCACTTTCCACCACCTCGGTGTAAACTGGAAGTAACACCAAAGAGGCTGCAGAGATTACACTAGTGCAAAAGGAGAATGAGGCCATGGATGTAGGTCTTGTCTACACAAGGAAATTATACCAATTGAACTACATCGGTTTAGAAACTGATTTAGATCAACCAGTGCAATCCCCAGTGTCAGTTCAAAAGTGCCTTGTCATGGAAGTGTTGGTCCTGACTCCACAGTTCAGCTGGAATTGCATTTTGCACTTAAATCAGGGATTTGTTTTATATGAAAAATACAGCACATGCTCCTCAAACTTACAGCACTCCCTCACGGGGCACTGAATGGATTGCCTGAAGATTTACAAGTACATCTCTATTAATTAGTTTGTGAGTTAAAATTAATTAAAAATTGGATCCTTTAAGAAATTTAGTACCCAGTGTCTCTTTGTCCAGAATGATCTCGATAACCTCCCAGATCAATGAAACTTCAAACTTTACATATAGTTAACATTACTAGACCTCTTGTACATAGGCTATATTTGAAGAAATTACATTGTTCTTTAGCTAAGTGATATTTTTTTTATTTAATCGTTATGGTTATATAGGCTGCAAATAGGCTCAAATCAACAATTCAGGTAACTCAGGTAGGGTCATTATGACCTTAGCAGTAACTCAATCTATCCCCTCCCTTCCTCTGATTTGCCTACAACAATTCGATTGGCACATGTGCCATGAGTTCTCATGGGTAGATTACTGGGCCCAGCTGCCACAGGCTCCCCTTTTTAAAGGCTCTGGGCTGCTCCTAGTTTGGGAATCAGGGTGTAAAAGGCTCCCCATGGTGCTGCTGCCTCAGATCCACTGCGCACTGAGGCCTGGTCTGCACTTAACATTTAGCTGGACGTAGCTTCGGCCCTCAGGGGTATGCAAAACCCATCCCCCAAGCACTGTAGCCCCAGTGCCACCCACCCGTCCCAGCAGAAGCCGCTGTGTGTCAGGGGAAGCCCCAGCACCCAGACCCCCGCTGTGGCGCTGGGACTGGAGGAGCTCTCACTCCCCGCTGCGCCCCGGGGCCGTGGCATGGGGACAGAGCTTCTCTGGTCTTGGGGCTGCAGTGGGGAGGGGGGAGGGCAGGGGTTTGCAGTGGGGTGGGTGGATCCTGGGGGAACAAGGGTGGGCCTCAGGAAAGGGGCAGAAAGGGATGGGGCAGTGGGCGGGGCTGCAGGCGAAAGGGGTGCGGAGGGGCCACCCGACTAGCTCCGGCTCAAGGTCCCAGGCAATCTTAATTTGCCTCTGCTTCTGGAGCACCTCCCTAAGCCCCCCGGTTCTTCCAGCATGCTCAGAGTCAGCCAGTGCCCCTGGAAGCCCCCATCCCCCCGCAGGTAACGTGGGGTGGGAAGGGGGCATAGGGAGGAGACATGAGGGGAGGTCATGTGTCCTCCCCATTAGTTGGTGCCCCCCCTCTGGGGTGAGGAGGCTGAGCTGGGACAGGCCTCAGGGCGGAGTGGAGTGGGGGGCCGGGGTCCAGGCACTGGTACCCTCCCTACTTCTAGGGAGCTTCCAGTGCTCACACCCAGCTTCTCCAAATGCAGGAGTCGCGCGCGGCCCATGTGGAGCTGGGACCCTCCCCTAAGAGGCCAGCCACCTTGTGACAGTGCCTTTGGAAATCTCCCCCTTGTAACAGAGGAAGACTTAGCCGCACCCTCTGCAAGGCTGCGGAGACAGACCTCAGTGAGAGCCCTTCCTGCAAGTCTCTCCCCTCCCTGCCAAACACGGTATCAGCTGAACTCCATCAATGCTTAGGGCCTGATCCTGTCTCCCTTTCACATCCCTCTGCGGCATCTCGAGGCCAGTCACAAAGCAGTGTGAACCCAGGGGCGGTGAGGTGTATGGGCCCATGGTGCCCGTGCTCCACCAATATGAGAGCATAGAGGCCTGGCTCCCCCGAAGTTTGGATCCGGGTCTCTCCCCCTGCCCCACCTGCCGCCCCCACGCACCTCCCCCGAAGCATCCCGCCCTGGCCCCGCCTGCCGCCCCTGGGCAATTTAAAAGGGCCTGGGGCCCCCACCGCCACCGCCAGCAGCGCAATGGGGCTAAGGTGGCTTCCTGCCCACCCGCTCCGCTTCCGGAAGTGCTCGGAAGTGGCCGGCACAACCCTGCAGCCCCTGGGGGGCTGGGGTGTCTCCGAGCACGGCCACCATCCCAAGCTACAGCCAATGGGAGCTGCAGGGGTGGTGCCTGCAGGCACCGGTGCATGGAGACCCCGCCTGGGAGCTGCTGCTGGAGGAGAGTGCAGGTCGCTTCCGGGAGCCGCCTGAGGTAAGCGCTGCACCCCTCACCCTCTCCCGCAACCCGACCCCGTGCCCCAGAACTCAAACTCCCTCCCAGAGCTCGACCCCCGAAGCCCCCTTCCTGTACCCCAACTCCCTGCCCAACCCAGATCCCGCACTCAAACTCCCTCCCAGAACTAGCCCCCAGCACCCCCTCCTGTACACCACCCCCTGCCCCAGCCCGCACCCCGCACCCAAACTCCTCCCAGAGTCCGATCCCCGCACCCCCTCCTTCACCCCTGCCCCAGCCCAGAGCCCACACCCAAACTCCCTCCCAGAGCCTTAGGCACCACCAAAAATGATACAAACTTGCCTCCCCTGCAAGTACAGGCACCAGCAAGGCACCCCAGAAGCACAGACTGGTCTGTACTGGCCTCCCCTCAAGGCCACAGACTGGTACTCGCCGATGTGTCCTGTCCCAGCAAGGGGACCTGCTTCCCCTCCATCACCCCTGCAGAGCTAGTGGCCCTTGATGGGCTGTGGTGCAGTGCCTGGCAGCTGCCAGCAGCAGAGTATCCACCCCGGCTGCCGTCCTGCCAGGGCCGTGTGCTCACCTGATAGCAGTGGCCCTTGACGTTGATGATCACTTCGAAGTAGATGCCTGCCTGGAAGGGCATGTGGTAGGTCCTTTCCTCTGGCCCCCAGCAGCCGTTCTGCTCGGTGTTGCACACAACCACTGGGCGGCCCTCGTTGAAACGCGGATTAAAATGGAAGGCGATGTCCCCGTTCCCGCACCGCAGGTTCACCACAAAACTGAAACAGAACAAGATGGTGTGACCGGGGCTGCCTGTGCCAGGACGGGGGGTGACATTGCACCCCATATTCTTCACAGTGATATGATTGTGATATGATTATGACATAATCATAATGTATTTTATGCAAGATAATCATGTCTGATGTCATTGAAAAGGTTATGATTTGCTGAATAGGATTATCCTATTTGTATGCATGTGTATCACTTTTGTACCTGAAGTGATGAATATTGACTATGTATCTGTACTTCAAATGTAGTTACACCTGGGTAACTCCCACTAGCCAAGATGCTTTCATTCTAGATAGTGAGTGGGGAAGGGCCCATTCAGGGCAACACGCCATTAGGATAAAACAGTAGGCCTTAGGGGAAGCTTTTCTCCCACCTCGGGAGCCTTCCTGAGAACTACAGACAGCCTCTGAATAATGGCTGCTATGACTCTACAAGGACATGTGATGAGACCACATGTCTCTAGACTCCATCTCCAGATGCCAGTGTTTTTCCATAGACTAGTCTGGGAACCAAGCTTTGGGAACAAAGAATTCCGTCCATACGCAAAAGCTATATAAGGCAGGGAGTGACATCATCAGGTGTTCTTCACTCCCCACACAAGAAGACTCCTGGAAACACTTCAGGAACAAAGACTGAATTGGGGGAAGTGCTGGACCCAGGCTAGTGGGATTTTTAGCCTGTGACTGAAATACCTGGAGGTTCCAATCTGTAAAGCAAGTGCAGCTTGCCCCTTAAGAATCTGCAGCCTGCTTGTATCATCTCTTAGGATGAGAATCTGCTAATTTATATCCAATCTATTCAGTATATTAAGTTTCGTTTGCTTTTTTTACTTATTTGCTAGGTAACCTGCTTTCATCAGTTTGCTATCACTTATAATAACTACAAAAGAAATATTTTAAGTGAATACGTTTATTTTTGCTTTATTTAAACCACTGTGTGGAAATCATAACTGAGGGGCAAAAGGCTTTTGCATATTTCTCTCCACATTGAGGAAGGGGGAGAATTTTATGAGCTTATGCTGTACAGTTCCATGTGCAGTGCAAGATGATATAATTTTGGGTCTATACTCCAGAGGGGGGGTGTGCTGAAGGAGCTGGGAGTAGCTTTCCCAGACAGGGGCCAGTCAGAGAGCCTGCATGTAACTGCAGCTGGGTGTATCCCTACCTGTGTGTATGATGGTGAAAGTGCAGGCTGGAAGGCTTTGTAGCTTGTCACTGTAGTTCAGTGTAAAAGGGAGCCCAGGCTGGTGGGTCAGGGGGCTCAGTGGTACCCCAGTTCCAGGTGGCACCCTGGGGGGAACCCATCATAGGGGGAATGGGGAGAATAGGCACTGACTGTGGAGGTGGGCTGCCCCTGGCAGGGAGGGAGCATAGGGGCTTCCCATACCAGGGGGCAGGGAAGGGGCTTCCTGAGCCAGGTGTGGGGGGCTGCTCTTGACAGGGAGTGGGCATGGGGGCTGTCCACACCAGAAATGGGGGGCTGCCTGCGCAAAGGGTAGGGGGTAGGGGGGCTGCCCTCCATTGTTGGGGACGGGACTATGGTGGGACAGAGGGATCATGGGGCAATGCGGGTGGGGTAGAGAAGGGGCCATGTGGGGCAGGTAGGCTTGGGATAGGGCTATGGACAGAGGGACAATGGGGGCAATGGATGGGGCCTTTCTTCAGGGAAGTGTGCAGAGGAAAGTGTCACAGGGGCAGCCCTCGCCTTGTGGGGGGAGCAACTGAGGGTGTGGATGGCACCACATTGTGGAGGGGGCAGGGTGGATGGGGCTGTGGGAGAGGCACTGCCTCGGGTGAGGCGAGGGAGGAAGGATGGCAGTCATGGGACAGCCCTACCTAGAGGGGAGGGGGAATAAGGCCTGTGGGGGCAGCCCTGCCTCGAGGAGGGAGAAAGGGGCAAGGAGCCCTTGGGGGCAGCCCTGTCTCAATGGGGAGAGGGAATGTCATAAATATAAAGGGAAAGGTAAACACCTTTAAAATCCCTCCTGGCCAGAGGGAAAACCCTTTCACCTGTAAAGGGTTAAGAAGCTAAGATAACCTCGCTGGCACCTGACCAAAATGACCAATGAGGAGACAAGATACTTTCAAAAGCTTGGGGGAGGGAGAAACAAAGCCTCTCTCTCTCTGTCTGTCGGTGTGATGCTTTTGCCGGGGACAGAACAGGAATGGAGTCTTAGAACTTAGTAAGTAATCTAACTCAATATGCGTTAGATTCTGATTCCTTTAAATGGCTGAGAAAATAAGCTGAATGGAATGTAAATTCCTGTTTTTGTGTCTTTTTGTAACTGAAGGTTTTGCCTAGAGGGATTCTGTATGTTTTGAATCTAATTACCCTGTAAGGTATTTACCATCCTGATTTTACAGAGGTGATTCTTTTTACTTTTTCTTCTATTAAAATTCTTCTTTTAAGAACCTGATCACTATTAAAAATTAGTTCCTTATTTCTAGCCTGGATTTGTCTCACTTCACCTTGCAACCACTGGACCTCATTCTGCCTCGGTGAGATTAAAGATATCTTTGCCCTCTGTGCGCCGTGATCGTCACCTGTTTGCTTTCTCTGGGAGAAACTCAATAGACTGAGCTCCTTTAGTCCTGCCCTGTGCGGCAGCTTGTCCAGCCCTTGGAGCGTTATTCTCATTCTTTTCTGAACTTTCCCTTTCTGTCAACATTGGCACTGGTGAGAGGAATACTGGAGACTGCGCCTCGTTCAGATTGCCACATAGTAAAAAGGATGGTGTAAATAGGAGAAAGTGCAGAAAAGAGACACAAAAATGATTTAAGGGCTGGAGAAAATGCCTGTCAAGAAGAGACTTAAGGAGCTCAATCTCTCTGTCTTATCATAAAGAGGATCAAAAGGTGACTTGGTGACAGTGCACAAGTGTAACCCACACGCCTTGTGTGTGGTGTTCTGTCCCATCTAGTGGCACTGAGAGAGAGAGAGAGAGAGAGAGTTTGCTCTACAGCCTTAGCTAACAGCCAGTTGGCTTTTGGCTCCAGAGGTTCCCGGTTCAATTCTGCCCACTGACGAACAGGGTCTGTTGGCGTTGCACAAGCACCTTCACAAGGAGAAAATACTGGCTACTAGAGGGCTCTTTGACCTAGTGGAGAAAGGCCAAACAAGAACCAGTGGCTGGAAGCTGAAGCCAGACTAATGTAAAATTAGAAATTACAGTCAAATGTTTACCAGGGAGGCTGATTAACCATCGGAACAAACTCCCGGGAAGTGGTGGATTCTCATCTCTTGATGTCTTCAGACCCAGACTGGCTGCCTTTCAGGAATGTGCTTTAGCAAATGCAAATGATTGGGCTCAATGCAGGGGTAACTGGGTGAAATGTGATGGCCTGTACTACACATGAGGTCAGACTAGATGATCTAATGGTCCCTTCTGGCCTTAAAGTCCTGAAACTGTGAGTCAACCTGTTTGAAGTGTGGACACCAAGCTTGTCGTGGTACCCAGTGATGGTCTCATCAATGCCATATAGGGGTGACAGCACCTCCTTACTTCATCTTCCCCTATTCATACCTCCAAGGAACACCTTCACCCTCTCAGCTGCTGCATTGCTCTGGAAGCTGGGTTTCACAGTTACCTGTAGTCCTTTTCAGAGAGCTGGGGCAGTGGGAGTAGAAACCATGGTGGAGGAGTGAGAGGTGAGGAGTTTGTTGAGAGGCAGGTGATTCAGGGGAGGCGGTTTAGTATGGGGAATAGAGTCATGGTCTGTGCAGCTAAGCGGCAGGGAAAGGAGCCAGGAAGAGAGAGGAGAACAGGGAGAGAGAGGGGCCAGTGGAGGGGGTGAACTTAACAGCAGCCAGGAGGAGCCTGGTGGAGAAGCCGTGCTGGTGAAGGATGACAGTAAGGACAGCTCAGAGTTAGTGGCGCGGTGAAGGAGGGGAGGGGGACTTGGTGAGTGAGGGGGGGAGGGGGACTTGGTGAGTGAGGAGGGAGGGGTAGTAGAGAGCTGTTGAGTGCTGATTGCACAAGGGCCTGGTTGAGCTGAGTCCAGATGGAGTGCTGGTGGGGGAAGCGGGTGAAATGCAGCACAGGATGGGGTAAATAGCACCAACCTTTTCACGAAGGTTTGGACTATTCCTTGGATTAACACCATCTTCCCTTCACACAGGCCTCCAAAGATGGGTCCAGAATAGGGGACGCTCTGGAAGAAACCACCCCACAGTTTTAAGGGCAGCAGAGGAACCATACACTGCCCTGCACATACACTGCACATACACGTACACCTACACTGCCCAGTGGGGTAGTAATTTTCACAGGGCCCTACTGCAGGTGTTCTGCTGTGTCTCCCAGTATTGGGACATTGTGGCTGGGGAGCTTCTCTCTATCAGGGCCCTTACTGGGTGACCAGATCATAGAATCATAGAAGATTAGGGTTGGAAGAGACCTCAGGAGGTCATCTAGTCCAACCCCCTGCTCAAAGCTGGACCAACACCAAGTAAATTATCCCAGCCAGGGCTCTGTCAAGCCTGACCTTAAAAACCTCTACGGATGGAGATTCCACTACCTCCCTAGAAAGGAAAGGATTACTTGCGGCACCTTGGAGACTAACAAATTTATTTGAGCATAAGCTTTCGTGAGCTACAGCTCACTTCATTGGATGCATTCAGTGGTTACCTCCCCAGGTAACCCCTTCCAGTGCTTCACCACCCTCCTAGTGAAATAGTGTTTCCTAGTATCCAACCTGGACCTCCCCCACTGCAACTTGAGACCACTGCTCCTTGTTCTGTCATCTGCCACCACTGAGAATAGCCAAGCTCCATCCTCTTTGGAAACCCCCTTCAGGTAGTTGAAGGCTGCTATCAAATCCCCCCTCACTCTTCTCTTCTGCAAACTATATAACCCCAGTTCCCTCAGCTTCTCCTTGTAAGTCACGTGCTCCAGCCCCATAATCATTTTTATTGCCCTCCGCTGGACTCTCTCCAAGTTGTCCACATCCCTTCTCTAGTGGGGGGACCAAAACTGGACACAACACTCCAAGTGTGGCCTCACCAGTGCCGAATAGAGGGGAACGATCACGTCCCTCGATCTGCTCACTATGCCCCTACTTATACATCCCAAAATGCCATTGGCCTTCTTGGCAACGAGGGCACACTGCTGACTCATATCCAGCTTCTCGTCCACTGTCACCCCCAGGTCCTTTTCTGCAGAACTGCTGCTTCGCCAGTCGGTCCCCAGCCTGTACGGTGCCTGGGATTCTTCCTTCCTAAGTTCAGGACTCTGCACTTGTCCTTGTTGAACCTCATCAGATTTCTTTTGGCCCAATCCTCCAATTTGTCTAGGTCACTCTGGACCCTATCCCTACCCTCCAGCGTATCTACCTCTCCCCCCAGCTTAGCGTCAGCTGCGAACTTGCCGAGGGTGAAATCCATCCCATCATCCAGATCATTAATAAAGATGTTGAACAAAACCAGCCCCAGGACTGACCCCTGTGGCACTCTGCTTGATACCGGCTGCCAACTAGACGTTGAGCTGTTGATCGCTACCCGTTGAGCCCAACAATCTAGCCAGTTTTCCGTCTACCTGATAGAAATATATCCCGATATTATCTGGCCCATCCCGATATTATGTCCAGATAATATGTCCAGAAATATGTCCAGATATTTTCTGGACCATCCCGATATTAGGGGCTTTGTCTTATATACGACCCAATTATCCCCCCCGCCCAGGACCCTATTGCCCCTTCCCCGTCCGTCCCGATTTTTCACACTTGCTGTCTGGTCACCTTAGCCCTGACAGATGTCTCCTGAAGAGAGAAGACAGTGTGCATCTCCAGGTGTTCAGCTCCCACCCAGCCTGACTCACCGGGTTGAGAATAGGCTGCTGGAAAGCCATGCTGAGCTTTTCCAATGCTGCTGCTGCTGCTCGTGGTAGCCCCCGGTGGCTCTCTGTGACTCTTTAGGTTTCGTTTCCGAGCTGCAAGCACAGACTGTGGGCGGGTTATCTTTCTCCTGCCACCAGGTGTGCTTTGATTAAGGGTTTCAGAGTAGCAGGCGTGTTAGTCTGTATCCGCAAAAAGAAAAGGAGGACTTGTGGCACCTTAGAGACTAACCAATTTATTTGATCCTAAGCTTTCGTGAGCTACAGCTCACTTCATCGGATGCATCATGGTTCTCTATGGCAGGGTCTCTGGCGTTGCCATCCCAGGGCCACAATCAGTGCCGATGACTTGAGGAACTGGCAAGAAAGGGGAAGTAAAATGCAGCTGCCATGGGGTGAGAGTCCAGGAGCATTGCCACCTGCTCGCACACCCTGCTTCCTGTCTCTGCCACCAGTTCCCCTTTCAAGTGCAGCTGTTGTCAGTTCCCACCAGGCTCTCAGACAGTTACTTGGCTGCTTTTGAGCTGGGTAAGAGACTTTCCACTTTTAAAGACACCAGTGTCTTTCGCGCCTGTTGAATCCAGACCTACCTGGCTAACCCTGATCCACGGACACCACTCTGTGCTCTCTGGTTGGCGTGACTCCAGTGCTCAGGGACATGGCAGTGGTGTCTTGACACAACCCTGGCAGTAGCCTGTGGACTGTAAGGCCTGCTCACCCAGACGGGGTTTGTTCGGGGAATGAGATTGGAAGGATGGAAAGAGTTAATGCCCTTTGGCCTGACCCGTCTCTTCCTTTAGCGTGGAGCTGGGGCTCAGCCTGGCTCTGGACCTGCAGAGATTCTCTCTTGTGGCCACAATCCTGAGGCTAGGTTTCAGGACTTTCTGAGACCTTCTCTGCAGCTGAGAAGTGTTGTGTGCTGGCCCCATGGTCCCCTAGCCAGCAATGAACACATGCTTCTAAGGGCACACCTCCCAACGTATCAAGTGGCGAATGCAGGATGCAGTGGAGTCACCCACTGAAAGTCAAGTGCTTCCTAGGCAGGGTGGCCACTGACCTCAGCACAGGGGAAACCGGGGAGATCCCTGTGGAGCTGCCCATCTCTGTGCAGCCATCCCTGCTGCAGCCGCTGGCCCCAGGACCTTACCCACCCAGCCCATGCCACACTCTGCCCCAGCCTTCCAGCCTAGTCCACCCAGGGGCAGTGTCACTCCCCCACCCCCCTGAGTGCCCCACGCTGGCCCCTGCCAGCCCTGTGCAATGTATGGTTCCCCGGTGACCTTGAACATTGTGGGGTGGGTTCTCCCAGAATGTCCTTGAGCTCAGCAATGCAACTGAGCATGCCCAAGGGCATTGAGATTGCCCAAGAGGGGCTAAGTCCAAGCTCTACCCTGCCAATGGTACCTACTGGGTGCAATGTGCATACAGCTGTAGGGTTTTGGGGGGGCTCTCAGGAGGACAGGTCCACAAGACTCCAAGGACCATCAGATAAGCTTAAAATCAGGAGATGTGATCTATAATTCATTGGGGTTCTGATTTCTGAGCCTTGGGCATCATGGTTTCAAGTTACCTAGGCAAACAGGAGAGCTAAAACTTTTACTCTTTGGAATGAAAGCTGAGATTCTCAGGTGTTAACATGACTCTAGGAGCTGGAGCTTTTGGAAAAACTAAACATTGTCCCCCCAAATATCCCCACCTCCCCTAGGGGTTCTACTCACACGTCTCCCACTCCCACCAAGTTCCCCACTCCAGTCCCCCCTCCCCAAGTTCCCCTCTCCCAGTCACCCCCAAGACTCTCCTCTCACGTCCCTCCTCCCCCCAACTTTCCCTGTCTTGTCCCTTCTCCCCCTTCACTATGGGTTCTCATCTCATCCCCCCTTATCCCCTATCTTCCAACATCTTCCCCCTACCCGCACAGGTCCCTCTCTAGGATTTTTCCTCCAGCCCATAGCTGAGGACAGTACAGCACTGCATCTCCCTTCTTGTGACCCCCCCAGCTCAGCGATGCAGCACCCCAGACAGCTGTCAATCTGTGATGTCATGTTCCTCAGGGAGCTATCACCTGGTCATCAGCTGTAGACCTGGGCCAAGTATTATATGTTCTGCTTGAGACTGTCTCCCAGGAGCCTGGGGCAGCCTGGGGCAGGGTCCCAAACTGGCTGCTCAGATTGGTTTTGAATAAATCCATCGCCAGCCGTGCCCCAACCTCACCTGTGTTACCGAGACCCAGCTGGATACGTGGGCTGGCCCTGCACTGGCTCAGCTCTGGGTGGCAGGCTACCTGGAACAGCAGGCACCCTAGCAAGGGAGGGACTGTGCTTTGACCTCAGGTGCAGGGAATGGTGGAGTCAGGTCAGTGTGTCCACCTCCCTTGTGAGACCTGGGATAAAATGACTCTGGGGATCTACTGATGTGCAGGGTGCTCCCCCACCCCTGCTCCCCTGCCTGAGCTGACTGAGCCATGGTCAGTCCTGGCACTGGAGTTGCCAAGATGAGTTGTGTGGGTTAAGTCTGAGAGCTGTGCAGTTGATGATGCTCACGTTGGCTTGGGGCCCTCTGATATCAGCAGTATTATTCCAGGGCAGTGGTTCCCAAACTGGAGTTCGTGAACCCTTGGGGGTTCGCGAAATGTATCAGGGGGTTCTCAGAAAAAAATTCTGTAATGGCGGACAGAGCTATCCCTAGGGACCCCAGGCGCCGGGGCTGGTAGCCCAAGCCCCGGGGCTGGTAGCCCAAGCCCCTTGGGGACTGGGGGCCGGCAGCTTGAGCCACGTGACCATTACTTCCTGGCAGAACAAGTTTAAGCTTTGTTGTAGTCGTGCGCTGTTTGCCTGGACTGCTCAAGACCCGAATGCTTGTGGGAGGAACTCTTTATTTGAGTTGGATTCTTAAATACCTTCATACTGTTTCACGTCTGGTACTCCTTGACGAAACATGTAGGAGGCTTAATCAAAGTGATATGAGCTACAAAAGTGAAATCTTGGAAGAGTGTTGCTGTTTTCATAATGTAATAAAATTAATAATGTAATGATAAATAATAATGTAATAATAAATAGTGTGTAATAAGCATGTCATAAATTAACAAATTATTTCCAAGATCACTGTCTCTATAATTTACACTCAGGTAAGGGAGAAAATCCCTGGAAATATTCATTTTCAGGACGGGGTTGGCAAGATTTGATATTTTTATGAAAGGGGTTCACGAGTTGTTAAAGTTTGGGAACCACTGTTCCAGGGAGTTTCTGGCTTGGCTCACGCCACCTTGTATCTGATCTTCAGTGCTGGGTACAGAAGGCTTAGCAACCACACATCTCTTCACTGCAAGCCTGTTTCAATGGTCACCCCTGGGAGCCCGCTGGTGGACAAAGTATCCAAATCTTACTCCATGCATCAGTGGCTTAGGCCTTGGCTACACTTACAGATGTACAGCGCCGTGAGTTAAACCCGCCTTCGTACAGCTGAGTAGGGAAAGCGCTGCAGTCTGTCCACACTGACAGCTGACAGCGCACTGTGGTGGCCACATTTGCAGCATTTGCAGCTGCATTTGGAGCGGTGCATTGTGGGCAGCTAGCCCAGCATTCAAGTGGCTGCAACGTGCTTTTCAAATGAGGGTGGGGTGGAGCGTGACAGAGAGCGTGTGGGGGGGAGAGAGTGGGTTTTTGGGGTGCTGAGAATGTGTCAGCACGCTGTCTTGTAAGTACAGACCCCCCTCACTCCCCCACCTCTCTCTCACTCACTGAAAGCAAATGGCAGCTGTTTCTTTTTTCCTCATAGATGAGTTAAGCAGCCGCTCGCTAAACGGACCTCAACCGCCTTCCCCGCTGCCTCTCTCTTCAAGCAAACATTAGCTGTCGGCACTCCAAACGGACCCCCCCTGCCTGCCTCTCGCTCATTCAAAGCCAGCAGTGGCTGTGTTTGGTTTTTTGATAAGCAGCCCCCGAAACGGAGCTTTGAAATGGCACTTCCGCGTCCGGAGTTCACAACAAAACAAGAGAGGACGCTTCAGGTAAAAGGCTTATGGGGTGTTTCCGGAGGTCAGTCAGTGCGTAATCACGTTACTCCCCGTTTACACTGGAGCTGGAGCGTCTCAGCCAATGCGCAGCAGCTGTTGATCCTCTGGGGGAGGTGGAGTCCAGCAGCGCCGTAGCCGCGGAGACACAGCGCTGTACATGCCTTGCCAGTGTGGACGGGGAGTGAGGTACAGCGCTCTGGGTGGCTTTATTGCGCTGTAACTCGCAAGTGTAGCCTCTTCCCCTGACAGTCCCCTCCCGCACCCCTGGTCAACTTGGTACCTGTAGCAGATAAGAGCAGGAGGCTGGGACACTAGGGGAAAGTGCCCTAGGGAACTCCCCAGTGCTGGATTAGAGAGAGATGGGGAGGGGGCGGAATGAAGAGGTAACAAAGACACATCTTTAATGAGAAGTAAACAAGAGCAGAGGATGCAGGAATTCCAGCTCAGTAACAGGAATTGTCAGGTGCTGACACACCCAAGCAGGGATCAGTGGTAGGAGGGGCATATGGGGTGTGCTACAATCCCATGACTTCCTCTAACTTGGATTACCTTTGCCTCAGGCCCCATCACCAGACTTTCGAGGAGACAAGGCAAGATGCCTGTCCCTTCTCCACTGTGAACCTGTTGGCAAGGGATCAAGAGCTACACCCAGCAGTTGGGGACTTCCGGGAGTGACACATATTTCTCCTAAGCTGCCCACGCCCATCTTCTGCTGAACAACTATACACTCGGGCCCCCGTGCCAGTGAGCGCTAGGTGGCAAGTGGGTGGTGGTGTTTGAAGGGGCAGCCTATCATGAATCCAATTCACTGCAGTGTTGATCCCTGGGCCGTGTCTGGGCTGCAGTTTAATACAGCTAAATGCAGATGTATACAACTAGGAACAAAGAATGCAGGCCACACGTACAGGATTGGGGACTCTCTCCTGGGAAGCAGCGACTCTGAAAAAAATTTGGGGGTCATGGTGGAGAATCAGCCGAACATGAGCTTCCCAGTGCGACACTGTGGCCAAAATGGCTATTGTGATCCTTGGCTGAATAAACAGGGGACTCTCGAGTAGGAGCAGAGAGGTGATTTTACTTTTGTATTTGGCACTGGTGCGACTGCTACTGTGATTCTGTATCCAGTTCTGGTGCCCACAGTTCACAAGGGATGTTGATAAACTGGAGAGGGTTCAGAGAAGAGCAACAAGAATGATTAAATGATTAGAAAATCTGCCTTATGGTGATAGACTCAAGGTGATCAACCTATTTAGTTCAACAAAGAGATGGGTAAGGGGTGATTGGTAAGGGGTGACTTGATCACAGTCTGTAAGTACCTACCAGGGGAACAAATGTTTAATAACAGGCTCTTCAAGCTAGCAGAGAAAGGTCTAAAATTATCCAATAGCTGGAAGTTGAAGGAAGACAAGTTCAGACTGGAAATAAGGTGTGAACGTTTAACAGTGAGAATAATTAACCATTGCGACAATTCCCAGGTTATAGTGGATTCTCCATCACAGGCCATTTTTCAACAAAGATGGGATGTTTTTTCTAAAAGATCTGCCCTAGGAATGATTTTGGTCAGTTCTCTGGCCTGTGCTAGTCAGGGCAGTCTAGAGTAGCACAATGGTCCCTTCTGGCCTTGCAGTTTATGAATCTCCTCGGTTGCGAATACTCCCAGGGTGAGCTCAGCAGGTTTCAGCTGGAAATCCAGCTTGGCATTTCTGACCGTGACAAGCTCTCCGTCTGCTCTGTGGCTACACTAGCAGGGCCTGTGGCAGCCTGCTCACCCTGTGGGCACCGGCTGAGAGCAGGAAGGGCAACCATCATTACCCTTCTACTCCAGATTCACCCACTCTCCCTCCGGGAGCATCCGGATGTGCACGGAGTTAGCTTCACTCAGCCACCTGAAGAACAGCCCCTCCGGGCTGCGGAAAGTCAGGGGGGAGAGCTTGGATCCGCTACTGGTGGGAATTGCTAGTGCACCCCTCTGCGCCCCCCCACCCCAATCCTCTCGCCAAGGCTCACTCCTGCTTTAAGGTGGAAGGCTGCTTTAAGGTGGAAGGTCTAGGTGCTACCATACTACACCTCATAAATAATAATAATAAGAAGAATGGAGACACTGGTATGGGGGGATGGGCAGCATACAGAACCCCGGCAGGAGTTTGGAGAGGGGGCCCCTGGAATGGAGCCAAAAAGGGGAATGGGGGCCATGGAGAGTAAGGGGGGAATGAGGGGACACATGGAGCCTCTGTCCCCAGAGAGGGAGAATAAGGGAGAAGGAGGGGCCAGTGGAGGGGGTGAGAATGCGGGACAGTGGTATGGGAGAAGGATATGGGGGACACAGAGCCCATGGCATAGTGAGGAAAGGAAGAAGAGGGGACCCAAGCATGGGGGGGTGAGGAACAGGGGGACACAGAGCCCCTGGCGTGGTGGGGAAGTGGAGACCTTGGGATGAGGATGAGGGAGGGGAAACCCAGAGCCCCTGGCATGGTGGGAAAGGGGAGACCGTGGGATGAGGAAGGGGGGCACACAGAGCCCCTCCCATAAGAGGGGGGCCTGGGGAGCTCAGGGAGTCCCTAGAATCATAGGTGCTGGAACTAAGAGTGTTGGGGGTGCTGCAGCACCCCCTGTCTTGAAGTGGTTTCCCTTATATTCTGGGGTTACAGTTTGGTTTAGTGGCTCTCTGGACCCCCACTACAAAAATAGTTCCAGCCCCCCTGCCTAGAGAAAGACAAATGGGAGGGTAACACACAGAGCTTGTGGCGAGGAAAGGGAGGAACGCAACAAGCCCCGGTGAGTGCAATGCATTTGGCCTGCAGATGTACCAGTGTGTGCAGCCCTCTGATACCGATAGAACTTTCACAGTATAATTATAGGAGTATAGTTTTGCCTCTGAATTTCCCAGTGTAGACAAGCCCTAAGTCTCACTGGAAGTCAATGGGATTTAGGTGCCTCCGTCACATAAGCAGTTCTGAAATCGTTATCCAGCGTCATGTAAGCACCCCTCCCATTGCTCTTCATTTCAGGGACTCCCTGTTATAGAGGCCACAGGGCAGATCCTCCTCAATCTTTCCATCCCTGTCCCTGCGCACATGACACATCCCAGCACAGGGAGGCTGGCTAGCCACTTTGAAACACACAGGGGGAGAGGTTTTAGAATCATCCTCACATAGTATAAATTGATGCTTTCAGAACAGCTGAGGTAGTTAATGTCCCTGTCTTTGGATGCTGGTGTTGTCCTCGTCTCCTGTATAGTTAGGCAGAATTCAATACTAAAATGCACTTGTCACTAAAGGCTCAGTCCTGCACCCACTGAAGCCAGTGGCAAAATTCCCATTGACTTCTAAGGGGCGGGATTAGAGTTGCCAACTTTGTAATGCTGTATTTAAAAACTGGACACTCTGGAAACTCTGGCCACTGCCCCCGAAGCCCTGCCCCTGCCCTGCCTCTTTCCCTCAGGCTTTGCCCCCGTCCACTCCTCTTCCCCCTTCCCATCGCTCACTGCTTTTCCCCTCCCGGGTCACGAGGGACTTGCCTGCTGGGAGTTGTAGCCCCCCCCGACGCAGGTAGGAGGCAGTCCCGGCTGAGTAGGGGCTGAAGCAGGTGATGACCCGGTGCCTCCTTTGCCTGCAGTAACCGAATTTTGAGTGTCTGGTCAGTAGATCTGACCAGACGCTGTCAGGTCCCCTTTTCGACCTGACTTTCAGGTCGAAAACTGGGCACCCGGTCACCCAGGATCAGGCTTTAAGGTAAGACAGTTACTCACCTTTGTAACTGTTGTTCTTCGAGATGTGTTGCTCATGTCCATTCCAATTAGGTGTGTGCGCGCTGCGTGCACAATCGTCGGAAGATTTTTACCCCAGCAACACTCGGTGGGTCAGCTGAGGTTCCCCCCAGAGTGGCGCCTTCAAGGCACCGGATATATGCCCCAGCCGACCCAGCGCCCCCTCAATTCCTTCTTGCTGGCTACTCCGACAGAGGGGAAGGAGGGCGGGTTTGGAATGGATATGAGCAACACATCTCGAAGAACAACAGTTACAAAGGTGAGTAACCGTCTTTTCTTCTTCGAGTGCTTGCTCATATCGATTCCAATTAGGTGACTCCCAAGTCTTACCTAGGTGGTGGGGTCGGAGTGAGATGTCGCGGAGTGAAGGACCACGGAACCAAATGCAGCATCACCCCTGGACTCCTGAATTATTGCATAGTGGGCGGCGAAGGTATGCACCGATGACCAAGTCGCTGCCCTACATATCTCCTGTATGGGTACGTGTGCCAGGAAAGCAGAAGATGAAGCCTGAGCCCACGTGGAGTGGGCAGTAAGGTGCATAGTTGGGACACCAGCCAAGTCATAGCATGCACA
Source organism: Caretta caretta (assembly GCF_965140235.1). Lineage (NCBI taxonomy): Eukaryota > Metazoa > Chordata > Testudines > Cheloniidae > Caretta > Caretta caretta. The sequence continues at coordinate 7,616,347 of NC_134228.1, forward strand.
GATGCATGATATGATCCAGGACGTGATGTGCTGGGAGGAGACTGGAAGGTCCTTCATCAGGTCTGCCACAGCAACAAACACCTGCGACGTTTTCCTGAAAGTTTTCGTTCGCTCGATGTAGAAGGCGAGGGCCCTGTGAATGTCCAGGGAGTGCAGCTGTTGTTCCCATTGAGAGGCATGTTGCTTCGGGTAGAAGACGGGGAGGAAGATGTCCTGGTTGAGATGGAAGGCAGACACCACCTTAGGAAGGAAGGCCGGGTGGGGTTGCAGCTGTACCTTGTCATTATGGAACACCGTATACGGCGGTTCCGATGTGAGTGCCCTGAGCTCAGACACGCCTCGCCGAAGTGATAGCTACGAGGAAGGCTGTCTTCCAAGAAAGGTACAGGAGCGAGCAGGTGGTCATCGGAAAGTGTGGGCCCTTTACTGAAAGAGGGAGGCAACCTAGTGACAGAGGATGTGGAAAAAGCTAATGTACTCAATGCTTTTTTTGCCTCAGTCTTCATGAACAAGGTCAGCTCCCAGACTACTGCACTGGGCAGCACAGCATGGGGAGGAGGTGACCTGCTCTCTGTGGAGAAAGAAGTGGTTCGGGACTATTTAGAAAAGCTGGACAAGCACAAGTCCATGGGGCTGGATGCGCTGCATCCGAGAGTGCTAAAGGAGTTGGCGGATGTGATTGCAGAGCCATTGGTCAGTATCTTTGAAAACTCATGGTGATTGGGGGAAGTCCTGGACAACTGGAAAAAGGCTAATGTGGTGCCCATCTTTAAAAAAGGGAAGAAGGAGGGTCCTGGGAACTACAGGCCAGTCAGCCTCACCTCAGTCCCTGGAAAAATCGTGGAGCAGGTCCTCAAGGAATCAATTCTGAAGCACTTAGAGGAGAGGAAAGTGATCCGCAAAGTCAGCATGGATTCACCAAGGGCAAGTCATGGCTGACTAATCTAATTGCCTTCTCTGACGAGATAACTGGCTCTGTGGATGAGGGGAAAGCAGTGGATGTGTTGTTCCTTGACTTTAGCGAAGCTTTTGACACTGTCTCCCACAGTATTCTTGCCAGCAAGTTAAAGAAGTATGGGCTGGATGAATGGACTATAAGGTGGATAGAAAGTTGGGCTAGATTGTCGGGCTCAACGGGTAGGGCTCAATGGCTCCATGTCTGAAATTCTATGATTCTATGATATAAGGTCTCCAGCATGGAGGGCAGCCTTAGCTCGACTGCAGTGTGCACCTGGGAGCTAACATGCACCGGACTTGACGGCCCTTGTGACACCGGAGTCGACGGTGCAGGAGCCGTTACTTGTCCTGTGCGCTCCAGCAATGGACGCGGCTCCAGCTGTGGTGCGGGAAGCGTCAGTGGCTGTCGAACCGACAAAGAAGGAGGAGTCGGCACCTGCTTGGGCTGCTTCTTCTTCTGGCCCAGACACAGGGACCAGCGCCGGGGTGGTGGAGGTGCCGGGGGGGCCTGACGCTGCGAGTCTTTAGCAGAGTCCGAACGCGGTGCTGGTCCAGTTGGTGCCGCAGGGGCACTCTGCACTGAAGACAATGCCGAGTCCCGGTGCGTGGAGGAAGGGCCCGGGCTAAGTGCCGCCTCCATAAGGAGCTGCTTGAGTCTAAAGTCCCGCTACTTTTTGGTCCTGGGCTTGAGGGCTTTGCAAATGCGGCACTTGTCGGGATTCCCCCAGACACCTTAGGCAAGAGTCGTGGGGGTCTCCCGTTGGCATCGGCTTCAGGCAAGCCGAGCAAGGTTTGAAGCCCGGAAACCCTGGCATAGGCCCCTGTACCAGCATGGGGGAGAGGGGAGAAGACCCCACTCCACCCTACTAATTACACTAATCTAACTACACTAAATATTAACAACTACTAACAACTATAAACAACTAATTACAACTATTAACAGGTACTAAGAGAGAAAGCTAGGGAGAGTGGAGATCAGCTACGCTGTGCTCCACAGTTCCAACGACCGTCACGGATGGTAAGAAGGAACTGAGGGGGCACTGGGTCAGCTGGGGCATATATCCGACACCATGAAGGCGCCACTCCAGGGGGCTCCTCAGCCGACCCACCGAGTGTTGTTGGGGTAAAATTCTTCCGACAATCATTCACGCGGCACGCACACACCTAATTGGAATCGATATGAGCAAGCACTCAAAGAAGAACTGTAATAGTTTTACCTGTGCCTATGAATTTTTAAATTCTGCAGTTATAACATTGGGCTCGTCAGTCTGCTGTGCACTAGAACAGAGAACAAAGTCATAGGGTTCATTCATAGGTTTAGGGAAAGCGTGGCACACACGGGCCTGCAGGAACTAATTGTCTCTCCAGTCAACCACAAGAATGACAATTACATTTAAGAGGCTTGTTTCCTCAGGACTTGGAGAAGCAGTCATATCAAATATCTAGGTGTAGCCCTAGAAAAGCTGACTTCCTGAGAGCAGATCCAGAACATAAACAAAGCTGTCAAGAACAATCAGAGAGCATTAAAGATAACAGGAGGCAAGTTTGTCCTCTCTTTTGAGCAATCAAGGATGTTCTAGGCCCTGTCCACCTGGGCAAAGATGTTAGTCTTTTCAATGGCGTTAACTCAGCGGAGTGAGCTGAACTCAACTGAAACACCCCCTTTAGGACCTCATCTTCACTAGGAAAATGATGTCTTTTCAACACGTTTTAAAACTCAGGTATTTTAAAACCCAGGTGTCACTAGTCAGGGCTGGTTGAACCTCTGTCCCTCTTTGCAAAAAGAATGAGGAGAACTTGTGGCACCTTAGAGACTAACAAATTTATTTGGGCATAAGCTTTTGTGGGCTAAAACCACTTCATCAGATGCATGGAGTGGAAGATACAGTAGCGAACATGGTAGAGTTCTGTGGTGACCTAGAATCCTACTTTTGACATCTCCAACTCAAGGAATATTTCCAACACACCTCTGACCCCACAGAATCCTTCCTACCAACACTACAAAAAGAAGGATTGCGCGTGGACTCCTTCGGAAGGTCAAAACAACAGACTGGACTTCTACATAGATTGCTTCCATCGACGTGCACAGGCTGAAATTGTGGAAAAGCAGCATCACTTGCCCCATAACCTCAACCGTGCAGACCACAACGCCATCCACAGCCTCAGGAACAACTCTGACATCATAATCAAAAAGGCTGACAAAGGAGGTGCTGTCATCATCATGAATAGGTCGGAATATGAACGAGAGGCTGCTAGACATCTCTCTAACACCACATTCTACAAGCCATTACCCTCTGATCCCACTGAGGGTTACCAAAAGAAGCTACACCATCAAGAAACTCCCTGAAAAAGCACAGGAACAAATCCACACAGACACACCCCTGGAACCCCGACCTGGGGTATTCTATCTGCTACTCAAGATCCATAAACCTGGAAATCCTTGACGCCCCATCATCTCAGGTATTGGCACCCTGACAGCAGGATTGTCTGGCTACGTAGACTCTCTCCTCAGGCCCTACGCTACCAGCACTCCTAGCTATCTTCAAGACACCACTGACTTCCTGAGGAAACTACAATCCATTGGTGATCTTCCAGAAAACACCATCCTAGCCACTATGTATGTAGAAGCTCTCTATGCAGACTCCAATGAGAAACTGCAGAACTGGAATTAATTTGCAAACTGGACACCTGGACAAATTAGGCTTGAATAAAGACTGGGAGTGGCTGGGTCATTACACAAACTGAAAACTATTTCCCCATGTTAAGTTTTCTCCTACTGTTACTCACACCTTCTTGTCAACTAGTTGAAATGGGCCATCCTGATTATCACTACAAAAGTTTTTTTTCTCCCGCTGATAATAGCCCACCTTAAGTGATTAGTCTCTTACCCGCATGACCCTACAGTATGCCAACATTTTTATGGCTGACTTAGAACAATGCTTCCTTAGCTCTCGTCCCCTAACGCCCCTACTCTACTTGCGCTACATTGATGAGATCTTCATCATGTGGACCCATGGAAAAGAAGCCCTTGAGGAATTCCACCATGATTTCAACAATTTCCATCCCACTATCAACCTCTGCCTGGACCAATGCACACAAGCGGTCCACTTCCTGGACACTGCAGTGCTAATAAGCGATGGTCACATAAACACCACCCTATACCGGAAACCTACTGACCGCTATACTTACCTACATGCCTCCAGCTTCCATCCAGGACGCATCACATGATCCATTGTCTACAGCCAAGCTCTAAGATACAACCGCATTTGCTCCAATCCCTCAAACAGAGACAAACACCTACAGGATCTCTACCAAGCGTTCTTAAAATTACAGTACCCACCTGCTGAAGTGAAGAAACAGATTGACAGAGCCAAAAGAGTACCCAGAAGTCACCTACTACAGGACAGGTCCAACAAAGAAAGTAACAGAATGCCACTAGCCATCACCTTCGACCCCCAACTAAAACCTCTCCAACGCATCATCAAGGATCTACAACCTATCCTGAAGGACGACCCATCAGTCTCACAGATCTTGGAAGACAGGCCAATCCTTGCTTACAGACAGCCCCCCCAACCTGAAGCAAATACTCATCAGCAACCATACACCACACAACAAAAACACCAATCCAGGAACCTATCCTTGCAACAAAGCCTGTTGCCAACTCTGTCCACATATCTATTCAGGGGACACCGTCATAGGACCTAATCACATCAGCCATGCCATCAGGGGCTCATTCACCTGCACATCTACCAATGTGATATATGCCATCATATGCTAGCAATGCCCCTCTGCTAGCACATGATGGCATATATCACACTGGTAGTGATAATCAGGATCACTACAAACTTTTGTAGTGATAATCAGGATGGCCCATTTCAAACCGTTGACAAGAAGGTGTGAGTAACAGTAGGGGAAAACTTAGCATGGGGAAATAGTTTTCAGTTTGTGTAATGACCCAGCCACTCCCAGTGTCTATTCAAGCCTAATTTAATGGTATCCAGTTTGCAAATTAATTCCAGTTCAGCAGTTTCTCCTTGGAGTCTGTTTTTGAAGTGTTTTTTTGAAGAATTGCCACTTTTAGGTCTGTTACTGAGTGACCAGAGAGATTGAAGTGTTCTCCTACTGGTTTTTGAATGTTATAATACCTGATGTCAGATTTGTGTCCATTTATTCTTTTGCGTAGAGACTGTCCGGTTTGGCTAATGTACATGGCAGAGGGCATTGCTGGCACATGATGGCATATATCATATTGGGAGATGTGCAGGTGAATGAGCCCCTGATGGCATGGCTGATGTGGTTAGGTACTATGAGAGTGTCCCTTGGATAGATATGCGGACAGAGTTGGCACTGGGGTTTGTTGCAGGGTTTGGTTCCTGGGTTAGTGTTTTTGTTGTGTGGTGTGTAGTTGCTGGTGAGTATTTGCTTCAGGTTGGGGGGCTGTCTGTAAATGAGGACTGGCCTGTCTCCCAAGGTCTGTGAGAGTGAGGGATCGTAGGGCCATGCGGGTACCCATAGCAGTCCTGCTGACTTGAAGATATAAATTGTCCCCAAATCTGAAACAGTTTTGGGTGAGGACAAAGTCATGAAGTTCAGCCACCAGATTTGCCGTGACATTATCTGGTACTGTTCCTGATGGCTTGTAGTCCATCTTTATGTGGAATGTTGGTGTAGAGAGCTTCTACATCCATAGTGGCTAGGATGGTGTTTTCTGGAAGATCACCAAAGAAAGTAACAGAACGTCACTAGCCGTCACTTACAGCCCCCAACTAAAACCTCTCCAGCACATCATCAAGGATCTACGCCCTATCCTGAAGGACGATCCCTCACTCTCACAGACCTTGGGAGACAGGCCAATCCTCGCTTACAGACAGCCCCCCCAACCTGAAGCAAATAATTTCCCCCTGCTGATACTCACACCTTCTTGTCAACTGTTTGAAATGGGCCACCTTGTTTCCATTGGCATCATTATCACTACAAAAGTGATTTCCACCCCTTCTTGTCAACTGTTGAGAATAGCCCACTTCCACCTTAATTGAATTGGCTCATTAGCACTGACCCCGCCCCCCCTGCCACTCCCCATCTTTTCATATGCTGAAAAGATCCTTCATCTTTTTCATATTTATACCTTCCTACTGTATGTTCCACTCCATTCATCTGATGAAGTGGGGTTTTAGCCCATGAAAGCTTGTGCCCAAATAAATTTGTTGGTCTCTAAGGTGCCACAAGGACTCCTCATTGTTTTTATTGATACAGACTAACACGGCTACCACTCTGAAACCTGTCAATACATATAGGCAGTAACCTCGCAATGGCCAGACCAGCACATCATTTTCATAAATCATTACAGGCAGTCAGGAGTGCTGGAACAATTTGTATAGTGGGGGTGATGAGAGCCATTGAACCAGACTGTTAACCTTGTGTACAATGAAGTCCAATTCACGCCAGGGGGTCCTGCAGCACGCCCAGCACCCGTAGTTCCAGCACCTATGCAGGCAATGCAAATCCACACCGCGACAATTTGTATTTTCACTAGTGTTAGCAGGCAGGGATCAACTCCAGGGTTGGCCCTTCACTTCTTTCTTCCTCGTGAAGACAAGGCCAGACCTACCATGAAATGACTAAAGGTGTGAATTCAAAATGATTTAAGTTATTTTGATTCCAGTTTGCATGTAGACAAGCCCAAGCCCTTAGAAAAAGTTTTAATTAACACACTGTCACCACTTAGCACACCTAGTGTAGACAAAGAGTCATATGTACAAATGTGTTAAGGCACCTAAGGCCAGCTTACGTTTTTAAATGCTACTCTCTTTGTCTATGCCTGGTGCTTAGTGGAATTGAGCAACAGGTTCCTTGTGTGGCTGTCCTTCAATACCATGATGACAAGGTGTTCATTAACTCATTTTCCAACACCTCATTTTCCCAGCATAGACAGCGCCAGTGAGGGCAGTGACCAGCCTTGTCCTGGAGGAAATCAGCTTTGATTTGACTGAATTATTGGCCTATACAAATCACATGTAGAGCATACAGACTAGATGCTTTTGCTAAATTTGTAACGTGCACCCTGGAAGAGCTGTGCTGTGTTTGTGTCCCTGCTAAGGAGCTGATCCTGCAAAACACCCGCTACTGTCTGTTGCACTCACTAACATAAGTAGTCCCCGTGAAGTTGGTGGAGTTACTCACAGTAGATAGCACTGGGCCCTAAAGGCTAGATCCACAAAGTGATTCAGGTCTTGTCTACAGTGGGAATTAATTCAGATTAAGATAGGATGTGAATTTAAAGAGGAACAGCTATTCCTGATTAATTCTTTCTGTGGATGTTCTTATTCCTGCATAAGAGTGCCTTACAACAAATTAGTTTAATCCACTTCCACTTCTTATGCTGGAGTAAGAAAGTCCACAGAGGAGGATGGGTTTCAGAGTGGTAACCGTGTTAGTCTGTATCCGCAAAAAGAACGAGGAGTACTTGTGGCACCTTAGAGACTAACAAATTTATTTGGGCATAAGATTTCGTGGGCTAAAACCCACTTCATCAGATTCATAGAGTGGAACATACAGTAGGAAGATATGTGTGTGTATATATATATATACACACACACACAGAGAACATGAAAAGATGGGGGTTACCATACCAACTCTAAGAGACCAATCAATTACGGTGAGCTATTATCAGCAGGGAAAAAAAACTTTTGTAGTGATAATCCGGATGGCCCATTTCAAACCGTTGACAAGAAGGTGTGAGTAATAGTAGGGGAAAACTTAGCATGGGGAAATAGTTTTCAGTTTGTGTAATGACCCAGCCACTCCCAGTGTCTATTCAAGCCTAATTTAATGGTATCCAGTTTGCAAATTAATTCCAGTTCAGCAGTTTCTCCCTGGAGTCTGTTTTTGAAGTGTTTTTTTTTGAAGAATTGCCACTTTTAGGTCTGTTACTGAGTGAACAGAGAGATTGAAGTGTTCTCCTACTGGTTTTTGAATGTTATGATTCCTGATGTCAGATTTGTGTCCATTTATTTTTTTGCGTAGAGACTGTTCGGTATGCCAATGTACATGGCAGAGAGGCATTGCTGGCACATGATGGCATATATCACATTGGTAGATGTGAAGGTGAACGAGCCCCTGATGGCGTGGCTGATGTGATTAGGTCCTATGATGGTGTCCCTTGAATAGATATGCAGACAGAGTTGGCACTGGGGTTTGTTGCAGGGTTCCTGGGTTGGTGTTTTTGTTGTGTGATGTGTGATTGCTGGTGAGTATTAGCTTCAGGTTGGGGGACTGTCTGTAAGCAAGGACTGGCCTGTCTTCCAAGATCTGTGAGAGTGAGGGATCGTCCTTCAGGATAGGTTGTAGATCCTTGATGATGCATTGGAGAGGTTTTAGTTGGGGGCTGAAAGTGATGGCTAGTGGCGTTCTGTTACTTTTTTTTGTTGGGCCTGTCCTGTAGTAGGGGACTTCTGGGTACTCTTCAGGCTCTATCAATCTGTTTCTTCACTTCAGCAGCTGGGTATTGTAGTTTTAAGAGCACTTGATGGAGATCTTGTAGGTGTTTGTTCTGTCTGAGGGATTGGAGCAAATGCGGTTGTATCTTAGAGCTTGGCTGTAGACAATGGATCGTGTGATGTGTCCTGGATGGAAGCTGGAGGCATGTAGGCAAGTATAGCCGTCAGTAGGTTTAGGAGGAGTTAATCAGAAAACAGCTATTTTGGAATAATTCTTCACGTAGGCAAGCCCTCCTGCCTAGTGGAATCTTCAGTTCTGAGTTCAGCACGAAGGCTTGAGCCACTAAGGCATTTAGGCACCTAAATCCAACATGTAGGTTTACCACTAACATTCTCAAGACCACTACTCAGCTGCCACTGAACCCTGCAGATGCCCGAGATTCCCTTAGGCAAAGCAGCCTACGTCCTTTTGTCTCCTCCCAGCTAACAAGCTCCTCAGAGCCCTAGCTTATACCTACACCTCAGAGGGATTCTCGTACGAGGTGTTGTTCCACATCTCTCTCCAGTGGAGCTTGATCCGGTAGATGTTGTCAGAGCATAGCTACTGGATTGGGCCTCACAAGTCGGGAACTTTTGGGGTGCAGGAGAGGGGCTGTGTAAAAAGCCTGGTGATTGGGACACTCAGCTGGGATGTGGGAGACTCAGAGTCAAACCCTGCTCCAATGAATATTTTATTTATACAAAGCAGAACAGCTCCCACAGGAGATGGAGTGAGATACACCCCAGGGCCCAGAGGACTCAGCTGTGATCAGGCTGTCATCTCCCAGGTGAGTGCCTTAATCCCTGGGCTATTGGGTATTCTAGGGACAAGCACACACACAAGCCAAAGCCTGAAAAATTTCTAGCCTGCTTCCCTTTGGTTGTCTTTTGTGTGGGCCTTCATCCAGTAGCCATTCTCACAGCTCACCTACCAGACTGGGCCCCCAGGCAAGACAGGCGGGGGAATGGCTCGTTGGACAATCCCACAGGGGCTTTGGCTTGTGCTAGGGCTTCAAGCAGCTTGTTGGCTGTGCAGCCCTGTCAGGGCTTGAGGGGTTCAGCGCGTGCCCACCAGCGAGAACTCCAGCACCTTCGGGGCGAGGCAGCAATTGAGCAATGGTTTTGTCAGCAGCAAAGATGCCACCATTCTGAGTTGCTGCGGGGTGCTCGACTCCTGCTCTGGCCCCCACCCTGCCTCTTCCCACCCCCTTTCGCCCCCTCCCCGAGCGCGCCCCCTCCTCTCTGTCCCACAACTCCCCCCCCCCCGCCCATCACCTCCTGCACACCGCTGAACAGCGGCAGGTGGGAGATGCAGGGGTTGGGGGTAGAGGGAGGAGCTGATTGGGGGCTCTGCCCCTAAAGAGGCAGTTAGGTGGCGAAGTTCCTTTGTGCATCTTGCCTTCAGCGTTTCACCCCTTGCAGTCTGTCTGTTTCTCTAGCACCGCGGCACTAGCTCAGTGCTGCGTGAGCACACACACAGATCTGTTCTTCTCTTTGGCCCCCCTGCATGCAGGAATTATTTGGTGTTGTCAGGTGCGGTTAGCATAGAAGTGAGTTCTGCATGTTGTTTTGTAGGCACTGAGAGTTGTGGTCATTCGGATCGCCTCTGGGATCAGAGGCTGAGCAAACTCTTTGTCCTGCACACCTGAGCCTCACTCATGAGGATGGCAGTCCCATTGTTTCAGTGGCATGCAGCTGTCGTGGGAGACCCTGGTCATCCATGGCAAAGTGGTACTCCAACTTGTGTGGGAAAATCCCCTGCAGGGCTTTGAAGATGAGACCCTTGAAATGGGTTTGGTATTGGGGTGGTGTTCCCAGCTGTGGAAATCCTATGTTCCTTCTGCCACGCCTTCAGACCTCTGAGTCCTGGAAACTGAAGGTCCTTATTATGGTCCCCTCTCTCCTTTTTTAATATGTCTAAGAAATTAAATGATAAATATTCTGTTCCAGCAATGTCAAGGATGCATGGTTAAGCACCCAAAATGCTGCAGAGGTGGGTACAAGTGCAACCTTAACTCTGCCCCCTTCTGGATCTGTAGCATTATAATTCAGTCTTTATACATGATTCCAAGCTGTTTCTCAAATACTATAACTGCCCAAAACAAATCAACCAGCCTTCCCCAGCCCCTCTGAGCCCACCTGGCCTACACCAGACAGCTCTCAGCTTGCTCTGCTGGCCCATACCCCTCTTGCTCCACCCTTGCCCCTCTCAGCTCATCCAACCCTGCCCCTCTTGGGTTTGCCATTGTGCACCTTCTAATCTCTGGAGTCAGACACACTCATCCCTTGCTGGGGCTTTCTATCAAACATGTTATGTAGAGCTCTCCCAGTTGAATAATATTAATACATGAATTTACAAGCTACCTACTACCCTTGCCAAAGCCCCAAGGCTCCTTACCAACGAAAACATGTTAAATACATTGAAAAATATGGAAATGCTCTCTAAAAGCTTAGCAAATAAAATTAATTGAAGGCTGAGAGGCCTAGAAAATGGGAGGAGGGATGGGAGAGTGGGAGAGGAAGGGAATGATAATAAATAGCTCGCATGGATAATAATTATACCATGCAAAGCTGGAGGCAAGGTGACAGCTCATGCAGAGGCTACACTGAACCCTTGCAACTGACAGCTGGAAAACAGTCTGGCTCACCTGTGTGTAAGTATTGTTAAAATAGATATTAGCTTTCTATAAAATGTATTAAGTGCTTAGACTTTATGAAATGCTTGTAGGATGCTGCATGTATTGAGCTCACTTACAGAAGCTGTAGCCCATGATATGAAGTTATATTGAGTGTTTGCATTGTAATCCTCTGTACCTGAGGAACTCACCAAACAGGAAAGAAGAATTAACAAGGGTAAAGTGCTGATCCTGCACACCAGAAGGCCAACTGAAACCAAATAAGCCTTTGTGAAACAGAGGACAAAGACGTTGTTGATTGCCGTCCCACACACACACACACACAGGGGCAGCAGGTTTGCAGAATTTTGGTGGTGCTTAAGGCTCTGGGAGGGAATTTGGGTGCGGGGAGGAGGTCTGGGGTGCAGGCCCTGGGCTGGGGCAGGGGATTGGGGTGAAGGGTGGTTGGGGTCTGGGAGGGGATGAGGGGTGCAGGCTCTGGGACTGAGTTTGGGTGTGGGGTGGGGGTGCAGGCTCTGGGAGGGAGCTTGGGGATGAGAGGGGGTGCAGGCTCTGGGAGGGAGCTTGGTGGCCAAAGGCGGGGGCTGCAGGTTCTGGGAGGGAGCTTGGGTGCCAGAGGGCAGTGCTTACCTGAAGCTCCTACGCAGGGCTGGCCGGGAGTCTCCATGTGCTGCTACCCCCAGGCACTGCCCCTGCAGCTTCCCATTGGCCACAGGGGCGCTTGGAGGCGGGACACAGACCCACCCCACCCAGGGGCTGCAGGGAGGGGCCAGCAGCCACGTGGAGCAAGCGCGCAGGAAGCCGCTCAGCTCCGCTGTCGGTGGTGAATGGGGGCCCTGGGCTGTTTTAAATGGCTCGGGGGACACACAGGGTGGAAGGCGGGGCCAAGGGAGAGACCTGTGCTGGAGCCGGGCACCACGGGCCCATAGAGCACACCGCCCATGCACACACCCCTCACCGTGAAGAGGAGGCAGGCACCAATGCTTGTTCCATCAGTTTGAAGGGAATATGAATGCCTGACCAGGAGGAACTGTATCACTATGCTGTTTATAATTCAGAGAGGGCAATATTTCTAAGCATAAGCAAGGGATCCCCAATCTGCTTAAAAAGACCTATACAGCTTTCATATACAGCAGCTACTATCTTAAGCCAGTGTATCTTAAGCCAGTAACTCATTTGTGCATGTACGTTTCCCTGCTTTAAACTTGTAAATAACTCCCATTTTTTTTTCCTAGTTAATAAATCTTTACTTCATTTAATATAAGATTCGTGACAAGTGTTGGTTTGAGATCTACACTTGACCCGGGGTAAGTGACTGGTCCTTTGGGACTGGGAATAACCTGAATGTTGTTAAGCAGAGGGGTAGCCATGTTTGCCGCTTTTACAGATCCAGACTAAGAGTCCTGTGGCACCTTACAGACTAACAGACGTATTGGAGCATAAGCTTTTGTGGGTGAATAGCTCTCTGATTGATCCAAATGTAACTTCTATTGCTGGACAAAGATCTACTACTGTTAAACAATGCCATCCAGGCATCTGCTACAATGACCCAAGTGGTTTCAACAGTAGACTTAGAGAGAGAGAATGGCAATAGTCTTCTCTGGATGTAGTAGCAAAAGTAATCCACCAGCCTCGCTACTTAGATCCACCCCATCTTGGTAGATACTTTCCAAAGCCAGTAATAACGGCTGGAGTAATTTTAAGACAACAGCCAAGGATTGCTCATGAGAAAGTCAGCGGGTTTTCCCGGGTTGGACTAATTTGAACTTCAGTCCCAGTGTATCTTCTATATTTTCCAAGATACTCAGCCTTTTTGGACTCTTGCTGAAAAAATATAAAGACGACATTAAATTTGTAGCTTTTTAAATGTCTTTTGAAGATTCTGCAGCTCATACTAGTGCTAGTTGGAGTAGATGGCCTCTGCAGTGTGTATAGGAGAAATTAGGGTTGCACTTTTCTCTGAGCAAAGCTTGTACTCCACCATGTCTTCCAGAGAAGTTTGCAGCTCCATCAAATGCACAAGCAGCCATCTGTTTGGGGGTCCAATTGACAAGCATTTAACTCTTCTAAGATATGGGTTGTCACAGATGCATCGGATGTGTCTTCTATAACTTGAACATCTAGAAATGCATCTACCGGCCTACCACCGACATCAAGATAACGTATACAATGACTTAATACTTGATGCCCATTTGCTCGGTGCATTCATCAGCCATGTATGCAAATGTTTTGAATGTGGTGAGAGCATTCTTCACTTTTTCAACTGTTGAACCGCATGCTTCTAGCCAGTCAGTTGAGTTTCTTGCAGAAAGATAGTGAGCATTTGCTGGTCTTGTTCGAAACCAGTGTTCAACTTCAGGATGATCAAGTGACCATGCACTTAACATTGGCCTCCAGTTTGTAGTATCTCTTGCTTAAATAGAAAGTAGGATGCCACAGCCACGTTTGTTCACATGAACTATATTGTGTCTCCAGCATTCTTAACAGCCTCACTAAGTACTTATAAAATTGGCTTTGAAAGGGGACTTATAAGGCTTTCTGCATGTTGATGCACTCCAGAGGCATGGTGTTTTGCTGCCTTTTCACGTAGTTTGTCAGCATTGACTTTGCTGATCGGTCTGACAAACCAAACTTCTCCACCTTTACCAATTATAGCATTGGAAAGCTTTCCTTCTTCATAAGCTTTTTAGCAAGCAGTGCACCAGTAGCCATCTTTTGTAACTTCAATAAATGGGAACACTTTGACCGACAAACATCGGGAACTGCCTTTAGGTTTTGGAGACACTGTTTCTTCAGTAGGTAGCTGTATTTGAGCTCGGGCTGGCTGGATGTAGATACACCACTTGACCCGTCAGATGACATGTTGATATGTTCTTCACCTTGTTTAGTTTTTGGGGTCTTTGAGTGGAAAAATTGTTGTATTATTTTTTGTCTTTTCATTTTCACTTTGACCTGCAACATATAAAAGAGATATGAATAAATTAAATGTTTTGTTAGTATAATGCAAATTTAACATAAGGATAATGCAAAATACACCAAAACACATAACAGGTCTAGATTTCTAAAAAAATATAATTTTAAAAAAAGTGTATTTAATTTAAATTGACTTTTGAAAAGTAAGCCATCATGGGATAAGAGGGAAGTCCTCTCGTGGATCAGTAACTGGTTAAAAGATGGGAAACAAAGGGTAGGAATAAATTATCAGTTTTCAGAATTGAGAGAGAGAAATTGTGGTATCCCTGAGGGGTCGGTACTGGGACCATTACTGTTCAACATATTCATAAATGATCTGGAAAAATGGGTAAACAGTGAGGTGGCAAAATCTGCAGATGATACAAAATTACTCAAGATAGTTAAGTCCAAAGCAGACTGCGAAGAGTTACAAAGGGATCTCACAAAACCAGGTGACTGGGCAACAAAATGGCAGATGAAATTCAATGTTGATAAATGCAAAGTAATGCACATTGGAAAACAATCTCAACTGATGGGGTCTAAATTAGCCGTTAACACTCTAGAAAGAGATGTTGGAGTCATTGTGGATGGTTCCCTGAAAATATCCACTCAATGTGCAGTGGCAGTCAACAAAGCAAACAGAATGTTGGGAATCATTAAGACAGGCATAGATAATAAGACGGAAAATATCATATTGCCTCTATATAAATCCATGGTACATGCACACCTTGAATACTCTGTGCAGATCTGGTCACCTCATCCCAAAAAAGATATTTTGGAATTGGAAAAGGTACAGAGATGGGCAACTAAAATGATTAGGGGTCTGTAACAGGAGGAGAGATTAAAATGGGAATTTTCATCTTAGAAAAGAAATGACTAAGGGGGGGGGATATGATAGAGGTCTATAAAATCTTGACTGGTGTGAAGAAAGTGAATAAGGAAATGTTATTTAATCCTTCACATAACACAAGAACTAGCAGTCACCCAATGACATTAATAGGCAGCAGGTTTTAAAAAAAACAAAAGGAAGTACTGCTTCACACAACATAAAGTCAATCCGTGGAACTCTTTGCCAGGAGGTGCTGTGAAGACCAAAACTATAACAGGATTAAAAAAAGAACTCGATAAATTCCTGGAGAATAGGTCCATCAATGGCTATTAGCTAGGATGGGGAGGGATGCAATACCATGCTCGGAGTGTCCCTAGCCTGTTTGCCAAAAGGTGGGAATGGGCAACAGGGGATGGATCGCTTGATGATTACCTGTTCTGTCATACCCTCTGAAGCACCTGGCCTTGACCTCTCACAGATCTTGGGAGACAGGCCAGTCCTCGCTTACAGACAGCCCATGAACCTGAAGCAAATACTCACCAGCAACCACATGCCACACAACAAAGACACCAACCCAGCAACCTATCCTTGCAACAAAGCGCTCTGCCAACTCTGTCCACATTTCTATTCAAGGGACACCATCATAGGACCTAATCACATCAGCCATGCCATCAGGGGCTTGTTCACCTGCACATCTACCAGTGTGATATATGCCATCATGTGCCAGCAATGCCCCTCTGCCATGTACATTGGCAAACCAGACCGTCTCTATGCAAAAGAATAAATGGACACAAATTTGACATCAGGAATCATAACATTCAAAAACCTGTAGGAGAACACTTCAGTCTCTCTGGTCACTCAGAAACAGACCTAAAAGTGGCAATTCTTCAACAAAAAAACATCAAAAAACAGACTCCAACGAGAAACTGCTGAACAGGAACTAATTTGCATATTGGATACCATTAAATTAGGCTTGAATAAAGACTGGGACAGGCTGGGTCATTACACAAACTGAAGTCTATTTCCCCATGTTAATTTTCCCCTACTGTTCCTCACACCTTCTTGTCCAACTGTTTGAAATAGGCCATCCTGATTATCACTACAAAATTTTTTTTCCTCTTGCTGATAATAGCTCACCTTAATTAATTAATTAGCCTCTTAGAGTTGGTATGGCAACCCCATCTTTTCATGTTCTCTGTATATCTCTCAATCTACCTAATGTATGTTCCACTCCATGCATCCAATGAAGTGGGTTTTAGCCCACAAAAGCTTATGCCCAAATAAATTTATTAGTCTCTAAGGTGCCCCAAGGACTCCTTGTTCTTTTTACATTTATGTAAGTTTCCATTCCCAGTCACAAATCTAGCATTCTGGAGCAAACTCACTAAAATATAGTCCAATAAACTCATGTTTATTTAACGTGCCCCTCACTTTTCCCTCCATGTCACTCCACTCACCAGTGTTGTCCTTAGTCAGTGGAGACTCAGAGTTCAGAGGTACTTTCGCATGAGTACACCTCCCAGGTGGGGGGCAAGAAGGCACATTGCTCATTCCTCCAGCTGCTCATGGTTCACTCTGGCCACTGTTGTTCATTGTGCCACCGTTCACTCCATCGCTCTGTTGCCAGTGGCTCTGCACCATCACCTTCTGCTGCCCCCTACCCCTGTGACCTCTGCGAGTTGGTCTCTTCAGGTTCCACCCAGCTCTCAGTGATTTCAGCTGAGCTCTCAGTGGGGGAACCTCGCAGCTAGTGCAGTCTGGGCCGTCTCTTCCACAGCAACACTCTCCCCACAGCAGGACTAAGTGCTTAGACCTGATTATCAGTGATTTCAGTTGTAGTGAAAAGAATGAGGAGTACTTGTGGCACCTTAGAGACTAACAAATATATTTGAGCATAAGCTTTCCGTGGGCTAAAACCCACTTCATCGGATGCATGGAGTGGTCACTTAACAAAACAAAAGACTCTCTATGGATCCTAATCAGCTCTGTCTTTAAACAGTAGAGAGGGGCAGGTCAAATAGTACTTGTGTCTCAGACAGATTATGAAGCAAAACACCTGTCCCCACCCTTTCTCTTGATGCCCTCAATTAGCACAGGCTAAGTACAGTTCTACTGCCCTTTACTCATACAATAAGAACAACAACATTTCATTCCCCACCCCCCACCTCCGCATTCAAGAGATTTGTAACCCAACCCCAGCCAAAATCTATCACTTGAGCAACACAGCTCTGTTTGCTGGATACCTGGGTAGATTAGGTGTGAATGTAAATACAATCTGGTCCTGAAGCTTTTCCCCCCCTGCCTCTAGCTCATCACTAGCTGTCAGGGACAGCTCATTTTGACTTTGCTTACAAATCATCATTTGAAATGATTAGGTTGGCCAACATCACCGAAATGAATGCACTGACATTGTCATAAAAAACAACAGCTGTATAAGGAAGCTGGTCTATGGTCATACTTGTCAAATCTATTATACTTTTTCAGATACATGTATTTTATCATACACTTTATAGGCTTTTAAAGTGTGTATTAATATTTCAATTTCATTTCAAATTTCCAAACAGTCACTAAATTGGCATGTAACTAGTTCACAAAACTGGGTGGGGGGTGTTGGGGAAATTCGGGGGTGTGTGTAGGGAAATCACTGCTCCCAGGACATACTTCTCAGGCAGGAAATGGAATGACAGCCTCAAAACATAGCAGGACTTTTGTGGTTGTTTGAATCTTTTTCCCTGCTAGCGTGTTTCTGGACAAGCTCCCACAGGCACAGCTACCATGACCAATGATTTGGGAGAGAAATTGGGAATTAGGAAGCAGAAAGAGTCCTGTAACAAAGGATGCCTCCCCCTCCACTCCTGTGAGCAGCGGGAGGGCTCCTCTGCTCCTCCTCTCTCCCTCTCTGCAACACCTTCCCTGGGCAGGGAGCAAGGGCACTAGAATGCAGCTGCCCTCCCAGCCTGAGAGAGGGGGGTGAAGAACCCCAGGAGGAGCAGAGGTAAGGTTGGGGATGGGGGCAACAGAACTGATATAGGGGCAGGATTGATCTGGGGGCAGGATGGATCCTAGGGGGACAGAACTGATTTGGAGATTGGCAGGGCAGAATTAATTGAGGCAGGGGTAGGATTGCCAGGTGTTGGGTTTTCGACCGGAACACCCAGTTGAAAAGGGACCCTGGCGGCTCCGGTCAGCATAGGGTTGCCAACTTTGTAGTCGCACAAAACCAAACACCCTAGCCTCTCCCCTTCCCTTCCCTAAGGCCCTGCCCGCACTCACTACATTCCCCTCCCTTGGTGGCTCGCTCTCCCCCACCCTCATTCACCTTCACTGGGCTAGGGGAGGGGTTGGGGTGCAGAAGGGGGTAAGGACTCCAGCTGGGGATGAGGGGTTTGGGGTGCAGGAGGGGGCTCCAGGCTGAGGGGTGGGGCTGAGGGATTTGGAGTGTGGGAGGAGGCTGCGGGTTGAGACAGGCGATTGGGGTGTGGGAGGGGGTGAGGGCTCTGGGGTGGGGCCCAGGATGAGGGGTTCAGGGTGTGGGAGAGAGCTCTGGACTGGAGCAGTGGGTTGGGGTGCAGGGCGGGTGAAGGCTCTGGGTTGGGGCTGGAGATGAGGAGTTTGGGGTGCAGAAGGGTGCTGTGGGTTTTGGAGGTGCTCAGGGCTGGGGCAGGGTGTTGGGGCTCAGGGTTGGGGCGTGGGCTTACTTTGGGCGGCTCCTGGTCAGTGGCACAGTGCGAGGGCTAAGGCAGGCTGGCTGCCTGTCCTGGCACTGCGCTGTACACGCCCCAGAAACAACCAGCAGGTCTGGGTCCTAGGCGGGGGGCCAAGAGGCTCCAGGTGCCGTTCTTGCCTGCAGGCACTGCCCTTCCGGCTCCCATTGGCTGGTTCCTGGCCAATGGAAGTGCGGAGCAGGTGCTCGGTGTGGGGGCAGCGCACGGAGCCTCGTGGCCCCCACACCTAGGAGCTGGACCTGCTGGCCTTTTCCGGGGTGCAGCATGGTGCCAGCCAGGACAGGTAGGGACTAGCCTGCCTTAGCACTAAAGCACTGCTGACTGGACTTTTAACGGCCTGGTCGGTGGTACTGACCGGAGCCACCAGGGTCCCTTTTCGACTAGGTGTTCTGGTTGAAAACCGGACACCTGGTCACCCTATGTCAGCACCACTGACTGGGCTGCTAAAAATCTGGTTGGCTGTGACGGGGCTAAGGCAGACTCTGTGCCCGGCTCTGCATGGCTCCTGGGAAGCAGTGTCATGTCTGGCTCCTAGGCAGAGGGCTAGCCAGGGGGGCTCCATATGCTGCTCCCACCTGCAGGCACTGCCCCGAGTGCCGGCTCCGCAGCTCCCGTTGGCCAGGAATCCACAGTGGGTGTGAATTGGGGGTGCTGCAGCCAATAGGAGCTGCGGAGCTGGCATTTGGGGTGGTGCCTGTGGGCAGGGGCAGCATGCGGAGCCCCTCTGGCTGCAGCTCCGCTTAGGAGCTGGACATGCCGCAGCTTCCCGGGAGCTGTGCAGACTTCCTCCATCCCTGGGAAGTGCCAGGTCAGTCCTGGTGGAGCTGCTGAGGGGCCACCTGAGGTCAGCACCTCCTGGAGTCCCCGCGAACTGCACCAGCCAGGGCTGCCCAGAGCCCGCATCCTGCCCCCCCCCCTGCACCCCAACCCCCTGCTCCAGCCCAGAGCCCCCTCCCCCACTCCCTCAGCCCTGCCCCCCCAGCCTGGAGCCCCCTCCTGCATCCCAAACCCCTCATCCCCGGCCCCACCCCAGAGCCCACGTCCCCAGCTGGAGCCCTCTCCCCCTCCCACACCCAAACCCTCTGCCCCAGCCTGGAGCCCCCTCCCTCACCCTGAACCTCTCATTTCTGGCCCCATCCTGGAGCCCACACCCCCAGCCCGGAGCCTGTACCTCCTCCCACACTCCAACCCCCTGCACCCCAGCCTGCACCCCTAACCCCCTACCATACTCACAGCCCCAAACACCCTCCTGCTCTTCCTAGCAGCCACCCCAGCTAAGTGGCCCTGCTCCCCACAAGTGGCCGGCAGCTGCTTGGGAAGGAGGGGTCAGGTGGAGATGCTCCGAATTTGTGGCTCCCTTCCCCAGTCGTCCTTACCTGGGAGCCTCCACTTCAGCCCCTCTGAGCTCTCTGGCATATATCTACACTGCAATTAAACACCCTGCTGGCCTGGCTTAGCAGACTGGGGCTGTAACATTACTGTGCAGACATTTGGAGTCTCTGAGTCCCTCCCCCCACCAGGGGTCTCAGAGCTTGGGGTTCAGCTAACTCATGCACAGCCCCACAGTGAGCAGCAGACAGGGGCCAGCCAGCTTTAATTGCTGTGTAGATACACCCCCCCACCCAGCAAGTGGGACACAGCAGCTGCTAGCCTCGGTGGCTGTGCAGGCCAGTCCCTCCCTGCAGGAGGTGCATGTAGCTTAGTGTGGTTTTGGGGTGTGTCTCTGTCAATGCATCAAGGGGCAGTGCACTGGGGCTGGTCCAGTGCACTGGCCACGGCAACCCACCCAGTCAGTGGGGCACATCAGGAGCCACGCCAGCAGCCAGACATCGCTGCGTGCAGAGCCTGGCGCTTCACACTGGTGGGTGCCCACCGGGGTCTGCAAAAAGTACGAGGGTCATATGGTGTGGTGGTGTCTATACACAGGCAACACAAAGGGGGCCTGGCAACAGG
Source organism: Caretta caretta (assembly GCF_965140235.1). Taxonomy (NCBI): domain Eukaryota; kingdom Metazoa; phylum Chordata; order Testudines; family Cheloniidae; genus Caretta; species Caretta caretta. The sequence goes on from NC_134228.1 coordinate 7,636,874, forward strand.
GAATGCATCGCTTCACTAGGACTGATGTTCCTGAAACAGAAGAGCTAGTCCCACCCTGGCTACGGTAATTGCCTTCACACCCCTATACAGACCCTTTATGTTTCAAATGAAGGACAACTTGGAAATTATAGGTTTCAGAGGAACAGCCGTGTTAGTCTGTATTCGCAAAAAGAAAAGGAGTACTTGTGGCACCTTAGAGACTAACCAATTTATTTGAGCATGAGCTTTCGTGAGCTACAGCTGATGAAGTGAGCTGTAGCTCACGAAAGCTCATGCTCAAATAAATTGGTTAGTCTCTAAGGTGCCACAAGTACTCCTTTTCTTTTTGGAAATTATAGTTTATTTTTAAGGGCACCACCCCAATGTTTTATTTGTGACACATATTCATATACAAATGACACCTTGCATTACAGTGTACAATCCTTTGCACGATTAGTGGTGTATACAAGACAATATTTATTGATTGGATGTGGAACCGAATTGGGCACCGAATGACGGACAGGTGGTCAGGCTGTGTGTGGCATTGTAACATATTTCCTCTCCACCTGCTTTGGGACAAATCTGGGACACAATACAGGTGAAAAAACTTACAACAAAGAACACTAGCAAATCTATTGGTTAGCAGGATAGTAAAATAGGGAGGGGTCAGTTTCTGCAGCATGAATTACATTTTATGCAATGTCATCTTCTTAACATTGAAGAGCTATAATGAATTCATACATAACATCAATGCAATATTAAGGTTATAATTTAGCGTAAGTGTCAGGAAATGTTAACATTAAGATTCCATAACATTAATTTGTCCACATTGCATATATTGTCTATTAAAGCATACATTTAAACAATTTAGTCATAAAACATGGAACAGCATAATGTTTTCCCTCTGCTATCCAGGTCATTGTCAGGTAGGGAAGGAATCAATCAGTGGCTGCAGCACGACTGGATCCCCTACCTGGACAGTTGAGTGAAGGCAAGAAAAATCACACTCCTGCAATAGTCTCTTTAGTCTCGCTCACTGCGAGTGAGTGGAACTCTTTTGGGAGGCAATTCATTTAACAGTAGTGTCTAAAATCTCTCCCTTGTGAGGTGAAGGGCATTTGAATCACACATTCCATCTCCCACATTCAAACTGTTGCAGCTCCTGGCACCCGTTTGGGCCTTGCAATGAAAATGAGCAAGTGAGTGAGGGTGGGGGAGAGCGAGCGAGGGACAGAGGGGGGATGGAGTGAGTGGAGGCGGGGCCTCGGGGAACAGGTGGGGAAGGAGGCAGGGCAAAGGTGTTCAGTATTCTGCAATTAGAAAGTTGGCAACCCTAGGCTGATGTGGGGTGAGGGGTAACTGAAGTGGGGGCCAAAATCACCTACCAAATACTTTTGGGAGTGTGGGCAACACTGAGTGTCTCACACATACTGGGGGAGTGTCTCTCACACACTGGGGGGAGTTCAACAATCAAAAGACAGACCAAAAAACACAATGTAATCTTTCCATAAAAAAGCTCATGATTCAGGGGTAAATCTTGTGATTTTGGGGGGGTCTGACTCATGATTTTTGAACCTTTGCTTTGGCCAACCGGTTATATGAACTAGGATTTATCTATTCAACACAGGCAGCTTGCTTCCAAGTGCATGATTTGTCCTAAGGCAATAGCTTGATCTTGTTGGTGTCTCCTAAGAACATAAGAATAGCCATACTGGGTCAGACCAATGGTACAGCTAGCCCAGTATCCCATCTTCCAACAGTGGCCGGTGGCAGATGCTTAAGAGGGAATGTACAGAACAGGACAATTTATCGAGTGATCCATCCCTTGTCATCCAGTCCCAGCTTCTGGCAGTCAGAGGTTTAGGGATACCTGGAGCTTGAGGTTGCATCCCTGACTATCTTGTCTAATAGCCATTGATGGATTCTGTCTTCCAGGAACATATCTGATTCTTTTTTAACCCAGTTATACTTTTGGCCTTCACAACGTTCCCCTGGCAACAACTTTCACAGGTTGACTGAGTGGTGTGTTAAGAAGTACTTCCTTCTGTTTGTTTTAAACCTGCTGTCCATTCATTTCATTGGGTGACTCCGGTTCTTGTGTTATATGAAGGAATAGATAACACTTCCTTATTCACTTTCTCCACACCAGTCATGATTTTACAGATCTCTATCATATCTCCTCTTAGTCACCTCTTTTCTAAGACAAACAGTCCCTGTCTTTTTAATCTCTCCTTCTATGGAAGCTGTTCCATACACCGAATCATTTTTGTTGCCCTTTTCCAAGTCAAATATACCTTTTTTGAGATGGGGCAACCAGAACTGCACTCAGTATTCAAGGTCTGGGTGTACCATTGATTTATACGGTGGCATGATGATATTTTCTGTCCAATTATCTAACCCTTTCTTAATTATTCCCAGCATTTAGTTTGCTTTTTTGACTGCTGCTGCACACTGAACAGATGTTTTCAGAGAACTATCCATGATGACTCCAAGATCACTTTCTTGAGTGGTAACAGCTAACTGAAACCCCATCATCTTGTATGTATAGTTGGGATGTTTTCCAATGTGCATCATTTTGCACTTATCAACATTGAATTTCATCTGCCATTTTGTTGCCCAGTCACCCTGTTTTGTGAGATCCCTTTGTAACTCTTCACAGTCTGCTTTGGACTTAACTACCTTGAGTAGTTTTATATCATCTACAGATGTTGCCACCTAACTCTTTATCCCCCTTTCCAGATTGTTTATGAATATGTTGAATAGCACTGGTCCCAGTATAGATCCTTGGGGGATCTCACTATTTGCACTTTAGTCTCCCATAGTCCAGGTGAGGGTCCAGCTATCACACTGTAGAGTCATGTTCACTCTCTTGCCCTGCTCCAATGACTATCCATTGCTGTTCAGAATGGCAATTCACATTAATTTGGACTAGACTTTTTTTTTTTTTTTTTGACTTTTCAATTCACCAAAATATTTCAAACTATGTTGGTTTTGGTTCAACCTACAACAATTTATTTTTCTTGACTTTTTGGAATTAACAGTGGACTGAAAAAGCCTGCAGTATCTTTGGGAAACCATAGTATATAAAGTTTACAAATGGTTTATGTGTATCACTGTGGGCCAAAGAGTGTATGCAATTCCAGTGTGGGAGGGTTACCACATCTCCTCCAGGAACTCAGAACAATGGGTTGATTAAGGCCAGCTGCTGAAACTGTAAACAATCCTATTGCAGTCCTGCCTTCCTGGGTGATTTGCATATATTGGGTCAATTTAGGTGTTCAGAGACCAACAGACAAAGGAAGTACTTTCAGGATGAAAAGGCTGAGTTTAAACTGACACAAGGTCTTCTTTTGATTCAGCAAAGGGGCAGAACTTTCTGTCCAAGAGTGGGGCCCAGCCCCTCAAGGAGGGTTGGAAAAACTTTGGCTTACTATGGCCCCATAAGACTGATGGGAATATTTATTGTTTTTTGTATGTTTTTGCTGTAATGGTTTTACCCTAAGGATAACTGTATTTTGCTTTGTGAAGGCTGGTTGGTAACTGGTGTACACTGTTGTAGCCCTTGGAGAAAGGTTACTCACAGGTGCTGGGCCCCAGTCAGACCTGTTGGGAAAATCACAGTGAGATGAAGAGGGGCCTCCAAGCCTAAACCCATGCTCCTGCGGGAGAGAGATGCAGGTCTCTGCCCAAGAGAGGTGAGGTCTGGGAAGCCCAAAACCTTTAAGTGGGTGCCCTCAAGGAAGATCCCAGCACTGGTAGTCCCTCCATGGGTAGCGGCTCTCTGTCCCCTTCGGTCTCCATAGTCAACTAGGGTCCCACAGCGTATTCAGGGCACTTGCCCTGAGCGGTTTGGAGCTCCAGAGGCTTTCTGGGAGGAGCCTGCAGCATATGTCTGCTTGGTTGCCTGAACAATTTGTATGGCGGGGGGGGGGGGGGGTGCTGAGAGCCATTGAACCAAACTGTAAACCTTGGATATGACGGAAACCTCTTCAACCCGGGGGGTGTTGGAGCACCCCTAGTTCCAGCACCTGTGATGTCTGCGGTCCTCCTCAGCCAGCCGAGACTGAGTGGAGCTGCTTCCTTTTATATGCTCCCTCCACCTGGAACATGCCCAGCAAGGGTGAGGGAGGGTGGCCTCTTGGGCCTAAAGAAATTGGTTAACCCCCACCTGACCAGTGCGGGGTTGGTACACCTGAACACACCATGTTATAAGGTAATATTTAAGTGTTTGCTCTGTAACTATAAAAATATTCGCTCGGACTGTAAACCCCCACAGTCAGGGGAGAAACATTAGCAAATGTGAAATACTTGTTCACCACAAGAGGTGTCATCTCCTGCCTAAACAGACCCCAATGGGAGACTGCTGAATTGGAATTAACTTAGGCTTGAATAAAGACTGGGAGTGGGTGGGTTATTACACAAAGTAAAACTATTTCCCCATGTTTATCCCCCCCCACTGTTCCTCAGACGTTCTTGTCAACTGCTGGAAATGGCCCACCTTGATCATCAGTACAAAAGTCCCCCCCCCCCCGCCCCTCGGCTCTCCTGCTGGTAATAGCTCACCTTACCTGATCACTCTCGTTACAGTGTGTATGGTAATACCCATTGTTTCACATTCTTTGTGTATATAAATCTCCCCATTGTATTTTCCACTGAATGCATCCGATGACGTGAGCTGTAGCTCACGAAAGCTTATGCTCAAATAAATTGGTTAGTCTCTAAGGTGCCACAAGTCCTCCTTTTCTTTTTGCAGATGCAGACTAACACAGCTGCTACTCTGAAACCTGTGGAAGATCAGTGGACAAAAGACATGTCGATTGCTTCCCCCACGCCCATGGAAGAGATATGTACAAGCCCTCACACTGTCACAACTTGAACACTGGGAGAAGGGAATAAAAATCCCTGTCAAGAAAATGCTGCTTTGAATTTGGAAAGGGCAATATTCCTGAGCATAAGTGATCCCCAAGCTGCTTGGCTTGGCTTAGCCCAGCCCAAAAGGACATATAGAGCTTGATTATTATTGCAGCAGCTATTGCCTTTTGGAACCGAAGACGCTCTCATTTGTGTGTGTCTGTTGACCGGCTTTAACCTCGTGAATAGCTCTCATATCTTTTTCTTAGTTAATCAATCAATCTTGAGTTAGTGTTATCAGATTGGCTATAAAAAGCATGGTCTTTGGTTTGAGATCTGAGGTACACTTTGACCTGGGGTAAGTGACTTGCCCTTTGGGACTGGGAGTGTAAGCATTCAGACTCACCCAGCAGCACCTCCTGCTGGTCATCCTTCGGAATTAGGTCTTTTCCAGCATCGAGCACCCTCTGCAGGCCAGGGATCCACCACACCTCTGGCCTCCCTGTCCCTCACAGACCCTGATGCCCCCTTCTCTGGGGTTCTGCCCCCTTGGCAGTACCCCCACCCTCTGGGTCTCCCCTTCCTGGGGAACCCCCCAACCCACTATCCCAACCTTGCCTCAGTCTGGGCTACTACCAGTCATCACCAAGCCTCTGCTCCCTGGGGCAGACTGCAGTGTAAAGGCCACTCATCATAAGCAAGGGGGTTCGGACCTGCTGCCGACCAGGCCCTACAACCTGGGGAGTTGCCACCCTGGAGCTCCCCGCTCAGCCTGCTCCTTCCCCAGCACAGCATCACCTTAGTACCCTGTCAGGCAGGCAGACCCTGCTGGCTCACAGCCTTCTTATACAGAACTTTATACAAAACTTCTTATACAGCCTTCTTATTCACCCCTTCTATTTTAGGAGCAGGGTAGCCACCCCGCTACAGGGAGTAACCTGAATGTTGTTATCATTTTTGGTGTAAAGGAGCATCTATCATAGAATCATAGAATATCAGGGTTGGAAGGGACCTCAGGAGGTCATCTAGTCCAATCCCCTGCTCAAAGCAGGACCGATCCCGGACTAAATCATCCCAGCCAGGGCTTTGTCAAGCCTGACCTTAAAAACTTCTAAGGAAGGAGATTCCACCACCTCCCTAGGTAACGCATTCCAGTGTTTCACCACCCTCCTAGTGAAAAAGTTTTTCCTAATATCCAACCTAAACCTCCCCCACTGCAACTTGAGACCATTACTCCTTGTTCTGTCATCTGCTACCACTGAGAACAGTCTAGAGCCATCCTCTTTGGAACCCCTATCACAAAGGCAGCCTTGCCTGGGTGGCAAGATAGACCAGAGTGCCCAAGGGGGCTGTCTGTGACTCCCGGGTAAGGCTGTTATAGTGCTTTGGGAGTTCATGCTTGTTACTTGGTTAGTGAAATCTAATTCTACACCATACCACCAGTTTGAGGTTTGTGCCCTGTTCCTTGTCAGTCTGCCCTGAGGTTATCACTCACACTCATGAGCTACTCTAGACAACTGAAAAACAATCAGCTGGTTGAGATATGCAGAGAAAGGCAGCTCAGCACTGAGGAACAGATAAAGGCTCAGATAGTGACCTGCCATACTCTGAGGAACAGAAAAGGAATGAAGGTCCAGGATCACAGGGAACATCCAGCCCAGAGTTCAGAGAGCACAGCAGGTGGGGGAAATCGTGGAGACACCCCCATAGACGGGTGCAGGGGAGAGGCTGACAGACACAGCAACTGTGCTCCATTCAGCTCACATGCACCACTGCAGCAGAGGTCTGGACAAATCTCCAGCCAGAGCAAGAGAAGCTACATCTGGAGAGGGACAAATTGATTGCAGACTGGGAGAAGCAGCACCAACATGAGCAGGTAGAAAAGAACCAGGTGCATCAGTGTCAGCTTGAGAGTGCCCCAGCAGAACCTACTCCAGTAGGTAGAATCAGACCTCATATACCTGTCCTGGAGGGTGGCGTAGACTCCAAAGAGTTTCCTCACTTTAGGGAAGGGGATGGCATGAGTGTGTTTCGAAATGCTTTTCAAATGGGATGTCAATTGAACAAAGTGGGGCAGCAAGACATACACAGTCCGAGGGGATCTAGAGGGAAGCACCCAGGCCATGGCCTGGCCACTTTTATGCAGCTACAAGTTGCCTTAGGGCTTGTTCAAATACTATCCTACCGAGAACAGTGACCAGAAGTTGCCCCAGCACTGCATCTAATATTGTCATGATACGACTACTGTTCCCATGGTGCTGTGGGCCCTGCAGTAACAGACGTTACTAGATCACAGGCCCTGGTTCTCACGGGAGACTTCAATCACCCTGATATCTGCTGGGAGAGCAATATAGCGGTGCACAGACAATCCAGGAAGTTTTTGGAAAATGTAGGGGACAATTTCCTGGTGCAAGTGCTGGAGGAACCAACTAGGGGCAGAGCTCTTCTTGACCTGCTGCTCACAAACTGGGAAGAATTAGCAGGGGAAGCAAAAGTGGATGGAAACCTGGGAGGCAGTGACCATGAGATGGTCGAGTTCAGGATCCTGACACAGGGAAGAAAGGAGAGCAGCAGAATACAGACCCTGGACTTCAGAAAAGCAGACTTTGACAATCTCAGGGATCTGATGGGCAGGATCCCCTGGGAGAATAACATGAGGGGGAAACCTCCTTATTGAGGTTACAGGGACAAACCATCCCGATGTGTAGAAAGGATAGTAAATATGGCAGGCGACCAGCTTGGCTTAACAGTGAAATCCTTGCTGATCTTAAACAGAAAAAAGAAGCTTACAAGAAGTGGAAGATTGGACAAATGACCAGAGAAGAGTATAAAAATGTTGCTTGGGCATGCAGAAGTGAAATCAGGAAGGCCAAATCACACCTGGAGGTGCAGCTAGCAAGAGATGTTAAGAGTAACAAGAAGGGTTTCTTCAGGTATGTTAGCAACAAGAAGAAAGCCAAGGAAAGTGTGGGCCCCTTACTAAATGAGGGAGGCAATCTAGTGACAGAAGATGTGGAAAAAGCTGATGTACTCAATGCTTTTTTTGCCTCTGTCTTCACGAACAAGGTCAGCTCCCGGACTCCTGCACTGGCAGCACAGCATGGGGAGGAGGTGACCAGCCCTCTGTGAAGAAAGAAGTGGTTTGGGACTATTTAGAAAAGCTGGACGTGCACAAGTCCATGGGGCCGGATGCGCAGCATCCGAGAGTGCTAAAGGAGTTGGCGGATGTGATTGCAGAGCCATTGGCCAGTATCTTTGAAAACTCATAGCGATCGGGGGAAGTCCTGGTCGACTGGAAAAAGGCTAATGTAGTGCCCATCTTTAAAAAGGGGAAGAAGGAGGATCCTGGGAACTACAGGCCAGTCAGCCTCACCTCAGACCCTGGAAAAATCATGGAGCAGGTCCTCAAGGAATCAATTCTGAAGCACTTAGAGGAGAGGAAAGTGATCCGCAAAGTCAGCATGGATTCACCAAGGGCAAGTCATACCTGACTAATCTAATTGCCTTCTCTGATGAGATGACTGGCTCTGTGGATGAGGGGAAAGCAGTGGACATGTTGTTCCTTGACTTTAGCAAAGCTTTTGACACGGTCTCCCACAGTATTCTTGCCAGGAAGTTAAAGTATGGGCTGGATGAATAGATGAAAAGGTAGATAGAAAGTTGGCTAGATTTTCGGGCTCAAAGGGTAGTGATCAATGGCTCCATGTCTGGTTGGCAGCCGGTATCAAGTGGAGTGCCCCAAGGGTCGGTCCTGGGGCCGGTTTTCTTCAATATCTCCATTAATGATCTGGAGGATGGTGTGGATTGCACCCTCAGCAAGTTTGCAGATGACACTAAACTGGGAGGAGAGGTAGATATGCTGGAGGGTAGGGATAGGATACAGACGGCCCTAGACAAATTACAGGATTGGGCCAAAAGAAATCTGATGATGTTCAACAAGGACAAGTGTGGAATCCTGCACTTAGGATGGAAGAATCCCATGCACCACTACAGACTAGGGACCAAATGGCTCGGCAGCAGTTCTGCGGAAAAGGACCTAGGGGTTACAGTGGACAAGAAGCTGGATATGAGTCAACAGCGTGCCGTTGTTGCCAAGAAGGCCAATGGCATTTTGGGATGTATAAGTAGGGGCATTGCCAGCAGATGGAGGGACGTGATCATTCCCCTCTATTTGACATTGTTGAGGCCTCATCTGGAGTACTGTGTCCAGTTTTGGGCCCCACCCTACAAGAAGGATGTGGAAAAATTGGAAAGAGTCCAGCAGAGGTCAACAAAAGTGATGAGGGGACTGGAACACATGACTTATGAGGAGAGGCTGAGGGAAATGGGATTGTTTAGTCTACGGAAGAGAAGAATGAGGGGGGATTTGATAGCTGCTTTCAACTACCTGAAAGGGGGTTCCAAAGAAGATGGATCTAGACCATTCTCAGTGGTAGCTGATGACAGAACAAGGAGTAATGGTCTCAAGTTGCTGTGGGGGAGGTTTAGGTTGGATATTAGGAGAAACTTTTTCACTAGGAAGGTGGTGAAACACTGGAATGCATTACCTAGGGAGGTGGTGGAATCTCCTTCCTTAGAAGTTTTTAAGGTCAGGCTTGACAAACCCTGGCTGGGATGATTTAGTTGGGGATTGGTCTTGCTTTGAGCAGGGGGTTGGACTAGATGACCTCCTGAAGTCCCTTCCAACCCTGATATTCTATGATTCTATGATTCTATGGTCCCAGTGACTTGTTACAGTTAATTTTCTCAATTAATTCCAAAACCTCCTCTAGTGACACTTCAATCTGTGACAATTCCTCAGATTTGTCACCTACAAAAGACAGCTCAGGTTTGGGAATCTCCCTAACATCCTCAGCCATGAAGACTGAAACAAAGAATTCATTTAGTTTCTCTGCAATGACTTTATCGTCTTTAAGTGCTCCTTTTGTATCTCGATCGTCCAGGGGCCCCACTGGTTGTTTAGCAGGCTTCCTGCTTCTGATGTACTTAAAAAACATTTTGTTATTACCTTTTGAGTTTTTGGCTAGCTGTTCTTCAAACTCCTTTTTGGCTTTTCTGATTACATGTTTACATTAATTAGGCAGTGTTTATGCTCCTTTATGTCCCCATGCCACAGAAGGGGGGGTGACATGTTTTCCTTTAACCTTTCCCATTTTTTCCTTATTTTTTTAAATTAGTTGCTCTTTAATAAATTGTATTTGCTTTGAACTGTATGTAATGATCAGTGGGTCAGGGAAGCATCCAGTGCAGAGAGAGCACCCCCGAGTGGGGACACCCTAGCCCCTGCCCTAAGTAACCACAACAAGGTTGGGGGTCGAGCCCCCCAAGGATCCTGGGCCCAGCCTTGTGGGGATTACGAGGACTCTGCCACACAGGAGAGTGGAAGGGGAGCCCTTGAGGTCAGGCAGGCCTCTGAGTAAAGGAAGTGGGAGTTAGGACGCAGATCCTTTCGCTTGCCCACTTCACCGTGGTAGTGTATAAACCAGGAAAGTTCCCCATAATAGCGGAACCATTCCCCCGCTTTCACCTCACCCATCTTGTCTCTCTAAGGGCCCTTGAGATACAACCGTAGCTGGGAAATGCATAGGCTCCCACTTCCTCTCTATCTGGGAGGTGCTCGACCCCCTCTCCCCCCACCTCAGGCCCTCCCCCACTCCGCCTCTTCCCCCAAACCCCTATCCCCGCCCCGTCTCTTTCCGCCCCTGCCTCTTCCCACCCTGTCCTCCAAGCGTGCCCCATCCCCGCTCCACCCCCTCCCTCCCAGTGCCTCCTGCACGCTGTGGAACAGCTGTTCCGTGGAGTGCAGGAGGCCCTGGAAGGGAAGGGGAGGAGTTGATCAGAGTGGCCAATGGCAGATGGGAGGTGCTTGGGGGGAGCTGGTAGCTGGCTGCCGGTGGGTGCTAAGCACCCACTAATTTTTTTCCGTGGGTGCTCCAGGCCTGGAGCACCCATGGAGTCAGCACCCATGGGGAAATAGACTGACAATTCTGTGGATAGTTGGCCTGGGTTTGATAAAAAATTCAAGGAGAGTGGCACAAAGGTAACCTCCAACCAGGACCTCCCCAGGACAGAGAATGGGCTAAACTTAGACCTGTGTGAGGAGCCAAACCCCAATCGGTGCCCAAAAAAGGAACCTGAGGATATGAAATGCTCTGATTTCCACAAGAATGGTCATAAGGTGAAACACTGTCCAGTGCTGTGGACAGCAGAATGAGTGGTAACCTCCAGCAGTTCCATATGGCAGTGAGCCCACTGATAATGGAACCAGATCCAGCCCTGATGGTCCAATTAGTAACCTGACCATGTCAGACCCAAAAGGGAAATTAACAAAACTTTGTTTCCTGATGGAGGTGGATGGGGTAAGGTTCAGGGTTGGAGGGACACTGGGGACCAAGCAAGTCTGGTGTGCCCAGAGGTGGTGGACCCCTTGAGAATGATCTGTGATAGAGTCCTTTCCAAATCCCGGTGGCTCAGATCCATCTGAAATGGGGTGAAAATCAAGGGCCTAAGGATGTGGCAGTGTACAGCTACCGGTAGAGTGCTGTGGGGGAATGATTTAATTCTGGCCCCAGGCTCCTGGTGTGGTTACTTGGAGCCGAAAGCAGCAGCCCTGGGGGCTGCCAGACAATGTGGGTGCATGCCCTGGGGCTGAGCAGAGTCCTGCTGATGAACTGACCTGGGAGTGGATCCAAAACAACGGTGCTGGAACTGGGGGGGGGGGGGGCGCATGGCTCCCCACTTTCTAACATGGCTCCCCACAAACCTCCGGCAGGAGTGGAGCGACGCCAGCAGGGACTGCGCTTTGAGGCAGCAGAGCTGACAATAATGATCCGCTCCCCTGCCACGAAGCGGAGCCGGCGCTGCTCTGTGCCTGCCCAAGGCTTGCAGTTGGGGGTAGCAATGCCACCCCCTGCCCCCGAAACTACACCCATGTTAAAGAGGGGGGAGCATGGCCCCCTGCCCTCCCCCTGGTTCCCGTGCCAGTGGCCCTCCCACTTCTACAAAGGCTCCAGCACCCTTGGTCCTAGGGAGAAGCCTGAGCCTAGCCTCCAGCTCCTTGTGTGCAACTGAAGCAGGAACAATTGAATGACCCCCTCCAGAGAAAAAACTAGGGCAAGAGCTGTCTCCTCTGGCAGCCTCCAGACAGCCCCCTGACAGCAGGGCGCCTGGAAGTGTTTCTCTGGAGTCCAGGGCTACTTTACAGACAGTGGATGCCCCCCCAGCAATGTTGAGCCATGGGGAATATGGAGACAGTTGCGGGGTCTATAAAAGTACCATCCTAGGCCACTCAGCCTGGCCTATGATATACCCGTCTCAGGACACATGGAAATACAGTTCACTAAACAGCACTTACTCCAGAATTTCTACTGGGCTAGGGTTTTTGAGGAAGTGCAAAAATATTGCAAGTCCTGTGACCCCTGCCAGAGGTTGTGGATTGGCTTGGGCAAGGGTCAAGCTGCCTTGATCTTCCTTCTCATCATAGAGGAACCCTTTCAGAGGGTTGCTGTGGACCTTGTGGGGCTCCTTAGCAAATTTACTTGTATGGGGAAAACGTATATTCTGGTGGTAGTAGATTATACCACCCACTAGCCAGAAACAGCAGCTCTGTTCTCCATACAGACAAATAAGGTGGCTGATGCCTTGCTAGAATTATTCAGCTGTGTGGGTTTCCCCTGTGAACTTTTGATTGATCAGGGGGCAAATTTAAGTCTGCCCTGCATGAAGATTTATAGAAATGTGAGGTTCACCGCTTCCAATCGTCTCCCTACAACTCCCAGTCTAACAAGCTGTTTGAGAGATTTAACAAAACCCTTAGAATTATGTTGAAAACTTTTTTTGACCAACACCCTGGTGACTGGGATAAATGCTTCCCTCACCTGCTGTTCCCCCGGACTCCACAGGCTTTTCCCATTTGGAAGTGCTCTCTGGGAGGAGGGTACAGAGGCCCCCTAGACTTAATGAGGGTGGGTTAGAAAGGTATGGCCTCTCACAAGTGGGAGTCCGTGGTGGAGTATGTGTTGGCCTTCCCAGAATAACTCACTGAGCTCTTGCGCGTTGCCCAGGAGAATCTAGTTAAAGGTCAGGAGAGACAGAAAGTCGGGTATGACCGAACCATGCATACTCAGACACATGGGAGAGGGGACCAAGTTATGGTGCTTATTCCAGTATGGCAAAATAAACTCCAGGCTGCCTGGGAAGGGCCCTTTAATATCTTTAAGTGGCTCAATGAGGTAAACTGTGTGACTGAGCTGTCTAATCACTCCCACTGGCACCAAGTGTATCATGGGAATGTGATGAAACCATATTATGACAGAGAGTCTGGTTCCTGGCTGTGTGTTCGCACTGGGAGGAAGAGGAGCGAGAAGATCATAGAACCATAGGGTTAGAAGGGACGGCAATGGTCATCTAGTCTAACCCCTTGCTAAGATGCAGGATTTGTTGTGTCTAAACCATCTGAGACAGATAGCTGTCCAGCCTCCTTTTGAAAACCTACAGTGAAGAAGCTTCCACAACCTCCAGAGGTTGTCCTACAGTTAGGAAGTTTTTCCTGAGATTTAATCTAAATCTGCTATGTCCTGGTATAGAAAGAAGATATTTGTATCTTCAGTCAGACTTGGGAAGAGTACATGACCCATGGAAGGAGGGTGCTTCACAGCATTCGGGCAGCAGGCCTGATTCTCAAGATGGAGCAATGCAAGGCTGAGATGGCAGAAGTAGGCTATTTTGCTATAGGGTGGGAAGGCTGCATAAACAAGAGCCTGAAAAAGTTGATGGTCTTAAGAACCAGCCAGCTCCCTACATAAGAAAACAGGTTCAAGCCTTTATTCCCGGAGATCCATCCTGACCACCCCTATTACTGATCTATGTAAAAAGGGTGAGCCAGACACGGTCATCTGGTCTGAGCAGTGTCAATGGGCCTTCTGCAAACTGAAGAAAGCCCTAAGTACTGACCCAGTTCTGGTAAGCCCCGACTTTGACAAGCCACTTAACATGGGACTTGGGGCTGTGCTGAAGCAAAGTGATGAAAATTGCTTCCCTGAGAGAAAAATGATGCAACTATTGAAAAGAGACTGTTTAACCATGATGTGGGCCCTCCGCACATTACAGCCCTATCTATTTGTATAATATTTCGCTGTCTATACTGCCCACTTACCACTTTCCTGACTGCATCAAATGAAAGGACTAATGCCAAGTTGCTAAAATGGAACATGGTACTCCAAGATTACGATATGGAAGTGATTCATGTAAAAGGGAATGCAAAGTTGTTTGCTGATGCTCTGTCCAGGAAATAAATCACCCCTGGGGTTCCAGACAGCCAGACAGTTTGAGTCATGGTGGCTCATCCCTATGGGGAGGGGAGGATACATGGGGCAGGGGTGGCTAGTCCCTATGCGGGGCGGGGGGGTTTCTGTGGGGAAGAGGCAGACACTGAGAGCAGGAGTGATTTATTTTTCTTTATGGGTGAGACGTGACAGGTATAGCAGCTGCCTGTAGTATCTTTGGGGAACCAGATTGCATTGGGTTTATGAATGGTTTAGGTATATCACTGTTGGTCAGGGTTTGTATGCAATTCCAGGGTGGAAGAGTTACCACAGCCCCTTCAGGAACTACAAACAAGAGGGAGTTGATTAAGGCTAGTTGCTGAAACTGTAAACAACCCCAGAGATGTACCACGCTGTGGGATGGTTTACAAATACTGGTTTCTACTGGGTTCTCAGAGACTAACCGACAAAGGAAGTGCTTTTGGTATGAAAAAGCTGAGTTTAAATTGACACAAGGCCTTATTCTGATTCAGCAAACAGGCATGACCTTCTGTCCAAGGGGGGCGCAACCCTCGCAGAAGTGTTGGAAAGACTTTGGATTACTAGGGCCCATAAGACTGATGGGTGACCTGTGGTAAGGTTTTAGCAGGTGTATAGGAATGTTTATATGTTTTTTCTGTGATGCTTTTGCCCTAAGAATAAATGTATTTTGCTTTCTAAAGGCTAGTTGGTATAGCCCCTGGAGAAAGGTTAGCCACAGGTGCTGGACCTCGGTCAGACCTGTTCGGAAAATTACAGTGAGGTGAAGAGGGGTTCCAAGCCTAAAACCCATTCTGGAGGGACAGACCACGTGAGGGCCTCCACCCAAGGGAGGTGATGACTGGGAAGCCTGAATCCTTTAAATGGGTGCCCTGCAGGAAGACCAGGAGGAGAGTCAATGGTCCAGTTAACTCGGAAGCTCTGACAGAGTTCATAGAATCATAGAATATCAGGGTTGGAAGGGACCTCAGGAGGTCATCTAGTCCAACCCCCTACTCAAAGCAGGACCAATCCCCAACTAAATCATCCCAGCCAGGGCTTTGTCAAGCCTGACCTTAAAAATATCTAAGGAAGGAGATTCCACCACCTCCCTAGGTAACGTATTCCAGTGTTTCACTACCCTTCTAGTGAAAATGTTTTTCCTAATATCCAACCTAAACCTCCCCCACTGCAACTTGAGACCATTAGTCCTTGTTCTGTCATCTGCCACCACTGAGAACAGTCTAGATCCATCCTCTTTGGAACCCCCTTTCAGGTAGTTGAAAGCAGCTATCAAATCCCCCCTCATTCTTCTCTTCTGCAGACTAAACAATCCCAACACTGTTCATGTGTTTGTGTTGAGTTAGCCAAATAGTTTTGACCAAACTGAGACAGGAAGAGAAGGAGGCGGCGGTGGTGGTGCCACCATGCCTATAGGTTTTAGTCACATGGTTAGGGCACTTGCCTAGGATGTGGGAGACCCAGGTTCAATTCTCCCTCTCTGCCAGATGTGGAAAAGCAGATAATGGCCGAAAAGCAGGCATATTTCCATACTGTGATATAAATAAGTAGGTGGATCCATTCAAGCAAGGACCTGCTGCAAGAAAGGAAAGCTGGAAGGTTATTCATGCAAGGAAATTAACTATGGCAGCTCAAACAAGAGAGTACAGTTACAGTGGAGTTTGGCCACCAGCTTTTGGAGGAAACCATGATAAAGCCCCATGGCAGCACCTCTAAGGATCATGGTTTAGCAGACACCAGAAAAGGAGATACCAGTCATGATACCTCTCTGCCTTACCCTCTCTCTTCTGCCTAAGGCCTCATCCACATTGAATAAATGTGCATTGGTGTCACTTCATCAAAATAGGTACCCTGGTACAAAGTCCTAGAGGTGCTGCACCAGTGCAAAATGAGCTTATGCCCAATGTACCGTAATTCGGTGAATTACGCCGCCATGAGCCCCACCTTGCACCAGTGCAGTCTGTCTAAATTAGGGGATTGCAGCATGTCAGGGCCAAATTTCTTAATATAAACAAGCCCGAAACTGTGTCTGCGATGGTAGCTGCTGCCTACAAGCGACACCTACACCGGGAAATCAAATATTACACAGTGCCAAACCATGACAGGCAACCGTGACGCTAGACAATTGACACAGCCTCCAATTCTTTTCTTCATTTGGCTGAGTGCAATGATTCAGACACAAAGAAATACAAAAGATCAGACTAGGCAATGTAATGGTCCCATGTGGCCTTAAACACTATAAATGTATGAAATAAAACATCATTATTACTTAGATGGGAGTAATTCTGGAAAGTGAAACTTGATAAAGCAAAAGCTACATGACAGCACATTTCTTGTCTCTTAGTTAAGTGACACTGGATTTTTATACACTATCACCAAGCCCAGGTGTTCAAATATTATGAATTGGGCCTAAAATCATGAGTTTAGCTTAATATTTATCATGATATTTGAAAAATAATAATACATTTTGGGCTTCTGTTTTTTTCTCAAATACAGAACAGAAATCTTTATTGAACACTTCTGCCTCTTCTGCATTATTTTTGATAATTCCACCATTTCTATCTGTGTTGCTTCTCAAGGGTATCCAGGATTGCGGGGCACCTCATCACTACCTGCCCTTAGTATGAGGCGGTCTTGTCTGTCCCTGCTGTGTATGGATCAGCTCCCTGAAACCAATAGCCTCTGGCAACACAAGCACTGCCTCCAGGCCTCCTCAAAACTCGCTCTCTCTGTACAGGTGGTGACAGGCACACACCAACCCCCGAATACTCAGCGCTTTCCCGCAGTGTCCAGCCCCTTATTGACCGAATACTCAGAAAAGTACCAGCTCTACTATTTCTAAAAGAATAGTACACTGTGATACAGCATGGCCAGAGGGCAGCAGGAGAGTGTTTTGTTTTGTTTTTTTTGAAGCAGAAAAGAATTTTATTTGTGTAACACTTACAAAGAATCACCAAAAAGGATAAAACAAAACTATGCAACAAAACAAAAGCAAACACAAGGTATAACACAGCAGACTTCAGGAGGAAGGAGTGTTCAGGCTAGCCTGGGCCCAGAGCAGGGGGGCTTCCTCGACACTCGTGGTCTTCCACCCTCCTGAGTTACCTGGTGGCCTAGAGCGGAGGGGCTTCCTCGACACTCATGGTCTTCCACCCCCTTGAGTTACCTAGTGCCACGCCCAGTGTCACCGATTATTCCTCTCCTGAGAGTGCCCGACAAGATGGGCACGGCTGCGGGGTGGGCGGTTTGGGGGTGGGGGGGACGTACACCCACGTGTGATAGGACCCCTCCTAGGTGACAGTGATGATGGTATCCACAGCGGCAACGGCTGGGGCTGGGGTCTCTCACTCTTCCCCTCAATCAAAGGGTCAGACAGAGGGAACTGGACAGGGTCACCGAGCAGAGAACCCCGGACAGCGCCCACCGCTCCTCGAAGGCGTCAAGGGAGTCGGTGGACGCCGCCCAGAGGAACTCCGCCCAAATACGTGAATGTACTGAGGATCGGAAAACGGCCCTACAATCGCAGGACACTTCATTAGCCAACCTCCCCTCTCTGGTTTTATAAATGGCTGTTTTAGCTAGGGCTAGGAGGAGGTTAACCAGGAGATCTCGCGATTTTGTGGGGCCATGGATGGGGAGTGTGTAGATAAAAAGGTGAGGGGAAAATTGTAGCCAAAAGTGTAATAAAATATTCGTGAGGAGCCGAAAAAGGGGCTGCAGCCTGGCACACTCTAAATATACGTGCGCCAGGGCTTCCCTCACATTGCAAAAAGGGCAAGTATCCGGGATGGGGGTGAACCGTGTCAAAAACACGCCCATGCTCACAGCTCCATGAAGGAGCCACCAACTAATGTCCCCGACGGGCCTCAGGACCAAGGTGGAATAGAGGCTGGCCCACCGGGGCTGCTCACCCTCCAAAGGTGGCAGGAGGTCCCGCCACTTTGTATCGGGGCGGGACACCAGGGTGTGGGCGTGAAGGATGTGAAGCATGAGTGTGTATAGATATTTCCGTGGCGCGATTTGGAAGCTGACCGGCTGCAGTTCATGCAGCCAGCTCGCAGTGAAAGGGTGAGGGGTTTGTTGGGATCTACGGGGTAGGGACCCAATTGAAAGGTCCGGTGGGCCTGGAGTAGAGGGTGGGCGGGGTGCGCCCTCGTGCAGGGCTCGGTTGAGATAAGCCCGAGCAGCAGGCGTCAAGGCGGCCTTCACCTCCTGAAGTACGCGCCGGGGGGTACGAGGTCTGGAGAGTCCCATGCGCCGAGCGAGCGTCAGGGGATCCAGCCAGTCTCCCCAGTCGTAGTCCAGGAGGTCTCCAACTCTCGTGACTTTCGCCAGGACCAAACTCTGGCGCACCGAGCGGGACTCCGCCGTCTGCACACGGAGCTGGGGGTTGTGTAGCAGGGGTCCGCGAGGAGATCTGCTCCCACGGTGGCCGCCACGGACCTGGTCGTTGAAAACAGTTTCCAGGTCCGGAGGAGGTCCTGGTAGAAGACCGGCAGCCCGGAGGGGTCTCGCGGAAAACCTCTCGGACAGAGATAAAAGAGCTGCTGGTCGTATCGGAGCCCTTGGAAGCGGCGCAGGAAGGCGTGCGCCAGTATGCTCCACGCCAAACTACCTGCACTATAAAGGAGCCTCTGCAGGGCCTGGAGGCAGAAGACATGGACCTGAGTGTGCAGACACTTCAGGCCCTGCCCTCCTTCCTTCAGGGGTAGATGAAGAACCCCAACAGGGGCCCAGTGCATTCCTGACCAAAAGAACTCTAGAATCAATGTCCGGAGGTTGGTCAGGAAACCCGGGGCCGGGACCAGGGTGTTGAGCCGGTACCAGAGCGTGGACAGGACTAGTTGGTTAAGCACCAGTGCTCTCCCTCGGAGGGAGAGACATCGGAGTAGCCTCGTCCATTTCCGGAGTCGCTCTATCACCCCGCCTTCTAAATTCCACCAGTTCTCTGGCGGAGAAGGGTGCGTGGCAGAAAGGTAAACGCCTAGGTAGAGCAGTGGACCCGCGCTCCACTGGATGGTCTGAAGCGCGGGTGGGAGGGAGCTCACCTGCCGCCAGTCCTCCACCACCAAGCCAGAGCTCTTGACCCAGTTGACTCGGGCGGAGGAGGCTGCTGAACAGATGGCCTGGCAAGCCTCCACCCGCGCCAAGTCACCCGGGTCCTGGGCCACGAGGAGCACGTCATCCGCGTACGCCAACAGGACCAGCCGCAGCTCCGCCTCCCGCAGCACCAACCCCGTCAACCTCCTGCGGAGGAGACAGAGGAAGCACTCGATCGCCAGAGCGTACAGCTGGCCCGAGAGGGGGCACCGCTGCCGTACTCCTCGCCCGAAGCTGACCGGTTTGGTCAGGGTCCAGTTGAGCCTAACCAGACACTCCACGGAAGCGTACAGCACCTGGAGAAAACTCACAAACTGAGGTCCGAATCCAAACGCCTGCAGAGTGTTCAGGAGGTATCCATGGTCCACTCTATCGAACGCCTTCTCCTGATCAAGAGACAGGAGGGCGAACGACAGACCATCTCTATGCCCGAGTTCCAAAATATCTCAGACTAGAAATAGGTCATCAAAAATGCTGCGACCCGGGACAGTATAGTTCTGGTCTGGGTAGATCATGTCCGCCACCACGGACCCTAGCCGCAGCGAGATTGCTTTCACTACGATTTTGTAGTCCGTGCTAAGAAGTGAGACGGGATGCCAGTTTCGTAAATCGCGGAGGTCTCCCTTCTTTGGCAACAAGGTGAGCACTGCTCACCTGCACGAAAGAGGGAGGACCCCGCCCTGCAAAGACTCGGCCCAGACAGCGGCTAGGTCTGGGCCAAGGATGTCCCAGAATGCGCGGTAGAACTCCACGGTCAGCCCGTCCATGCCCGGAGATTTATTGGTGGGCATGCGATGGAGGGCTTCTGAGAACTCGGCCAGGGTGAGAGGCAGCTCTAGTCGGTCTCGGTCGCCCATGCAGACCGTGGGGAGTTCTTCCCAGAGCACCCTGCAACCTCCAGGATCGGTCGGATCCGGGGAGAAAAGGCTTGTGTAGAAGTCACGGGCCCTCCCACACATCTCCACCGGATCCATGAGGGGGGCGCCGTCTTCTGCTAGAAGGCTGTTTCTTGGCCCCCCTCGTTTTCTCTAGGGCATAGAAGAAACGGGAGCCGCGATCCATCTCCCGAAGGAGGTGGATGCGGGATCTAACAAAGGCATCTCGGGCCCGATGGTCCTCGAGGGCCCGGAGCTCCTCCCGCTTCTCCTGGCACGCTCCGCAGAGGAACGGGTCCTCGGGGCTGGTGGCCAGACGCCTCTTCATCTCTAAGACCTCCCGTTCCAACTGCTCTATCGCTGCATTTCTCTGTCGGCTGGTGCCCCGGGTGTAGTCATGGCAGAAGAGCTTGGCGCGCACCTTCCCTAGATCCCACCATCGCCGCCCGAGGGAAAGGCACGCTGCTGCTCTCGCCAGGCCAGCCAAAACTCCTGGAAGGACATCACGAAGCCCTCATCCTCCAACAGGCTGTTGTTAAAGTGCCAATAGGTCGGCCCCGGCCTCTCTGCACGGAGGGAGGCTGTTATGGTGGCTAGATGATGGTCAGAAAATGGGGCCGGCCAAAAGTTGGAGGAGTGGGCCTGTGAAAGATGGAAACAGGATAAATAAATACGGTCCAACCGAGAGTGGTGTGACCGATGGGCCTCCACTCGGACACAGGTGAACGTGGAAGTGTCATCTGGGTGATGGTCACACCAGACGTCTACTAGGGAGTGATGTTCGACTATTTCTCGGAGAATGTTGGCCGCGGCCAGGCTCAGCTCGACCCCTGAGCGGTCCTGTTCCTCGAGGGTGGTGTTAAAGTCCCGTCCCAGGACTAAGCACTCGTGAGAATCTAGGGTGCTGAGGAAGTCAGACACCCTCTGATAGAATTGCGGCCGCTTCGGGCTCGTTGTCGGGGCATAGATGTTAATGAGGTTGACCACGAGTCCCTCCATACGGACTCGGAGATGCAGCAGGTGGCCCGGCATGGCCTCAATGACCCCTAGCACCTCAGGCCATAGGTTGGGGGAGAACAGGGTCGCCACTCCAGCTTGTCGAATCGTGAAGTGGCTGAAGTAGACCCCATCCCCCCACTCCAGCCGCCAGCTGTCCTTGGCGGTCGGATCCGTATGGGTCTCCTGCAGGAAAACCACAGAGTACCCCCCTTCCCGAAGGTAAGAGAGCACCTGGGACCTGCGGAGAGCCATCCTACAGCCCCTGGTGTTCAAAGTTGCAATAATGAGGGGCATCATGCAGAGGGCTGGGGGGGTGGGGGTTCCTTGTTGGCGGGGGTGTTCGCAGCCCCCGGCAGGTCGTGCAACAATCCGTGACCCATCCCGTAAGTGAGTAAATCGCCACGGAAGCGGCGGGCCCGCCCGTAGGCCACAGCACCGTGCCTTCCTTTCCCTTTACCCTCCTTTATAAGGACCCTTGTGGCCTGGAGGATTTGATCAAAGTCCCCCCATAGCTGGAGAGCTAGCTGTACCCTGTTGCAGGAGCCACAGATGTCTTCTAAAAACTCTCGCAACGCTTTTCGCAGCTCATGGGGGGGTGGGGCTGCGATTTCCGGGTTATTCCCTGGTGGGGCTCTTGGTGCAGCCTCGTGGTCTGCTGAGGCGGGCAGACAGGGTGCAGACCACCGACGGGGCGTCTGACAGGCTAACGTTATTAGGTCTGTCTCAAGCCTTGGGGTAGAAGGGGACGGCAGAGGGAAAATTGCAGCTCCTAATGGGTGCGGCAGGAAAACGCAAAGGCTTCTCCCTGGGGGGGATCTGCAAAAAATGGGAAAGAAATAACCCCAGGGGTGTCAATAGCATTGCAGAAGGAGGTGGATTGGGCAGGGACGGGATGGGAGTGCGGGGGGGGGCGGGGGCAGAGGCGAGGCCCTGGGCTTCAGGAGGCAAGCAGCTGAGAGGTGGTGCCTCCCGAACAGATTCGATGGTTAAGGGGGTGGGGAGGGAGCTCCCAGTGATGCTAGGCGCAGGCTCTGTGGTGGATTTGGCAGCCATGGCATCAGGTGGTGGACCACCTTCTGTAGGGTCCCTGCGCAGGAAGGCGGTTAGGGGGAGAGAGCATGGGGAAAGGGGGACTGGGGTGAGGTTGCCCAGATCGAGGTCAGCCAGCAGTAGGTCATTCTCTCCCTGGGTGACCGGGGTCAAACCTAGGGCCTCGATCTCCTCATACATGGAGGAGAGGTCATCTTCTGCCACCCCGGGGGGTCTCCCCTCTGGCGCCCGCTACGACGGTTGCTTCGGGGTTCGTGGGGGGTTCAGGTCATATTCGGGCAGAAGGGGCTTCCTCAGGGGTCTCAGAGGGGAGGGTCTCCCGTGGAGGGGAGATTCTACCTTCCAGTGCTGTTTTGTCTTCCCCTCCTGACACCGGCGGATGGATCTCACTCGTGGGCATAGCGGAAGGCTCAGTATCAGTGCCTCCCTTCCTGGTCTTCCGGCGGGCCTCCGCATCGGATGGGTGCAGCAGAGCTCGAGCCTTCCGCTTGCCTCGCTTCCCCTGGACTAAGGTCCAGCCCTCCATAGCATCGTCTGGGAGTTGAAGCAGAGTGGGTTGGCGGTGGAGCAGAGAGCAGTTTGGAGGACTTGAAGCAGAGTGGGTTGGTGTTGGAGCAGAGGGCAGTTTGGAGGAGTTGAAGCGGAGTGGATTGGCGGTGGAGCAGAGGGCAGTTTGGAGGAGTTGAAGCGGAGTGGATTGGCGGTGGAGCAGAGGGCAGTTTGCAGGAGTAAAAGCAGAGTGGATTGGCGTTGGTGCAGAGGGCAGTTTGGAGGAGTTAAAGCAGAGTGGGTTGGCGGTGGAGCAGAGGGCAGTTTGGAGGAGTTGAAGCAGAGTGGATTGGCGGTGGAGCAGAGGGCAGTTTGCAGGAGTTGAAGCAGAGTGGATTGGCGTTGGTGCAGAGGGCAGTTTGGAGGAGTTGAAGCAGAGTGGATTGGCGTTGGAGCAGAGAGCAGTTTGGAGGAGTTGAAGCAGATTGGATTGGCGTTGGAGCAGAGAGCAGTTTGGAGGAGTTGAAGCAGAGTGGCTTGGCGGTGGAGCAGAGGGCAGTTTGGAGGAGTTGAAGCAGAGTGGATTGGCGTTGGAGCAGAGGGCAGTTTTGAGGAGTTGAAGCAGAGGGGATGGGCGGTGGAGCAGAGAGCAGTTTGGAGGAGTTGAAGCAGAGTGGGTTGGCGGTGGAGCAGAGGGCAGTTTGGAGGAGTTGAAGCAGAGTGGATTGGCGGTGGAGCAGAGAGCAGTTTGGAGGAGTTGAAGCAGAGTGGATTGGCGGTGGAGCAGAGAGCAGTTTGGAGGAGTTGAAGCAGAGTGGATTGGCGGTGGAGCAGAGGGCAGTTTGGAGGAGTTGAAGCAGAGTGGATTGGCGTTGGAGTAGAGGGCAGTTTGGAGGAGTTGAAGCAGAGTGGATTGGCGGTGGAGCAGAGAGCAGTTTGGAGGAGTTGAAGCAGAGTGGATTGGCGGTGGAGCAGAGAGCAGTTTGGAGGAGTTGAAGCAGAGTGGGTTGGCGTTGGAGCAGAGGGCAGTTTGGAGGAGTTGAAGCAGAGTGGATTGGCGTTGGTGCAGAGGGCAGTTTGGAGGAGTTGAAGCAGAGTGGGTTGGTGGTGGAGCAGAGAGCAGTTTGGAGGAGTTGAAGCAGAGTGGGTTGGCGGTGGAGCAGAGGGCAGTTTGGAGGAGTTGAAGCAGAGTGGGTTGGCGTTGGAGTAGAGGGAGGTTTGGAGGAGTAGAAGCAGAGTGGATTGGCGGTGGAGCAGAGGGCAGTTTGGAGGAGTTGAAGCAGAGTGGGTTGGCGGTGGAGCAGAGGGCAGTTTGGAGGAGTTGAAGCAGAGTGGATTGGCGGTGGAGCAGAGGGCAGTTTGGAGGAGTTGAAGCAGAGTGGATTGGCGGTGGAGCAGAGAGCAGTTTGGAGGAGTTGAAGCAGAGTGGATTGGCGGTGGAGCAGAGAGCAGTTTGGAGGAGTTGAAGCAGAGTGGATTGGCGGTGAAGCAGAGGGCAGTTTGGAGGAGTTGAAGCAGAGTGGATTGGCGTTGGAGTAGAGGGAAGTTTGGAGGAGTTGAAGCAGAGTGGATTGGCGTTGGAGCAGAGAGCAGTTTGGAGGAGTTGAAGCAGAGTGGATTGGCGGTGGAGCAGAGAGCAGTTTGGAGGAGTTGAAGCAGAGTGGATTGGCGGTGAAGCAGAGAGCAGTTTGGAGGAGTTGAAGCAGAGCGGATTGGCGGTGGAGCAGAGGGCAGTTTGGAGGAGTTGAAGCAGAGCGGGTTGGCGGTGGAGCAGAGGGCAGTTTGGAGGAGTTGAAGCAGAGTGGATTGGCGGTGGAGCAGAGAGCAGTTTGGAGGAGTTGAAGCAGAGTGGGTTGGCGTTGGAGCAGAGAGCAGTTTGGAGGAGTTGAAGCAGAGTGGATTGGCGGTGGAGCAGAGAGCAGTTTGGAGGAGTTGAAGCAGAGTGGATTGGCGGTGGAGCAGAGGGCAGTTTGGAGGAGTTGAACCAGAGTGGATTGGCGGTGGAGCAGAGAGCAGTTTGGAGGAGTTGAAGCAGAGTGGGTTGGCGGTGGAGCAGAGAGCAGTTTGGAGGAGTTGAAGCAGAGTGGATTGGCGGTGGAGCAGAGAGCAGTTTGGAGGAGTTGAAGCAGAGTGGGTTGGCGGTGGAGCAGAGGGCAGTTTGGAGGAGTTGAAGCAGAGTGGATTGGCGTTGGAGCAGAGAGCAGTTTGGAGGAGTTGAAGCAGAGTGGATTGGCGGTGGAGCAGAGAGCAGTTTGGAGGAGTTGAAGCAGAGTGGATTGGCATTGGAGCAGAGGGCAGTTTGGAGGAGTTGAAGCAGAGGGCATTGGCGGTGGAGCAGAGAGCAGTTTGGAGGAGTTGAAGCAGAGTGGGTTGGCGGTGGAGCAGAGAGCAGTTTGTAGGAGTTGAAGCAGAGTGGATTGGCGGTGGAGCAGAGGGCAGTTTGGAGGAGTTGAAGCAGAGTGGGTTGGCGGTGGAGCAGAGAGCAGTTTGGAGGAGTTGAAGTAGAGTTAATTGGCGGTGGAGCAGAGAGCAGTTTGGAGGAGTTGAAGCAGAGTGGATTGGCGGTGGAGCAGAGGGCAGTTTGGAGGAGTTGAAGCAGAGTGGGTTGGCGGTGGAGCAGAGAGCAGTTTGGAGGAGTTGAAGTAGAGTTAATTGGCGGTGGAGCAGAGAGCAGTTTGGAGGAGTTGAAGCAGAGTGGATTGGCGGTGGAGCAGAGAGCAGTTTGGAGGAGTTGAAGCAGATTGGATTGGCGTTGGCGTAGAGGGAAGTTTGGAGGAGTTGAAGCAGAGGGCATTGGCGGTGAAGCAGAGAGCAGTTTGGAGGAGTTGAAGCAGAGTGGATTGGCGGTGGAGAAGAGGGCAGTTTGGAGGAGTTGAAGCAGAGTGGATTGGCGGTGGAGCAGAGAGCAGTTTGGAGGAGTTGAAGCAGAGTGGGTTGGCGGTGGAGCAGAGAGCAGTTTGGAGGAGTTGAAGCAGAGTGGGTTGGCGGTGGAGCAGAGAGCAGTTTGGAGGAGTTGAAGCAGAGTGGGTTGGCGGTGGAGCAGAGAGCAGTTTGGAGGAGTTGAAGCAGAGGGCATTGGCGGTGAAGCAGAGGGCAGTTTGGAGGAGTTGAAGCAGAGTGGATTGGCGGTGGAGCAGAGGGCAGTTTGGAGGAGTTGAAGCAGAGGGCATTGGCGGTGAAGCAGAGGGCAGTTTGGAGGAGTTGAAGCAGAGTGGATTGGCGGTGGAGAAGAGGGCAGTTTGGAGGAGTTGAAGCAGAGTGGATTGGCGGTGGAGCAGAGAGCAGTTTGGAGGAGTTGAAGCAGAGTGGATTGGCGTTGGTGCAGAGGGCAGTTTGGAGGAGTTGAAGCAGAGTGGATTGGCGTTGGTGCAGAGGGCAGTTTGGAGGAGTTGAAGCAGAGTGGGTTGGCGGTGGAGCAGAGAGCAGTTTGGAGGAGTTGAAGCAGAGTGGATTGGCGGTGGAGCAGAGGGCAGTTTGGAGGAGTTGAAGCAGAGTGGATTGGCGTTGGAGCAGAGGGCAGTTTGGAGGAGTTGAAGCAGAGTGGATTGGCGTTGGAGTAGAGGGCAGTTTGGAGGAGTTGAAGCAGAGTGGGTTGGCGGTGGAGCAGAGAGCAGTTTGGAGGAGTTGAAGCAGAGTGGGTTGGCGGTGGAGCAGAGAGCAGTTTGGAGGGAAGCAGAGGACAGTTTGGAGAAGTGCTGCGGTGGGCTAAGAAGACCAAGACCCTCGGTAAAGGGACACCTGGTTTGTGCAGAGAGAGGGCAGGAAGCCCCACAAGCTGAAGGACAGGAGAAGGAAGTAGCCCAGGGGAAGGAACCGCTAGTTCAAGCGGTTTACCGCTATCCCTAGGGCCCCTGGGCTGGGACCCAGAGTAGGGGGCGGGTCCGGGTCCCACCCTCTCCACTCCCCTCCTCCAATACCCCAGGTGAGGGGTAAGAAATGGTGCCTTGAACCCCCCCCCCCGCAAGAAGAGAAAGAGCGAGACCCATCGTAGTAGTGCCGGCAATTTGCCACACAACACCAGAGTCAGCTGAGGACCAGCACTTCGATACATTTATAGTGAAAACAAGGGTAAGTTTACTATCAAAGACCAGAGATGTAAGTGACACTGAGTACGAATATTGGAAACAAATGGTGATACGTAAAACAAAATCATAACATGCTTTCTAGAGACTATATTTAACTAATACATTACTCTTTTGTCCAAAAACATGTATCTCACCCAAAGTTCTCTTCAGAGTTTTCAGCCAAGCCTGGCTAAGACCCCTTTTCCATGAAGCAAAAGCACTGTCCTGTTATTCCCCCAATGAAGGTGCGAGGGTGTTTTCTTTCTTTCCAGTAAATCTTTGATGTATACCTACAGATAGGGTGTCCGTCACCATAACTGTCTCCGTCTCCACATCCACCCCGCTGTTACCCTTCCTGTAAGCCGTAGATAATAACATAAGAACGGCCCTACTGGGTCAGACCAAAGGTCCATCTAGCCCAGTATCCTGTCTTCTGACAGTGGCCAATGCGAGGTGCCCCAGAGGGAATGAACAGAACAGGTGATCAACAAGTGACGCATCCCATGTCACCCATTCCCAGCTTCTGGCAAACAGAGGCTAGGGACATCATTCCTACCCATCCTGGCTAATAGCCATTGATGGACCTATCCTCTATGAATTTATAGGAACATAAGATTCATAAGAACATAAGAAATGTATAAGAACATAAGATATATACCTACAGATGTGTCTGTCATCATCTCCGTCTCTCCCCAACACACACACACACTCACTGCTTATCCTTCCTGTAAACCCTTTCATAAACCACCTACAGCTAGGGTGTCAGTCTCCACACACTCACCCCACAGCTGCTTTTTTCTTCCCATTTAGTTTCTTCTTAAAAATTCATACAATCCTTCAATTGCATTCAATCCAGACTGGTGATAGGGGGCTTACCATGAAACATACAATACTTAATTTACATTTCTTGTCTGAAGCCTGGTCTACACTACAAAGTTAGGTCAACGTAAGCCACTTTGCATCAACCTAATTGTACGCCTGTCAACACTTTAAGTTGTCTCCCACCAATGTAAGTGTCCCATTAAACTGACACAGTAATACCACCTCCCCAAGTGGTGTTGAGACATGGCTGATGTGCAGACGTTGACGCAGCATAAGTGTGGACAATGTGTTATCTGTGTTGACCCTAACAGTCCTCCACCCACTGTTCCACAATGCCCAACACTGACTGCTCTGGTCACAATCGTGACCTCCACTGCGCAGGGGTAACGTAAACTGGAAAGCACCCCCACCCCTTTAAAACCCCTGCAAATTTGTGAAATGTCTTTTTCTGATTGTCCAGCTTGGCAAGCACCTAGCAGCTCTCCACTGTGTGCAACTGCCCAGCTGCCCATGCCAGCTATATGCTGCAGGGGGTCTCCTGCCTGGAGTAGACAGGAGATATTGGATCTCCTGGCCTGTGGGGAGAAGAGGCGGTGCTGGTCCATCTCTGAACCAACTGTAGAAACGTCAACGTCTATGAGCAGATTGCTTGGGAGATGCAGGAAAAGGGGAAGGACAGGGACCAGCCACTTTTACAAGAGCTGCATGGTGGTGGGCGAGACCCCAACACCCCCGCACACACAGCACCGTGGATACCTCCAAGAAGCCTGAGGCACAGGCCCCTGCTGTGAACAGCAAGGAGGAGAAGGTGGATGAAGAAGGGTATGGGGCACAGGCAATTGAGGGGATCCTGCTGTGCAGCGAGCCAGGACCTGTTTTTGACGGCACTGCAGTCCAGCCCATCAAATACAAGTGAGACTGAACCAGGGGAAGGAACCTTGGGTAAGTGTGTAAATAAATTTCTTATTACAGGGATGGTACCCCCAGCTTCGCAGGACACTGATAGCCAATTTTCATTAATTAACTCGTACTAGAAGAAGTAGTGGTACAACAAAGAAAGGTAAAGTTCTTATCTGCTTTTCATTCCCCTCTAGAGTTAGGTGTAGGTGGGCAGAGGAATGCAGAGCAGTTTGTTTATGGATACAGGGATGTCCCTTGAATCCTCCTGAGAGATCTCAATGAAACTTCCATGCAGGTACCTGCAATATTCTCCCAAATGTTTCTAGGGATGGCAGCCTATTTCTTCCTCCGCAGTAGAACACTTTCCTACTACAGGTTTCAGAGTGGTAGCTGTGTTAGTCTGTATCAGCAAAAACAACGAGGAGTCCTTGTGGCACCTTAGAGACTAACAAATTTATTTGGGCATAAGCTTTCCTGGGCTAGAACCCACTTCATCAGATGCATGGAGTGGAAAGTACAGGAGCAGATATAAATACATGAAAGGATGGGAGTTGCCTTACCAAGTGTGAGGTCAGTCTAATGAGACAATTAAATTAACAGCAGGATACCAAGGGAGGAAAAATAATTTTTGAAGTGGTAATGAGAGTGGCCCATTTCAGACAGTTGACAAGAAGGTGTGAGTAACAGTAGGGGGAAATTAGTATTGGGGAAATTAGGTTTAGGTTTTGTAATCACCCAACCACTCCCAGTCTTTATTCAGGCCTAATCTGATGGTGTCCAGTTTGCAAATTACTTCCAGTTCTGCAGTTTCACACTGGAGTCTGTCTGTCCTCACCCACAACTATTTCAGATTTGGGGACAATGTATACCTTCAAGCCAGCGGGACTGCTATCGGTACCTGCATGGCCCCACAGTATGCCAAATTTTTTATGGCTGACTTAGAACAACTCAGCTCTCATCCCCTTATGCCCCTACTCTACTTGCGCTGCATTGATGACATCATCATCTGGACCCATGGGAAGGAGGTCCTTGAGGAATTCCACCAAGATTTCCACAGTTTCCATCCCACCATCAACCTCAGCCGGGGACAGTCCACACAAGAGGTCCACTTCCTAGACACTACAGTGCTAATAAGCGATGGTCACATAAACACCACCCTATACCAGAAACTTACTGACTGCTATACTTACCTACATGCCTCCAGCTTTCATCCAGACCACATCACACGATCCTGGGGCCAGTTTTGTTCAATATCTTCATAAATGATCTGGAGGATGGTGTGGATTGCACTCTCAGCAAATTTGCGGATGATACTAAACTGGGAGGAGTGGTAGATACGCTGGAGGGGAGGGATAGGATACAGAAGGACCTAGACAAATTGGAGGATTGGGCCAAAAGAAATCTGATGAGGTTCAATAAGGATAAGTGCAGGGTCCTGCACTTAGGACGGAAGAACCCAATGCACAGCTACAGACTAGGGACCGAATGGCTAGGTAGCAGTTCTGCGGAAAAGGACCTAGGGGTGACAGTGGACGAGAAGCTGGATATGAGTCAGCAGTGTGCCCTTGTTGCCAAGAAGGCCAATGGCATTTTGGGATGTATAAGTAGGGGCATAGCGAGCAGATCGAGGGACGTGATCGTTCCCCTCTATTCGACATTGGTGAGGCCTCATCTGGAGTACTGTGTCCAGTTTTGGGCCCCACACTTCAAGAAGGATGTGGATAAATTGGAGAGAGTCCAGGCAACAAAAATGATTAGGGGTCTGGAACACATGAGTTATGAGGAGAGGCTGAGGGAGCTGGGATTGTTTAGCCTGCAGAAGAGAAGGATGAGGGGGGATTTGATAGCTGCTTTCAACTACCTGAAAGGGGGTTCCAAAGAGGATGGTTCTAGACTGTTCTCAATGTTAGCAGATGACAGAACGAGGAGTAATGGTCTCAAGCTGCAGTGGGGGAGGTTTAGATTGGATATTAGGAAAAACTTTTTCACTAAGAGGGTGGTGAAACACTTGAATGCGTTACCTAGGGAGGTGGTAGAATCTCCTTCCTTAGAGGTTTTTAAGGTCAGGCTTGACAAAGCCCTGGCTGGGATGATTTAACTGGGAATTGGTCCTGCTTCGAGCAGGGGGTTGGACTAGATGACCTTCTGGGGTCCCTTCCAACCCTGATATTCTATGATTCTATGATAATTGTCTACAGCCAAGCTCTAAGATACAACCGCATTTGCTCCAATCCCTCATACAGAGACAAACACCTACAGGATCTCTATCAAGCGTTCTTAAAACTACAATACCCACCTGCTGAAGTGAAGAAACAGATTGACAGAGCCAGAAGGGTACCCAGAAGTCACCTACTACAAGATAGGCCCCAGAAAGAAAGTAACAGAACGCCACTAGCCGTCACCTTCAGCCCTCAACTAAAACCTCTCCAGCGCATCATCAAGGATCTACAACCTATCCTGAAGGATGATCCCTCACTCTCACAGACCTTGGGAGACAGGCCAGTGCTTGCTTACAGACAGCCCCCCCAACCTGAAGAAAATACTCACCAGCAACTACACACCACACAACAAAAACACCAGCCCAGGAATCAAACCCTGCAATAAACCCCGGTGCCAACTCTGTCCACATATCTATTCAAGGGATACCATGATAGGACCTAACCACATCAGCCACCCCATGAGGGCCTTGTTCACCTGCACATCTACCAATGTGATATATGCCATCATGTGCCAGCAATGCCCCTCTGCCATGTACACTGGCCAAACGAGACAGTCTCGAGACAAAAGAATAAATGGACACAAATCTGACATCAGGAATCATAACATTCAAAAACCAGTAGGAGAACACTTCAGTCTCTCTGGTCACTCAGTAACAGACCTAAAAGTGGTGATTCTTCAAAAAGAAACCTTCAAAAACAGATTCCAACATGAAACTGCAGAACTGGAATTAATTTGCAAACTGGACACCGTCAGATTAGGCCGGAATAAAGCCTGGGAGTGGTTGGGATTACAAAACCTAAACCTAATTTCCCCAATACTAATTTCCCCCTACTGTTACTCACACCTTGTTGTCAACTGTCTGAAATGAGCCACTCTCATCACCACTTCATAAGTTATTTTTCTTCCCTTGGTATCCTGCTGTTAATTTAATTGTCTCGTTAGACTGACCTCACACTTGGTAAGGCAATTCCCATCCTTTCATGTATTTATACCTGCTCCTGTATTTTCCACTCCATGCATCTGATGAAGTGGGTTCTATGAAAGCTTATGCCCAAATAAATTTGTTAGTCTCTAAAGTGCCACAAGGACTCCTCGTTGTTTTTCCCACTACAGTCAGCGATAACTTCAGCAGTCACCATCACAGGCTAGCAGCACACAGGGCCGGGTGGCCTCGGTACACCAGCAGCAGCTATGCTTTCTCTGCCTGTGTTACCCTCAGGAGGGAGGTGACAGCTGCCACCTCCATTCCCACCTGTGGAAAATGGTGCCAATGTCCTATACTCCATTGTGTGCATCCCTGCAATTCCCTCACCATTTTCTCACCACTGGTGGCAGGTCATATTCACCATGTCTAGAGCTGTGAGTAGTGTCATGATCAAGCACTCCAAAGCAGCAATACCAATAAGCATGTCTTATTTAACACTTTAGGGGAGCAAGAGAAGGGGGGATTTATGAATCTTAAGTTTTGCTTTCTGTACATACTATGCTGAATATAAATCTGTGTGATTTATCTGCAGTTGTGGCATTGAGGGGTTCCTCCTCCACATCAGCAGAACGACTCACCTGGATAAGGAGGAGAAAAAAGGGGACTTAGGAGGACATGTTCTTTGAGATCCTGCAAGAGGGAGCTGCATCAGCCCTTGAACAGAGGGCCTGGAGGGTGAACATTGCAGAAAGTCTGGAGAAGGAAAGAGCAGAGAGGAGAGGGGCCCAGGAGAAGGAGATGCACCAGGACATAATGGGGCTTCTCCGACAGCAAATGCAATGCAGCAGACCCTTGTGGACCTCCAGGTTCAAAAATCGTGGGCCCGACTTCCATCACACTTGGTAGAGAACGGCAGCTTAGCCCTTCCCTACACACACACACTCAGCATTCTACATGGTCTCAGGGTCAGCATGCCTCCGCCTACCACTCCACCGTGGGAGAAAGCATGGACAACCGCAGCTGCACATACTCTGACCTGCGAGAGCCATGGTTGATGGATGTGTACCTACACTGTTCCTTTCCCTTGTTTATTTATTAAGGTGCTGTGACAGGGTGAACTCACCCTGCACTGGATGGGGAAGAGTTAACTCCTCGCTGTGGGTGGAAGAAGTCATGCCCTCATGTCCCTGTTGGGCATGCTCCAGATGTAATACCAGTATAAGAGTGAGCAGCCCAGCTCAGTCTGGGCTAACCACTGGAGAGGAAGGATGTTCCTTGTAGGCTCCCACCTGGGAGCAGTTGGAACCCCGGACCGAGGAAGCCAGACGCACTGAGACCCAAGCAGATGCTCAGCTGCCTGTGGACGCCCCAGGGAGGTCTGAGTTACAGGGAGTTGCGCTGGCTGAGGAACTAGAGACCCCGAAGTTGCACAGACCACTACCACAGATATCACAGTGGGAAGCAGCCGGGGGAATAGCCATTGTCCCAATGCTAGTCAGCGTATTGCAGACGGATCCCTGCTGACTCAATGGCAGGCAC
Organism: Caretta caretta; assembly: GCF_965140235.1. NCBI lineage: Eukaryota > Metazoa > Chordata > Testudines > Cheloniidae > Caretta > Caretta caretta. The sequence goes on from NC_134228.1 coordinate 7,669,989, forward strand.
CCTCCCCACTGACAGGGCCCTGGGCTGGGACCTGGTGGAGCAGGCAGGGCCCAGGTTCCCCTACTCTGGCTGCCACCCCTCCCCCCTGATTGTGATCCACATACCCCAATGGGTCACCAGGCCTTACTGCCCTGAGGACCTGGGGAATCTCTATGGACTCTGGCTGCCAGCCAGGCCTTACTGCCCTGAGGACCCAGGATATCTCTGCTAGCCCTTGCTGCCCTACAGAGAAGGGCATTGACGTAGGTCACGAGACCCTAACACCCTATGGATCAGGGCGATTACATAGACTCCAGCCATTGTAACATAGACTCCATCAAGTTGCAGTGGGGGAGGTTTAGATTGGATATTAGGAAAAACTTTTTCACTAAGAGGGTGGTGAAACACTGGAATGCATTACCTAGGGAGGTGGTAGAATCTCCTTCCTTAGAGGTTTTTAAGGTCAGGCTTGACAAAGCCCTGGCTGGGATGATTTAACTGGGAATTGGTCCTGCTTCGAGCAGGGGGTTGGACTAGATGACCTTCTGGGGTCCCTTCCAACCCTGATATTCTATGATTCTATGATTCTATGATTCATTGGGCCTTACAGTCTTGCAGATCAGGGCAACTCTATTGACTTTACCCCTTAGGTCTCACTGCCTAGAGACAGAGGGCAGGTCGAAGGACGGGGTGAACTCATCCCGTACTGGATGGGATCTCCCCACCCCATCACAGGTGCCAAAAAAAATTAAGTTAAAATGTATTTACTAGTATGTTCTTTGGACTGTTTGTCAGGTGCTGTTTTCATAACTGAATAAAACCCTTTTATTTCTGAATGAGATTCATCTTTATTAGTTTACAACACATGGTGTACAGTGCCTGCTGGTGTTGTCAGTTAGCTTGCATGTGTGTATGTCCTTTCCACGGGCTGTCCAGCTCTGCGCAGAGAGCTGATTCAGCCGACCTCAATAGTCTTACCCAGCCCAACGCTGTTCAGGCTGCTCAGTGCTTCTGTCCCTCAAGCTTCGATGTTATTAGTAGATAGTACAGCATGTTAATTCAGCAGACCTTGATGTTACTCATAAAGAAAGACCACAGGCACAGTTCAGTGGCAAGGGTGCTCGACCAAGTTGATTGTAAACAGAGCATGGTCCTAGTGCCCTGGCTCCGTGGTTACAGATACAGTAACACAAGTATGACCGGTTTCAGAGTAACAGCCGTGTTAGTCTGTATTCGCAAAAAGAAAAGGAGGACTTGTGGCACCTTAGAGACTAACCAATTTATTTGAGCATGAGCTTTCGTGAGCTACAGCTCACTTCATCGGATGCATACCGTGGAAACTGCAGCAGACTTTATATACACACAGAGAATATGAAACAATACCTCCTCCCACCCCACTGTCCTGCTGGTAATAGCTTATCTAAAGTGATCATCAAGTTGGGCCATTTCCAGCAGGACAGTGGGGTGGGAGGAGGTATTGTTTCATGATCTCTGTGTGTATATAAAGTCTGCTGCAGTTTCCACGGTATGCATCCGATGAAGTGAGCTGTAGCTCACGAAAGCTCATGCTCAAATAAATTGGTTAGTCTCTAAGGTGCCACCAGTACTCCTTTTCTTTTTACAAGTATGACCATTACAGTGGACTCAGCTCAGACAGCAGCGGGACATTTCGCTGCCCCCTCGGCTGGACAAAGGGTTAAGGCCAAGTACCCTGCCATTTACAGGCTGAGGCAAACAACTGGAATACACAACACACACACAACCTTACGTATTTCATGACCTCTGTTTGTTACCTCCCCTTGTTCCTGATATCTCGGACAAAACATCCCGATTCATTGGTCTGTCAAACCACCTCCTCTTGTACTAGTTTGGGATGTAGCTGTACTAGCTGGAATATATTTACGTAAACAGCAAGTGCTTAGTGCACAAGCACAAACTTTGCCAAGTTCATGTACTGGACAGAGAACTTGTCAGCATCCGCTTTCCTACATGGTCTGAAGTTGTTTCATGGCCTCTGATCCTGCACCAGGCCCGGTGCTCCAGGCTCTCTCTCTCTTCCTACTACGGTTGGCAGTGAAAGTAATGGTCTTGTACGCTCACAGCCCATAGGACGGACCAGTGTCATAAATATACAGCAGGTATGTGATGGTGCACCCCTCTCATGAGTGCCTCTTGTCGGTCGGTGCAACCTGCACTCTCTGCTCATGGTGTCCCATGCTAGCTGTTGCCCTCGTCAGGTGAGGCCTCAGCCCTCCAGCTGAGTCACACACAGTCTAAACACATGAAGGAATCCCTTCCAGGGTAATAGGTCCAACAGGGCCTGTCTCTGTGCCCTTGAGGGCTCTGTCCTCAGCTCCTTCTGGGCTAGCTTTAAGTTCGCGTCTGCCCTGGTATAGAGCCGTGCCCCCAGGGCTTCCTCGCTGGAGACTGTTTAAGTCCCGCCCTTCATTTGGGCTTCTAAACAAGCCTTATCTCTTTCCTGGGGCTTAGGCCACCCTGCCAGTGGCCAGGGGGTGGGGGAACTTGGGCCCACCCACTAATCCACTAATCCAGGACCCAGGGTCCTATAATTAGCAGCCAAGTGCTGCTTCCTGTAATAGCTGCTGCTGCTATTCCCTGGGCCACTTCCTGTGTAGCCCCTTCCTCTTCACCCTTACTCAGGGCTGAAGATCTCGACTCCTCTCTTTCCTCACCCTTCTGGTCCCAGCCGGCAACTGACCTGCTCAGGCCCAGCAGCTCCTTTAAACAGAGCCTGCTGTGCTCTGGCTGCTTCCCTGAAGCCTTTCTAGGCAAGTCTGGAGAACCCGCCTTCACTGCCTCTTTCCTGGAGTGGGGTGTGGTAGCTGTACTATCATTGATATATGCACAGAAGTGCTGGAAGCACCAAAACTGTTCCCAGTAGGTTCCCAAATTGCAGCACCAGGTTGAGCACAGTAGCCACAGCACGTTACTGTGGCTTGCCGTCAAAGTGCTCTTTCAAAGCCTCCCCAAGCCATATACCTCCTCGTTCAGCTCCGTCCAATAGCCCTTATGTCTGTCTGTTCAAACTCAGCAGACAGCCGCCCCACCTCCACCCTTGTGGCAAGTTCTCCCCCTTTGCCTCACAAATATTATGCAGGATGCAGCAGGCAATTATAACCATTGGCATGTTTTGACATTCTTTGGTGAACCAGCATGTACATACCAGAATCAGGAGATTCCTGTAATCCCTCTGTACCCCCTTGTCAGTCGGTATTATGAGGTTCTTGGGTCTGCCATCTAGTAACGGATCAGTACCATTGTTAGGATGCTTTTGGTTCCTAATATACTTTAAAAAAACCTCTTTCATATGGTCCTTAAGGACTCTGCTGACCGTAGATTTCTCCTTGTGTCCCTTTGCTTCCCTTATCAAATTTCTACAATTCTTAGCTTCTGATTTTTTTTTTACTATCAACTTCTCCATTCTTGCATTTGTTATTTTTAATTTTTTATAGCTGGTTTCACTTCCCTCTAAACCAGGTCAAAATTTTAACCAATATGGCCTTCTCCCTCAATTGTGGCTTTTAGGGTCTCTAGTTAAGTGTTCTTAAACAATTACCAATTATCATTCACATTTTTCTGGTTAAATTGTTCCTCCCAGCTGATTTGGCTCATAACTGTTTTCAGCTTTGTGAAACTGGCCCTCTTAAAGCACCTAGTATCTATATCACTGTTCTGGTCTTTATTCCGTTTGCACGTTCTAAATGTGATCCAGTCATGATCACTTATAACTCAATTACCATTAATTTTTAGCTCTATAATCAGTTCCTCTTTATCTGTCAAGAGAAGATCTAACAGAATCCCCCATGCTGGAAGCAATACTTCTTGTATTAGGAAATTGTCATCTATAATATTTAGAAATTCTAAAGATGTTTTAGTATTGGCAGCATGAGACATCCAGCATGTGTCACTCAAATTGAAGTCCCCTATGATCACTCAACATTTTTTCCCTACACATTACTGATAGGCATGCAAGGAGCTGGTCATCCTGTTGCCTAGTGTGATTTGGTGCTCTGTAGAAGACAGCAACTAATACCCCATCTTGTGCTTTATCTGTTAGGACATGGATCCATAAGCATTCAAGGTCATTTTCTTGGGAGTTTCAGTGACTTGGAAACAAGTAATACCATTTTTGATATACAGTGCCCCCCCTTGCCCATTTTATCTTTTCTAAATACGTTATAACCATTGATTTTAACATTCCAGTCACGGGACTCATCTCAGCCGGTTTCAGTAATACCAGCCAGATCCAATCGATGCTAATAAATGAGCGATTCCCATTCTTCTTGTTTCTTACCCAAATTTGTTTGTGACAAATGGCCACTGTTCCCAAGTCTCACAACTCCAGTTAATTCCAGACATCCCCCCTCTGGACAGAGATCGCCCATGATGAATGGTGGGAGGAAAGGAGCTTTCTTCATAAAGTCAGAGGAGGAGAGGGCCAAACCAGGTATCCAAATTTAGCGGTGTAGTCTCGACTGCAATTCCCCTTGTGACAAAGTGGGAACGTTTTTAATGTTTTCTCTGAATACTGTGTGGGTGCCTCAGTTTCCCCTATGCAGTTCTTAAGTATGTAGGTGGTGGGATAAGCTGTGTGATTGTTGCAGAGCCTTCGAGGGCCAGTGTGATGCTGTCTGCACAGAGAATGGCCGACACCCTGTCTCCTGGCAACTGACGACCTGGGCCCCTCCTCCGCAAAGGTGCCAACTGAAGGTGTTGGAGAACAAAGAGATCAGGTGGTCTCCTGGCCCAGGGAAAGAGACAAAGGCGAGAGGAGGGGCTGAAGAGTTCAGTTTTGGAGCTGGCTGGGGAAAGAGAGGGAGGCTCAGACCTGGGGTCTGGCCTCCCTGCCCCCAAGATGGATCTGACTTAGGGGTCCTGTTTCCTGTACCTACAAGCTCTGTTTTGGACTGTGTTCCTGTCGACTAATAAACCTTCTGTTTTACTGGCTGGCTGAGAGTCACGTCTGACTGTGGAGTTGGGGGGCAGGGCCCACTGGCTTCCCTAGGAGCCCCGCCTGTGCGGACTTGCTGTGGGAAGCACATGGTGTAGAAGGGGATGTCCCCTAATGGAGACATTTCTATCTCCTGACTCAAGTTCAGAGGAGGGGAATTCTTTGTGCGCTCAGCACTCTATGCTTCCACTTGCACAACCAGAATTTCTACCTAAACTCCAGCTAATTATTTCCTTTGAGTGTTGTCAGGTGTTTGTCATACAATTCCCCAGAGGGAAAACAAAGAAGGTGTAATAGTAATTAAAAGACGCCAGCTTGAGACTATGTATAAATTCAGAAGCACAGCAGAAACATGAAAGGAACCGTAAGTGTGGCCAGAGAAGAAAGACTGAAGAGAAGCAAAGCTCACTGGATGTATTCAGAGGCAGAGAGACACCTGACACCAAAGTCTAAGGTAGGCGCACACAGCAGCTACTCCGTCAAGGAGTCCCTGCTAATTTTATAATACATTATTTGGAGAATGGGAGAGGATTGAGTGAGAGACACAAAACTCTGCTCAATGGGCCAGGAAAGATTCCTTGATGTTTCCCATCCCAGAGCTACTCCTGGGGACCTTCTGGCCACCCGTAAGGATCTACTTGAGGAACCAAGCATAGGTAGTTTCTAAATTATCCCACAATGACTTTAGTTTGCTTGAAGTGTCTTAAGTAATTGTAATATCTCCCTGCTGAACAGGAGAATCATGAGACTCTGTTCATTCATGTTTGTGAAATGTTTTCAGGGCCTGGGATGGAAGAAGCTAAAGATATGGAGGCCTAGATACCTTAGGGCTGCAAAAATCAGGCCCTATCTCCCAGAGGCTACTGCAGCCGTACTGGGAGATTTAGGGTGCTAACAGTCTGGCAGCGCAGTGTTGCTCCTGGAAGCAGCCAGCACTGTCCCTGTGGCTCCTGGGGGTTGGGGGCAGGGGGTCTCCGTGCGCTGCCCCCACCCCGATTGCTGACTGCGCAGTTCCCATTGGCCTGCATCCAAACTCCCTCCCAGAGCCCACACCCGGCACTCCCTCCTGCACCCCAATCCCCTGCCCCAGGCTCAGCCCGGAGCCACCTTCTACACTCCAAACTCCTCAGTCCCAGCCCGGAGCCCGCGCCCTCTCCCGCACCTCAACCCTGGTGAAAGTGAGTGAGGGTTGGGGAGAGAAAGTGATGGAAGAAGGGGGTTGGAGTGAACGGAGGCGAGGCCTTGGAGAAAGGGCGAGGCCTTGGGGGAAGGGGCGAGGCAACGGTGTTTGGGTTTGTGCCATTAGACAGTCAGCAACCCTGGATACCATTGTGAATGGTCGCCTGCAAATACCAGAGAGAGACAAGAGCAAATGTTATTTTCCGGTGCCAGAATCCAAACCCCAGTCACCTGCCGGATGGTAGCAGCACTTTGGAGACTCACGATGGAAGCATTTTCTGTTCAGCTTCCTTAGTTAGCAGTTTTGTGGAAGTTATTTGCTTATTTGCACTTGGAAATTTGATGTTTAGTGTTTTTCTGGCATTTTCTTTTCTGAAGATGCTGCTTTCTGTCTGACCTTGATAATGAGCCGGTAATGCTTTCCTGGAATGTATGCCCCGGCAAACTCACCTCTGATTAGAGGAATACTTGAAATACACAAGTGCTTAACAACTGGGAGAGTGGCAGGAGAAAGGGGGCTTCTTGGTAACAGGTCAATCAACAGAATTAGTTTAGCATCTCTGGTTTTCCCGATTTCAGCCCAGTTGAACCGTGCGTGTGAACCTACTCCCAGTTCAGACTGAGACAACAGGAAACTGGTCAGAGAAGGTTTCAGGGTGCTGATGCAATTCACACACAACACATGGGTGGAGGCTACAAGGAGGAATGTGTCACAGCAATCTGATCAGCAAAGCATCACAGCCCATTTGTCTGGTTTTAAGATGTACAGTCTTGTTTTAGAATAGTCTGTCCCCTGACCAGTACTTATAAAACCAGAGGTGGTTATTACACACAGAGAAGGTCGTTTTGTGCAAGGCACCACATGCTCCCAATAACTTGACCCTGCACCCATGAACAGAGGTGGTGGGGTCACGCAGGCGGAAGAAGCAGTATAAAGGGAATGTCCCGGGGATGCATAAGTGGACACGCTAAATCCAGCAGAGCAACAAACCTGCATGCCCAGTCCTGTCAGTGTCCTGCAGTTCAGCCCTATTAGTGTGTCCCACAGCTCAGAGCCCCCCAGCACCGCTGTCCCTGTCAGTGTGTCCCACAGCTCAGAGCCCCCCAGCACCGCTGTCCCTGTCAGTGTGTCCCACAGCTCAGAGCCCCCCAGCACCGCTGTCCCTGTCAGTGTGTCTCACGGCTCAGAGCCCCCCGCAGTACCGCCGGCCCTGTGAGTGTGTCCCACAGCTCAGCCTCCCGAAGCAACTCTTGCCCTGTCCATATTTCACCCCCAGAGTGCAGCACCCCCACAATCAGCCCAATATGTTCAGTGATATTCCTCCTACAGCTCCGAGCCACCAATTATCCTCCTGTTTCTATATCCCTGACACAATCACACAGGAGAAATGCCAGTGTGTGGCTGGCTGTCGCCTCTATGGAACATTCAGTGTGGGGGTTGAGGAATGGGTCTTTGTGGTGGGTATCCAGCAGATCTAGGATCTTAAGGTGCCGAGATCCAGAGCTCAGGATTGGCAATCATCTATCATTAAAGTTAGAGCTCAATTTGAATATCCGGGTGTCAGGAAACAGGGCGTTGGCCATTCTCTGTGTCCAGACCCCTGCACACACCTGCCCTCTAGGGCTCTGCAATGATCATACACCCTTATCCCACCACCTAGATACTTAAGAACTGCATAGGGGAAACTGAACCATGCCCACAATATTCTGAGAAAACATTAAGAACAGTCCCACTTCGTCACATCTCTCCCCCTTTCGAGCCCGAACTGAGCGAGGTCACTTTAGCCAGTGACCTGGGGAAGTTCGACCCCACCGAAGTTTCCATGGATGCCCCAACATCTCTCCCATTCCTTAGCATCGGCTTGTATCAGCCCCGCACCCAGCCCTGTGTCTGAGGCATCGGTGAACACTATAAAGGCCTTGGCAAAGTCTGGGTTTACCAGATTTACCAGGCCCTGGATTAGAGCCTCCTTCAATGCACAGAGAGCCCCCTGGCACTGCTTGGTCCAGACCAGTTCGTCTGGCTTCCCCTTCTTACATAGCTTAGTGATGGGGGCAGCTAGGGAGCTCCAGCGGGGTACAAACCTCCGGTAGTACCCCGCCATCTCAGGTTCACTTTTACAAGCTGTGCTCTCAAAGTTCTGTTGTCCTTCCCTTACCAACCTCTGCTTCCACAAGGAACTAGATGTTAAATTCACTGAGAGACTACAAGTCCTATCCAAAGTGTCTAGAGATGAGAGTAGACCTGCCATCCCCTGCATTCTCTAGAGATTAACTACCCAGCTGTTCTGCTCTGCAGACTCAGCTACCCAGTCTTCCCTCTCGCTGGCTGGGCCAGGGTCACAGCTCTGCTGAGCCCTGTCCCTGGTCGCTCCATCCTTGCCGTGGACTCACTTCCCAGCAGCGCCTCTGGACCAGGGAAACCTGGTTGGCAGCCGACCTGCCCTGCCTGTGTCTCCCCCCATGCTCAGCGCTGCCCTCGCTGTCCCAGTGGAGGAAAGCAGCGAGCTGCATCAGAGCCAGCGTGAGCCCCCTCTCCGGTGTGCAAGGGGGCAGGGAGCATCTCTCTGTCCCACCCAGCCTCAGGGGCCTGGTTACAGGCAGGCAGGTATCCTGAGCCTAGCAGCTCCTCCCTCATGCCAGCCAGGTTATTTGCATTTTCACTGACAATTTCCATCTTAGCCAGTTGGTTCCCTGGATTCAAATTCAAATCCTTGGCTGTTACAGGAACAGGGTCTGGATCCGATCCCAAACAGACAGTCACCCCACAACAGGGTCTCACAGCTAATACTCTGGAGAACCCCAACGACCAGCAAGCCCAACCCCTCCTATGTCTGCACAGGGATCTGGGCCATATTTTTACACCTAGTGAAGAATAATTTCTAATTCCAAAACATGAGAGAACCAACATGGGGTGAGGCTGACCTGATTTTACAACACAGTAGATGTGAGGATGGGAGGGACTTTGGGGCTGGCAATCATAAACTCGTCACATTTGTGCTTCAAAGAACAGTTCCAGAATCAGTGGGCAGGACTAGACATAGATTCATACATTCAGTTATTATAAGGCCAGAAGGGACCGTTGTGATCATCTAGTCTGACCCAATGTTCCCTCTAATTTTTTACATCCATGTGCGGAATTAATTTTGTTATGCGCACCTATATGGAGGTGGTGTGGTGGGGGTGCGGCCGAGGGGTTCAGAGTGTGGGAGGGGGCTCCGGGCTGTGGCAGAGGGTTGGAGTGTGTTGGGGGAGTTAGGGCTCTGGCTGGGGGTGCAGACTCTGGGGTGGGGCTGGGGATGAGGGGTTTGGAGTGCAGGCTGCCCTTGGGCTGCAGTGGGGAGAGAGGACTCCCCTCAGCCCTCTCCCCAGCTGTGGCAGCTCTGGGGCCGGGGCCTGAACCGGGGGCAGAGGCGCCTCTCCCCACTGCGCACCTGTGCAGCCCTCGATAGCCTGCTGCGTGGTCGTGCAGCTTAGAGGGAATTTAGGTCTGACCACCTGTATAACGGAGTCCATAGGACTTCCGTGAATCAAGCTCTGTTTGAACTAGAACATATTTTGGGTCCAAGCTGTGGATTTCACAGCTAGATACCGATTCTTTCTTGAATCTGTACAGATTTCCAGGATTGTTCAGGTCAAGGGTTATGAGTCAAAGCCATGACAGATATGGCCTCAGTTGTGAGGTTTGGTTCTGACTCCCAATCAGAATATAGTCTTTCCCAAATTGGAAGGGTTAGATGTTGTGTACTGCATCCAGCCCATCTCTAATTAGGAGACTACCTCTTAAGTCGATGTAACTTATGTCACTCAGGGGTGTGAAAACAACACCCCGCTTAGTGATGTAAATTACATCTACTTAAAGCCGGGTGTCCACACCACACTGTGATGGTGGGAGACCCTCTCCCACCAACATAGCTTCTGCTTCTCGCACTCTCCCATTGGCACAACGCGTCCTCACCAGATGCACCAGATGCGCTGCGCAGACTTGCCCCAAACCTGAACTCATACATGCAAGCCATCCCCGAGGGTGGCCACAGGGGCTTCTCCAGAGCTGTTTACAATTCCAGGCACAAGCAACCCTACTGCTTGTCATTCTTGTAGGAGCACAATCAGACTGAAACTATTCATAAATGTCACACAATGGTCCCCACAGACAGTGCACTGTCACTGTATTATTATTATCTATTATTAATTCTTACAGTAATACATAGGAGCCCCAGACGTCGACCACACCCCACGGCCCTAGGCATGGTCCAAAACACCGAACCAAAAGATGATTCCTGCTCTATGAGCAGCTAAGAATAAGACAAGAGACAATAACTGGAGACAGACAGAGAGAGGGGGGAGCACAAGGAAAAATGAGACGACACTCCTCAGGAAGAGAAGCCGCAATAGCATCTGCCTGTTAGCTGCCAACCTGGCTTACACTGCTGTTTGCAGCTGCACCCAGTATGTATCATTTGGAAATGTAATTGCTATGATTTCACCCCTTCCCCCAATCTCTGGGTGTGTCTACACGTCAAGCTGAGGCCGTAATTCCTGGCTCTAGGAGGCAGACCCTCGGTAACTCTGATTGAATTAATGCACTAAAAATACCACGTAGCCACAGCGGTGCAAGCGGCAGGAGGGGCTAGCCACCCAAGTACATACCCATCCAAGACTCTAGCCACGTACTCGGGCGGCTAGCCGCTCCTTTCTGCTCATTCGGCCACAGCTACAGTCTAGTTTCAGCATGCTAGCTTGATCAGAGCAGGTATGTTTTCTCAAGCCAGAAATTACACCCACATCTCGAAGTGAAGATGTACCCAAAATACATGTTACCAGGCCCAACACTGACACTTGCTAGGCCCCTCCCACCCAACTCAACACACTGTTCTCAATCCCTCCAGAGCTGGCTCTTTAGCCAGTTTGCAGAGCATGGGGCAGTACACACAGCTGACCCAGTCTGAATTCACATTGCCGGTAGGATTTCGTGAGGAGAGGTATCAAATACTTTGTTAAAACCTAGTTTTATTCTAGCTACTGCCTTCCCTTCATGCCGTCATACCGTAGTTCCGTCACAATCTAGTTTATGTGTAGGGCCCGACCAATTTCACAGCATGAAAAACATGTCACGGACCGTGAAATCTGATCTCCCCTGCTGCTGGGAGCCCAGGGCTCTTAGTTGCTAGTCTGGACATGCTGGGGAGGGACACGAGTTGCCCTTCCCCTACATGGCTGCTCTTGGTGAGGAAATCAGACCCACCTCCAGAAGCAGCATAGAAATGAGGGTGGAACACCCTCACTTCTGCGCTGCAGCACGGCTCTGGGCATCCGTTCCCTCCCCCCTCTCCCCGTGGCTCCTGCCGCAGCTCCCAGCGCCAAGGCCTGGGCTTCCTCCCCCAGCAGCTCCTGCCAGGCTGGGGGCTTTTGCTCCCGGCGGCTGCAGCTGGAACAGCCCGGGCTCTGGCCTTCTGCCCCACTACACACACCTTGCGACTCCTGCCATGGCTCCGGGCACCGAGCTCAGGGCTTCCTTCCCCGGTGGCTCCCGGGGCTGGAGGCTTCCACTTCTGCCAGCTGCAGCTGGAGCAGCACGGGCTTAGAGTCTCCCTGCACTCCAGCCAGGGCTTGGGGCAGCCCAGCCTGGGGCCTTCCACCCCCCAACCAAGGCAGCCCAGGCTCTGAGCTTCTGCTCCCTGTCACTCCGGCTGGGGCAGCTGGGGCTTAGGGCACCCACCACCACTCCAGCCGGGTCAGCCCGGGATCGGGACTTCTGCGCTCTCCCCCGGACAGCTTCTGCCACTGCTTCGGGCTTCCTCCACCAGCGTCTCCAGCCAGGGCAGCCCGGGCTCAGGACTTCTGCCCCCTGCTGCCCAAGCCGGAGCTCGGGGCAGCCCAGGCTCGGGGCTTCCACACGTGCACACACACCCCAGCCAGGGCTTGGGGCAGTCTGAGCTGAGGCTTCCGCCCTGGGGCTTTTTCTGGGGCTGGGGCTCCCATTTTTCCAGGGGACCCGCCCAGATTGGCCGGGGACCCCTGCCTTCATCTGTCACTGGCTTGGACTAGCAGCTAGGAGCCCCTGGCTGGGGCTCTTCCAGCAGCATAGGGAAGATCCTACTACCCACCTCCACCTCCAGGAACCTACTCTAACTGCAGGAAGCTCAGAGGCTGCTGCCTAGGCAGCACAGAAGTGAGGGTGGCAATCTTGGGACCCCCCTGCACAACACTTTGCAACACCCCCCCCACACATACACACACACAATCCCGTTTTGGGTCAGGACCCCCATGGTTACAACAGGGTGAAATTTCAGATGTAAACATCTGAAACTGTGAAATTGATCAATTTAAAACCCTCTGGCCGTGACTATGGTGGGGCCCTATTTACATGTTAACCCTGTAATGCTACTTATTGCTCCGTCAGCCCCGCCCAGCTCACAGGCTTTTCCTTTATATATGTGTCCATTACTGATTAGGGACTAAAGGCAGCTATTAAACTAATTGCCAGGATTGTTCTTTTCCCCAGTCCTCTGCCTACCTGGAAAATCTTGCGGACAGATCTCCTGATCTAACACCAATGAGTTGTAAGGATGAAGAAAACTGCTGCTTAGAACATGTTGAGGAACCTCCTGGAGTGGAATGTAAAGGCTCGAAGGGGCAGATCAACTTCATGGATCAGGAAACCAACAGCCAAGGTACATCAGGATGCAGATATGCTGTAATGCCGTGTCTCTGTTGTGTTTGGGAAATGGGAGTCCAGGAGAAAGCTGAGTGACTTTACATGCTTTGGCCGTCACGTGCAAGAGCCTATCCATTAGCATCAACTTTTCAGACTCTTTGTTTCTTCTCATTACTATTTATATGTCTTACCCTCAGTGCCAGAAAAAGCAAAGGCAAAGTTTGCAATCAGGAGAAGATCACAATACAGGCAGGGGCTTGGGGACAGGATGAGGGCAAAGATGGTACGAATGGGTCCTTGCCTGCGTATCTAGGGAGTTTTCCTTTCTTCCTTTTGTAAACTGCTCCAAGTCTGGAGGAGTGATTGCGACTCCGCAGTGCAGGCTCCACCAAGGTTTCTGTTTAAAGCTGATTTTTCAAATTGCTCTAAAATCCACATCCATAGGTAGATTGCCTTGAAAATAGCCATGCCGCCCTAAAATTTGTGGTGCAGATTTAGGGTCATTTGACCAGGGAGTTCCCAAGATACGGGGCCTCCAAACCTCATCCTCTTCTAACAACACATTGTGCAGAGGGATTCAGAGACAACAGAGGGGAAGATCCAAACGTATATCCCCGGACTGCCCTTGCGGTGATCTAGTGCCCACACCAGGCTCAGCTCCAAACAGTCATTATTAAAAGTTACTAGTTGTTTGGGTAACTTCTGCTGAGCAAACCACTTTTGGCTTGGGCTGTGAGCTGGCTCCACGCTGAACTCCACATAGTTACCAGCTTAACAAGCAACCTACAGAATATCCTCTCGCCTTGGGGAAAGTCCACTGGCCTTGGAGACTGTGAGTTTGATTGTCCTTCTACTGCCAACTGTTAGCTGTGAAGTAAACAGAAAGATTCTTTTTATCCAATACGATCTTGTATTCCCAAAGGAAGGCAAGCACCAGTCCCAGATTTTGCAGAGAAGAGATTTTGCAAGGTCAGTTGAGGGAGAGTTAGGACTAGAATCCAGGGATGACAGTCCCTAGACTTAGCCCACTTAGCCACACTGCCTTTTGCAATGCATGGGCTAGATCAGCTAGTCGCCTGTGACTGAATATCAAAGTAATGCTTGTGTACAGTGAACAAGAGAAGGGCTGCAAATATGATTCTGTGGTGAAGAGACTGGATTGGGATACAGAACCCCGGCGTACTGCTGCAGATTATTTATGTGATGTTGGGCAAATCACTTAAACCACAATCTTTCTGAGGTCTGTTTAAAGACACCCACACTGTGGAGCACACTTCAGTTCTGTGCCTGATTCCCCATTTGACCGTATCCAAGTTATTTAAACTTTCTGTGCTCAGTTTCCCAGCTACAGTCTGTTTTGGCTGACAGTTTAGGAGACAATTTTGGCTGATTCGGCACTAAGAAGCCCTCTGAGGTTTTGTAGAATCCATGTTCATGCTCGGTCACCCTCTACTTTGGTGGGAGGGGAGTTTTGACTTTAGCAAAGCTTTTGACACGGTCTCCCACAGTATTCTTGTCAGCAAGTTAAGGAAGTATGGGCTGGAAGAATGCACTATAAGGTGGGTAGAAAGCTGGCTAGATTGTCGGGCTCAACGGGTAGTTATCAATGGCTCCATGTCTAGTTGGCAGCCGGTATCAAGTGGAGTGCCCCAAGGGTCGGTCCTGGGGCCGGTTTTGTTCAATATCTTCATAAATGATCTGGAGGATGGTGTGGATTGCACTCTCAGCAAATTTGCGGATGATACTAAACTGGGAGGAGTGGTAGATACGCTGGAGGGGAGGGATAGGATACAGAAGGACCTAGACAAATTGGAGGATTGGGCCAAAAGAAATCTGATGAGGTTCAATAAGGATAAGTGCAGGGTCCTGCACTTAGGACGGAAGAACCCAATGCACAGCTACAGACTAGGGACCGAATGGCTAGGCAGCAGTTCTGCGGAAAAGGACCTAGGGGTGACAGTGGACGAGAAGCTGGATATGAGTCAGCAGTGTGCCCTTGTTGCCAAGAAGGCCAATGGCATTTTGGGATGTATAAGTAGGGGCATAGCGAGCAGATCGAGGGACGTGATCGTTCCCCTCTATTCGACATTGGTGAGGCCTCATCTGGAGTACTGTGTCCAGTTTTGGGCCCCACACTTCAAGAAGGATGTGGGTAAATTGGAGAGAGTCCAGCGAAGGGCAACAAAAATGATTAGGGGTCTGGAACACATGAGTTATGAGGAGAGGCTGAGGGAACTTGGGATGTTTAGTCTACGGAAGAGAAGAATGAGGGGGGATTTGATAGCTGCTTTCAACTATCTGAAAGGGGGTTCCAGAGAGGATGGTTCTAGACTGTTCTCAATGGTAGCAGATGACAGAACAAGGAGTAATGGTCTCAAGCTGCAGTGGGGGAGGTTTAGATTGGATATTAGGAAAAACTTTTTCACTAAGAGGGTGGTGAAACAGTGGAATGCGTTACCTAGGGAGGTGGTAGAATCTCCTTCCTTAGAGGTTTTTAAGGTCAGGCTTGACAAAGCCCTGGCTGGGATGATTTAACTGGGAATTGGTCCTGCTTCGAGCAGGGGGTTGGACTAGATGACCTTCTGGGGTCCCTTCCAACCCTTATATTCTATGATTCTATGATTCTGGGGAGCAGCAGGCCTGGGGGATAATGTATTTTTAGGTTGTAGCCAGGGTAAGAAGCAACAGGAGTTCTGCTATCTTATCCCCTCATTGGGAACCTTGCAGGCTGTATCTGGGCATGTGAACCTCCTGGGGTTTGCGGGTGTGAACACCTGTGGTTTGTGGGCACTGACAAAACAGGGAAGGCAGAGTTACAGCCCCAGAGCTGCCAAGTTCTGTGCAGCTCCATGTGCAACGTTGTATGCTAATCAGTCAATGAACTAATTTGTACATAACCATAAACTCTGGCTTTATGAAAGCTGTGTGGATTTAGTGCTCATGCAGTCCTCGTGAGTGAAACCCTCGGTTTTTCTACAGGGGAGGAGAAAGGCAAGCTTCCCACACAAATGGCCCTCCCAGTGTGCCCCATCCCTGATCTGGGGGTACTTCCTTTAAGGATCACAAGGTTGATCACTCCCCATGGCCCCGGCAGTTCTTGGCCTCTCTGCTGAGTCTGCAAATTGGTACAGAGCCCAGTGGTGAGTTTGGAGGTGGAACTGATGGGGGGAGTATTCAATTGATGCCTGGGTCCAGCGGTTCCTCCCCCTTAATTGAAGGGGAGAACCTTTAATTTTGGGCGGGCCTACACTCACCCATCCCCAGTACTTCAAATTATACAAACCCTGTAACAGAGCTGCCCTGTCCTCTTCTTAAAGGGACAGCTCCCATTAACCAAAACACAGACACTACAAATGCAACAATAAAATGAACACTAACACAACATCCAAATTCCCCACTTAATAATACACTTTGTAACATGAAGTCATTTTAAGAATTATTCCCAGGCCTTCACAGTAGCTTACAGAGACTTTCATGAGTTATCATCAAGGTTCAAACCACAACTGCACAGCATAGACAGCCTACACTTCTATGCTAGGTTTCAGAGTAGCAGCCGTGTTAGTCTGTATCCGCAAAAAGAACAGGAGGACTTGTGGCACCTTAGAGACTAACCAATTTATTTGAGCATGAGCTTTCATGGGCTACAGCCTACTTCATCGGATGCATAGAATGGAACATGTAGTAAGAAGATAGATATATACACATATATACAGAGAACATGAAAAGGTGGAGTAAGAGGCTAATTAGTTAAGATGAGCTATTATCAGCAGGAGAAAAAAAACGTTTGTAGTGATAATCAAGATGGCCCATTTAGACAGTTGACTAGAAGGTGCGAGGATACTTAACATGGGGAAATAGATTCAATATGTGTAATACCCAGCCACTCCCAGTCTCTATTCAAACCCAAGTTAATGGTAGCTAGATTGCATATTAATTCAAGCTTAGTGGGTGATGCAGTCCAGAGAAAGTGACACCACGATCGGAGAACTAGCTGTTGGGTACCAGGGTTCTTGGGCTTTGCTTGTGGCAGCAGAATATGTTCCAGTGGTTAGAGACAAGATAGTTAAATCTGCAGTAACACCACCCTTTTTTGGGCCATTTGCAGGAACTGAAGCTAGGATCTCTAGATCTAAAAGCCTGAGCTTTTACCACAAGCCCTTCTAGTGACTGTTTTTAATACTTCTATGCACTGTGCAATCCTTATTGAAAGGGCCTCATTTCCTGGCCATAAGGAAAACATTTCATTCTCCATCTTACAGATAACATAAGTAATAGGTTGGATAGGCAGAACTGAGATTAGAACCCATGTCTCTAAAATGAGAACCCACAATCTTTACTGTCCTGCCTTTCAGGTGAAATGGGCCAAATTATCTCCTTATGTAACCCATGCTAAAACCATGTGTATCTTTGTCCCTCCCTAGTGGCTAGGGGACATATAGAGGGTTTTGAGTCTGTTTCTGCCATTCCCAATAGCAAAGAGGCAGTGAGAGACTAATGGTTCATGAACCTCTAGAACAGCCGCTCTTGGAACTGTCTCTCCTGTTCCTGTTGGGTCACAGCCTGGGCTTGCTGTCTGTCCGGAAATTGTAGTGACACCTGATGCTGCAGAGTCTGGGCATGACTGTTCCATCATCCTTTCCGGATGTCACCCACTCTCCTCCTCCTCCTTTGTGCAGAGACATTTTGAACACAAACCCCACCGTTGACACCTTATGTGAGCAAGAGCCTTTCTCAACTTCAGCCACCGTGGGTTTGGTTTTATTAATGAAGACATTAATAGCAGGATATCTGTGGGTTCAGCTGTAACCTCCCTCAGCTCACACTCCAGATCCCCTCACTCCAGAGACCCCTCCAAATGGGGTAATAAACCACCTGTTGACTCATCAAGACAGCACTCCGAATCACGCCCTGCTAACAGGATGGGAAACATTGCCAGCCAGCACTGGGGAGCAGAGTAACCATATATTTGGCCTGATGATGATATTGGTATGACATTCATTTAGATCAGTGGTTCCCAAACTTGTTCCGCCGCTTGTGCAGGAAAAGCCCCTGCTGGGCTGGGCCGATTTGTTTACCTGCCGCGTCCGCAGGTTCGGCTGATGGCAGCTCCCAGTGGCTGCGGTTCGCTGCTCCAGGCCAATGGGAGCTGCTGGAAGCGGCGGCCAGTACGTCCCTCAGCCCGCACCACTTCCAGCAGCTCCCATTGGCCTGGAGCAGCGAACCGCGGCCACTGGGAGCCGCGATCGGCCAAACCTGCAGACGCAGCAGGTAAGCAAACCGGCCCGGCCCGGCAGGGGCTTTCCCTGCACGAGTGGCGGAACAAGTTTGGGAACCACTGATCTAGTAGCTGCTCCTAGTCCAGTGGGTAAGCACAAAGATTTTCCAGGTAGGCAGAGGACTGGGGAAAAGAACAATCCTGGCAACTAGTTTAATAGCTGCCTTTAGTCCCTAATCAGTAATGGACACATATATAAAGGAAAAGCCTGTGAGCTGGGCGGGGCTGATGGAGCAATAAGTAGCATTACAGGGTTAACATGTAAATAGGGCCCCACCAAAGTCATGGCCAGAGGGTTTTTTAATTGATCAATTTCACAGTTTCAGATGTTTACATCTGAAATTTCACCCTGTTGTAACTATGGGGGGTCCCGACCCAAAACAGGATTGTGTGTGTGGGGGTGGGGAGGTGTTGCAGAGTGGTTGTGCGGGGGAGTCCCAAGATTGCCACCCTCACTTCTGTGCTGCCTAGGCAGCAGCCTCTGAACCTCCTGCAGTTAGAGTAGGATCCCAGAGGTGGAGGTGGGTAGTAGGATCTTCCCTATGCTGCTAGGAGAGCCCCAGCTGGAGGCTCCTAGCTGCTAGTCCAGGCCAGTGACAGATGAAGGCAGGGGTCCCCGGCCAATCTGGGCGGGCCCCCTGGAAAAATGGGTGCCCCAGCCCCAGAAAAAGCCCCAGGGCGGAAGCCTCAGCTCAGACTGCCCCAAGCCCTGGCTGGGGTGTGTATGCACATGTGGAAGCCCCGAGCCTGGGCTGCCCTGAGCTCTGGCTTGGGCAGCAGCGGGCAGAAGCCCTGAGCCCGGGCTGCCCTGGCTGGAGACACTGGTGGAGGAAGCCCGGAGCAGTGGCAGAAGCTCTTGCAGGTAGAGGGCAGAAGACTTCCGCTCCAGCCGGGTCAGCCCAGTTCTCAGGCTCTAGATCCAATGTGCCAGCCTTGGATCTGACAATCTATCAGGGCACTTTCCTTCTCCCCAAGTGACACCAGGTCAGTGGGTTTGCTCAAGTGTAGTCTGTTCAGATTTAGTGCTCAAGTCTCTTGATGACGCACAAGGAGAAGAATCCCACTGTCTCCTTTTTAAGCTGTGTTCGCTTGGAGATGCTGACTGGTAAAAACAATAAAGAAGTATGAGTTACTGAAGTGTGCAGCTCTGACTGATAACCACAAGGGGCCAGATTCTCAGTTACAAAGCAAAGCATCCAGGAAACATTTGGATCTGCCCACCTGAGAATTCCCCAGGCATGAGGGAGCTCTCAGCAGACAAGCAGCCAGCATAGCCTGTCACTGAGCCACCCTTCTTGGGCACAGAGTGAAGAGGGTGCATGGCCAGGGCTGTGCTTCCCTGCAGTTATTCTCAGCTTCTATATGGTCGCACAGGGACTATAGCCAGCTGGCATAGATTGGAGCAGCCCCCAGGCTGCTTTAACCTACATCAGGGCGCAGGGTAGTATACTCACTTCTGTGCCAAACAGGAACAGAAAATGCAGCCCAAGGAGCAGATCAGCTAAGAAGGGGCCATTTAAGAGAGTCACTCTTTAGAGTGGAACTGCATATTAAAACAACACAGATTTCTTCTCCCACGTTCATGGGAGAATTCTGGCAGATACACAACAGATGCATAACTCATATAGTTTCTGTAGGTTGAGGAAAAGAATCAAAAGTCTGTTCAAAGTCCTTTCCCTATCTGTGGTGAGTGGCGATCAAAATCAAGGTGTTCATTACAACTGATGTTCATTTATAGACTTTCATAACCGCAGTAAATGCTGTGCAAACAAAGATCTCTGTACCCGGCCTGTCTGCCTATGCAGGGATCAGCTCCAAAGTTCACTCTATCCCAGAAAGCAAACAAGGCTCCCTAAGAACAACACACCTGCTAAATTCATAGCTCTGAGGCCCAGGGCAGTAGCATAGCTTCTGGATTTAAGCAAACTCTGCAGAGCTGCTGCACAGCCATTGCCTGTGTGTGGCCTGGTGGGGAGGATCCCCCCCCCCCCAGGGCCAGATTCTCTTCTGCATCCAGCTTATATTGGGTACAGCAGCAGTGGGAGCGGTCAAGGAGCCAGCTCCCTGATCCTCAGTCCAGGCCCATTTTAGTGCAGCCCACTGGTCGTGGCTCCCTAGGGACTTTACGCCATGTGGGGATTGCCCGGGCACTTTGTGCTCCTGCCACTCTCCCTGCCTGCCCCTCCTGGCTACTGACATGCCTTCTGCACTGGGGGGTTCCAGGGAGGGAGGTGTAGGAGACAGCTGTACCAGCTGGGGAGTTACTGAAGGCTTCTGCTCCCATTGCACTGCTTGGGCTCTGAGAATGGGCCCCTTGGCTGGTTAGCAGGTGCTGAGCTGAGGATCCCTGAAGGATGAGCTAAAAACATTTGTTGCTCTGAAGAAAGAGTAAAATGTGTCCCTGAAAAAAGATTTGCCGCGTGGAGCCTCTGATGCTAATAAAGAGACTGAGAACA
This sequence comes from Caretta caretta, assembly GCF_965140235.1. Taxonomy (NCBI): domain Eukaryota; kingdom Metazoa; phylum Chordata; order Testudines; family Cheloniidae; genus Caretta; species Caretta caretta. The sequence continues at coordinate 7,690,508 of NC_134228.1, forward strand.
GGGTCACAGCCACTGGCCCTGTGCATTCCCAAGGGCTCTCACACATCCTGTCCAGCCCAGCCACTCCCTGGTTACAATGCAAACAGCCAAACAGATGGGGGGGGGGGGGGGGGGGAGGGGCAGCAGGTATGTTTATTTCTCTGTGTTTATGGATGCCTCCTCTTCCCCAGATTTTCTGACTGAAGATGATATTTACTGCTGCTGCCTCTCCAAGACACTGCTGCACACCGCTACACCTGTCACCATCGGCTTCTACTGTCCCGTCGGGAGCCGTTTTAATTCGCTGCTTGATAAAATTACAGGTGGGCTCAGGGATGCTTTGGGGTTTCCCCGCAGGAGAACTGGTGCTTTCAGACCTGCTAGAATACCTAGGGGGCACTGGGTGGAGCACGGTAGGCCGGCATGAGACAGGCTGCTGGGAGAGAGCGAGAGAGGAACACCAGTGTACTCCCGCCTAGCCTGGCAGTGAACAGGTCATTGTGTGCTGCAGCCTGTGACCTGTACCTGATCCCCGCATGCTATGGGAGGTCAGCTCCTCGGTGTCTGGTAGCGTGCTCCGAGGCAAGGGCAGTGAGTGTTCCCAGCAAGGGGCTCTACAGGCCCCTGTCCTCAGGGGGTTCCCCAGAACTTAGGCATGCTGCGCGTCGGAGCGAGGATTCATAGATTCATAGATATTAAGGTCAGAAGGGACCATTATGATCATCTAGTCTGACCTCCTGCACAACGCAGGCCACAGAATCTCACCCACCCACTCCTGCAATAAACCTCTCACCTGTGTCTGAGCTATTGAAGTCCTCAAATCATGGTTTAAAGACGTCAAGGTGCAGAGAATCCTCCAGCAAGTGACCCGTGCCCCATGCAACAGAGGAAGGCAAAAAAAACCCAGGGCCTCTTCCAATCTGCCCTGGAGGAAAATTCCTTCCCGACCCCAGATATGGCGATCAGCTGAACCCTGAGCATGTGGGCAAGATTCACCAGCCAGATACCCAGGAAAGAATCCTCTGTAGTAACTCCAGTCCCACCCCATCTAACATCCCATCACAGGCCATTGGGCCTATTTACCATGAATAGTTAAAGATCAATTAATTGCCAAAATCATGTTATCCCATCATACCATCTCCTCCACAAACTTATTGAGTTTAATCTTGAAGCCAGATAGGTCTTTTGTCCCCACTGCTTCCCTTGGAAGGCTGTTCCAGAACTTCACTCCTCTGATGGTTAGAAACCTTCGTCTAATTTCAAGTCTAAACTTCCCGATGGCCAGTTTATATCCATTTGTTCTTGTGTCCACATTGGTACTGAGCTTAAAGAATTCCTCTCCCTCCCCAGCATTTATCGCTCTGATATACTTGTACTGTCCTGGGACCACTGTTCCCTCGAAGCTCTGTGTGTGTGCACACGCCCACAGATCCCCAATCCCGCGCACACAGCGAAGCACCACGCGCACAGCAATTTGCACAGAAGAAATTTTTTGTGCACACGGCCTGTCAAAAATTAGAGGGAACGTTGACTGGGACTCTGGGCACAAAGGTGCTGTTGCCCTGGGCACGATGGCTTCACCAGACAAATGAAACACAATACTGCATACTTCTGGTTCCAGCTGAGGTATGTGGTTGACTGCTCAGTTTGTAACTCTGGTGTTCTAGTGTACATTGGTTTTGAAAGTGTCCATAATGGTAAAACGTATTTCAGTAAACAAAAGTTATAATTTTATATCAGTGTAACTGAAGCCGTGCTGAGGGAAGTATCAATATAGTTACATCCATTCCTAAAGGAGGTATTGCTGATTTTTCTGTATCAGTTTCTTTATTAGTTATAGCTTATTTTTGCCAAAATATACACTACCAATATAAACACTTTTAATCAGCTACCAAGTCACCTTTCAAAATGGGACTAAGGCTCCTCAGTCACTTAGGGCCAGATTTCCAAAGCTATTTAGGCACCTAAACATGCAGCTAGGTTGCTAGGCCCAAATTTTTAAAGACATTTAGTAGGACTGTCAATTAATTGCAGTTAAGGCCAGCAATTAATGCAAAGCAAATTAACTAGATTAAAAAATAGTTGCAATTAATTGTAGTTTTAATCACACTTAATAATAGAATACGAATTTGAATTTATTATAAATATTTTGGATGTTTTTCTATATTTTCAAATATATTGGTTTCAATTACAACACAGAATGCAAAGTGCACAGTGCTCACTTTATATTATATTTGTTATTACAAATATTTGCACTGTAAAAAAGAGAAACAAAAGAAGTATTTTCCAATTCACCTCATGCAAGTACTCTAGTGTAATCTCTTTATCGTGAAAGTGCAACTTATAAATGTAGGAATTTTTTTTACATAACCACACTCAAAAACAAAACAGTGTGAAACTTTAGAGATAATGCTGCCCACTTCCACCATTTTGAAGCGTTTGGAGGAGAGAAAGGTGATCAGGAACAGTCAACATGGATTCACTAAGGCCAAGTCATGCCTGACCAACCTTATTGCCTTCTATGATGAGATAACTGGCTCTGTGGATATGGGGAAAGCAGTGGACATGATATATCTTGACTTTAGCAAACCTTTTGATATGGTCTCCTACAGTATTCTTGCCAGCAAATTAAAAAAGTATGGATTGGATGAATGGACTATAATGTGGATAGAAAGCTGGCTAGATTGTCGGGCTCCACGGGTAGTGATCAACGGCTCGATGTCTAGTTAGCAGCTGGTATCAAGCAGAGTACCCCAGGGGTTGGTTCTGGGGCCGGTTTTGTTCAACATCTTTATTAATGATCCGGCTGATGGGATGGATTGCACCCTCAGCAAGTTCGCAGATGACACTAAGCTGTGGGGAAAGGTAGATATGATGGAGGGTAGGGATAGGATCCAAGTGACTGAGAGAAATTGGAGGATTGGACGAAAAGAAATCTGATGAGGTTCAACAAAGACCAGTTCAAGAGTCCTGCACTTAGGATGGAAGAATCCCAGGCACCGCTACAGGCTGGGGACCGACTGACTAAGCAGCAGTTCTGCAGAAAAAGACCTGGGGATTACAGTGGACAAGAAGCTGGATATGTGTCAGCCATATGCCCTTGTTGCCAAGAAGACTAACGGCATATTGGGCTGCGTTAGTAGGAGCGTTGCCAGCAGATCGATTATTTCCCTCTATTCAGCACTGGTGAGGCCACAGTTGGAGTATTGTCCAGTTTTGGGCCCCCCACTACAGAAAAGATGTGGACAAATTGGAGAGAGTCAAGCGGAGAGCAATGAAAATTATCAGGGGGCTGGGGCACGTGACTTATGAGGAGAGACTGAGGGAACTGGTCTTGTTTAGTCTGCAGAAGAGAAGAGTGAGGGGGGATTTGATAGCAGCCTTCAACTTCCTGAAGGGGGGTTCCAAAGAGGATGGAGCTCGGCTGTTCTCAGTGGTGGCAGATGGCAGAACAAGGAGCAATGGTCTCAAGTTGCAGTGGGGGAGGTTGGATATTAGGAAACACTATTTCACTAGGAGGGTGGTGAAGCACTGGAATGGGTACTAGGGAGGTGGTAGAATCTCCATACTTAGAGGTTTTTAAGGCCTGGCTTGGCAAAGCCCTGGCTGGGATGATTTAGTTGGTGTTGGTCCTGCTTTGAGTAGGGGGTTGGACTAGATACCTCCTGAGGTCTCTTCCAACCCTAATCTTCTATGGCCTTGTCTACATTTGCAGATGTAGAGTGCCGGGAGTTAAACCAGCCCTCGGAGACAGCAGCAGGGAAAGCGCTTCCGTATGTTCACTCTGTCAGCTGCAAGCTCAGTGACGTGGCCACATTTGCAGCATTTGCAGCGGCATTCGGAGTGGTGCATTATGGGCCGCTGTCCCAGAGAGCACCTCTTCCCATTCTGGCGCTGAGGCTTGTGGGAAGGGGGATGGAGGGCATCCTGGCTCCTGTCCCAATGTCCCATGATGCATCGCTTTGCATCCCAGCAATCCCTGTGCTTCCGTCCACGTTTGGCGCCATCTTTCAACGGCGTTTGTACGGCGCACTCTGTCTTCCCTTTCGGTCTGCAGGAATGGATCCCGAACTGCTGAGGAACATGCTGATCGGTCTCGCCAGTACGTCATGAATTGCAGTCGAGTTAATCCTTAAGCTCCAAAGTGATAGTGAGGCGTCCAAAGATGATGTCAACTCGCAGAATGCATACGACACGAGATGGCTTGTGACATTCGTGGACATGCTCACCGCCATGGAACGCCGCTTCTGGGCTCGGGAAACAAGCACTGAGTGGTGGGAATCACATCGTCACGCAAGTCTGGGATGACGAGCAGTGGCTACAGAACTTTCGGATGAGGAAAGCCACTTTTATGGGACTGTGTGCTGAGCTCACCCCCACCTTGCCGGTGGAGAAGTGCATGGCAATCGCAATCTGGAAGCTAGCTACTCCAGCTACCGATCGGTTGCTAACCAGTTTGGAGTGGGCAAGTCTATCGCTGGAATCGTGTTGATGCAAGTGTGCAGGACCATTAATCGCATCTTGCTCAGAAGAACCATGACTCTGAGCAACATGTGTGACATTGTGGATGGCTTTGCACAAACGGGTTTCCCTAACTGCGGAGGGGCGATGGATGGCACGCATATTCCACTTTTGTCACCAGACCACCTAGCCTCTGAGTACATAAATCGGAAGGAGCATTTCTCGACAGTTCTCCAGGCGCTTGTGGATCACCGTGGGTGTTTCACGGACATTAACGTAGGCTGGTCTGGAAAGGTGCATGGCGCACACATCTTTCGGAACACAGGCCTGTTTAGGAAGCTGCAAGCCAGGAATTTCTTCCCGGATCAAAAAATCACCATAGGGGAAGTGGAAATGCCCATTGTGATCCTTGGAGACCCCGCCTACCCTTTAATGCCATGGCTTATGAAACCCTACACAGGGAGCCTTGACAGCAGCAAGGAGTGGTCCAACAACAGGCTGAGTCGGTGCAGAATGACTGTTGGGTGTGCTTTTGGCCATTTAAAGGCCCACTGGCACTGTCTGTATGGGAAGCTGGACCTGGCCAATGACAACGTTCCCTACGGTTATAGCCACGTGCTGTACCCCTCATAACATATGTGAAGGGAAGGGTGAAAGCTTCACTCAGGCATGGACCGCTGAGGTTCAACACCTGGAGGCTGAATTTGAACAGCCAGAGACCAGGGCTATTAGAAGGGCCCACCACAGGGCGGTAAGGATTAGGGATGCCTTGAGGGAGCAATTCAATGCTGAAAGCCACCAGTAATGTTTGGTGCCCTGCACGGGAGTGAAGTGCCGTGGTTCCAAAGCTAGTAGGCATCTGTGTTTGCTACGTACAATACACTGACTAGCAGCGCCTGTTGCTTTCCTGGGCTGTGCTATCTTTTACTTAATGAAGAATGTATCCAAAACCAAAAAAATTCATTTATTGAAAAGAAACACAACTGCTGGAGAAACACACATGGCCTGACACATCTGTGCTATGTGGGAGGAGAGAAGGGGGCGGGGTGGGGAACGGAAGAGTCACAGATTTGTGTATATCCTGTTATCATACTCAGCCTTCCTGTCTGGAGTGCTGTGCAATGAGTGCTGCACTTCAGGCTGGCTCTACTGCATGGTGCTGGGGGTTGAGCGCAGTGGGTCAGGGTCCTAGTTTTCAGGGCTGGGTGGTGAAGCTACAGGTGTTGGAGGCAGCTGGTGGTGATAAGAAACCGGATGTTGGGGAAAATGGGTTGGAGGTGACATGGGGGCGTAAGGGAAAGAGTTTTGGGGTAAGGGATGTGGGGGGGGGGCGGGCGCGGATCTGCTCTGTTCACAGTGCTATGAGCGCCTGCATTGAGTCCACTTGGCGCTCCGTAATGCTTAAGAGCCGCTCCGTGGTTTGTTGCCTGTGATCCGCATTGTCCTGGCGGACCCTCCTTTTGGTTTCCCGCCACTCCTGTACTTTTTGATTTTCAGTAATGACTTCATGCAGAAGGTCCTCGCTTCTTTGTGGCCGCTCCCTGAGGCTGCGCAGCCATTCAGCCGTTGATAACAAGGACGGCTGGGATCTCAAGGTTGCATCTGCAACATTTAAGAGAGGCAGCATTGTTCACACTAGTCAGAGCAATGATTTGGCTGAACGTAAAGACAAGCACAGTGCAAACAACAGCATAATTTGCCCATCCCAAAGTGAGCACACATAACCCACAAGAGCCCCGAAATGGTGAGTAACCACAGGGACAGGGGGGACTGATTGATCCAGGGCCATACTGTCTTCTGGGGTCCTGTGCCTTGGGGAGAGCCGACAGCTGCAGGGGGCCCCTATACTCAACACTGTCCCCACATTTTCCACAGGCTGGGTTCGTCCTGGAAGATATCTCGCTGCTGAGGGTGACCTGGGAAGCAAGGGAGGGTCTTCTACAACAATGCGGCTTCCGCCCTGGCCCATATTCTGCTTGCCTGTGTGCAGCAATGGCCGCCCCCCACCCCCTCATGGCACAGTGGTGCAGATACGTTAGCCTTACTGGGACAAGGAGCACGGTAGCTCTGCCAAGGAACCTGCATAAGCGGATTGCCCAGCTTCTGGATGAGACCTTCAGTGAGATCACTGAGGCCGATTACCACGATGTGAGAGACTACACCACTGCCCTATTCCGCATCTAGGCATGCATGCAGACCTAACCCTTCTTTCTGCAACCCTCCTTGCCCCAACAGCCCGCACCCAACAACTCCCTTCTCAAAATAAAAGCTGCTTACCGGGCACATCCTCTGCTGTTTGTTCTTCCCCAAACACCATCTGCTGTGACTGGCTACCTTCCTCTTGGCTTGAAAACAGCTCCTGGCTGCATGCATCTATGGATGCCGAGCTGTCCTCTGGCTCCTGGCCCCCGTCCTCCTCTGCACCCTCGCTCCTGCTTTCCTCCTTCTGCCTTGTTGCATTCTGGGCTGCCACGGCCTCTGAAGTGTCCATGGTGCTCTGCGGAGTGGAGGTGGGATCACCCCCAAGTATCTCGTCCAGCTCTTTGTAGAACTGGCAGGTCGTGGGGACAGCTTTGTGGTAGGCGTTCTGCAGCTCCTTCCCTTTAACCCTGCACTGCATCCTGGTCATGGCCCCCTTCTATCATGGCCCTTGATAACTGCCCATTGGTATTGTAATTCCTATGGCTGAAGTGCAGCTGGGACTGGACAGCTTCCTCCCCCCAAACACTGGTGAGGTCCAGCACCTCGCCATAGCTCCACGCTGGGGATCGCCTGGTGCGTGGAGGCATGGTCACCTGGAAAGATGCGCTGACAGCACTCCACGCCTTGCTGAGCAAACAGGAAGGAGACTTTCAAAATTCCCAGAGAATTTAAAGGGCGGGTCTGATGGTTGGTCATCTGAGGGCAGGGCAGTAGACTTCAAAGTGATGACCAGAGTGGCTAGAACAGACATTGTAGGACACTTCCTGGAGGCCGATCAGAGTGCATTAATAGACCAGGGCGTCCACACTGGAGCGCAGAAAGCTCTATGCTTCTTGTGGAGGTGGATTACCAAGGGCTCTCCAGCCACGGAGTCCAGGTGCTCTACGTGCCTTGCCAGTGTGGACACCTCATGAGTCAGGGCACCGAAGACTGATTTAATGCACTCCAACTTGCAAGTGTAGACAAGGCCCATGATTCTTATTTACAATGTCACCTGAAAGTGAGAACAGGCATTCATACAGCACTGGTGTAGCCGGCTTGCAAAGTATTTACGTGCCAGATATACTAAATATTTGTATGCCCCTTCGTGCTCCCATACACAGACAGCTAGTGAGCTGGCATGGTTGGGTTTGTGCCGCCACAACGTATGTTCTTCCTGCCCAGTTAGAAAGGTTCAGGGATGCTGCAGTCTCTGACAAGGGGGCCGAACAGAGAAAGGAGGTTACTCGGACACTTCGCATGAGGAGGATTGTAATACATAACTAACAGTCCCCTAAACACCCTGTTATCGGAGTCAGGTGACAATCACAGCCCCCAGTCTTTCTGGGTTTTTCAGTGATTTTTGTTTCAACCTACTATATTCTGCAAAGTCTCTGTTTTTATTTCTATAAACAAACTGTGTTCTGCCTTCTTTACTGCCAGGATCCCCATGGAAACTACTTGGGCAGCTGCCTTCCAGCAATCTGTCCCCAAAGACATCACATTTCAGCAGCAAAGACAGGAGCTCATCCCACCTTTCTCACCTGAATAAAATGCACATTTCAGAGCTATATGGGGCCATGGAAATACTATGCTGGGACCCAGATCCTGGAGACTTCAGTTCTTTCAGTTTTCACTCAGGCAAATACTCACTGGAGTCCAAGACCCCAGGACCTCACACATTACATGCAATTTCCTCAAAAGCAAAACAAGGAAGTTAAATATTTTAAAAAAGCCTCCATTAAAACTCCAAAAGGTCAGGAAACACCACAGTTAAGATTCCAGCAGCAAAGTTAATTCAGCTACTTTGCACACCTGTGAACTGAACACAATGTCCCAGGGACAGTTGCATCAAAGCCATGTCCCCCTGCTCTGCAGTGTGATTCTTTGTGTATGCTGCCCACCACATGTGCAATGGTCTCTTCTGCTGCCTTATAACATTTCAAGCTCCTGTCTAATTTGCTGCCCACTGCCACACACCAACCCTCCTTGTCACCCTCGCAGTATGTGTGTTTGGGATAATTTCCCTGGGATGCACTGGCTGCATCTTTCAAGCTGAATCCATTTTATTTTTTCTGACTCTTCTCCAAATCGCCCTAGGTCCTTTCATGTTATTTCTCTGGCCTCCAAGTTTGCAGCACCTCCCTGTTTAAAATCATCTGCCATTTTTTCTAATATGCAATTTATCCCCTTTCTTCAGATCATTAATGAAGATGTTAAATTAAGTAAGACCAAAGCTAGCACAGATCCCTATGGCACCCTATTAAACAATTTATTTCAGATACCCAGCAAGATAACAAATCCGGGCCACATGACCTGTTTGGTAGGGCCTCCCCACCTCCCCTTAATGAGACACAGTACCATACAGCAGGGTAACCAGTTGTTTTTTCTGCTTCTCCAGCCTGCATGCTCAAAGAATCCCTTCAGAGAGAAGAAGAGGAGCTGAGAAAATCACAACTAAAGCCAAGAAGACCTGAAGGTTGGGGCTATTTTCTTCTCCTGTGGTATCTGGTCTTCTACCAGCCTGTGATCACTGAGGTCCACCTGAGGAGGGAGAACATTCAGTTCATCTTCATCAGGTTTAGTGCTTGGCAATATGCTGGCAGCGACAAGCTGTGGGCAGGGCTGGTCACCACGCTCTGTCAAAGCATCCGCAAGCACTTTGGTGCCCTGCCTTTGAGCTTTTACCACGTGATGGGGAAAAGGCCCAGATATGCCTCTGGCTTTAGCCAAGACGAATGGCTTCTCAACAGGCGGACCTGCCTTACACTAGGAGGCCTCGTGTTTGTCCTACTGGCAGGCATAAGTCTGCTCTCAGTGGCAATCTTTGTACCAGGACTAAAAGACAGCAGGGCGTTAAAGGTCATTGGTAGTACTACCACCACCCTGTCTGGATCAGGAATATTAGTGACTGTTATCTCTGTGGTTAAGAACGTGGTTATCAGCCAGAAGCAGAAAATTGAGAAGATGACAGACAGCGAGAAGTTTAGCAGCCACCTAGGCTTCATGAGCCAAGTGAAGAAGGAAATTGAGATGCTGACCAGCTTTGTGTATTACATGGAGATCTATCAGAGACGGCGGCTGCGCATAGTGCTGGAGATCACCAGTCTGGATATGTGCTACCCAGAGAGGGTTGTTGGGGTTTTGAATGCAATAAACACTTTGCTCTCGGACACGAACGCCCCATTCATTTTCATCCTGGTGATAGATCCCAGCATCATTGCATCGTGTTTGGAACAAACCAGCTGCATGAAAGGAATGGCTGACAATGGGTACCTGTTCCTGAACCGCACGGTGACTTTGCCTTTTTCAATGCCAGAGATGGGCACAAAGTCCAAAATCCAGCAATTGCAGGATGCTGTCCAGAGCCGGGAGGACCTGATGTACAAAATCATCACAAAAAACGTGGAAAGGGGAGTCAAGAACGTAAAGGGGGAAATGATAAACCTGGAAGATATGGAGATGTCCAGTGAAATGGACCAAAGCCAAATCGATGCTCATGCTATGAGGTATATTCATGAAGCATTTCATGCTCTGCACAATGAGACTGATTGTCTCTATGCATACATTCCAGATAGCATTATCCAAATGAAAAGGATAGTCAACACAATTCCCATCACCATCAGACTCATGCTCCAGCAGAACGTTATGAGACACACAATGTCTGCAAGGTCCGTGGCTGCATGGGTGGTCATGGCTAATCAATGGCCATGCCGCTTGAGTTGGGTGCTGCAGTGCCTTCAGGACAGGCAGCAGATTCGACCAATGGAGGAGGAGTTCAGGAACCAGTCCCTATGGGGAATCTTCGTGGAAAACTGTAAAGAGCTGTACTCCATGCACAAAGTCCTCGAGAATATCCTGGCCTTGGATGGGGACCCAGAACTCTTTGAGAATTTTTTGTCTCATGATTTTCCTTTCACAGTACAGGAGGCCAACACCTTTCTAAAGTCCACAATCAATCTGGACCATTCAATAAGGCAAAAATTGGGTCTAATTCGAGCAGTTAATTCACTGAATAAGGCCAATGATACAAACGTAACTAAGTCTGCCCAGGTGTCTAAGGGTGTGCAGTGTTCTGGTTTAGAGGAATGCAGTTAAACAATTGAAAAGACTTCCCTTATTTGCCTTAGAAAGGAAAAAAGGAAAAAGTTACCATCTATGAACTATTGAATGATTCAGTGAAAATCAGTCCGGTGCTTCTATTGACTAAATTTGCAGCTACCCTCACCTAGGTAGTTAAGTCAAAACTACTTAAATGCTGCCATTTCTCACGTTTGAGAGAATACAGTGCTCATCTGAGCCAAAATAACAGACTAAGTCCTCCTTTTTAAGAGAGTCTAAAGCTGGCCTCTGACATTTCAGGCCCAGATAATTGTGGCCTCATCTCAGCACAGTGATTCTAACTACCTGCGCGCAGCCACATAGCTAAAGCCAACATTTTTTTGAGTGGTTTCAGAGTAACAGCCGTGTTAGTCTGTACTTGCAAAAAGAAAAGGAGGACTTGTTGCACCGTAGAGACTAACCAATTTATTTGAGCGTAAGCTTTCATGAGCTACAGCTCACTTCATCGGATGTTTGAGTGTTCAACTTTAGGTGTTTTAACCTGGGCACCCAAAACTTGCGGTAGCAAAAGTCAGGGCCCATTTTTGAAAACTTTTCCCTAAATATTTAAGTGCAATAAAATTTCACTCACAATTCTTGTCCCCCACAAAATTGCAGATGTAAATTTGGAAGCAACTTTTCAAAACCAGGCTCTAGACAAACACCAATTGTTTCCTCTAGTATTGTAAATACTAAGCCGAAGCCTTCCCTTAGCCACTCCCACACAGTTTGGCTCTCTTGGATGAAGTATTGAGCAGAACGTGCCCTTGACCAGATGTGGGGTGTGTAAGTGAGCGGTAACTTGTCTGAATTTTCATGTATACTCAGGCCACTTTACAGTGCTCTGGCAGTATAAAGGGGCCTAAAGTGGGAGAAACTGATAAGGACCCTTTACACTGCCAGAGCACTGTGTCAATGGGAATCAGTTTACCGGGTACGGTGTATGGAGATGTGTCCCTGCAATGGAGCAGGAGGCAGTGATCCATGTGTGTAATAGCAAAGGTGATAAGTAAGTCCGTGACTACGAAGGTTGGTAAATTTGAAGGGATGCTAGTATGCAGGTACAGGATGAAGGTGCCAAGTGTTGTAATTATGGTGCGAGTGTGCTGGTCGAATGATGATCAGCTGTGAAGGTATGAGCTGAGTGTGCACGCGCACCACCATGAGTTACGTAAGCTGGCATCAGTGATTTGCGCAGCCCGTAGGCATGAGGTGTCGTAGTGTGGCATTAGGTGCATGGAATTATAGCTCTCTACTGGTTTTAACATTATAGTCACCTATTAGCTCCATCTCTGCATCTCTCTCCCTTTGTATTTAGATGAATAGAGTGAAACAAGTCTCAGTCAGGCTTCTGTATAGAACACCTACCAGAGTGTCTCATTTCTTGCCTTATAATGCCATCATGTGGCCGGTTATTTTGCTGATTTAAAGCTACACAAAGCTCCGTCCCCAAGTTTTTCTACTCTTTTACTACTTTATTATACTCTCGTTTTCTCTGTTGTTCCAACAATCAGTTTCCCAGCCTTTGGATGTTTGACTGTTTATCTTCCACTGGTACAGATCTGAGGAGCACCAGCAGCCTGTCCCCTCTGTGGAGTAGTGCTGCCCCTATGGGGATGTTACACTCACCCAGGAGGAGCAGAGAACTGTGATTCTGTTAAAGAACTTTTTTTTGCAGGTTTCCCATTGTCCATTGTGGCAGGGCACTGCTGAGGAAGCATGTTACAATCAGGAAATACAAAGTTAAGGTTAAATGATCAGTCTCGACTCGCTGAGTGCGTGCATTCAAATAAAGGCTCTCTTGATTTCATTGCATAGAACTTGTCAGGAATTAGAATATAATATTATAGCATGGAAATGGAAAATTTAGGTCACAGATGTACAGATTTGTGTACATGACCTCCTAGTGCAATCCTGTGGCAAAGAGATCACACAACATGTGGATGTATTAGTAGGGGAATTTGAAGTAGGAAGAGGGAGGTGGTATAAAGCAATGAGGAGAGCAGTCCTAGAATACTTTGTCTAGTTCTTGTGCCCACACTTTAAAAAGGATGGTGAAAAATTAAAGAGGGTTCAGAAAAGAGCTATAAGAATCTCAGTGAGACTAAAAGAACTCAATCTACTTAGCCTATTGAAAAGAAGGTCACATCGTGATTTGACCGTGGCCTCTACATGAGAAGATATTTAATCTAGCAGACAATTGGTAAAACTTTGCTAAGTGCCTGTGTGACTTAGGAGCCTAAGTCCCATTTTCAATATGTGGGGAGTGGGATCCTAAATTACTTGGGTACTTTTGAAAATTTTACCATAATATCATTGAAAATGGGATTTAGGTTACTAAATCACTTAGGCACTTTTGAAAATGTTACCCCCAGATGTGAATTTAAAGGACACAAGTCATGGAGAATTTCTCACATTCCTTTGCAAACTGTTGCAATGGTTAATTATGCTCATAGTTCAAAATGTGTGTCTTACATCCTGTTTGAGCATTGCTGACTTCATCTTCCAGCCATTGGATCTTCTTATGATTGTGCCTGCTAGATTAAAAGGCCCTTTCCTATCAAATATCTTCTCCATATGTGGGTACACATAGACTGCAATCAAGTCCTTCCAAACAATCTGTCCTAGCTCATCCACAAGTTGTTGGGCTGTCTGCAGGAATTACTGAATGGAATTCTCTGGCATGTTATTATTCAGGTCAGACTAGGTGATCACAATGGTCCCTTCTGGCCTTAAAAACCGATGGAAGAGGGTGCATTGATGTAATATGATGATTGTCTCAGCTGAAATATAGCAATTTTGTTTTTAGAGAACAAAACTAAGCAAGCAAATAAAGCAAAGCCTTGTGATTTCTGTAAATACATGTAAAGTATCCAATCCATAGTGAAACACACTTTTAAACTACATAATTTATACAAGAAAATATTTATTTTGATAGCTGTATGTACGCTGGTAGTACACCGTGAGACAGGGTGTACATCTAACCCAGGAGAAGGCACAGATGTCTTCTTTGTTTGCTAGTCATTTGTCAGTCTGAATAAAGAATGTTGGAGAATAATTGTTCACAACCCTTCATGCTTTACTCCTGTATGTGGGGGATGAGTCAAGTCCCTTGCCAGCCATACTCAGTGAGCGGGGAATGGGATCTGCAAACCAGGCCTATTTAACTGCCTCTTCTTTAACAGGCCTTAAACAAGCCATACAGCTTGAGCATACCACAGATCATCTCCACAGGCCAACCCCAAGCTCTCTACAGTCAGCCAGGCCCTGTAGAAAATCTTTAGGGGTGAAGTTGTGGCCCTATTAAAAGTCTATGGCAGTTTTCCCTTTGACTTTAATAGGGCTAGAATTTCCTTCCACTTGTTTTCCTCTTCTCCACATCATCGATCCAGCCCCGCTATGCCATGCACTTTCTGTTAGTTTCAGCAAGATGATTTCTCTGGCACTAGTCTGTTCCCAGCTCTCAGAGTTGGGATGGAGAGGTTTGATTTATTTACACTTTTGAAAGCACTAAAGCCACACCATGGGTCTGGAGGCAGATGTTGCCCTGGAGGTCTAAATCAGAGTCCTGGTGCTGTATCAAGAAGAAATGTGGCAGGGCCGGGGGAGGAGGCAGGGCCGGGGATTTGGGGAAGGACTTGGGAAGGGGCAGAGCTGGGGTGGAGCCGGGGGCAGGAAAAAAAAGCAGAGGCAGCCAAAATTTTTTTTGCTTGGGGCAGCAAAAACCCTAGAGCCAGCCCTGCACACAAGCAACTCCCTTGGGACGTCTCGGGCATCCCGGCCCCGGGCTCCGGGGACGCTCAAGCGCCTCGCGGGCCTCCGGCGCGTGATGGGTTAAAACCGGCCCCGCAGCCGGGGCGGGGGGGGCGGGGCCGCGCTGTGGGAGCTTCCGGCCCCCACCGGAAGCCGCCGTCTCAAGCCGCTTCCGGGACCCCGGAGGCCCCCGGCCCTTCCCCCTGCGCGCAGCCCCCGCGGCCGGAGCGGTGAGTGGGGGCGGTAACGGCGGGGGCTCCCTCGTTAAAGGGCGCCTGCAGCCCCCCCCCCCCCCGGAGGGGAAAGGGGAGAAGGTCCCTCCCTCCCTCCCCCTCGGTCTGCCGGGGGCCCGGTTGGGGCGCCCCCCCTTCCCCTCGGTCTGCCCCCCCCGGTCTGCCGGGGCGCCCCCCCTTCCCCCCCTCGGTCTGCCGGGGGCCCGGCTGGGGAGCCCCCCTTCCCCCCCTCGGTCTGCCGGGGCGCCCCCCCTCCCCCTCGGTCTGCCGGGGGCCCGGTTGGGGAGCCCCCCCTTCCCCCCGGTCTGCCGGGGCGCCCCCCCTTCCCCTCGGTCTGCCCCCCCCGGTCTGCCGGGGCGCCCCCCCTTCCCCCCCTCGGTCTGCCGGGGGCCCGGCTGGGGAGCCCCCCTTCCCCTCGGTCTGCCGGGGCGCCCCCCCTTCCCCCTTGGTCTGCCGGGGGCCCGGCTGGGGAGCCCCCCTTCCCCCCCTCGGTCTGCCGGGGCGCCCCCCCTTCCTCCCCTCGGTCTGCCGGGGGCCCGGCTGGGGAGCCCCCCTTCCCCCCCTCGGTCTGCCGGGGCACCCCCCCTTCCCCCCCGGTCTGCCGGGGGCCAGGCTGGGGAGTCCCCCCCCTCCCCCTCGGTCTCCCCTCCCCCCCTCGGTCTGCCGGGGCACCCCGCCCTCCCCCCGGCACACTTAGGTAAAGAGAAGGAGCAATGGTCTGGCAGAGGAGGAGGCAAATGGGACTGGATCAGAAGGAAGGAGCAGGAAGGGGAGGCCAATATGGCTCCATGAGGCGCATGGGAATGAGCTGAAAATCGAAAAGGAATCCCACAAAAAGTGGCCATATGGACAGATTGCTAAGGGGATGTGGAGAAGAATAGCACAAGCCTGCAGGGACAAAATCGGAAAGGCTAAGGCAGGAAATGAGTTATGCCTAGCAAGGGACATACAAAGGTAATAAGAGGAGTTTCTAAAAGTACATTAAGAGGGAGAGAAAGGTGAAGGAAAGTGTAGGTCCGCTGCGTAGCAGGGAAGGAAAGCTAATAACCGGTGACATCAAGAAGGCTGAGATGTTTAATTTGTGTTTTGCGACATTCTTAACTAAGATGATTACTTGTGACCATATTGTCAGTTTCAAGGTAACTGCACCGGTACTCCCTCTCTGTGGTCCCTCAAGGCACCCACTTAAAAGTTTCTGGCTCTGAGACATCACCTCTTTTGGACAGACATGCATGTCTTATTCTCTCTTCACCAGGGGTTTTAAGGCTGCACATCTCCCTAGATTACGCTGTGATGTCCCCAGCAAATCATCTGCCTGTCTTAACTTTCATAGTCCTTGGAGAGAAAGCAATCACACAGCTCTTTCTAAGCAAAGAACGTTCATTCTTTAGATAAAATGGGGGGAAGTTACTATTTATTGGGCTACTTATCCAGAAGTCCCCTTTTTGTCTGTTGATCTGTGTAGAATCCGGTTTGAATCAGAATATATGAGCTTCCCTAGGCAGTGGTACCTCTCTGGAGATGTTATAACATGAGCAATTTGCCTTAATCATTTATTACTGTTTTCACTTCCTGGAGGAGCTGTGGTATCCATCTCCCCACCATGGAGTGTATACAATCCCTGGCCCACAAATGATACATAAACCATTTATATACTTAATATGATATGGTCTTCCATAGATATTGTAGGAAGTTGCCTTGTCTGTCTCATCTTCTCCCTAAATAAGTGGGTGTAACTGTGGTGCTTGACTGGCATCCTAGAGGAATCCAGAGGTTTATTCCCTGAATGGAGTTTAAGCCATTACCTTTCATAAGTTAATATTTCACCTATGCATGTAATAAACATTCTGCTAGCAAGTCAGCATACATCCCTCAAAAACTGTACAGTTTAACAATCATCCTATATAATTTCTCCTGTTAGAACCTAGAGGGTGGAGCTCCTGCTTTCCCCCTCTTGCCCTTGTTCCCCCAAAACCTTTGGGTGTGAACTTGAGACCTGGTCCTCCCACCCCCACCTTCCATCTGGTTTTTAGGGAGGGTGTGTGGTGTCCCTTTGTCCCTCAAGGTATCAGTTCCTCTGGCAGTGAGTTGAGTCCCCATGTACTCTTTGGACAAAAGAGAGAAATAAAGCAGGGCTGCCTCCCTGTGAAGTGGCTCTCAACCAGACGTTGCTTTTACAGCAGAGGGGTTGGACAAGAGAGAGTCTTGAAACATCCCCCATAGCCAAATTCCTTTCTGGCCACCTTCTCAGGCTCTTGGGGCCCCGGGGACTCCTGTGGCTTTACCTCAGCGTCTATGGGGGAATGGGAGGAGTATTGATCCCCCGTCCCAATGAGGTGGCCTTTTCATCTCTGTATATTGAGTCAAGGAGTGCAACAGATTTTCCTCCAGCAGGCTCAGGGTCCTTTACATTTTGACAGATCGTCAGGCAGTCGTAGACTCTGGGGAGAATTTCCCCTTCTTTGCTGGTTGTAGTTACTGTTGTCATCTCCCAAGCAGCTGTCTTACGCTTGAGCATTTCCCACCCTTGGATAGATTGAGCAGTGCACTGCAGCTGCTTCAGTGTCCCTACTTTTGGCTGGAGTCACTGTCATCCCCATGCTCTGTACTTCCGCTGGCTCCCTGGTAAGAGTAGTCGGAGAAGTTATTTCCCTGGCCTGGGCTTCAGGACCCAGAGGGTTTCCCTTTAATTCAGTAGGTCTCCTCACTCCCCTGGAGTAAAAAGAAAAGGAGTACTTGTGGCACCTTAGAGACTAACCAATTTATTTGAGCATAAGCTTTCGTGAGCTACAGCTCACTTCATCGGATGCATCCGATGAAGTGAGCTGTAGCTCACGAAAGCTTATGCTCAAATAAATTGGTTAGTCTCTAAGATGCCACAAGTACTCCTTTTCTTTTTGCGAATACAGACTAACACAGCTGCTACTCTGTCCCCTGGAGTAGGCGGCTATCTCACCCACCCTCTCCTCTGGTATTTGTTTGCATATACTGAGAAAGTAATCTGATTCCTCTTGGATACTGGCAGGGTGGATATGACCCTTCCCTTCTCCCACCCCCAACACCACCTTTTCAGCTACTCCTGTTAGCATTGTGGGGTGGAGGGATAGCTCAGTGGTTTGACCATTGGCCTGCTAAACCCAGGGTTGTGAGTTCAATCCTTGAGGGGACCATTTAGGGATCTGGGACAAAAATTGGGGATTGGTCTTGCTTTGAGTAAGGGGTTGGACTAGATGACCTCCTGAGATCCCTTCCAACCCTGATATTCTATGATAACACAGTCCCTTGAAGGCCTGGAGTTAGCAGAGGGGGTCTGATTCATCCCTTCTGTTTTTAGAGCCATATTATTCCCCAAAGCAAAGAATATGGAATATCTGACAGTACACTTACCCCTTGTGCCCCAAGCCTTCCTGAGTCTGTATAGAAACCTGTGGTGTAGGTTGAGTGAAGGCTCTTATACCAGGAGTTTTTAGCCACGTTTCACACCCTGAGAGCATTTGATGGGGTTTCAGGACATGGAGCTTAACTATCTCTCTTGGTATCTCTCCTGGTCCTGGTATCTCTCCATTCAATGAATGTCTCCCCATTGACTGCCACCTTCCATCCCACTGAGGGTCCAATTGGTCTGCACCTAAGAGGGTGCAGCATGAAATATGGGCAGTAGTTTGGGGTGTGATTGGCTCAGCATGAACATTGTATGCCATCAGTGTACTATGTGACTCCCTCCCTCTGGAGATTGTCACCCAGTTAACTCTGTGAGGCTGGGGTTGCAGCTGGCTTTCTGAGCATCGCACTGGGCGGAGCAGACAGTCCCAGGCAAAGTGACATGGCTGATCACAGATGAGACACTCCTTTGTCCCACCCATCTCAGGGCTTCCCTGCTGCCACATGTGGGCCTCTGCTTGCGCTCAGTCCCTGTGATCTGATCCCATCCCTTCATTGTTAGGTTTTCTATCAAACCCAGGCTGACTCTCCACATAATGGCCTGCCAATTTCCCAACAACAGTTTTATCTCTATGATCTTTGTCCGCGAACCCTGGTTTTAGGTCAGGGTAGCAGAGTTTATAGAATTGTTTTAAGCCCATTATTTTGTAGGCCTCACCGACTGTGGCAACCTGCCACAACACTTAATACACTTTGGTCTCCCAAAGATATTGTAAAAAGTTGCCTTATGATGCTCAAAACAATTTTAACAACAAGGGGGAAGGTACACAAGTCACAATAGGGAAAGAACATGTTAAAGAATATTTAGATAAGTTAGATGTATTCAAGTTGGCAGGGACTGATGAAATGTACCATAAGCCGATGGATGATGGGATGCATCATGTACCCTTAGGATCAAGCCTATGGATGATTACTGTGGCTCTTTGGCAATGTACAATGGTAAATTCTGGCTCCTTTTCAGGCTCAGGTTGGCCATCCCCTGAACTAGATGAATCAATCTTAGAGAACCATTAGTGATTATCTTCAAGAGCTTGTGGAGAAGGGGTGAGGTCCCAGAAGACTGGAGAAAGGCATTATGTTTGTGTCCATCTTTAAAAGGGGGAACAAATAGGACGTGAGGATTTATAGACCAGTCAGTCTAACTTGATACCTGGAAAGATACAGGAATACATATTAAACAATTTGTAAACACCTAAAGGAAAATAGGGTAACAAGTAATAGCCAACATGGATTTGTCAATAACAAATCATGCCAAAACAAACTAATTTCCTTCTTTAATGGGGTTATGGCCTATGGAACATAAGAATGGCCATACTGTGTCAGATCAATGGTCCATCTACCCCAGTATCCTGTCTTCCAACAGGGGCTGGTGCCAGATGCTTCAGAGGGAATGAACACAGGGCAATTACCAAGTAATCCATCCCCTGTTGTCCAGTCCCAGTTTATGGCAATCACTGGTTTAGGGACACCCAGAGCATGGAGTTGCGTCCTTTACATCTTGGCTAATAGCCATTGATGTACCGATCTTCCATGAACTTATCTCATTCTTTTTGGAACTCGGTTATACTTTTGGCCTTTACAATATCCATTTTCAATGAGTTCCACAGTTGACTGAACACTGTGTGAAGAAGTCTTCTCTACGTTTTTTTTTTAAATCTGCTGCCTGTTAATTTCATTGGCTTCTTTTTTTGTGTGAAGGGATAAATAACACTTTCCTTATTCACTTTCTCTGCACCATTCTTGATTTTACAGACCGTTATCGTATTCCCCCGTAGTCACCTCTTTTCTAAGATGAACAGTCTTTTAAATCTCTCCTCAGATGGAAGCTGTTCCATACCCCTAATCATTTTTCTTGCCTGTCTCTGAACTTTTTCCAATTGTAATACATCTTTTTTGAGATGAGACGATCAGAACTGCATGCAGGATTCAAGGTGTGGGCGTATCATGGATTTATGTAGTGGCATTAGGCTATTTTCTGTCTTATTATCTATCCCTTTCCTAATGGTTCCTAACATTCTGTCCGCTTTTTTGATTGCGGCGACACATGGAGCTAATGTTTTCACAAACTCCATAGTGGCTCCAAGATCTTTTTCTTGAGTGCTAACAAATAGTTTAGACCGCCACATTTTTTATCTGTAGTTGGGATTATGTTTTCCAGTGAGCACTTTGCACTTACCATCATTGAATTTCATCTGCCATTTTGTTGTCCAGTCACCCAGTTTTGTAAGGTCCCTTTGTAACTCTGCAGTCAGCTTTGAACTTAACTATCTTGAGTTATTTTGTATTGTCTGCAGTGCAGTGTTCACCTCCGTTTCCAGATCATTTATAAGTATGTTGAACAGCACTTGTCCCAGTCCTTGGAGGACCCCGCTATTTACCTCTCTCCACTGTGTAAATTGTCCATTTATTCCTACCTTTTGTTTCCTGTCTTTTAACTATTTACTGATCCATGAAAAGCCCTTCCCTCTTATCCCATGACTGCTTACTTTGCTTAAGAGCAAAGAGTAGATAGCTTGACTTTTGACACAGACCCACATGACATTCCCATAAGGAAACTAGGGAAATGTGGTCTAGATTAATTTACTGTAAGGTGTGTGCACAACTTGTTGAAAGACAAAACTCAAAGACTAGTTATCAGCGTTTCATTGTCAGACTGGGGTAACATTGTCCTGGGTCTGGTACTATTCAACATTTTCATTCACGATTTGGAGAATGGAGTGGATAGTATGCTTATAAAATTTTCAGGCAACACCAATCTGGTAGGGGTTGCAAGCACTTTGGAGGACAGGATTAGAATTCAAAATGACCTTGACAAACTGGAGTCTGAAATCAGTAAGATGAAATTCAATAAAGACAAGTGCAAAGTACTGCACTTAGAAAGGAAAAATCAAATGCACAAAGACGAAAAGGGGAATAACTGGCTAGGTGGCAGTACTGCAGAAAAGGATCTGGATATTGTAAGAGATCATCACGTGAGCCAACAATGTGATGCAGTTGCAAACAACACTAATATCATTCTGGGGTGTATTAACAGGAGTGCTGTGTGTAAGACACTGGAGGTAGTTGTTCTGCTCTACTCAGCTGAAATATCGTGCCCAGTTTTGGGCACCACACTTGAATTGGAGAGAGTCCAGAGGAAAGCAACAAAAATGATAAAAGGTTTAGACAGGCTGACCTATGAGGAAATGTTGGGGGGGAAAATCTGGGGATGTTTAGTCTTGGGAAAAGAAGACAGTGGAAATATGAGAAGTCCTCAAATATATAAGGGCTGTTATACAGAGGATCATGATCAATTGTTCTCCATGTCCACTGAAGATAGGAGAAGAAGTAATTGACTTAATCTGCAGCAAAGAAGTTTTAGGTCGGATATTAGGAAAAACTTTCTAACTATAAGGGTGGTTAAGTATTGGAACAGGCTTCCAAGGTTCGTTTCTAAGAACAGGCTGGACAAACCCTTGTCAGGGATGGTCTAGGTATACCTGGCCCTGCATGGGAGGGCTGGGGAGGGGCTGAACTGAACTAAATGAGTCCTTTAGATCCCTTCCAGCCCTACATTTCTGTGATTCTGTGAGACCTATTGGAAGGGTGGGGGCAGATTGTCCCATATCTGCTACTGTGGGGTTCTTACCACAAAACCCCATCTTTTACTGGCTACTGGCATAGACATGGAACTGGACTCGATGGACCTTGAGTCTGATCAAGTTTAGCAATGCCTAGTTTCTGTATCCATTTTCCCATTTATGCAAATACATATCAACCTCCACCCATGAAAGGGATGAGCCTACATCATGGGCCACGGCAGGTAAAATCTATTTGGGGAATACTGAACCGACTTCTTTGCTTTGCAGTGAGTGGAATCGCTGACTCTGCTGTGCTCATCCAAATGGCAAAATGGGAAGATCTTTGGGTCCCAAGTTTCCAGGACTTCACGGAAAGGAAACTCTCAAAAGACACCCACCCAGGTGAGGAAGAAGTTAAACCAACTGAGAAAACATCTCCCTGCCAAGTATAAAGCTGGAATTCCAGCAAAGCTATTGCAAACACCATAGTTCTGTCTCACTTCATCTTGTTAATAGATTTTAAGGCTAGAAGGGGTTAAAAGTGAAATAAACATATCCAGATAAAGAAGGGAAATGAAAGCAGGAGTAAAAAACAGATACAAGAAAAAATGAGTAAATTGTTGGCAAAGAGTCCTAGTCTGCAGTTAGGAAATGCAGATGATAAAGGAAACTAAAGGGATCAATGAAAAATATGTAGCCAGGATAATAGGACAATGAGATTTATTTATATCTGTCTGTCAGGAACAAAATTCTACAAAGGATATAGATCCAGTAATAGATAAAGAAAGCAGTACTGTCAATCATAATACAGAAAAGGCAGAAGTATCAATAAATGTTTCTGTTCTGTATTTAGAAAGGAGTAGAATGATATATTCACAGCTTAGCGTGATAATGAAATACTTTATATTCTATCAGTAACTAGGGAGGATGTTAAACAGCAACTATTAGACATGTTTACACCAGCAGGACCAACAATTTGTAATTAAAACAATTAAGTGATGAGCTCTCTGAACCATTAATGTTGACTTTTAATGAATCTTAGTACACCAGGAAAGTTCCAGAGGACTGGAAAAAAGCTAATGTAACCATATTTTAAAAGAATAAATAGGATCACTTGGTAAAATAATATGGATTTTAATATAGCTAAATGCAAATGTATACACCTAGGAATGAAGAATGTAGGCCATATTTACAGGATAGGGGACTCTGTCCCAGGAAACAATGACTGGAAAGGATGTGGTGGTGGTGGTAGATGATCAGGTGGACATCAGCTCTCACTGCAATGCTGTGACTAAAAGGGCTAATGTGATCCTAGAATGCATACAATTTTGAGCAGCAATAGGGAAGCTGTTTTCCCTCTGTATTTGTCACAGGTGTGACCACTGCTAGAATACTGCGTTTAGTTCTGGTGTCCACAGTTCAGGAAGGATGTCGATAAATTGGAGAAGGTCCAGAGGAGAGCCATGAGAACGATTAAAGGATTAGAAAACCTGCCTTATAGTGACAGACTCCGAGCTCAATCTGTTTAGCTTAACAAAGAGTAGGTTAAGGGGCAACTTGATTACTGTCTATAAGTGCCTACATGGGGAACAGTCTAACAGAGAAAAGAATAACACAATCCAATGGTTGGAAGTTGAAGTTAGACAAGTTCAGATTGGAAATTGGCATACATTTTAAACAATGAGGGTAATTAACCATTGGAACAATTTACTGAGGGTTGTGATGCATTCTCCATCAATGACAATTTTTAAATCAAGATTGGATATTTTTCTAAATGATATGATCATTTGGCCTGGTTCTCTGGCCTGTGTTATCCAGGAGGCCAGACTGGATGATCACAGTGGTCTCGTCTTGCAATCTATGAACTATATAGGCTAGTTCGTGTGACATTGTCCCAAACAAAATCATGGAAAGGCTGATCTGGGACTCAGTAAATAATTAAAGGATTGTAGCATAACATGGTTTTATGGATAGTAGACTGTGTGTCTTGTCACGGAGGTCACAGATTCCATGACTTTCCATGACCTCCATGACTTCGGCAACAGCCGGTGCTGGCTCAGGGGCTGGGCTAGCAGCAGCAGTTTGGGTGTGTGGGAAGAGGCTCAGGGATGGGGCAGTGAGTTGAGGTGCGTGTGAGCACTTACCTGGGGGGCGAGGGGGAGCGGTGGCAGTCCCTGGCTCCCACCGCCATGTCCCTGCAGTTCCTAGGCGGAGTGGCCAGGGGGGCTCCACACACTGCCCGCACCCACAGGCACCGCCCCCACAGCTCCCATTGGCTGCAGTTCCTGGCCAATGGGAGCTGCAGAACTGCCATTTGTGGAGGGAGCAGCAC
Organism: Caretta caretta; assembly: GCF_965140235.1. Classification (NCBI taxonomy): domain Eukaryota; kingdom Metazoa; phylum Chordata; order Testudines; family Cheloniidae; genus Caretta; species Caretta caretta. The sequence continues at coordinate 7,714,549 of NC_134228.1, forward strand.
ACAAAGCCCCAAGCTACAGGGACATGCTGGATAGGGAGCTTGCCAGCCCCGCCAAACCCCCCAGCACCAGTGCGGGTCCTGGGCTACGCACCACCGCCCGCCTCCTCCCCAGCACCAGCAGGGGTCCTGGGCCACCAGCACCCGCAGCACCCCCATCCCATCCCCCCGATCACGCACAGTCCCCCGGCCCAAGTTTTAGTTAGGGGTACATAGTAAAAGTCATAGACAGGTCACAGGCCGTGAATTTTTGTTTACTGCCCGTGACCTATCCATGACTTTTACTAAAAATACCTGTGACTAAAATGTAGCCTTTGGGACGTTGCACTCCAGAATGCTGTCTGCATTTTATTAGCAATACTGCCCCCTCCGCCCCCAACATGTTTTCAGGCACCCAGGGACTAGGAACCCAAAACTTCACGAGAACACCTAGGAATGACATCACAGGGTTTAAAGGTACTGGAAAGGTGTGTAACCAGAGACAAACAGGGGTTTTACATGTACTGCCTCCACCATGGACAGTGTCCAAGACTCCGGCAGTATGTTCAGGAGGAGGGTGTGACTTTGCACTCCATATGCTTTATAAAAATATGTTTATATGTGTCAATATGATGTAACTGGAATATGCTTTATGCAAAAGGTCTCTTGTAAGATATCATTACAGAGCTTATAATCTACTGAGTGTGGTCATCCTATTTGTATGTATGTATCATTCTTGTATCTAAAACTAGAAATATGAAGTATAACTCTGAAGTCCTATTGTAATTATGCAAAGTGTGGGTAATTAATAGTGGTTTAGAATCTTGATGACTCCCATTGACTAGGACAATTGGTTGTAAATGGCTCTGTTTACTTGCCCGCCTTCCTGTGTTTTTGTGAGTCAGGCTGGGAAGAATGGAGGGTTGGGGTCTCACAGGACATGTGACTATGTCACCTGGTACTGGAATCCATCTTAAACCTGGTGCTTTTCAATTTAAAAGGAGGGGTGGGGACCGAGAGAGACAATATTCCCGCCTTGTGCCAAAGCTATAAAAGGGGGTGGAACAGAACAAAGAGGGCTGCCAGTCATGAGAAATCCCCTAGTTACCACCTGAACTGGAACTAACAAGGACTGTACCAGGGGAAAGTATTGGGCCCAGACTAGGAAGGAGTCTAGTCTGTGAAAGAAGATTATTGGAACATCTCTGAGGGTGAGATTTACCTGTAGTCAGTGTCTTAATGTATTAGGCTTAGACTTGCGTGTTTTGTTTTATTTTGCTTGGCAACTTACTTTGTTCTGTCTTTTATTTCTTGAAACCACTTAAATCCTACTTTTATACTTAATAAAATCACTTTTGTTTATTAATTAACCCAGAGTAAGTGATTAATACCTGGGGGAGCAAACAGCTGTGCATATCTCTCTATTTTTTTTTTTTTTTTTTTTTTGAGGGTGGACACTTTATGAGTTTACCCTGTATAAGCTTTAAAAAGAGTAAAATAGATTTATTTGGGGTTTGGATCCCATTGGGAGCTGGGTGCTAGAGACAAGAGTACTTGCTGAGCTGTTTTCAGTTAAGTCTGCAGCTTTGGGGGCGTGGGTCAGACCCTGGGTCTGTGTTGCAGAAGGCTAGCGTGTCTGGCTCAACAAGACAGGGTTCTGGAGTCCCAAGCTGGCAAAGAAAACGGGCTCAGAGGTAGTTTCGGCACATCAGGTGACAGTCCCAAGGGGGTCTCTGTGACTGAACCCATCACAGCCTTAACAATAGGTCTTGTCAAATAAGTTTTATCATTTTTTGATGACATTACATATTTGGTTTATAAAGGCCCTTGTATTGTCATAATATACTTAGACTTCTATAATGTATGTCTTGGAACAAATTTTGAAAGAGAAACTAGTTAAGGACAAAGGTAAACAGTAATTGGGCTAAAATACAACATGGTTTTATAAAAGGTAAATAATTCTTGACCAACCTGATTTCTTTCTTTGAGAATATAACTGAATTTGTAGACAAAGGAAATACAGTAGATCTAATCTACCTGGATTTCAGTAAGACATTTGATACAGTTCCACAGGGGATGTTATTAATTAAATTGGAGAAGATGGGGATTAATATGACAATTGAAAGGTGAATAAGGAACTGGGTAAAGAAAAGAGTACAATGGTTCATACTGAAAGGTGAACTGTCAGACTGGAGGGAGGTTACGAGTGGAATTCCTCAGGGATCAGTCTTGGAACCAATCTTACTTAATATTTTCATTCATGAGCTTGGCACGAAAAGTGGATAAGTTGGGACATATTGCCAATACAGAGGAGGACCGGAATATCATACAGGAAGATCTGGGTGACCTTGAAAACTTGAGTAATAGAAATGGAACTAAATTTAATATCACAACGTCATGCCCTTAGGGACTAACAACAAGAATTTTTGCTATAAACTGGAGACGTATCAGCTGGAAGCAACAGAGGAGAAAGACTTGGGTCTGTTGGTTGATCACAGAAACACTATGAGCCACCAGTGTGATGTGGCCGTGAAAAAGGCTAATGCAGTCCTAAGATGCATCAGGCAAAGTATTTCCAGTAGATAGGGAAGTGTTAGCACTATTGTACAAGGCATTGGTGAGACCTCATCTGGAATGCTGTGTGCAGTTCTGGTCTCCCATATTTAAGAAAAATTAATTCAACCTGGAACAGGTGCAGAGAAAGGCTACTAGGATGATCAAAGAAGTGGAAAACCTACCTTATGAGAGGAGACTCGAAGAACTTGGCTTGTTTAGCCTAACCAAACAAAGGCTATGGGGACATATGATTGTGCTCTATAAATACATCAGAGGCATAAATACCAGAGAGGGAGAGGAGTTATTTACATTAAGTGCCAGTGTTGAGACAAGAAAAAATGGCTAAACTGGCCATCAGCAAGGTTAGGCTTGAAATTAGATGAAGGTGTCTTACCATCAGAGGAGAGAACTTCTGAAATAGCTTTCCAAGGGGAACAGTGGGGCTAAAAAACTTAACTGGCTTCAAGACTGAGCTTGATAAGTTTATGGTGGGTATGGTATGAGGAGACTGCCTACAATGCCATGTGGCCCATCTTTGACTGCTGGTAGCAAATATCCCCAATGGCTGGTGGAGGGACACTAGATGGGTAGGGCTCTGAGTTACTACAGAGAATTCTTTCCCTGGTGTCTGGCTGTTGGTTCTTGCTGAAATGCTCAGGGTCCAACTGACTGCCAGATGTGGGGTCGGGAAGGAATTTTCCCCCCAGGTGAGATTGGGTTGGTTTTTTTTGGCTTCCTCTGCAGCATGGGGCATGGGTCACTTGCTGGTTTAAACTAGAATAAATGGTGGATTCTCTGAAAGTCTTTAAATCATGATTTGAGGACTTCAGTAACTCAGCCAGAGATTATGGGTCTATTAAAGGAGTGGGTGGGCGAGCGAAGTTCTGTGGCCTGTAACATGCAGGAGGTCAGACAGGATAGTCATGATGGTCCCTTCTGGCCTTCAAGTCTGTGACATTGTGATTAAAAAAAAAAAAAAAGGCATTATACAAAATCATTGTACCCCATGGGAGGGGCCAGGTGTGAGGTTGTGCTCCAGTCAGGGATTGGCATTTCTCTGGTCTTTTAGTTATTTATACCTCCCCTCCCCCTTTCCCCCCAGACCCATTGCCCCTCCCAACTGGTTGCTTGACTTTGCCTCAACCCCTATCTCAAGGCAATCTTAAAGTGTGCTCTTGAGTAACACTTTCACTGCTCTTATCTGTTCCCATTGTACTAACAAATCCATCTGACTAGGCAGAAGCAACATCACAGTGCCTTTGTCCCTTTTTTACACATTTTAATATAAAAGTATCAAAAAGTCTAACCCCAAATTCTATCCCAGGCTAACAAACAGACCTATATACTAACAGAAGAAAATATAAAATCCTTGCTGGTGACACAAATTGTTGGAGTGGTAAATAACATAGCCAAATGCAAGGTCACACACTGAAGATCAAAGAATCATGGTCACACTTATAGACTAGGGGACTGTATCCTGGAAAGCAGTGACTTAGAAATAGTGATAGATAAACAATTCATAGAATCATAGAATATAAGGGTTGGAAGGGACCCCAGAAGGTCATCTAGTCCAACCCCCTGCTCGAAGCAGGACCAATTCCCAGTTAAATCATCAAGAAATCATCAATCATCAATTGAACAAGAGCTACTAGTACAATGTTGTAGCTTAGAGGGTGAACGCAATCCTTGTATTCATAAGTAGGGGAATATCACTTAGGAGGAGGAAGGTTCTGTTGCCTATGTATATGGCATCAGTGAGACCATTACCGGATACTGTGTCCAATTGTTGTGTCCACACTTCAAAATGAATGTTGAAAAATTAGAAAGGGTTCACTATAGAGCTACAAGAATGAGCCGAGGTCTGGAAAATCTGCCTTATGGTGACAGGCTAAAGAAGCTCATTCTATTTAGTTTATCAAAGAGACTGTCAAGAAGGGAGTGTACATGAGCAGAAAGTTTCCGATAGTTAACAGTTCTTTAATCTAGCATCAAAAGGAATAACAAGATCCAGTGGCTGGAAGCTGAAACTAAACAAATTCCAACTAGAAATATGGTGCTGTTATTTTAACAGTAAGGGTAATTAACCAGTGGGAGAGTTTACCTAGAGAACTGCTGGATTCTGTATCACTTGAAGTCTTTAAATCGAGATTGGATATCTTTTTAAAAGATATGATATAGCTCATTATATGGGCTTGATGCAGAAATTGCTGGGTGAGGTTCTGTGGCCTGTGTTATGCAGGAGGTCAGACTAGATGATCTAATGGTCTCATGTGACCTTAATAGCTATGAATCTAAGGAACCAGTATGATCAATATGCTAGTTCATTACTCACATGGTGACAGGTTTCAGAGTGGTAGCCGTGTTAGTCTGTATCAGTAAAAGCAACGAGGAGTCCTTGGGGCACCTTAGAGACTAACATTTATTTGGGCATGGCCACTTGGGTTTTAGCCCACGAAAACTTATGCGCAAATAAATTCATTGTTTTAGTTCGTTAGTGTAACCAGCAGCTGTCATGACCTCAGGGTAGACCGCTGCATTCCACCAACCTGACTGATTTCTGTTAAGAGCCCCTCCTTTCCCTTCATTTCTTTTCTCTGGGTTTTCAGACAGGAAGCTGACGAAAGCTCTTTCCCTCTTATCTCCCTTGGGAAGGGCCCAGAGTCCTGGCTCCCAGTTTCTACGTTTATCAGCATTGTTTTATTTATTTGCATTTCCCCTTTCCCTGGGTTCATTTTTCCTGAGCTCAGGCAGTTACTCTCTCTTTTTATCCTAGCAGATGATGAGATTGCAAGTGAGAGTGAAGAGGATGACAGTCCTCAGCCGGAAGGGCCTGAGAAAGTGGAGCCTCATGGGACATTATCAAGAAGATCCAAATCAAATGTTTCCCAGAGTCAGCAGAGCTCAGAAAAGCAGCCGCAAAAGCCTGCAGGGAAGAGACGGGGTAAGTCTGCTCCCCAAGAGAGAGCTTTGGGAAAGCAGCAGCGAATCCACAAAGGGGAGGTGCCAAATGCGTGTCTGGAGTGTGGGAAGGTCTTTGGCCGGAAATCACATCTCATTAGACACCAGAGAACTCACCGGCGAGAGAAGCCGACTATTTGTAATGAGTGCGGGAAGAGCTTCAGTCGCAGCTCAACCCTCATTGAGCACCAGAGAACCCACACGGGCGAGAAGCCCTACAAATGCACGGAGTGTGGGAAGAGCTTCAGCCAGAGCTCCCACCTCATCACGCACCAGAGGATCCACACAGGCGAAAAGCCCTACCAGTGCACCATATGCGGGAAGCGCTTCCACCAGAACTCGCATCTCCTGACCCACCAGAGAACCCACACGGGTGAGAAGCCCTACCAGTGTACCCAGTGCTGGGAGCGCTTCAGCCGCAGCTACACCCTGACCAGACATCAGCGGAGCCACACGGGGGAGCGGCCCTATCAGTGCCCTGACTGTGGCAAACGCTTCAGCCTCAACTCCACCCTCCTCAGCCACCAGAGAACGCACACGGGCGAGAAGCCCTACAAATGCTCTAAGTGCGGTAAGAGCTTCACGCGGAGCTCCACACTCGTCCAGCACCAGAGAACGCACATAGGGGACAAGATCTATACGTGCCCCTGCTGCAACAAGGTGGCCTGCTCTAGCCTGTTCTTCTGAGTCTGGCTGCGGGACCTGCTCCAGCTTGTCCTTCTGAGCCTGGGTGTCAGGCTCGTTCCAGCTTGTCCTTCTGAGCCCGGGCACTGGACCGCTCCAGCCTGCCATAGGATTCCTCTTTTCCTGTTTGTGGATGTATCCTAAAGAGCAGGGACTGCCAAGGCACTTTGAGATGCTTTTCCTGTAGGAACCACAGCGAGCACAGCTCCTCAACAGGGGAAAGCTCACACTTTGTTCACCTTTTGTTTTAGTTCAGCGACTTTCCCTCTTGTGCGTGTGCATGCTGGGGGAATGTAATACTTCCCTTACATCTCCCTCCTGATTTCATAATACTGTGCACTTCAATGCATTTAAGGATCTTGGTTCTTCACACACACTAATGAAGTAGGCCTCCCACAGGTTTGAGAGATAGGGACATTTTAAAAATAAAGAAAGGGAGGTGAAGTGACATCAGTGAGTCACCAGCAGAGCTGTCACGCTCCCCAGCCAGAATTCCTCACTTATCCCATATTGCTGTCATGTTCCCCAGACCTGGTTCTCTGTGTGAGAAAGGAGAAAAGCGAGGGGAAAGCCCCTTTTCGTGGGGTTTGCAAGCTCTGCCAAAATACATTTCTGGGGCTGTTTTGCTAATGAACCTCCCAGCCTTGAGGTTCTGTGGGTGTGATGAATGTCAGTCCGTATGACCTTCACACAGGGCAAGAGTTTCTCTTCCTTGGTGAAAGAGCACTCTTATTTTGCCTTAGTGGGCTAAGGCCAGTGACTGGGGTGTGGAGGGCTCGAAGAAAAGCAGACCAGACCAAAGCAGAACAGCCTTCCAGAGTTAACACACCTGGAGTTTGTTCCCTGTTTCGTTGGGCGTGGGGAGGAAACCTTTTCCTTTTTGTACGTTGTACCTCTTCATATTGTTGATAAAGAAACCTGATAATTAAGCTCAGGAGAGATGCAGCTGTATTCAGTTGTATGAGCATCTCTCTGTCTTGTTTGACCTAACGTGTTTCTGATAGGAATTGTTCATTGTTTCTTTAAAGCCCAAATGAATTGTATGGACCCACAATATCATAGAAAAGGCCTGGAAAAGTACCTGCTTCACTTCAGTTTGCAGCCTGCTGGAATGAACTTCAGACCAAAGCTCTGATTCCATTTACAGCAAAGTCCTTGTGGAGCAAGTAAATCCAACTCTTTCCTCTGAGGTCAGCTGATCTGCAACTTCTTGAGTATTGTCTTTGCTGCAGAGTTCGCTCTTACCAGGTGTTGCCCCTAACCTCACCTCCCACACAACCCTCTCACACAAGTTAACTGTGCCTTCTGTCCCAGCTAGCTGGCCTGGCTACAGCTGCAGGTTGGAGCCTGGGTACCACTTTCACTTGGGCTGGTAACCCGCCCATTTGCAATGAAGATGCGGGTTAAATCACTCGAGTGCTGATAGTGGAATTATGGGAAGGCACTGGAAGACTGTGTGCCCTGAAGGACTGACAAGTTCTCCCACAATTCACTAGGAAAAAATCCGAGTGGCTGATCTTACTGCAGCACAAAAAACCATGGGCTATAGCTCTAGAAGTCCTAGCAACACGTGGGGGAGCGAGGCACCAGTGAGGACACTGTAATGTGGGTGTGGATTTATAGGGTGGTCACTCACGCCCGGCTGTTAATGACCCAAGCTAACTCTGCAGTGAAGACATACTCTAAGGATTTTTTTGAGCTGTGTGTTAAACCAGTGGTTCTCAACTTTTCCAGGCTACTGTACCCCTGAAGCTGAGACCCGCGGCATGGGGCTGAAGCCTGAGCCCTGCTGCCCAGGGCTGAAGCATGTAACTTAGCTTCACATGGCCCCAGGCAACTGCCCTGCTTGCCATCTCCTAATGCCAGCTCTGTACTTGCAACCCCCTTAAACCCATCCCACGATCCCCCTGGGGCTCGTAGCCCACAAGTTGAGAAACATTGATCTAGATGAGTTGACGTACCCCCTGGAAGACCTCTGCGTACCCCCAGGGATACACATCTGGTTAAAAACCACTGTGTTAAACCATCTACATTTGAAAATGCTCAGTCACCAGCAGGGAGACAGTTCTGAAGGCAAGAAAAGCTTGAGTCTCGACTCAACACTTCACTGCCACCAGGGAACCATAAATGAGCTGCAAACTGTCTCCCTCTTCCTGGCAAGAACTCCAGCAGTTTTCTGCACTCCCTGTGTGATCTTTAGCTACCAGCTTAGGACTGGCTTAAAATTATACTTTATCATCTACAAAAACATCAGCTTTGAGTGAGCTGCTAGAAAATGAAAATTAGGTGGTCCTGCAGTTATCAGAAACACCTGGAAGGAATTGAAAGAGATGCTTGTACAGGAGCCAGGATTAAAGTTCTATATAAGTTGAAGTCCTATACAAATCTTAATAGGTGCCTCGCAATTTGATTTTGCAATAGTGGGAAGAAAGCTGACAGTTTACAGTTTATGCTTTCAGGTCACAGAGATGCAGAAACTAGATGGACAAATACAAACAGAGCTGTTAGGGATATTGCTTAAGTGCTAGGAGAAATTTTGACCAGAAAGCAGAGGCTGAAACAGACCCAGGTCTCTATAGCATATTACCTGTTCTATAAGAGTGCAAAGTATGATGATAAAGCTACAGATGTGAGAAAAAGCTGTGTCATAGCAATGAAGTGTTGCCAGCTGATGCCCTATCCATACTTGCTACGTTAGAGAAAGAAGCTGAGGAAGAGAGACATGGAGATATAAGCTTGGTGATCCCTTTTCACAGCAAGTGAAAGGCCACAAAGAGTGAAAACAATTATGAAAGGATGGCCAAAGGTAATGCACAGCAGTCAGCAAGAGACTATGGAGGTTACAGATATAAATGTACAGCAGTGAATGGCATGATTGTTCATAGGCATAAAACTATTATACTCCAGTGACTTTACCAGTGAATGCTACAGGGAGGCTATTTGGGAATCATATGTAAAAGAAATAAACCCAGAGGCTTCTCAAATGTGAGTAAGCTATTTGTTCTACTTGAGATACAATCTACAGACCCATGATTCCCTGTCTGATACTACAGAGGCTATCAAATGGTCAGAGATGGGCCAAATCAAAACCCTGCATTGGAATACCCTGAAGTTTTGCGGAGGTTCGAATGTATATCTGAACTGCTTGATTCAGGCCCAGCTATGCCAGTGGACATCATGGATTCTCATGTGGCAAAGAACAAGTGAAGTTCATTACTGATTATTGCTCTTTGCACCCTGAAATGTGAACATTTGAAAGTATCTTTGTAAGACATGGAATTCCAGATTAAAAACCCAGATTTTTAAAGGTATTTAGGCAGTGTTCCATTCAGCATTGCAAGGCCTAAGGCCCAGATTTCTAAGGGGAGTTAGGGTGTCTAACTTCCACTGGGAGTTAAGCACCTAACTATCTTTAAAAATCTGGGTTTAAGTGATTTAGATGGCTAAATCCCATTTTCAAAAGTGACTTAGCAGCCTAAATCATTGAAAGACATTGATTTCAATAGGAGTTAGGATCTGGGTCTTAAGTGTTTGTCACTTTTGGGAGTGTGAATTAGCCATCTTAGTCACTTGGGGTAGATTCACAAAGGGGACTTATTTCAGAGGAACAGCCGTGTTAGTCTGTATTCGCAAAAAGAAAAGGAGTACTTGTGGCACCTTAGAGACTAACCAATTTATTTGAGCATGAGCTTTCGTGAGCTCATGAAAGCTCATGCTCAAATAAATTGGTTAGTCTCTAAGGTGCCACAAGTACTCCTTTTCTTTTTAAAGGGGACTTAGGTGTTTCAACACCTATTTCCCCAGTGCCCTTCCACCCAGTGGAATTCACAGCCCTAAGTTATGCATCCAGGCTCCCTAAGCATTGTATGGGGAGAGTTAGGTGCCTGATAAAGGGATTCTCAGAAGCCAGCAAGCTGAGCAGGGAGCCACCATAGCCAGCCAGGAGTGAAATGCACAGGAAAGGGCAGGGATTAGGACCCAGCTCCACAAAGGTACTCCCATTGATCTGGGCCTTAAGGATCTGACCGACAGGTGGGAGAGATTCTCAGCTGTGGGGAGCTGCGGTGGATGCTCCACCTGCCCTGGGTGTGGCTCTTACCATCAGAGCCCTGGCAGATACAAAATTTGTGTCCCCAGCCGCACTGCTATCTGCAGAAATAGTCCACGGATATAAAGCGGATACCCATGGATTTGCAGGGCTCTAGTTCTGGCACTTGCTTGGGAGGTGGGAGACCTGTTTTCAAACCCTTGCCTGATTTGGAGCGGAGATTTGAATCAAGGTCTCTCATCTCCCAAGTGAGCGCCCATACCACCAGGCTATTGGGTGTTCTGGGGTGGCTCTTTCTGGCTCTTCTGTTGAATCTGTTCCATTTGGTATTAAATAAATATTCCTGGGGCCAAAGGACACAAGAGAGAGGCTAAATAGCCTGATGATTAGCACACTTGCCTAGGATATAGAAGCAGCAGGTTCAAGTCCCTGCTCTGGTAAATATACAAACTGGAGTCACTCCAACAGGAGAGGGCTCCAACCCAGAATAGCTTGGTGGTTAGGGCATTTTCCAGTAAGATGGGAAACCTGGCTTTAAGTCCTTCCTCCAAATCAGGCAGAGCAAGCATTTAAAACTGGTAGAAACTAGGTGCTTAGTGGGGACTTAGGTTTAGGTAGCAACTGAGTGGTGATTTTTTGAATGTCTGAGATGCCTAAAATGTTGGATTTATGAGCCTATATCCCTTTGTGAATATAGTTCTACACTTTGCAACAGTGGGCAGAGCAATAGCAAAATACCTTTAAGAATGTGGGCCAAAGTGTTCAGTGCTATTAGAACAGAATGTTCCCCCCACAGAAATTAAGCAGCTTTCAGTTGGTGTAGATTTTAAGCATATGATTTCAACTTCTAACCGTTTTAGATCAAATGGGCTAAACAAGAGCTTAGTACAGATGGTGAAGAAGTGGATGAAGAAGCTACAAATCCTTTGAATCAGCTCCATGCATGCATTAGTAGATGAGGGAGAGTCACCAACTCAATTGTTGAGAAGAGGGATGAAAATTAACCTTCCCACCAAGAAAAAAGCTAAACAAGACTCAGAATGAAGAGAGAATAAGATGAATGAGAACCAGAAAATTAAACAAAGTTACGTTGATTTTTCAGAAGAACACACTCTTCCATCATTTTAGCTTTGGCGACATAGTGCATCCTTGTGCCTACACCACAAAGAGGTGATTAGAAAAGCAGAGAGAGCTCCAAAATCCTCGCAAGTGTATAATGTGTTGGCTGCCCTTTGATTTAATAAACACGCCCTGAGCTCACAGATACAAAGTCTCCTGCAGATGACCCCTTAGAACTTGTCATTGTGGGACAGAATAGAGAAAAATGGAGAGGTTAATTAATCTGAAGAAGATAATACATTAAGAAGCTCTTAAACCACTACGAATTAAAAGTGTCATAAGTCTTTACAGAAAATTGTATAAGGACGTAAACGCTTGCTAGAGGGTGAAGTGCAAGTTGCCTCTTCTGCTTGGAGAAGCAGAACATACAAAGTAACTGATTTCTGTGTATGTGATGTTGAAATGTATATTGTATACATTGAGAGACAGGAAGGCATTGTTTAAAAGAAGGACGAGATAGTGATATAAATACTAGACTTAATAGATGACTCTTAGAATGTTAACAGGTATATGAGAATTTGGAGATGGTCCTGAAGAATTATTGATCGAGGGCAAAATTCTGCCCTGGATTCTACACCATCCAATCCCCCTGAAGGCAGTGGGGGTTGTTAGGGCAGGATGCGCCATGTTGTTTTGAAGAAAACAATTGACTTGATGGTGCAGCTATGAATTCAAGCTGAACAATAAACTAGTTATTCTTCTCACTCATGGTGTCGGTATTTAGAGAATGCAAAGAATGTCACACACCCATCCACAGACACCCCTGCAGGATCCCCATTCATCCTAGAGCCAGTCCAGAAAAGACTTCTGCTTACACCTCCTCCATACTCTTGTGCCAGTCACCCTGATATAACTCATCCACTGTGTGTCTCCTCTCAGCCCTTCCTCACAATCTCACCTCTATCCCTGCAACAGCCTTCACCTCTAAACCTGCCAGGTAGAACAGCCATCTTGTCTCTCTGCAACATCTCTCTTAAGAGCTCATCTGAAAACATGTCTTTGATGTTGTACCTTTGGCTTGTTACACAGGAATAACTCTGAAGAAACCAACACACCAGGCCTCGCTACATATACAGTCAGCTACTGGTATTTTAATAGATTCCAAGGCCAGAGGGGACCATTGTGATCATGTAGTGTAACCTCCTATATTGTTTTAGCCACAGTGTTGCACTAGGAACTTCTGTTCAGCTGATTATCTGCCTTGACTCACAAATCTTTTTCAGAGTAACTGCCTCTGTAAATATGGCTGACGTTCTTTGTTCTTAGATGTATACATTTACACTTAACCATATTAAAACACATATTGTTTGCGCCCAGTTTGCCAGCCTATCCAGATCACTCTGAATTAGTGACCTGTCCTCTTTATTATTTACCATTCCCCCAATTTTTGTGTCATCAAATTGTATTAGTTATGATTTTATGTTTTCTTCCAGATCATTGATAAAAATATTAAATAGTCACAATGTTGTGCAATACCATGTCACATGCCTTACAGATGTCAACACTATTACCTTTATCAACCAAGCTTGTAATCTCATCGAAAAAGGCATCACATTCATTTGTGGCTGTTTGCCATAAACTCATGTTGCTTTGCATTAATTGTATTACCCTGCTTTAATTCAAGTCCCATATTGGCCATTCTATTAATTTGCTATAGGATCATTATCAGGCTGACAGGCCTATTACTCAGGTGATCCCATTTACCCTTTTTGACTATTGGCACAACATTATCATTCCTCCAGTCTTCATGAATTTCCCCAGTGAGCTCTGCAGTCAGCTCTTTTAAAACTCTTGGAACCAAGTTATCTGGACCTGCTAATTTAAGAATGTCTGAATTTAGTAGCTTCTACCCTGAGGTAGTAGTGGAATGGAAAGAGGGTTATCACCATATGATGAGACTATATCATCTGTTTCCCCCTAAATACAGAACAGAAATATTGGTTGAACACTGCTGCCTTTTCTGAATTATTATTGATAATTTTACCATTTCCATCTACTCATGAAGAAATACCATGGTCAGGCTTCTTTTTGTTCCTAATATATTTCAAAAGCTCCTTCTTGTCTTTCATTCTCCTGGCCATAGATGTCTCCTTGTGTCCCTTTGCTTCCCTTATCAATTTTTTACAGTTCCTAAGTTCTGATTTATATTCATTGCTATCAACTTCCCCTTTCTTCTTTTTGTTATATATTTATTTTTTGTAGTTGCCGTCGTTTCCCCTCTAAACCAGATTGGTTTTTAAGCAGTACAGCCTTCTTCCTTGATTAGGCTTCTTGATTCCCACTTTTCTGATTCAATTCTTCCTCCAGATGATTTGCCTCATAATTGTTTCCAGCTCTGGGCAACTGGTCACTTTAAAGTACCAACTCTCTCTGTATATACTACTGGTCTGTACTTTATTCTGCATACACATTATAAATGTGATCAAGTCATGATCATTTGTACCGAAGCTACCATTAATTTTTAGTTCTGTGATCAGTCCCTCTTGATTTGTTAAAAGAAAAGGAGTACTTGTGGCACCTTAGAGACTAACCAATTTATTTGAGCATAAGCTTTCGTGAGCTACAGCTCACTTCATCAGATGCATACTGTGGAAAATACAGAAGTTTTTATACACACAAACCATGAAAAAATGGGTGTTTATCACTACAAAAGGTTTTCTCTCCCCCCACCCTACTCTCCTGCTGGTAATAGCTTATCTAAAGTGATCACTCTCCTTACAATGTGTATGATAATCAAGGTGGGCCATTTCCAGCACAAATCCAGGGTTTAACAAGAACATCTGAGGAACAGTGTGGGGGGGGGGGGAATAAACAAGGGGAAATACGTTACTTTTTATAAATGATTCAACCATTCCCAGTCTCTATTCAAGCCTAAGTTAATTGTATCCAATTTGCAAATGAATTCCAATTCAGCAGTCTCTCGCTGGAGTCTGGATTTGAAGTTTTTCTGTTGTAATACGCAAGTTTCATGTCTGTAATCCCGTGACCAGAGAAATTGAAGTGTTCTCCGACTGGTTTACGAATGTTATAATTCTTGACATCTGATTTGTGTCCATTTATTCTTTTACGTAGAGACTGTCCAGTTTGACCAATGTACATGGCAGAGGGGCATTGCTGGCACATGATGGCATATATCACATTGGTGGATGTGCAGGTGAATGAGCCTCTGATAGTGTGGCTGATGTGATTAGGCCCTAAGATGGTGTCCCCTGAATAGATATGTGGGCACAGTTGGTAATGGGCTTTGTTGCAAGGATAGGTTCCTGGGTTAGTGGTTCTGTTGTGTGGTATGTGGTTGCTGGTGAGTATTCGCTTCAGGTTGGGGGACCGGTCTGTAGGCAAGGACTGGCCTGTCTCCCAAGATTTGTGAGAGTGATGGGTCGTCCTTCAGGATAGGTTGCAGATCCTTGATGATGCGTTGGAGAGGTTTTAGTTGGGGGCTGAAGGTGATGGCTAGTGGCGTTCTGTTATTTTCTTTGTTATTTTCTTTGCTCTATCAATCTGTTTCTTCACTTCTGCAGGTGGGTATTGTAGTTGTAAGAATGCTTGATAGAGATCTTGTAGGTGTCTGTCTCTGTCTGAGGGGTTGGAGGAAATGCGGTTGTATCGCAGAGCTTGGCTGTAGACAATGGATCGTGTGGTGTGGTCAGGGTGAAAGCTGGAGGCATGTAGGTAGGAATAGTGGTCAGTAGGTTTCCGGTATAGGGTGGTGTTGATGTGACCATCGTTTATTAGCACTACAGTACCCACCTGGCAGAAGTGAAGAAACAGATTGATAGAGCCAGAAGAGTTCCCAGAAGTCACCTACTACAGGACAGGCCTAACAAAGAAAATAACAGAACGCCACTAGCCGTCACCTTCAGCCCCCAACTAAAACCCCTCCAACGCATCATCAAGGATCTACAACCTATCCTGAAGGACGACCCAACACTCTCACAAATCTTGGGAGACAGGCCAGTCCTTGCCTACAGACAGTCCCCCAACCTGAAGCGAATACTCACCAGCAACCACACACCACACAACAGAACCACTAACCCAGGAACCTATCCTTGCAACAAAGCCCGTTGCCAACTGCGCCCACATATCTATTCAGGGGACACCGTCACAGGGCCTAATAACATCAGCCACACTATCAGAGGCTCGTTCACCTGCACATCCACCAATGTGATATATGCCATCATGTGCCAGCAATGCCCCTCTGCCATGTACATTGGTCAAACTGGACAGTCTCTACGTAAAAGAATAAATGGACACAAATCAGATGTCAAGAATTATAACATTCATAAACCAGTCGGAGAACACTTCAATCTCTCTGGTCACGCGATTACGGACATGAAAGTTGCGATATTACAACAGAAAAACTTCAAAAATCCAGACTCCAGCGAGAGACTGCTGAATTGGAATTCATTTGCAAATTGGATACAATTAACTTAGGCTTGAATAGAGACTGGGAGTGGCTAAGTCATTATGCAAGGTAACCTATTTCCCCTTGTTTTTTCCTACCCCCCTGCCCCCTTCCTCAGACGTTCCTGTTAAACCCTGGATTTGTGCTGGCAATGGCCTACCTTGATTATCATACACATTGTAAGGAGAGTGATCACTTTAGATAAGCTATTACCAGCAGGAGAGTGGGGTGGGGGAAGAGAAAACCTTTTGTAGTGATAATCACCCATTTTTTCATGGTTTGTGTGTATAAAAACGTCTTCTGTACTTTCCACAGTATGCAGCCGATGAAGTGAGCTGTAGCTCACGCTCAAATAAAATTGGTTAGTCTCTAAGGTGCCACAAGTCCTCCTTTTCTTTTTGCAAATACAGACTAACATGGCTGTTACTCTGAAACTTGATTTGTTAAGACAAGGGCTAATAAAAAATTCCTCCATGTTGGCTGCAACACTTTTTGAGTTAGTTAGGAAATCATCACCTGTCATGTTCAGAAATTGCAAGGACCTTTTAGTACTGGCAGTAGGAGACAGCCTGTGTGTGTCACTCCAATTGACATTCCCTGTGAGTATGCAGCTTTTCCTCTTACGCACGATGGATCAGTGCGTAAGGCGCTGGCCATCCTGTTCTCGTGAGATTCAGTGAGCTGGAGCAGGCACCAGCTAATACCCCATCGTGTGCTTTCTCTGTGAGGACATTGATCTAGAAGCATTCAAGATCATTTTCCTGCAGGTTGTCAGTGACTCGGAAACAAGTAATGCCATTTTTGTTAGAATGCCACTTCCCCTCTCCTTTTGCCCACTTTATCCTTCCTAACTAGGTTATAACCATGGATTTTAACAATCCAGTTATGGGACTCATCCCACCTGATTTTAGTAATATCAACCAGATCCAAGTTATGCTCATAAATGTACAGTTCCAGTTCCTCCTTTGTTTCCATTTGCATTCCTGTATAGCCATTTCTTATCATTTGATTCCTTGATGTGTTCTCAACATCTTGGGTTTGTATTAACTGTGAGAGGTGTGTATGTGTGTGTGAGAGAGAGAGAGCGAGAGGCACGCAGTGTAGGGCGTGTGTGAGAATGAGAGAGAGAAACAGCATGTTATGTGGGTGAGAGACAGTGTTTGAAAGACAGGGTGGTGGGTGAGTGTGAGAGACACACAGTGAGGTGTGTGTGCGAGAGACACACACACACAGCATGGTATGTGAGCGAGCAACACACAGAGTGTGTGGTGTGTGAGCGAGAGAGAGACACACACATATTCCCCCTTTAAGTACACTGCCCTTTTAAGTAGATTTGCACTCACCAGGCTGAAGCCTGCTTCTTCAGACCCAGCAGCAGCCACCAGCAAGCTCCGTCCCACATCCCACTCCTGAGCCCTGTTGTGTTCCCTCTCCCCCCCCACAACTCTGCAGAGATGAGAGACATGGGAGGGGGATACCCTGACATCACCTTCCCTCCCCTGCCCCCACTCCGCTCTTCACAGCAAGCAGGAGACTCCCAGGGGCTCAACCCAAGGCAGAGGGCAGGAGCAGAACAGCAGTGCGGGGAGGGGCACCTGAAGGGCACGGCCTTGGATAGACTGCTGGGCAGCCGTGCAGCTTAGACCGCAAGTCAACCTCTTCAGAGCGACAGTTGCTCGTGTAGCTTTGTTCTGACCCCATAACAATTTCTCAGATTCTTTTTAAAGTGTGAACCCTGGACCATGATCAGGGGAACTGGAGGCGGAGGGCCCAGGTTCCCGGGAGGCATTGGTAGTGGCAGGCCACCAGGGAGTGTGAGGAGATAGGCGGGAAGCCATGCAGCCACATGGACAGAGCAGTGCACAGGGCTTAATAAAGTTCCACACATGCAACCTCGCTCACTGGTAATGAAACACAGTGGCGGTAGAGGAGGTGTGAGTTCTCTGCAGCTGGCAGCGTGCGCCATGGAACGCACTCTGAAGCCCCCGGGAGCCCTGGATTTTGCAGACAAAAACCTAAACCAGTGGTGGCCCTGGAGGCAGGACAGACAAGGGGGGTGAGGTAATATCTTTTATTGGACCAACTTCTGCTGTTGAGAGAGACAATCTTTCGAGCCACACAGAGCTCTTCTTCAGATCTAGGAAAGGTACTCACAACAGCACAGCTAAATACAAGGTGGAACATATTGTTTAGCGTAAGTAGTTAACACATATTTCAGGGGACCATTCAAGGTGAAAAGAACAGGAGTACCTGTGGCACCTTAGACTCACAAATTTATTTGAGCATAAGCTTTCATGGGCTACAGCCCACTTCATCAGATGCATAGAATGGAACATATAGTAAGAAGATATATATACACACATACAGAGAAGGTGGAAGTTGCTATACAAACTGTAAGAGACTAATTAGTTAAGATGAGCTATTATCAGCAGGAGAAAAAAAAAACTTTTGTAGTGATAATCAAGATGGCCCATTTAGACACTTGACAAGAAGGTGCGAGGATACTTCACATGGGGAAATAGATTCAATATGTGTAATGACCCAGCCACTCCCAGTCTCTATTCAAACCCAAGTTAATGGTAGCTAGTTTGCATATTAATTCAAGCTCAGCAGTTTCTCCTTGGAGTCTATTTTTGAAGCTTTTCTGTTGCAAAATTGCCACCCTTAAGTCTTTTACTGAGTCGCCAGAGAGGTTGAAGTGTTCTCCTACTGGTTTTTGAATGTTAGGATTCCTGATGTCAGATTTGTGTCCATTTATTCTTTTGCGTAGTGACACCATCATAGGACCTAATCATAGAATATCACGGTTGGAAGGGACCTCAGGAGGTCATCTAGTCCAACCCCCTGCTCAAAGCAGGACCGATCCCCAATTAAATCATCCTAGCCAGGGCTTTGTCAAGCCTGACCTTAAAAACTTCTAAGGAAGGAGATTCCACCACCTCCCTAGGTAACACATTCCAGTGTTTCACCACCCTCTTAGTGAAAAAGTTTTTCCTAATATCCAACCTAAATCTCCCCCACTGCAACTTGAGACCATTACTCCTTGTTCTGTCATCTGCTACCACTGAGAACAGTCTAGAGCCATCCTCTTTGGAACCCCCTTTCACGTAGTTGAAAGCAGCTATCAAATCCCCCCTCATTCTTCTCTTCCGTAGACTAAACATCCCCAGTTCCCTCAGCCTCTCCTCAAAAGTCATGTGTTCCAGTCCCCTAATCATTTTTGTTGCCCTTCGCTAGACTCTTTCCAATTTTTCCACATCCTTCTTGTAGTGTGGGGCCCAAAACTGGACACAGTACTCCAGATGAGGCCTTACCAGTGTCGAATAGAGGGGAACGATCACGTCCCTTGATCTGCTGGCAATGCCCCTACTTATACATCCCAAAATGCCATTGGCCTTCTTGGCAACAAGAGCACACTGTTGACTCATATCCAACTTCTCGTCCACTGTAACCCCTAGGTCCTTTTCTGCAGAACTGCTGCCAAGCCATTCGGTCCCTAATCTGTAGCGATGCATGGGATTCTTCCGTCTTAAGTGCAGGACTCTGCACTTGTCCTTGCTGAACATCATCAGATTTCTTTTGGCCCAATCCTCCAATTTATCTAGGTCCATCTGTATCCTATCCCTACCCTCCAGCGTATCTACCTCTCCTCCCAGTTTAGTGTCATCTGCAAATTTGTTGAGGGTGCAATCCACTCCATCCTCCAAACCATTTATGAAGATTTGAACAAAACCGGCCCCAGGACTGACCCTTGGGGCACTCCACTTGATACCGGCTGCCAACTAGACATGGAGCCTTTGATCACTACCCGTTGAGCCCGACAATCTAGCCAGCTTTCTATCCACCTTATAGTCCATTCATCCAGCCCATACTTCTTTATCTTGCTGGCAAGAATATTGTGGGAGACAGTGTCAAAAGCTTTGCTAAAGTCAAGGAACACCACGTCCACTGCTTTCCCTTCATCCACAGAACCAGTTATCTCGTCATAGAAGGCAATTAGATTAGTCAGGCATGACTTGCCCTTGGTGAATCCATGCTGACTGTTCCTGATCACTTTCCTCTCCTCTAAATGCTTCGGAATTGATTCCTTGAGGACCTGCTCCATGATTTTTCCGGGGACTGAGGTGAGGCTGACTGGCCTGTAGCTCCCAGGATCCTCCTTCTTCCCTTTTTTAAAGATGGGCACTACATTAGCCTTTTACCAGTCAGCCGGGACTTCCCCTTATCACCACGAGTTTTCAAAGATAATGGCCAATGGCTCTGCAGTCACATCTGCCAACTCCTTTAGCACTCTCGGATGCAGCACATCCAGCCCCATGGACTTGTGCTCGTCCAGCTTTTCTAAATAGTCCCGAACCACTTCTTTCTCCACAGAGGGCTGGTCACCTTCTCCCCATGCTGTGCTGCCCAGTGCAGAAGTCTAGGAGCTGACCTTGTTCGTGAAGACAGAGGCAAGAAAAGCATTGAATACATTAGCTTTTTCCACATCCTCTGTCACTAGGTTGCCTCCCTCATTCAGTAAGGGGCCCACACTTTCCTTGACTTTCTTCTTGTTGCTAACATACCTGAAGAAACCCTTCTTGTTACTCTTAACATCTCTAGCTAGCTGCACCTCCAGGTGTGATTTGGCCTTCCTGATTTCACTCCTGCATGCCCGAGCAATATTTTTATACTCTTCCCTGATCATTTATACTCATCCCTACTCATTCACTAGGAGGGTGGTGAAACACTGGAATGCGTTACCTAGGGAGGTGGTAGAATCTCCTTCCTTAGAAGTTTTTAAGGTCAGGCTTGACAAAGCTCTGGCTGGGATGATTTAATTGGGGATTGGTCCTGCTTTGAGCAGGGGGTTGGGCTAAATGACCTCCTGAGGTCCCTTCCAACCCTGATATTCTATGATTCTATGATTTGTCCAATCTTCCACTTCTTGTAAGCTTCTTTTTTATATTTAAGATCAGCAAGGATTTCACTGTTAAGCCAAGCTGGTCGCCTTCCATATTTACTATTCTTTCTACACATCGGGATGGTTTGATCCTGTAACCTCAATAAGGAGGTTTCCCCCTCATGTTATTCTCCCAGGGGATCTTGCCCATCAGTTCCCTGAGGAAGTCAAAGTCTGCTTTTCTGAAGTCCAGGGTCCGTATTCTGCTGCTTTCCTTTCTTCCTTGTGTCAGGATCCTGAACTCGACCATCTCATGGTCACTGCCTCCCAGGTTCCCATCCACTTTAGCTTCCCCTACTAATTCTTCCCAGTTTGTGAGCAGCAGGTCAAGAAGAGCTCTGCCCCTAGTTGGTTCCTCCAGCACTTGCACCAGGAAATTGTCCCCTACATTTTCCAAAAACTTCCTGGATTGTCTGTGCACCGCTGTATTGCTCTCCCAGCAGATATCAGGGTGATTGAAGTCATCCATGAGAACCAGGGCCTGTGATCTAGTAACTTCTGCGAGTTGCCGGAAGAAAGCCTAATCACATCAGCCACGCCATCAGGGGCTCATTCACCTGCACATCTACCAATGTGATCTATGCCATCATGTGCCAGCAATGCCCCTCTGCCATGTACATTGGCCAAACCGGACAGTCTCCATGCTAAAGAATAAATGGACACAAATCTGACATCAGGAATCATAACATTCAAAAAGCAGTAGGAGAACACTTCAATCTCTCTGGCCACTCAGTAAAAGACTTAAGGGTGGCAATTTTGCAACAGAAAAGCATTGGCCTGCTAAACCCAGGGGTCGTGAGTTCAATCCTTGAGGGGGCCATTTGGGATCTGGGGCTTGGTCCTGCTTTGAGCAGGGGGTTGGACTAGATGACCTCCTGAGGTCCCTTCCAACCCTGATATTCTATGACTGCTAACACCGGAGGGCTGGGCTACCCAAGTTTTGTGCTGCTGCAGCTATGTTAGAAACGTGTACGGTTAGAGCTAGGCAGCCCCTACTGCAGACACTGCTAGGCACATATAAGGGTGTTTCTAGTGGCATAGCTTAGCGTGGAGGTTTTTTAATGGTGGGGCCTGCCCCCTATGGGAGCGCAGAGGAACATTTGGGTGAGAGGGGCAAACACCAATGCAAGGCAATTTTTTAAAAAACTTTTTAAACTGACATCCCCCCCGTTGAGTTACAATTTTTTGTTACTCCCCCCCGGCAATCCAGGCAGGCTGGGTGGTCACCTGAGGTGACTTAGAGGGCGAAGGTGGCGGTCCTTCCCTGAGCCTGGCTGCATGGGGCTGCTCACCCCCCTGAACATTCCTCCATGCCCCCCCCCCGTTTGAAAATCTCTAAAAGCAGTTGTGAAATGGAAGACAGAAATCAGGGGGGAGCACGTAACCCTTCGTCCCCCCCCCCCCCCCCCGTTGCCTATCTCAGATGGGGGGATGCGGTAGATGACATTATTTGGAAAGGGGCACACAGCCTAAAAATTTTTAAAACCACTGATTTGGTTCCTTAAGTTTACAGGACTAAGCTATATTGTGCTCTCATGTCACCCACAGAACGGGTTATATCAATTTAACTTTCAGGGGAAAAAAAAACATTCCCTCCCTAAATGAACTCGTTCCATTGGTACGCACTTGTGGTAGGAGTAGGGTGACTAGACAGCAAGCGTAAAAAATCGGGACGGGGTGGGGGGTAATCGGTGCCTATATAAGAAAAAGCCCCCAAAATCGTGACTGTCCCTATCAAATCAGGACATCTGGTCAGCCTAGGTAGGAGGGGATAGTTTGGTAAAGGTGGGGAGTGGAAGGCGAGCATCTCCAGAGAGCAGAGATAAAGTTACCATGTGTGGTCTAAGGTGGGTACTTGGGGGTGGAACCATAGAGGGCGTGAACCGGTGGGTGATGCTCTCCGGTTCCTGGCTTTGGTGGATTTGGGTCAGGTATGTTGTGTGTACAGCAACGAAGCCATGAGTTTTCTAAGTTCCTAGGGTGGCTCCCTCCAGCTCCCAGCCCCATGTTTAAGCCGAGGCAGAGGGTGGGGTTGCTGGATGGTACAAATGCAGCAGCTGAAGATTTTAGCTGTGAGCAATTGCACATAAATGCTTAGGTGCAGCTGTAGCATGTACATAGCACGAAGCGTCAGCCCCGCTGATGTCTGTTTGAGCCCATTTCTAACCCAAAAGCAAAGTCGCAGCCAGCCCCCTCTGTAACGTTAACTCAATACAATAGATTCCAGCAGCTGTTTCTTAGAAGGGTTCATTTGCATCTCCATTTTACATGGGAGAGTGTAAACACCTAGCTATACTCCCCATCAAGTTCTCTTCGTTTAGCCCTATGACCTCACTCCTGTCCCTGTTTTATCTTTAGTTGTCCCCCGTACTCGCTTGGATACTGTGGATGTCCTGTGGATACTCCCCTTAGGCTGGGGGAGGTCCTCTAGTAGTGGGTGGGCGGATCCCAATAGGATCACTCTCCTGGAGCTATCTGGCCCGACCCTGTCACATAGGGCAGTCGGGCTAAGGTAGGGGCACGCAGGCCTGTTTGGTCCCAGTCCAACAAACAATCATTATACTTCAAGGACTTTACCCTGCTCTGGCAGCATAGAGAGGCCTTAAAGTGGGTGGAAATAGCCCGCTGCTAAAGCCCACTTGCTCAAGGGTCTCGCCACCCAGTGCCTGACACCCACAAGCCCCAACTGTAGGGGACAGATTGGAGGTGGAGGGCTGGATACCAAGACAGTCAGGGGCAGATCTAACCTCTTCCTGCACAGATCTGTATGCAGTGACCTGTCTAAGGGACAGTATGTGCAAATTAGCTGTGAAAGGGAAGCCTGAGTATTCAACAAATCAAACCACCACTTACCTAAGTGCCCACATTTCAAGAAAGACATGGTAGAGGGTCAGTGGCACGGCTATGGGTACCCGCATGGCCCCACTGTATGCCACCATCTTTATGGCTGACTTAGAGCAACGCTTCCTCAGCTCTCATCCCCTAGCGCCCCTCCTCTACTTGCGCTACATTGATGACATCTTCATCGTATGGACCCATGGGAAGGAGGCCCTTGACAAATTCCACCTGGATTTCAACAATTTCCACCCCACCATCAACCTCAGCCTGGACCAGTCCACACAAGAGATCCACTTCCTGGACACTACAGTGCTAATAAGCAATGGTCACATAAACACCACCCTATACTGGAAACCTACTGACCACTATACTTACCCACATGCCTCCAGCTTCCATCCAGGACACATCACAGGATCTATTGTCTACAGCCAAGCCCTAAGATACAACCAAATTTGCTCCAATCCCTCAGACAGAGACAAACACCTACAAGATCTTTATCAAGCGTTCTTAAAACTACAATACCCACCTGGGGAAGTGAGGAAACAGATTGACAGAGCGAGACGGGTACCCAGAAATCACCTACTACAGGACAGGCCCAACAAGGAAAACAACAGAACACCATCACGTACAGCCCCCAGCTAAAACCTCTCCAGCACATCATCAACAATCTACAACCTATCCTGGAAAACAATCTCTCACAGACCTTGGGAGATAGGCCAGTCCTCGCTTACAGACAGCCCCCCAACCTGAAGCAAATACTCACCAGCAACTACACACCACACCACAGAAATACGAACGCAGGAACCGATCCCTGTAGCAAACCTCGTTGCCTACTCTGTCCCCATATCTACTCTAGTGACACCATCAGAGGACCCAACCACATCAGCCACACCATCAGAGGCTCATTCACCTGCATGTCTACTAATGTTATATATGCCATCGTGTCCCAGCAATGCCCCTCTGCCATGTACGTTGGCCAAACCGGACAGTCCCTATGTAAAAGAATAAATGGACACAAATCGGACATCAGGAACGGTAACACACAAAAGCCGGTGGGAGAACACTTCAATCTTCCTGGACATTCTGTAACAGATTTGAAAGTAGCTATACCTGAACAAAAAAACTTCAGAAACAGACTTCAAAGAGAAACAGCAGAACTAAAATGCATTTGCAAATTTAACACCATTAATTTGGGCTTGAATAGGGACTGGGAGCAGCTGTCTCATTAAAGAAGCAGCTTTGCCTCTCCTGGAATTGACACTTCCTCATCTATTGTTGGGAGTGGACTACATCCACCCTGATCGAATTGGCCCCGTCAACACTGGTTCTCCACTTGTGAGGTAACTCCCTTCTCTTCATGTGTCCATATATTTATGTCTGCTTCTGTAATTTTCACTCCATGCATCTGAATAAGTGAGGTTTTTACCCATGAAAGCTTATGCTCAAATAAATCTGTTAGTCTTTAAAGGTGCCACCGGACTCCTTGTTGTATTTGTGGATACAGACTAACACGGCTACCCCCTGATACGTGGTAGAGGGTGTAACTCTTCAGTACAATGCTAGAGCCCCTTTCTGCATGGGCCACAGCCAGACGTTCCTCTTCAGGGACCTATCCGACTGCCCTCCATCCATGTGATCTACAAAAGAGAGCGGAGGCTGCCGAGCCTGTCACGGGACCAGCTCCTGTGTGCACAGCACATAGATAGTTTTATGATGTAGCACCAACATCGACAGCCCCCTCTGTGCCTTCCCTGGAGTGCCGAGGGATGGGGCTCCTAAGGTAGACGTGTCGGCATGGTAGGGAGAAGAGGCAGGATCTGGCTCTGCAAACAACTCTTGGTGTGGCCTTGGGGAAGCCAGTCCCTGTCTGTTGTAAAACAGGGGTGATGATACAGCCTCACCTTTAGGAAGTGTTTGGCGCTCTGGCGGGGGAGGGCCACGGCAGTTGTATCAATATCCCCCCCAAGGCTGCATGTTGGTCCACCCCCTCAAAGGGCACTAGTAAGCCCATCTCCCTTGCTTTTGAAGGACTTGCCCTCTGTGTCAATAACCTCTGGGCAGTGGGATTCTCACCCATTTCCTTATCTTCTTCCTTTCTAGGGGCGGGGGGCTCCCCAGCTGCAGGCACCATTAGAACTCTCACGCAGAGGTGGGTGAAGAGAGGAAAGGAAAGAGAGAGGACGTTAGAAGTCTGGGCCAGTCAACCTGCAAAGTGGTCCTTTTTGAAAATGGGAAGGGAATTTACCATAGACAATCCCAGACTAAATTAGGAAACCCTTTATTTCAACCAAGAGTATTACAAGAAATCCATAAATGCGGTAAAACACATCATAGTTCTCTAGGGTTTGATAACAAAGCAAGTACTGGCCTGATACCAGCCTTTCTAATAAAATTGAAATGAAATATATTAACTCTTTAATACCCAAGTGCTGGTTTACAGGAGATGTCAACATTCAGTTAAAGGCAGGTTACATGGTCTTTCCAAGTCTTTTGGTACCTAAAAACCATCCACGTGAGGCAACTGGTCAGTGAGAAAGGAGGTGATCAGGAGCAAGTCTCTTTGCCACCAGGCTCTGGGCAGAGGTAACACTCCCATTCAGTCGGAGTTCTAAGCACAGAAGAAGAGTACCTGGTTAGCTGAAAGTTGTGTGTCATGGATTCTCTCTATTTGCTTAGTTATAAAAGATAGAAGGTTCAGTGGGGGCAATTTCTTTGTTGCATTATCAGGACTGCTGATACAGGCTGTGGCCCCTCTCCCTTTTAGAGCAGTGTTACTTTTTACCCTGGGGAAAAGGTTCTGTGTAATAGTCTATTTGTCCATGGCACAGCGCACCCTGGCAGGCTCAGATAAGTCCATTTATTTTCCTGCTCTCATTTTCAGACTCTGATTGAAAGGGCAGAAATGTGTCAATCTGATGGAAGTCTGAGACACAGGCCCCATTCAAACATGGTAGCTCTTGGTGCCCCACTGGATTTGTTCTTTTGATGAAGTGCTTTCAATTTAAAATCAAGGTGTCTTTCAGAAAGATCTCTACTTTCCACATTGACAAGCAGCAGGAGTAGAAGAGTTTGATGAGGTATGGGAAGGATCTAGTAGGGGATGACCCAGGACTGGGCTCAATGTCCAGTATTTTCAGACCAAGGTGTCTTAAGTGAAGCAGCTAAGTAAGAGTGCCCTGCTTTTCAGAGGGCCTACACACCCTCAACTTCTCTCAAGTCAATAGAAGCTAATCTGATCATGTTTACATTAGGTTCCCAGCATGGATTCAGGTGCTTAACTTTAGGCCCCCCACATCTGAAAATTCAGCTTCTGAGGGAAGCATCGCTAAGCTAGTGAGATCCCTGCTCTATCCAAAGTTCCAGGGATGTTCAGTTTCAGCATCGACAATCTGGTCAGTGTTCCCCTATCTGGGAGTTTAAAACATCACATCACACAAGGTCCAAGAACACACAAGGCAGTTTTCCCACTGCCACAGACTGCTTTGCAATACGCATCGTGGCCATTTCAGAAATAGGATACCAGACAAGATGCTTTTGCCATTTTAAAGAGTCTCAGGGGGACAGTGAAGTTTTGAAAAGCAGCTGCTGCACATGCCCTGTAAGACACCTGCAAAAGGTTTCTAATATGGTGCCTACAGTATGACTGACATGTCATGGCCTCATTTCAGTGCATATCGAGTAACATTAACAGGAGATGCACACACCGCAACCAAGGGCAGTTAGACCGTCTGATGTGCCAGAGTGGGTTCTGCTCTGCTTCAGGAAACACGGCAGTGAAAACACCTGCCGGAAGGCTGAGCAGAGGGTTCAACTCAGATCCTTATTCTTAACTACTGAATCTAGATTTCTGTGCTTTAATAAGGGCTGCTGATAGTCCTACTGAAGATCCTCATGTAGCTCTACAGGGGTTTGCCTGACAGGTATTTTACACATAAAAGAGAAAAGCAGAAGGGCAAGTAGATTCTGAACAGGAATATCTGGGAGAGGAGACAAGGATTTCAGCGTCTGAGCCACTGGACTGAGACTTCCCTATCAAGCT
The DNA here is from genome assembly GCF_965140235.1 of Caretta caretta. NCBI lineage: Eukaryota > Metazoa > Chordata > Testudines > Cheloniidae > Caretta > Caretta caretta. The sequence goes on from NC_134228.1 coordinate 7,742,114, forward strand.
CACACCAATAGGTATGATGCAGAACTTCAAACCACTGTCTGGTTTTCTTAACAGCTCTTTTCGCTGGGGTAGTGGATGGTAGCACTAGCTCTGCAGAGCTCCTTTGGAAAGGGAATTGCTTCAGATCTATTGAAATCTCACATTCTCTTCTTTGCCGTGGACAAAACAAGTGTCATTTGTAGGTACCAAACAGACAGGAGGAGTCAGTGACAAATGCAGTTTTCATTTAATAGAAAACAGTGTTAACAAAAATACACAACAGAAAGAAATGACAAACATTAGCAAATAAATCACCATCCTTTGTATGTAGTGTTAATGCAGCAAATTCCTAATGTGATTCAGTTTCAGTGCATGAAGAGCTAAAATTTCTGCATCTCCAGCCTTGATTCCCATGCAGCGAAGTGCCCTCACAGCTCCCTGATAGATTTATTGCACTTAAGGAGAAAAAAAAAAAACAAAAAAAAACTTAAGTTCTACCCAACAGCCCCCTCTCTAGGCTGTTTCTCTGGTTAGTTTATACAATAAATTTGTTAAATTACAGATTAGTACCATAGTTTCCTTCCGAGATTTCTCTTCACAGCAGAGCAGTAATCCACATATACAGGAATATTTATCTTCCGATAGCAATTTTTTGGGGCGGGTGGGAAGGTGTGTGTGTCTGCCATTCCTCGTGGATTTGAGCCAAATGGTAATTCAAGACCTAATTTAACCTACCGAGTCTTCCTTCCTCTCCAACTCAAGGATATAGATGGCTCAATCTCTTATGACCCATATCATTTACCCTAACAGGCCTTGCTACATGATAAAAAAAGGTTTGCTGCATAACTTTGTTTCCCTTCCTTGATTGTTCCTCTTGCATGTGCTATATTGAAGCCTTCTGCCCAACACCTCAATGCTGCCTTGGAACTGCTGGTTCCTCCCTAACAGGCCAGCTCCTCTCTCTGGCTGTGGGTACAGGGGCAGGCATTCCATTCATCTGGATTATCAGTGAGGTGATTTGCACTCTGGCAATTCTGGCTTTCATTGTAATAGTGGCTTCAGAATAATGGCCTCTTTGGGTGTCATGCTTTGTGCAAGGTGTGGTATGTTGCAGTGAGACTTTGCAGACTAAAACAATGACCCATTCCACACTCTCTATACCAGAGTGCTCGGCCAGCAGAATCTCGCAAGCCCTGGGACATTGAGAGAGAACCCTCCCTGAGAAAATTGAACACCTTTTCCAGAGCAACCAGATTCCTTCCCTTGGCAAGAAGAGTAAAGGAAAAGCACCTCTAATGGTATATTCATCCTATCAAAGGTGTGACAGCCTCTGGGAATCTCTGTATTAAGCGCAATTTATAGAATGGAGCATGTTCCACTGCAGAACTGAAAATTCATTCCAAAAAACCTTTGGTAAAAGGGACAAATATTCTCTAAAGCAAGATTTTACACTGAATCAAAAGGCCCACTGACCAGCTAAATGAAAGCTACTTACACATTCATGAAAAGTCAAATTCCTGTTCATCTTTTAATGGTGTAACATGTCCCCTGAATCTTTCCTCAGCCAAATACAAAGGAGTTGGAAAATTCAAAACAGAAAGAGGGCAGTAACTTAAACAAACCAGGTGATCCTAGACTTCCTTTAATATAATAAAATGTAGAGGATCCAACTACTTCTACTGCATATTTGCCTCTGGCTCAGTATTAGATTGCTAGATGAATCCCCAAATGGAGATGACTGAGTCAGCCCCATCCCACCCTCTTTCTCACACTGTCAGTTCCATACTATATGGCTTTGAGAAAACCTTGCTAAAGGGGGTAATTTGTCCTTCTCTTTTAAGCTTATAAAGTTAGGAAACTAGAATAGACTCAGCCATGATGGTTCCTTCTCCCCCAAAAGACACACAACAATGTAAGGAATTTCACCTGAGCCTCAAGGGCATTAGCCTCTTGAATGCATCACAGGCAGGGAGCCCCCTGAAATGTGGATCTCACAAACGTGTTTGTGTGCACACAAGCACACTAGCTAGTTATGTCATTGTGGTGTTCTGTATAGGGTTTGTACGGGAAGGTATTTCTGATGGTGCTTTTTGGCAGAGTTCTGCAAACCAGGAGTAAAGTTCCAAAAAGGTTGCAGGTTAGACTAAAAGTAATTCTACATTGTTTTCTAAGTTAAATCCTGTTCAGTACTTTGAAGCTCATGATAAATATATACCTAAAAAAGGAATTTAAAATAAATAACCATTGTGGCTGTGGATGCAGCCTGTCCTGGACAGCTTGTCTGGCGATACAAGTTTTTCAACAGGTGACTACAGCTTGTCAGTGCCACTCTTCCCAGGGACACAATCATGTGCAACCATTCTGCTAGCAGGTTTCCAGGTTAGAAAACAGTTTTCTTAAACTAGCCTTCAGAGACCTTGGACACTTGTAGTGTGTGGAAAGCAAATCCAGGCCTGAACCATGAGATTCTGGGTTTTTAATCTCCCATTTGAATTGGAGAATATTCCAATGAATAGTCCAATAGAATAGTCCAATGCCCATTCTCCAGGATTGAGGATATCTTCTCCTTACAAATTACTCAGTAACAGTGGTAATTCCAGAGAAACATAGAAAGAAAAATGTAAATGCATCAGTTAGTGTCTACAGAAGGTCAGAAAATAGTGCCATTTCCATCAGGTGTCAGAGCTCACCTTGGAATCAGGTAGGGAAATCACTCTTTTGGTAAGATTTTCAATCTGTTCTCCTTCCCTTCCTGAATCATCTTGAAAATATCAGAGTCCTTTCTTGTAGGGCAGAGTCAAGAATGTGGGAAAAAGTGTCTAGGGCAGGAAATATCACATTGTTTTGAAAAAAAAAAACAACAACCTCTGTACTGCAGACCAAGTTCTTCTGAATCATGTGGAGTGGGAAGGGAATAAAGCTACACAGGCATTTCCCAAGACAGCCTCAGCTCAATGTAGATCGACCCAGAGGAACTGTGAGAAAGAACAAACACAAAGTCAGACATCATAGGAATTGCCAGACAGGATCGGAAGTCTTGTGGCCTCCTTGTACAGTGCTCAGTACCAGATGCTCTTGAGGAAGCTGCAAAAATCTCCATCACCCAAAGCTATCGACTAGCCAGCCCTAGAGAGGCAGCGTGCTGCTAACCCCAGCAGTCAGTGGCTGGCTTGTGTCCTGAGACAGGAGGATTTATTTTCCTTATAAATATATTCCATATGTTATTTTACCCTAACTTATATAAAACCACAGAATGGAGTTGGAATAGCTCCCAGCCTCTTTGCCTAAGGCTACATCATCTACCACAGGAGTTTAGTAAAACCTGCTCTCAAGATCTATTTCAACAACAACTGACATCCAGCTAGGTACCCTACATTTCCCTTTACAATTTTATTTAAATTCAGATACACACACTAACTTGGAGCACAGCTCTTAAGAAAACATAACACTGTATTGTATTTTTACATCTGTGTAACTCCTCACTTAACATTGTCCTGGTTAACGTTGTTTTGTTGCTGATCAATTAGAGAACATGCTCTGCTTAAAGTTGCGCAATGCTCCCTTATAACGTTGTTTGGCAGCTGCCTGCTTTGTCTACTGCTTGCAGAAAGAGCAGCCCCTTGGAGCTAGCTGGTGGGGGCTTGGAACCAGGGTGGACCGGCAGCCCCCCCATCAGCTCCCTGCTCCCCTAAGTTCCCTGTTCACAGCTGCTGGGCAGTTCAGCTGTCCCTCCCCCCACTGCTCTGTGTTGCTCCTGCCCTCTGTCTGGGAGCTGCTCCTGGGAGCCTCCTGCTTGCTGTGCGGGAGGGGGGAGGGAAGGGTGCTAATGTCAGGGTGCCCCCTTCCCCCCTGCTCCCCACTTCTTTATTCCATCTCCATAGAGCGCGGGGGGTGAGGAGGGGGGAGGAAGAGACAACAGGGCTCAGGACCGAGGAAGCTTGCTGGCAGCAGCTGCCGTCACAACTTGTTGATCTACTTAAAAGGGCAGTGTACTTAGAGTGGGGTCAGTGTACTTAAAGGGACAATGCGCATCTCTCTCTCACACAGGGTGTATGTCTCTGTCTCTCTCTGCCATGCTGTCTCCCCTTCCTCCATTCCTGCTGCCTTGTAGAGTGTGAGGCTACATTAACAATAATGTGTTAACCCTGGAGGGCTCAGTGGAGCGCTAGTTCATCGTTTAGCAGTAAGGCATTCCCTTGGAAATATCCCACCCTCTTCCTCCCTCTGACTTCACCACCTCAACCAAGCTTCACAATCATCATTGCTGTGTACAGAATTGTTTGTTTAAACCTTATACTGCGTATATGTATGTGTGTGCGTAGTCTTTTGTGTAGCGAAAAAAATTTCCCTGGAACCCTATTTACATTAATTCTTATGGGGAAATTGGATTTGCTTAACATCGTTTCACTTAAAGTAGAATTTTCAGGAACATAACTACAATGTTAAGCAAGGAGTTACTATACTAATCATCATTAGTTACCTAGATAAACCAAATCTCAGTGTTTGCAGTATTTCTTCCACTTAATATAGGAAACCTCTATAGAGTATGGCAGTTACCCTAATAATCTTATTTAGTAACAAAACCTCCTGAAAAGTTTTTAAGGGCAACTACTATTAAAATGCATTATTTGTGACCTCAGTGTACAGCACATGCGTAATATTCTAAAGCAACACCTCTGGTGATGTCTCAATCTGCAGTATATGACAAATCACACAGGAATGGCATATGCTCCTAACCACCAGGGTTTAAACTACACTTCCTTTTTAATAAAACCTTTGATGCAGATGTATAGCACATTGAGTCCTTCAGAACATCACAACCTGGATCGAACAACTGGGGGAGCCCAGCAAAAAGGTCTAGATTGCTGGGCCTAGGGTGACCAGACAGCAAGTGTGAAAAATCAGGACAGAGGGTGGGGGTGTAATAGGAGCCTATATAAGAAAAAGACTCAAAATATAAAATCGGGACATCTGGTCACCCTAGCTGGGTCCTTCCAAGGCCATCTGTGACAAAGTGGAAATCATCTGTAATAATATTAGGAATTGATATGCTTGGAAGTATGCAGTGTACTTGTAGCTGTGTTGGTCCCAGGATAGTCGAGAGACAAGGTGGGTGAGGTAATATTTATTGGACCAATAAAAGATATTATTTCCACTCACCTACTCTCTCATGCGGGAAGTGACATACTTGAATTGCTACCCAGTGAGTGCAGAAGGATTAAAATGTTCCGGAGGTAGAAGAGGAGACATGAGGTGCTTGTGTCAAGTAACTATCTGGGGCAATATGAATGGGTTGCTAAGGACTGGCTGAAACCAACCCATATCAAAGGAAAGACAACTGAACCCTAAAGACTGAATAACTGATACCTAACAATGGGAAACTCCAGCAGGCAGACCTTTGAACTCAGTAGGGATCCTGCAGGAGGAGGACAATGGACCAAAAGGTGTCAGGTGGCTGTGTTAAGAACTGGCCTTTGGAAGGACACAGAGCTCTCCCCTGGGACTGACAGACAGAAAGAGTGAGTCAAAATGGATTCTAGAGCAGCTTGGCTGGATAGATGTCGTCAGTATGAACTCTGTCTTAGCTTGTACTTCTCTCTACTAACTTAAGGACTTTCTGACGCTGTATGGCAGTTGACTAATAAACCCCACTCTGTTTTGAAAAGGCTGCCTAGTGTCCCTGCAAATCCTGCTGAGGTGTACTGGTCCCAGAAGAGGGCACAAGTCTCAGAATAGGAGACTACCACAGTGGAACTTGCTGGGCAGAACTCAAGGTGAGAAGCAGGAGAGCTGGAGCCCAGAGACAGTCTCAGAGGCATGGGGCCATGTGGCCTGCCCTTAAGGAAGATTGGGACCCCTTGTGGGTCTGGCACACTGAAGAACCACCAGTTCTGTTTAAAAGTTTGGGCACAGCACAGATCCTGTGGATCCGTGACACCATCTTAATGTCAGGTGGATTAGAGTCCAGTGGTCCCACTACCATAAAGAGAGCACTGAAAGGGCTCAGTAGCTCTGGGAGTGCGATAACCACCCCGGCTGCCCATTCAGGGTGAGGACGACGTGAGAGGTCAGTACCTATCTTTAAAAAAGGAATGACTACAGACCTGTCAGCCTAGCTTTGATACCCGAAAAGATATGGGGACACATTATTAATCAATTTATAAGCAACTAGAGGATAATCGGGTGATAAGTAATAGCCAACATGGATTTGTCAAGAACAAATCATGCCAGATCAACCTGATTTCCTCCTTTGACAAGGTTAATGGTCTAGTGGATAGGTGGGAAGCATGACATAAATGACAATTTAATTTTAAGTAAAGCTTTTGATACAGTGCCATCTGACATTCTCATAAGCAACCTAGGGAAATGTGGTCTAGATGAAATTACTAAAAGGTGGTGTAAAGACCATAATCAAAGAGTAGTTCACCGCCAAAGTGGGAGGACATATCTAGTGATGTTCTTCCCCCAGAGGGTCTATCTTAGGTCAGATACTATTCAGCATTTTCATTAATGACTTGGCTAATGGAGTGGAGAGCATGCTTATAAAATCTAATGATGACAGCAAGCTGGAAGGGGTTTGGAAACACTTTGGAGGACAGGATTAGAATTCAAAGTGACAGACAAATTAGAGAATTGGTCTGAAATCAACAAGACAAAATTCCATAAAAATAAGCGCAAAGTAAAATGCTTAGGAAGGAAAAAAACGCACAACTACAAAATGGGAAATAAATAGCTTTAGATGGTCGTACTAGGGGTACGTAGGATCTGGGGGTTATAGTAGGTCACAAATTGAACAAGAGCTAACAATGTGATCGAATTGCAAAAAAGGCTATTATCAGTTTGGGGTGTATTAACGGGAATGTCTGATATAAGACACTGGAGGTAACTGTCCCACTCTACCTGGTGAGACCTCAGCAGGAGTACAGTGTCCAGGTTTGGGCAACACACTAAGAGAGAGTCCAGAAGAGAGCAACAAAAATGATAAAAGGTTTAGAAAGCCTGACCACTGAGGAAAGTTTATTAAAAAAAAAAAAAGACAGACCGTTACCTTTTCTGTAACTGGTGTTCTTCGAAACGTGTTGCTCATGTCCATTCTCCTTAGGTATGGGTGTGCTCGCCACATGCACCGGTGCCGGAAGGTTTTCCCACAGCAGTAGCCGTAGGGGACCGGCTCCGGCAGCCTCTAGAGTGGTGCGCACATGCCGCGGTATATAGGGGCCACCAGCTCCCCCCACCCTCAGTTCCTTCTTGCCGGAAATTCCGACAGTGGGGAAGGAGGGCGGGATGTGGAATGGACATGAGCAACACATCTCAAAGAACACCAGTTACGGAAAAGGTAACCATCTTTTCTTTTTTGAGTGATTGCTCATGTCCATTCAATCTTAGGTGACTCCCAAGCAGTACCCCTCGGAGGTGGGTAGGAGTTCACGGACGTGTAGACTGCAACACGGCTCTGCTGAACCCAGCGTTGTCCCTGGCCTGCTGAGCGATGGCGTAGTGGCCAATAAATGTGTGCACCAAGGACCACGTCATGGCTCAACAGATGTCCTGGATCGGGAAGTGTGTCAAGAAAGCTGCCAAAGATGCCTGTGCTCTGGTACAGTGGACTCTGATGATTGGTGGTGGAGGGACTCCTGCCACCTCGAAGCAGATCCGAATGCAAGAGGTGATCCGTTAGAAATCCTCAGTGTGGACACTAGCAGGGCCTTCATCCTATCAGCTGTAGAGAAGAAAAGCTGAGTCAACTTACGGAAAGGCTTTGTCTGATCGAGGTAGAAAGCCAGAGCCCTTCTTACATCCAAAGTATGAAGGCGCCTCTCTTCACTAGCCTCATGGGGCTTAGGGCAGAAAACCAGAAGGAAGATGTCCTGGCTCATGTGGAAAGTGGACACCACCTGGGAAGGAAGGCTGGGTGGGGCTGGAGCTGGACCTTGTCCTTATAGAAGGCTGTGTGCGGTGGTTCTGAGGTCAGAACTCGCAGCTTCGAGACTCGCCTGACCGACATCACCCCCACCACCAGGAAAGCTACCTTCCACGATAGGTGAGACAGGGAGCACGAAGCCAAAGACTCAAGCGGTGAGCCTGAGAGCCTGGACAGAACCAAGTTGAGATCCCACTGAGGGGCTGGGGACCGGACTTGAGGAAAGAGTCTCTCGAGGCCTCTAAGGAACCTGACCATCATGTCGTGGGAGAACACAGCCTGGATTGGCCCCTGGATTGGCGGGTGAAAGGCTGAAATGGCCGCCAGATGCACCACAATAGAGGAGTGCGCCAGGCTCTGGTTCCTTAAATGAAGCAGGTAGTCCACGATCGACTGCACCGAAGAATGCAAAGGGGAGATGCCCCATTCGGCCGCTGGATCCCTTCCAAACAGGCCCATTCATCTGGGTTCAGCCACACAGCATCCATACTGTAAGGTGGAGGGATGCGAGGTTGGGGTGCAGGATTCGGCTGTGATCCTGTGACAACAGGTCCAGTCGGTTCAGCAGGGGCCGGGAGGAATCGCTGAAAAGCTTGATAGCATCCCGAACGAGTGCTGGCGAGGCCACGCTGGGGCAATCATGATAACCTGTGCCTTGTCCTTCTTGATTTTCGCTAGGACCTTGCTGATGAGCAGAATTGAAGGGAATGCATACAGCAGGAGGAAGGCATCAGAGAGGGAGCCTTTGCCCAGACCCCCTTCTGGAGCAAAACCTATGGCACCTCCTGTTCTGCCCGGTAGCGAACAAATCCACTTGGGGAGCTTCCCACCTCTGGAAGATCATGCCGGCTACATCTGGGTGGAGCACCCACTCGCAGTGAGAGCAGAAGTCCCTGCTTAGGTGATCTGCTAGCATGTTCCTGGCACCCGAAAGGTGACATGCTTTAGATGAATTCTGTGGTCGATGCAGAAGTCCCAGAGACAGAGTGCCTCTTGGCAGAGGGCCGAGGATTGTGCTCTGCCTTGCCTGTTGATGTAAAACATCGAGGTTGTGTTGTCCGTGAGGACTCTGACCACCCTGCCCGCCAGGTGTGGTAGGAAGACTGCACATGCTCTGCGCACCGCCCTGAGCTCTTTGACTTTTATGTGTGGCATCAGTTCCTAGGGGAACCCTATACCTTGGGTCTGGAGGGTGCCGAGGTGCACCCCCCAGCCAAGGTCCGAGGCGTTCGAAACCAATTCGACAAAGTGAGGAGTTCTGATGAAGGGAACTCCTTCCAGGACTTTCCCAAGATCAGTCCACCATCACAGCGAGGTAAGTACTGTCGTGGGGATGGTGACGACCTTCTCCAGGTGGTCCCTGGACTGGGAGTAGACCCTAACCAACCACTGCTGCAGGGGTCGCATCCGGAGCCTGGCATGGCACACCACATATGTATATACTGCCATGTGACCTAGTAGGCGCAGGCAAACCCTGACTGTGGTCAGGGGAAATACAGAGACTTCTGCGATGAAGTCCATCAATGCCCTGAATCTCGCCAGTGGAAGGAACACCCTGGCGCAGGTAGAGTCGAGCACCGTTCCAATGAACTCTATCCTCTGTACCAGAACTAACGTGGATTTTTTGTCATTCACCAACAGGCTGAGGCGACGGCTGGTGGCTAACAGCATTGCGACATCCCTTTGGATCTGGCTCTGCCATTAACTAGCCCGTCGTCGAGGTATGGGTAGATCTGGACACCCCAACGTCTAAGGTAGGCAGCCACCATCGACATGCACTTGGTAAATACCCGTGGTGCTGTCGCTAGGCCAGATGGGACAAATAGATAGTGGTTGGGACCTACCATAAACTGGAGAAAGCATCTGTTTCCCTCGAAGATGGCGATGTGAAAGTATGCATCTTTCAGATCGAGGGTGACATATCAGTCTCCCAGATCCAGGGAGGGGATGATGGAGGCCAGGGAGACCATGCAGAACATTAGTTTTGCTAGGAAGTGGTTCCGGTCTCGCAGGTTCAGGATAGGTCATAGAACACCCTTGGCCTTCGGGACTAAAAAGTAGCAGGAATAGAACACTTTGTTCCTAAACTCTGGAGGAATGATCTCCACCGTACCTAGCTGCAGTAACCCCTCTACCTCCTGCTTGAGGAGACTCTCATGAGAGGGGTCCCTGAAGAGAGACGGGGGTGGGGTGGGTGGGAAGGAGGGGGAGAAAGCAACTGAAGGGTGTAACCCTGCGCCACCGAACTGAGGACCCATCAGTCCGACGTTATAGATGCCCAAGCAGGGAGGAAAGGAGAAAGGCGGTTGGCCAAAATAAGGGAAGGAGGATCCTGGGAACAGTCCGGTATGTTGCCCTCGGGCGTACCCTCAAAACGAGCACTTGCCCGCCTGCTTATTGTGGGTAGAGCTTGACTGAGAGGCCTGTGAAGGCTGTTCTCTAGGATGACACTTGTAGTTTCAGGATTTCTTATGGGGAGGCGCCTGGTGAGGGTGGCTCCCCTGGCCCTAAGGCTGCTGCAGCTTAAACCGCTTTAGGCCATGGAGCTTATTGTCCATCTGTTCTGCAAACAGGGCTTGCCCATCGAAGGGAAGGTCTTGCGTCAACTGCTCTGTGGACAAGTCAGAGAGTAGCAGCCAGGATGCCCAGCGCATGGTGACTGCCAAGGCCATGGTTCGGGAGGCAGCGTCCGCCACATCCACCACCGCCTGGCGCGTCGCCCTGGCTGCAGTTGTGCCTTCCTCCATAGTAGCCCCGGAATGCCTTCCTAGAAGCCTCAAGAAGAGAGCCCTCGAACTTGCCCATGGCTTGCCACATGTTAAAATCATAGCATCCTAGGATGGCCTGATGTTTAAGAGTGCTGCTTATGGAGTCGGTCCTCACTCCGGCACCGGAGCAACGCTCCGACTCTGTGCTGAGTACCGTGACCTCAGTTTGCAGCGCCACCCTCAACTAGAGGCTAGAGGATGGATAAACCTTACGCTCAAACAAGTCTAGTTTCTTGGAGTCTGTTCTTAGGGGTAGCCCTGGGTTGACCCTGTCGCTCCCTGTGGTTAACCACTTCTACCACTAGAGATTTGGGAGCAGGGTGGGTGTACAAGTACTTGTGGCCTTTGGATGGCACAAAGTACTTGCGCTCAGCCCTCTTGGAGATGGGGGGCAGGGAGGAAGGAGTTTGCCACAGGGCATTAGTGATCTTAGAGACCTCATCATGAAGGGGCAGAGCCACCCTGGCCAGTGCCATGGAGCAGAGGACATCGAAGAGAGAGTCCGAGGGCTCCTCTAGCTCTTCCGCCTGAAGACCCAGGTTGGCAGCGACCCTTTTCAGTAGTTCCTGGTGCACATTAGCGAGATTCAGAGAAACTGGGGGAGGGGGCTCCACTATAGCCTCATCTGGCGACGACGAGAAAGATGCCAGTACCGTAGGGTCCTCCCCAACCATTGGTGGCCCAGGGACTTCTTCCCCTGCTCCCTCTTGGACTTGCGGGGTCCTTGAGCCCGAGGCTTCGTGCATGGGAGGAGGGTGGGAGAGGGAGGCAGCTGGTCTCTCCTCCGAGGCTCTGGACACCAAAGCGGGCGGCCTGGGAGGGCTGTGTGAACCCCCACAGGTTCAGTGGGTACCACGGCATCAGCTACTGTGCCTGAGGCCACGGGGCTGGTTTTGATGCTGACAATGTAACCCGTACCACCAATACCAGAGCTTGTCCCACCGTCAGGGAACCTTGCTCCGAACCAGGGCTGGATCCTGAATGGTTGCTCCCAGGTGACCAGGCTTGGAGCCGGAGATCTACGTCTCGCGCATGAGGAGCAGTACCAGGATCAGGAGCGGGCTCGGTGCTGGGAAGTACCTGCATGCGGAGATGCCCTCCTACGGGATCAGTGACAGTTTGAAGAATAGTACCGTTGATCTCTCAATGGATCCCTGGAGCGGTACTGTGGTCTCAGAGATACCGGGTGCCAGGACTGCTACTCCTGCTGGGGGTGGGGGGAGGGTGCCTCCAAAGCTCTGCTCCCAGTGGCCGGCAAGCTGCGCCTCGAGCCTCTCTGCCTGTACCCAAGGTCCGGGGACCGAATAGGGCTGCGCTGTGTCTGCCTATTCCAGTCAGATGCGTGGTGGCTATGGGACGGCGAGCACTGGCAGGACATCACCTGCGACGGGGAACGGTGCTGCTGAGGTGAGAACTGAATGGTCTGAACGTGGGTTTACCCTGTGACCGGGGAACTGCTGGAGCCGGTGTGGGCGGCACCAGGAGGGACATGATCTCCTGCACCACATGCAGGGCCTCCGGCGTGGACAGCACCTGAAGCTGACAGAGGTCTCTTCCGCTATCCGGGGTAGCCAGTGGGGAGCATGTTGGGCTACATCGCTCCCCCGGAGCTTGGGCCCAGATCCTGACATGGGTGAAGAGTTGCCTGACCTGAGACCTTGCTCACACCCAGTCTTATCCTTGTGGGAGGTTGGAGACTGGCCTCGTCCCTCCTTCTTGGTTGGAGCCATGGATGGGGATGGGTGCCGGCTAGTGGATGGTCCTGGTGGGGTGCTGCACACTGAGGTCACGGTACTCAGCGCCAAGTCGGAGTGTTGCTCTGGTGCCGGAGTGAGGACCGACTCCATAAGCAGCAGTCTTAAACGAATTCTGCGCTCCTTCTTAGTCCTTGGCTTGAAGGACTTGCAACTTTTGGCCTTCTCACTAACGTATCCTTTGCCCGGGCAACGCAGACAACTGCTGTGTGGATCACTAAAGGGCATGGGCCTCTTGCAGCGATCACAGAGCTTAAAGCTTGGGGCAAAGTCCCGTTTGGGACCTACAAAGTCTCTAACTATAGCTAAGGGATTTATCAACACCACTATAAAACTATATACAGTACAATACAGAAGGTAACTAGTCTGTAACGAAGAGCAACTAGAGTGCTAACTGAAGCAGCAACAGTTCCAGCACGGTCACTGGCGGCAAGAAGGAATGGTGGGTGGGGGGAACTGGCGGCGCCCTATATACCGTGGCATGTGCACGCCACTCCAGGGGGCGCCAGAGCCAGTCCCCTACGGATACCGCGGAGGGGAAAACTTCCAGCACTGGTGCATGTGGCAAGCGCACACACCTAAATTGGATGGACATGAACAATCACTCGAAGAACTGGGCATGCTTAGTCGAGAGAAAAGAAGGCTGAGGTAAGACCTGATAACAGTATTCATATATGTTAAGATATGTTACAATAGTGAAGTTCTGGAATAGGTTACCAAGGGAGGTTGTGGAATCCCTGTTATTGAAGGCTTTTAAGAACAGGTTAGACAAAACATCTGTCGGGGATGGCTTAGGTTTACTTGGTCTTGCCTCAGCACAGATGGGTGGACTAGAGGACATCTGGAGGTTCTTTCCATGCCTACACTTCTGTGATTTCTCCACCATTTTTTCCCCATAATGCACAGTTGACGAGATGTATTCTCAGTAGGGGTTGCTGGGTTTTTCCCCACTTTCTTCTGAAACATCAGAGATTGGCCATGGCTGGAGATGGGACACCAGCTGGGATGGACCAGTGCTCTGAGGCGGTGCAGATAATTCTCTTCTAGATTCCTGGCTGGGGTGCCTTGCTCACATGCTCAGGGTCATACTGATCAACAGACTGTGACCCAGGTCAGATTGGCAGGACTCTTGGGGTTTTTTCGCCTTTCTTTGCAGTGGATTGCCTGCTGAGATCATCTGACCACATCTCACCTAATCAACTCCCTGCTATTGCAGGGGCCTTGGGCATTCGTGGCACCTTGATCATTTCTGCTCTCTTCCTGTGGCACACATCAGTTTAGTCTCCTGAGGACTGAAATACTTTGGGCTAAATATCTGGGTTAAATTTAACGGCCTGTGATATACAGGGGTGAGATTAGATGATCTAATGCTCAGCCAGGGTAAATCATATCATCTGGACAATGCCAGTGAACGAGACCAGGATAGGCCACAGCCTCATGAAGATGAAACAGATGTTCCACTCAGTCTGTACCACTGTTTACTCAGATTGGAGAGCTCTTTGGGCCTGCACCTATCCGGTAATGTATCCTCTCTGCATCACACAGATCTGTATAGCTTCTCCACCTACAGAAGTTTTATGAGTGGATGATAATGGTAACATACTATATATATATATATATATATATATATATATATATATATATGTTTCTAAAAATCAGTGGTTTTCAACCTGTGGTCCACGGACCCCTGGGGGTCTTCAGTCTATGTCTAAGGGGTCCATGAAAGGTTGTCAATGCCATAGAACAGTGGTTTTCAACCTGGGGTCTGCAGACTATATCTAAGATTTCCAAAAAGGTCCACACCTCCATTTGAAATTTTTCAGGAGTTCACAGATGAAAGAAGTTGAAAACCACTGATATAAATAAATTATACACAAAAAATTGCACTGAAACCACAATATTCGGGTTGTAAAGTCAGGCCCTCAGAAGTTCGGAAATACCACAAGGAACGACTGTGCTACACAAACACTGTCACCTCCTTATGCGTATGCATTCTGATACAATTACATCACCACATACTATTTTTTGCACAGGGAAAATATTTTGGGTGTGTGAAGTCAGGTTGACCTCGGTCTAGAATTTGTTTTTATTACAGACATGCTTGACTGTGTCTGAATGAAGATAGCACAGATTCACCAGCCTGTCTCACACCCAGAGCTATTCTGGCAACTAGGATGTTGTAGAAAAAATGGTGGAGGAAAAAAATCTTCGTTCTCTTCATCACAGCAACAGCAGCAGCTTTCAGAAACTCTAGTCTCCTTCTGTCTTGATTCTGTTACGCCAGTGACTGGAATACCGTTCAAACCTAGCAAAGCTTCCTTACCTAAAGTGTCACAGTGGCTTCTGCCCTGTCTCTTGACTTGCTTCTAGGAGCAATTCCTCCAGCTCCTTCTCATTCTTGGAGCAGTTTAATTCTGAAAACAAACAAGGATTAACCTCATTAATCAGCAACCTTAAGACTAATCAATTTTCATTAAGAAACAAACATTATGTCACCTCTCCAAATTTGGGATCAATGGGGCGCGTAAATTAGGAAGCGTGGGATGGACTAGGAGTAAGTGCTCAAACATAATGCTGTTTCCCTCCTATTGTATTAATTTATAAAAAAAGAGACTGGTGCAAAGAGACAAAGCAATAAAAGCTTATGAGTTTCCTGGCATTTAATGACAGAAGCAACCATTACATCATCTCATCAGACCTCCTATATAACACAAGCCCTACAACTTCACCCAAATACCCTATGTGGAGCCCAATTACTGCACAGTAATGCCATTCTCGCTCCGTTCAATAAAAATACAGATCCCTCCCATTTAAAACCAAGTGACACTAGGAATGCTGACCGGAAGGGTCTTCTCTTTCTTTAAATTTATTAAACGTTTTCAATCTTGTTTCTCATAATCAACCAAATTAGTTCTAGGCAATATGCCGACCTATTACACAAGTAAAGAGTACTATACATCAGAAAAAAGAAAAGACCAAGTTATTCCCACATATTAACTGCACTACTACAAGCAAATTTTTTTTTTATGGCGCGGTATTTCCAGTAGAGATAAGGAGGTGTTAGTACCTTTATACGAGGCATTGGTGAGACCTCATCTAGAATACTGTGTGCAGTTCTGGTCTCCCATGTTTAAGAAGGATGAATTCAAACTGGAACAGGTACAGAGAAGGGCTACTAGGATGATCCCAGGAATGGAAAACCTGTCTTATGAAAGGAGACCCACGGAGCTTGGCTTGTTTAGCCTAACCAAAAGAAGGTTGAGGGGAGATATGATTGCTCTCTATAAATATATTAGAGGGATAAATACCGGAGAGGGAGAGGAATTCTTTAAGCTCAGTACCAATGTGGACACAAGAACAAATGGATATAAACTGGTCATTGGGAAGTTTAGACTTGAAATTAGACAAAGGTTTCTAACCATCAGAGGAGTGAAGTTCTGGAATAGCCTTCCAAGGGAAGCAGTGGGGGCAAAAGACCTATCTGGCTTTAAGACTAGACTTGATAAGTTTACAGAGGAGATGGTATGATGGGATAAAGATCAATTAATTGCCAAAATCATGTTAACTATTCATGGTAAATAGGCCCAATGGCCTGTGATGGGATGTTAGATGGGGTGCGATCTGAGTTACTACAGAAAATTCTTTCCTGGGTATCTGGCTGGTGAATCTTGCCCATATGCTCAGCGTTTAGCTGATCGCCATATTGGGGTCGGGAAAGAAGAATGAGGTGGGATTTGATAGCTGCTTTCAACTACCTGAAAGGGGGTTCCAAAGAGGATGGATCTAGACTGTTCTCAGTGGTAGCAGGAAAAACTTTTTCACTAGGAGGGTGGTGAAGCACTGGAATGGGTTACCTAGGGAGGTGGGGGAATCTCCTTCCTTGGAGGTTTTCAAAGTCAGGCTTGACAAACCCCTGAGTGGGATGATTTAGTTGGGGATTGGTCCTGCTTTGAGCAGGGGGTTGGACTAGATGACCTCCTGAGGTCCCGTCCAACACTGATATTCTACGATTCTAATATTCTTAACAGAAAAGTTATGAATTGCTAAGTATGATTATCCTGTTTATATGCATGTATCATCTTTGTATCTGAAGTTATGAATATTGGCTATGCATCTGCATCTCAAACCTGCATTGTATGCCAGGGTGACACCCCACCCCAGATAGATTTACATCAGGGCTAGGCAGCTGTGTGTTGATGACCCATTAAGGACACACAGCTCTTACAATGGGCCTTTGAAGAATCTTATCCTGCCCAGTAGGCCCTTCCTGCGGGTGCCTCAGACAGTGAGGAGTCAATGACTTCCCCCTCTGATTCAGCAAAACATGTAGTGGCACGTGATTTTCTCATGTGACCTAAGACTCCATCTGGGCCAGTAACTTTCCATACAAAGAGGCTATGGGCTTTGTTTGGGACAGTACATTTCCATGCACATGGCAGAGGGTATAAAAGACATCTAATACATCTCCATTTTGCTTCTTTCCTGCTCTAATTCTCCTGACTGTGAATTTACAACAAAAAGGAGCATCTTGAACTATGGACCAAAGACCTTCCAATCTTTTGGAAGATACCAGAGAGGCTTTTGCAAGCCAGCAGTCTATTCCATCACTGCTACAAATCTGATATAAGGACTTTGCAATCATTTGTATGCATATGATACATTAACTATTTATAATTCTTATTTTTTTAATAAATGTTTACTTAGTTTATTAAAGATTGGCTGACAGCAAGGTATTTGGATAAGGTCTGAGCTATATATTGACCTGGAGATAAGTGTCTGATCCTTTGGGATTAGTAAGAACCTTACATATGGTGAATTGGGTTTTCAGTAACCTCTCACTATATTAGACTTGTTCATCTGGATGAGAGCCAAGGACTGGAATGCCTCAAGGGGGACTGTATTTGGCTTCTGGTTAACCAGTGTGGTACTGCAGAAGCTCTTTTGTTACTGGCTTGGTAACTAAGTGTAAATAAACCACCAGTTTTGGGGATTGTTTGCCCTGTTTCTTGTAGTCTGCCCCAAGTGTGGCATTCTTAATGTGGTCCATCCCAGGCACCTGGTCACACCTGGGTTACACAGTGAACAATTACACACGCTTGCCTTCAGGCCCCAGTACCGATGACAAGCATTCGAACCTGCATTTCTGACCAACCACCACCTGTGGGCATATTTTCATACCAAAGAATGAAAAAAGGTCAAGCCATCACAAATAAATGTACTCCTAAAAATCAGTCAGTTCACAGATAATTTCCATGTAGAAAAGCAGGCTAAATTAGTTGAATGAACACTATTTCTGACTAGCCTGAGCAGCTCTAGAAAATAAAAAAAATAGAGCAAAGCTCCCCCCCCCCCCCAACAGCATACCATTTTGCAAATTACAGCAAACTGCACACTCAAGCACATAACCTGCAAACACTTGTATACATGCTCAGCTTCAAACAAGTGAGCAATCCTTTGAGTTTAACGTGCCTGCTCACATGCTAAGAGTTGATTGTGTGTGTTTTCCGGACTGGGGCCTTTGATTCCTAAAATCCAGTTATTGGGAAAAAGTTTCTATGCTTTTCTTTGGTTTACTTTGGGCATTTGACAGCACCATGTGCAGAGGAATGGTCATTATTTCCCTTCTATGGTCAGTTAGGCAGCTTCTCCCTTGCTGAGCAACCCTTATAGATTCAGATTCCAATAGTAGAAAAGCCCACTATCACCTAGTCTGACCTCCTGCATAACCCAAGCTATAGAACTCCCAAAATAATTCCTGTCTGAATTAGAGCATCTCTTTTAGAAAATCATCATCGAGACGGAAAAAAGCCATCATAAAACTAGTTATAAAAGCAATTTTTTAAAAAAAATGCTATGAACTGTTTCAAGAGCGAGCTATCAGAAATGGCAATTTTAGAAATTAGTTTACAAAAGTGAACGTCCCTTAAATTGGTCCGAAAGGTCACTACAGAGTGACACTGGACACTTTCTCCCTAGGGAATGAGCACTGTTTTGCCAAGGGAGTGAAAGACTCCAGCTGTAACCACACCCCTGCAATGCAGAGAATTTCCAGCTATGGCTGGCCCAAGAAATGATAAGTTAAGATTGGAAATCAAAGCTAGGTTTCTTGTATGGCCAGGTGGCCTCCTTTGGGAAGTGTTTGGGTTGTGGGAAGGTCTGGGCAAGTCATTTTCTATTTCCATGAAGCAGGAACAATGAAAGCAGAGCCTAGAAGGGGATGTAAGCTCTCAAGGTTAGCTTTAGTTAGGGATGACAGTTTTAAGTGTCCAGAAGGCAACTTCTTACCCATCTCATCTACTCCCTATATCCATAAGCCTTCGATATGCTGACTGTAGTGACAAAAGAAGCACAAAGAGGCCTGACTGGGCCTCTGAATGTTACAATAATAAGAATAAACCTAAGGGCTTCTAGTGCCAGCCCGACAAAGCCAACACACCCATGAAACAAGTGAACTACATTCTTTATGGTGACTTATGCCTCCTCAGGGATCCTCAGTCTAGCTCTCGCTTGGAGTCAATGGGAGTTGGGATGGGTGGAGCCTCCCCTTTGGGGAGGCTAGCCCCCAGCTCCACCCTTTCCGCCTGCACACACCCCCGGTCAGAAGCCTCGAGCCCCCCAACTCTGCAGCTGGAGGAGTCCCAGGCCAGCTGGATCCCTGAGCCAGCCCCTGCCACCACAGCCAGAGGAGCTCTGGGCCAACAAGAGCCCCTTCCCCACAGCCGCACCGTGCCTCCCCAGACCCCAAGTCACCCCACAGGAAAAGCTCTGGTCTCTTCTCTTCTGGAAGAAAAACCTGAGCTTTTGATAAGTGTCATGTAGGTTCCAGGGCGGCTGAGGAGGTGGTATGTGTTACTCAGCTTCCCAGGTTTATCAGTAATCTACCTGCATCTTCCCTCACCTCGCCTTCCCTTCCCATCCCACAAGTCCCTCCTTTTTCTCCCCTATCAGAACATAAGCTCTTGCTGCAGCCTTCTGTTCTGTATTAGAATCGTGCCTAACATAATGGGGTCCTAGTCCTTGGCTAGGGCTTCTAGATGTTAACATCATACAAATAATATATGAATACTAAAAAGTCATGCACAAGGGATGATGGCATGTGTTCCAAGGCATGTGGATAATTTGATTAACCAGTGTATTTATATTTATTTTAATATTGTGCAAGCATCATCCAACCCTTAGAAAGAAAAAGAGCCTGACTTCTGATCCCAGGGCAGACTGGGTCAAGAAATGGGTCATAGGCTTTGACATATGGTCACAGAAGAAGGAATTGCAAACCCCTTGCCAACCGTTCTGCAAGGAAGCTTGAGGAAAGCATGGTGCTGGTCACAGCAATCTATGGTATTATAACTAATCCCTGCCATTTTCCTGTCACCTGCAACAATCAGTGAAGAACTCGCACTATCATCTCTGCGCAGACTAGAGCCTTTGACAGCACGCTAGTGTGGAACATAGCCAGGTAGCTCCCAGGCAGTGGTTTCCCCAGGAATTGAAATTGGGGGGTGGGGTGTTCGAATTTACAGGGGGGGTGTCAGGGCCGATGAGGGATGAGACTGAGGGTGAAGGTGGGCTGTATGGCATCACAGTAAAAACTGAAAAATGTTTCATGACCATTTTATTAGATTTAACTCATGTTTTAAAATCACCACACAAATTAAAGTTGGCTACTCAAGCCTTCTATGAAGCACTACCTCTTTCTTGGTTTCTTGTTATAATTCTGCACAACTCTGTTCATGAACTTCTTGAATACAGTGTGCTCATCTTTGGTGGCTTCTCGTGTGTCCGGTACGTCCATTCCTTCAATTGATATGCTCATTAGTTCATTCACATGATCAGGCAGAAGGAGACTTCTTTCAGAACACAAAATTCTATTCAAGGATGAAAAAGAACGCTCAACTGTAGCTGTTGTGACTGGGAGTAGCAAGAGATGAATTCCTACTTCTTTCATCCCAGGAAACAGAGCACAAAGATCGGGTCGAGCCACTAGTGATGATAAAAAAGAAGTTGAAGTCAAATCTTCATTCAGTCGTCGTATGATATTCCACTCTGTGCTCAAATTCTCTATTCTATCCTGATCACATGGAAGCCACATTGCTGGTAGTGCCTCACTCCACTCAACTGTCGGTGTTTTATAGGACAGGCATCTGTAAAAGCTATGTAGAGGTTGAGTAGAATCTAGAAGTTGCTGTTGTAGATTTTTAAGAATCAAATCTGTGTACTTTTTCAGCTGTCTTAAACACTTCTTGTCTTCTTCACTTAAGGATTTAATATAAATGCCTTCATCAGTCAACTTCAGGACTGATGTCTTTGCTTCTTCCAGTACTTTTTCAATGGATAGCTCTCTGATTGATCCAAATGTAGCTTCTGTTGCTGGACAAAGATCTACTACTGTTGTAGCAGATGCCTGGATAGCATTGTTTAATGACCCAAGTGGTTTCATAGTAGAGAGAATGGCAATAGTCTTCTCTGGACGTAGCAGCAAAAGTAATCCACCAGCCTCACTACTTAGATCCATCCCATCTTGGTAGATACTTTCCAAAGCCAGTAATAACAGCTGAAGTAATTTTAAGACAACAGCCAAGGATCGCTCATGAGAAAGCCAGTGGGTTTTCCCGGGTTGGAGTAATTTGAACTTCAGTCCCAGTGTATCTTCTATATTTTCCAAGATACTCAGTCTTTTTGCAAAAAGAAAAGGAGTACTTGTGGCACCTTAGAGACTAAAATTTATTTGAGCATAAGCTTTTGTGAGCTACAGCTCACTTCTTCGGATGCATTCATCCAATGAATGCATCCGATGAAGTGAGCTGTAGCTCAGGATGAATGCATCCAATGAAGTGAGCTGTAGCTCACGAAAGCTTATGCTCAAATAAATTTGTTAGTCTCTAAGGTGCCACAAGTACACCTTTTCTTTTTGCGAATACAGACTAACACGGCTGCTACTCTGAAATCAGTCTCTTTGGACTCTTGCTGAAAAAAGAATATAATGAAGAAATTAAATTTATAGCTTTTTAATGTCTTTTGAAGATTCTGCAGCTCGTACTAGTGCTAGGTGGAGTAGATGGCCTC
This sequence comes from Caretta caretta, assembly GCF_965140235.1. Taxonomy (NCBI): domain Eukaryota; kingdom Metazoa; phylum Chordata; order Testudines; family Cheloniidae; genus Caretta; species Caretta caretta. The sequence continues at coordinate 7,763,599 of NC_134228.1, forward strand.
TGCAGTGTGTATAGGAGAGATCAGGGTTACACTTTTCTCCGAGCAAAACTTGTACACCACCATGTCTTCCAGAGAAGTTTGCAGCTCCATCAAATGCACAAGCAGCCATCTCTTTGGGGTCCAATTGACAAGCATTTAACTCTTCTAAGATATGGGTTGTCACAGATGCAGCCGATGTGTCTTCTATAACTTGAAAATCTAGAAATGCATCTACTGGCCTACCACTGACATCAAGATAACGTATACAATGACTTAATACTTGATGCCCATTTGCATCAGTGCATTCATCAGCCACATATGCAAATGTTTTGAATGTGGTGAGAGAGTTCTCCACTTTTTCAAATGTTGAGTCTTTCACTGTTGCACTGAAAGCTTCTAGCCAGTCAGTTGAGTTTCTTGCAGAAAGATAGTGAGCATTTGCTGGTCTTGTTCGAAACCAGTGTTCAACTTCAGGATGAACAAGTGACCATGCACTTAACATTGGCCTCCAGTTTGTAGTGTGTGGTATCTCTTGCTTAAATAGAAAGTAGGATGCCACAGCCACGTTTGTTCACATGAACTATATTGTGTCTCCAGCATTCTTAACAGCCTCATTAAATACTTCTAAAATTGGCTTTGAAAGGGGGCTTATAAGGCTTTCTGCATGTTGATGCACACCAGAGGCCTGGTGTTTTGCTGCCTTTTCATGTAGTTTGTCAGCATTGGCTTTGCTGATCCATCTGACAAACCAAAGTCCTCCACTTTTACCAATTGTAACATTGGGAAGCTTTCCTTCTTCGTAAGCTTTTTTGCAAGAAGTGTGCCAGTAGCAATCTTTTGTAACTTCAATAAATGGGAACACTTCAACCAACAAACATCGGGAACTGCCTTTAGGTTTTGGAGACACTGTTTCTTCAGTAGGTAGCTGTATTTGTGCTTTGGGCTGGCCGGATGTAGATGCACCACTTGACCCATCAGATGACATGTTGATATATTCTTTTCAGAGTAGCAGCCGAGTTAGTCTGTGTCCGCAAAAAGAAGTGAGCTGTAGCTCATGGAAGCTTATGCTCAAATAAATTTTGTTAGTCTCTAAGGTGCCACAAGTACTCCTTTTCTTTTTGATATATTCTTGGTTCTTGATGTATTCTTCACCTTGGTTAGTTTTTGAGGCCTTTGAGCAGAAAAATTGTTGTATTGTTTTTTGGTCTTTTCATTTTCACTTTGACCTGCAACATATAAAAGAGATATGAATAAATTAAATGTTTTGTTAGTATAATGCAAATTTAACGTAAGGATAATGCAAAATACACCAAAACACAACAGGTCTAGATTTCTAAAAAAACAATTTAAAAAAAAAATGTATATAATTTAAATTGACTTTTGAAAAGTAAGCCATCATGTGATAAGAGGGAAGTCCTCTCATGAATCAGTAACTGGTTAAAAGATGGGAAACAAAGGGTAGGAATAAATTATCAGTTTTCAGAATTGAGAGAGAGAAATTGTGGTATCCCTGAGGGGTCGGTACTGGGACCATTACTGTTCAACATATTCATAAATGATCTGGAAAAATGGGTAAACAGTGAGGTGGCAAAATTTGCAGATGATACAAAACTATTCAAGATAGTTAAGTCCAAAGCAGACTGCGAAGAGTTACAAAGGGATCTCACAAAACCGGGTGACTGGGCAACAAAATGGCAGATGAAATTCAATGTTGATAAATGCAAAGTAATGCACAAAACAATCTCAACTATACATACAAAATGATGGAGTCTGAATTAGCGTTAACACTCAAGAAAGAGATCTTGAAATCATTGTGGATAGTTCTCTGAAAACATCCACTCAATGTGCAGCGGCAGTCAAAAAAAGCAAACAATGTTGGGAATCATTAAGAAAGGGATAGATAATAAGACAGAAAATATCATATTGCCTCTGTATAAATCCATGATACGTGCAAACCTTGAATACTCTGTGCAGATCTGGTCACCCCATCCCAAAAAAGACACGTTGGAATTGGAAAAGGTACAGAGATGGGCAACTAATATGATTAGGGGTATGAAACAGGAGAAGAGATTAAAATGACTGGGAATTTTCAGCTTAGAAAAGAGACGACTGGGGGGGATATGATAGAGGTCTATAAAATCTTGACTGGTGCGAAGAAAGTGAATAAGGAAATGTTATTTAATCCTTCACGTAACACAAGAACTAGCAGTCACGCAATGAAATTAATAGGCAGCAGGTTTTAAAAAAACAAAAGGAAGTACTTCACACAACATACAGTCAACCCGTGGAACACAGGGGATGCTGCGAAGACCAAAACTATAACAGGATTAAAAAAAGAACTCGATAAATTCCTGGAGAATAGGTCCATCAGTGGCTATTAGCCAGGATGGGGAGGGATGCAACAATATGCTCTGAGTGTCCCTAGCCTGTTTGCCAGAAGCTGGGAATGGGCAACAGGGGTTGGATCACTTGATGATTACCTGTTCCGTTCATTCCCTCTGAAGCATCTGGCCTGGACCACTGTTGGAAGACAGGATACTGGGCTATATGGACCATTGGTCTGACCCAGTATGACCATTCTTATGTAAAACTTAATTATAATAATAAAAATGTTTAGTACAGAAACTCCCCAACATAATGATCTCTCAAGATGGCAACGATGTGAGATGATAACCTTGGCAAATAATGGATTTTAAAAATCTTGGCCTACTAGGAAACATATTTATATAAAGTTTCCATTCTCAGTCACAAATCTAGCATTCTGGAGCAAAGTCACTAAGATATAGTCCAACAAACAAATATTTATTTAATGTGCCCCTCACTTTTCCCTCCACCGCACCCCACTCACCGGTGTTGTCCTTGGTCAGTGGAGACTCATCGTTCAGAAATGCTTTCACATGAGTACACCTCCCAGGTCGGGGGGGCAAGAAGGCACCTTGCTCGTTCCTCCAGCTGCTCACTGTTCGCTCTGGCCACTGCTGTTCGTTGTGCCACCGTTCACTCCATCGCACTGTTACCAATGGCCCTGCACCGTCACCTTCTGCTGCTGCCTGCCACTGTGACCTCTGCAAGTTGGTCTCTTGAGGTTCCACCCAGCTCTCAGTGATTTCAGCTGAGCTCTCAGTGTGGGAACCTCACAGCTAGTGCAGTCTGGGCTGTGTCTTCCACAGAAACACTGTCCCACAGCAGGACTAAGCACTTAGACCTGATTATCAGTGATTTCAGCTGCAGTGGTCACTTAACAGAACAAAAGAGACTATGGAGCCTAATCAGCTCTGTCTTTAAACAGTGGAGAGGGACAGGTCCCCACCCTCTCTCTTGATGCCCTCAATCAGCACAGGCTAAGTACAGTTCTACTGCCCTTTACTCATACAGTAAGAACAACATTTCATGCCCCCCCCCCCTTCCCCCATTCAAGTGATTGTAACCTAACCCCAGCCAAAATCTATCACTTGGGCATCACAGCTCTGTTTGCTGGATACCTAGATAGATTAGGTGTGAATGTAAATACAATCTGGTCCGGAAGCTTTCCCCCCAGCCCTTAGCTTATCACTAGCTGTCCGGGAGAGCTCATTTTGACTTTGCTTACAAATCATCATTTGAAATGATTAGGTTGGCCAACATCACCAAAATGAATGCACTGACATTGTCATAAAAAACAACAGCTGTATAAGGAAGCTAGTCTATGATCACACTTTTCAAACCTATTATACTTTTTCAGATACACTGTGTATGCTTTTAAAGTGTGTATTAATGTTTCAATTTCAATTCAAATTTCCGAACAGTCACTAAATTGGCATGTAACTAGTTCACAAAAATGGGAGGGGGGAAATTCGGGGGAGTGTGTAGGAAAATCACTGCTCCCAGGACATACTTCTCAGGCAGGAAATGGAATGACAGCCTCAAAACATAGCAGGACTTTTGTGGTTGTTTGAATCTTTTTCCCTGTTCGCATGTTTCCGAACAATATGACAGTAGTATCTGGGACACAGAAGGAAGAGAAACTATTGCACTGCCAAACGACTAAGAGTCACTAATCATAGCAGTTGGGTTATCCCCTCATGGAAATACTGAAGCTGCCCTTGCTATTCTGTGATCCTCCAAGGTAGCTGAACAATCAGTAGGGGACTTTCTGTTAGGATAACTGGCCCTGTCTGGAGGAAGGTGAAAGGACCCAAACCTACTTAGCGTCCCTGTCCAGGGAGCTTGAAGAAAGGAAGAAGTACTTCAGACTTCTCAGTCAGACAAGGGGAAGTTAAGAAGAACTATTCTCCTCTGTGCTCTCCCCAAACCATAAGGTCCACACAGGCTTTTCTACTACATCTTGCAAACCTTGATCCTAGGGAGCCCTTAACAGGTCAATGTAACAAACCATATCTTCATGTCTAGAGCAGTAAATCTACAGTACCTTTATTTGAATGGTGTAAAACCAAAACAAAATGAAAAATGTTTAAGAGGACACAATCAGTAACCATTGGAACAGCTTACTGAGGCAAGTGGTCATTTGGAGTCTTTAAATTAAAATTAAAACTGAGTATCTTCCTAAAATAAATGAGGCCTCAACTCTCAGGGGTGATTGCGAATGGGTCGGGTGAGGTGGGGGGGTGAGAACACTCACTCTGCTCTTTGGGGTAGATGTGAGGGGGTCCCAACACTTTTTTGCTTGTAGACATGGAATCATGCTGTGTTAATGGTTGAGAACCATGGACCTAGTTCACAAAATACAATGTCCACGTAAAAGAGAAGCTCCAGAACTAGAGCCTCAAGGTATTAGGGCTGATAGTGTTCACTCATATAGAAGGGGGAAATAATTTCCTGCGGGAATCTCTGATCTGTGTTATGCAGGAGGTCAGACTAGATGATCATAGTTGTTCCTTCTGGCCTTAAAAATAAATTAAAACACGTCTAGCTAGGAGTAACAGGATGCAATTCAGGCTGAATTGGGAAAAACCTTTTGACCATGAGACCTTGTCAGACTGTGGAATAAGTTCAAAGAATAGTGGCAGAAGAAGCTTGGAATATTCAGAATTAGACAAGCTAAAACACTGCAGAAAATAGAACAGGGAACAATCCTGTACTAGCCCCAAGTGACAGACTTTTGAAATGTTTTTTATTGGCTATCAATAACATGAGCTGAGGAACAAGGGATCAGAAAGCACTTTGTTTTGAAGATCCAAGTTCAGCACAACAGAGAATAAATTCTAGAATAAAGTAAAGCAGTCTTACCATGCTCGACAGCACAGCTCCCCATTTTCCCATCACAGCCTAAGGACGTATCTGGTAGAGCATGAACAAATTCTGTCTTTAGCCCATTAGGAAGTGGAGTTTCATGAACTGTATTCTCGCATGGCCCAGAGTTCATCTTTTCTGAAACTGATCCAGGGGTTCCTGCTGTTGGTGCATTTTCCAAGTTGGCTGCCAACTTGGAAACAGTCCCATTTGCCTGCAAGTCCAAAAATTCAGTCTTCATAGGTAGGGTTTGAGCTATCAGTTTAGACTGTTTCACTGCATTGCCTTGCAGGTTGCTGATATTCTCCTTCAGCCATGTAGTGTTTTCTGCTGTTTTCTCTGGTAGATTTTCCACTCGTGTCACTACAAAGATTTTATGGCCTCGCCCAGGACTGGAAACAGAAATTCTCCTCTCATTTTCTTGAGTGTTAGCATGTGCCTGAGCCCCTGGTATAGTCTCAATGCTTCCCCCTCCTTTGGGCTCACACTTTGTTTCTTCAGTCATGTTTGAAGGGGCACTCCTGTCCTCTGAGCTAAATGCATCCCTTGTCTTTTCAGGACAAAGAAATGACTGGGGCACATTATCTACATGAACAGAATCATTTTGTTTCTGTGATTTACTGAGATCTTTAGTCTCTAACCCAGTGTCTACCTCATCATCTGTGTCAGAGTCTGAATATATCACCCCATCTTTGTCACTGTTTATTGCCTTGTCTGTATGCCTGTTCTCTTTAGACACCAAAGTCTCCCCCACTTCATCTCCTTCAGGTGTTGCTGCTGTGTCATCACCTTGGCTGTTTTCCACAGGTCCCTCCTCAATCGGCTCAGTGATGGTGATCTCTGGCATAGAGGCAGATTGCTGAAGTTTCTGTTCTTTCTCCTCTTTCTCTTTGGCCAGAATAAAGTTGCGCTTGCAACCATTTTGGATTTCAGCTAAAAGAGCCTTCTGGGTTTCAATAAAACTCTTCACCTGCAAGAGGGAGAGAAACACTGCTGAAACTGCAAATAGTCTGAGATACAGCATATAGCATATTTACAGCTCTCTCGGCACAACTCAATCTTGGTGCAGAAATCCGTTTCTGCATCAATTTTATGGGCTATCCAATTGCTTACACACAGAATATGGGAACAGCGATAAAACTAACTTCACTTGGGTGGGTAAACCAACTAGTAAACTTCAGCAAACATTTATTGCAGTTATAAGAATAATCGGTCCATCTACTGTATTTGAATGTACTTGATTAAAAGCAAGGAGACTTTGTTAGCAAAGCCAATAGGTTTTGGCTTTAAAAGGTAGTAAAGCTTTCTCATTAAGTGACTACAAGAAATAGTCTGTTTTGCTTTCCTGCCTTGATACAAGATGGAATGAGAAAATTACGTATTTGTAATTGCTGTTCTCCGAGGATGACTCCTTTTCAAATTGTAACACTGAGGCAGGGATGGTCTCTCACTGTGTTCAAGACCCAGTGCGATGGGAGGACCCCCACTCATTCTGATTTGGGGTCTGATTTCAGTGCCATCGCAATGCAAATATTAAAAAAATAACAAGTCTAATCACTCCCATAGGTATAGAAAGGACTGACTCAACTCTATGGAATGACTGGTGGGCAAGTGATGTCATGGGTATCTTTAGAGAACAATTATTACCAGTAAGTAACTATCATTTTGCTAAAGATACAATGACAAACACCACACTGTAGGAAGCGTAGCCAAGGCTAACATCTTAAAATAGCCAAAATTAACATTTTTTAAAGGTATACATCGAGGTTATGAAGGATATAGGTAAACTGAGAGACTTCGCTAAGAAATTGGAAAGAAGATCATAAAGGTATTCCAAAAACGGAGTAAAAAATAATAAAAGATCAGAGTCTGGATGCCCCTAGCTCAGAAAAATTCTAACAGATCAAATTTTGATTCCTATCTAGAGGCCTAATCATGTTCTATGGCCTACACTATACAGGAGGTCAGACTAGAGGATCACAACGGTCCCTTAGAATCTATGAATCAAAACAGTGGTGTTTGTTGAATGCATACAAAGAATTCCCCTGTGGCTGCCTTGAAAATTTCCTGGATGGGAACAGATCAAGTCTGCTGAAGCAGACTTGTGCCATACACAACGAGCCTCAATATGACCTTACAGTGAGAGAGAGTCTCGCAGCCATTTAAATACATGGCTTTCTCAGAGAACAGAAACTAGAGAGTTGGCATTAAGTGAGAAAAAGCTTGGTGGATTGTCTGAGTAGATAAGAATCCAAAGGACCTTTTTACAGCTTGTGAAGAGGAGAATCACCTGGACAGGTACACCGATATGGAAAAACATTAGCAGAATGATTGACTGATTAACTCCATTACCATGATATGATCCACTGGAGGGTGTGCAGTCACCAGAGTCTACAGCAAGCTCATTTACTGTGTGAGCAGAGTCAATGCCACCAGGAAAATGACCCTGCATATTGGAAGCCTGAGCTGAAAGGCATCAAGTGCTCAAAAGGAGCTGTCAACAGCTTAGTTAGGACCCCATTAATATGCCATGACATATTATGTGACATGACATTGGGAGCTTTCCAATGGGAGGTTTCAAAGTAACAAGCCCCTGATGAATGGGACAAAGGATGGGTCTACCTTCAACATGTTGCTGTGGTAGATGAGAGAGCCAGGCACAATGACCCTGGGGAGCACAACGACCAAAAAAAGACACCCAGAAGTTTATATCTCTGCTAGACCCAGCATTAGAACACTGAGTTTGGGAGGTTCCTGCTTTGGTTGTTTATAGGAATGGGCTTGGCTATGGTGGGAAGCTTTAGAGAGAGAATGAATATTCTCTGAGACGTAATGTCAGTCTAGAACCACACAAAGTTCATAGGCACAAAAAATGCAGTGCAACTTACAGACTCCTTTTTCGGTTCCCTGTCTAAATCCAGCCTGAGCAGAGAATGATTGACCTTCAGTGCCAAGGACAATGCCATCAGACCCCCCGTTTTAATCTCATTCTCCCGCAGGTCTAGTCGAAGGAGTCTTGGACTCTCTGCAATGAATTCTGCTACCGCCACAGCACCTGCAGGGGAATAAAGACCTCCGATGATGAACCATGACAATGGAAAAAAAAAAAGAAACTGGCTCACAACATGCTCCCCATAAACAACAGAGAAAGGTTCTTACTTGTGTACTTTAGACCAGTGCTTCTCAAGCTATCTGATGTGGAGGACTGGCATTTTTTTTTTCCCCGATGTGCACGCAGACCAGCAGCCGATGGCTCGCGGACTGCTACCAGTCCGCAGACTGCCACTTTGAGTAGCACTGCTTTAAGGCTTAGTGAGATGGGGCCCATTTCTCATTACAGAATTTTGTCCAGATTCTTGCTATTGTAATAATCTGCTCTACAAAAATCTAAGTATTAACTCTATTTGTTTTCAATGAATTGAAAATACAACATCCTGGTCACCCATAAATAAAAGACCCCAAGGCACTTTCTGCCAAGTAAAGGAATTAGCACTGATGCTCTGGCTGTATTTCAATTTTATAATGCCATTTTGCCTTCCTACATTCCACCAATTGCTACAGTTTAAAGATGACAGGTTTCAGAGTAGCAGCCGTGTTAGTCTGTATCCGCAAAAAGAAAAGGAGGACTTGACACCTTAGAGACTAACAAATTTATTTGAGCATAAGCTTTCGTGAGCTACAGCATGCATCTGATGAAGTGAGCGGTAGTTCACGAAAGCTTATGCTCAAATAAATTTGTTAGTCTCTACGGTACCACAAGTCCTCCTTTTCTTTTTGCAGTTTGAAGATGGTATTCTTCACTTCCTGTCATAAACCCAGGTGTTCTTTTATGCATTGTTAAGCAGATGTTTTCTAAACCAAAAGTACCTGACTTTCAGAGGGGACTCAAGTGTTTCCTGTATATACAGTGTGGGATCTTTTAAGATGAAAGAAACTATAAATCTAACATAGCAACTGACAATTTTCATATTCCCATCGAAGTACAGTTTGGAAAACTCATTCATACATACCAGTAAGTTACTACACGGATTCCAAAACATCTAGATGCTTCGTAAGCAAATAGATTGTAGGCTCTTTGTGGAAGAGACCATGTCTTCTAAGACTTTAAGAGGAGGTTACTCACCCTGTGCAATAACACTGGTTCTTTGAGATGTGTCCCCCTGTGGGTGCTCCACTCTTGGTGTGCATGTGCCCTTGATCAGAGATTTTCCTCAGCAGTGTCCGTTTGGCCTGCACATGCACCACTGGTATCCTCGTGCCCTTCACCAAGGCTATGTTATTCTGTATGGGTCAGTTCCTTCTGCACCCCCATGTCTCAGAAGCAACTCCAAAGCAGAGAAAAAGAGGGTGGGTCGTGGAGCACTTATAGGGACACACATCTCAAAGAACCACAACGACTGTGCAGGGTGAGTAATCACTTCTTTTTTGAGTAGTGTCCCTATGGGTGTTCCAGTCTTGGTGACTTCCAAGCAGTATCCCCAGTAGGAGGAGGGGGCTTCAGAATGGAGTCCATCACAGAAGAGAGATCTGCATTGCCAACTGCAGCATCACACCTGGAGGCATCCACCAAGGCACAGTGTCTAAAGAAAGTATGTACCGAAGACCATGTAGCAGGTCTGCAGATTTCTGGAATGGGAACATTTTTAAGGAGAGCTATAGATATAGACTGTGATCTGGTCGAGTGTGCCAAAATGCTGGTGGGGGGTGGAATGTTGACAGCCTGGTAGCAAACTATAAAACACTTGGAAATACATTCCGAGAGTCTCTGGGTAGAAATGGTGGAACCCTTAGATTTGTCTGCAATCAAAAGAAATAGTCTATTGGATTTACAGAATGGTTTAGTTCTATCCAGACAGATGGATAACACCCTCTTGACATCTAGAGTGTGGAGAATAGTCTTCTGGTTGGAAGCATGCAGTTTTGGGAAGAAATCCGGCAGGTATATGGTCTGATTCAGGTGAAATTCAAAAGTTACTTTCGGGAGAAACCTGGAATGCAGCCATAAAAGGACACCATATCCTTGTGAAATGCTGTAAAAGGGGGATCTGCCATTAAAACACCAACCTCTCCGACTCTGCGGGCGGAGGTAATCGCCACTAGGAAGGCTGTTTTCTTGATCAATTCAAGAGGGACCAGGTGGCCATTAGTTCAAATGGGGGCTTCGTGAGGCTTTTGAGAACCAAATTCAGGTCCAAAACAGATGTAGGAACCTTTACCTATGGGAGCAGATTCCCTAAGCCTTTCACAAATCTCGTGGTTGTGGAGTGAGCAAATGAAGAAAAACCTTCAATAGTAGTATAAAAGACTGTTAGGGCAGCCAGGTGAACTTTGATGCAATTGAGGGACAATTTCTTAAGCTGCAACAGGTACTCCAGAATGAGAGGAATTGGGGCAGATTCAGAAGCAGTACTGTGGAGTTCACACCAGTGGCCAAATCATGTCCAGTTCTGGAGGTAAGTTCTGGTGGAAATTTTTCTACTATTTAATAGCACATGTTGTATCGCCGCAGCTCAAGAGGGATCTAGCCCCAAGAACCATTCAGGGACCATGACTTGAGGCAAAGAATGACCAAGCTGGGATGTGTCAGGGGTCTGGCATCCTGAGAGAGAAATTAAGAGACAGCTGAAAGATCTATCAGAGAATAGAGAACATGGTGAAACAGTAAGGGAAAGCGCTTCTCTCGACCACGTCAGGACTATCAGAATGACTCTGGCCTTGTTCTGCTTGATCTTATCACCTTGAGAATGAGAGGCGTCAGAGCGAAGGCATAAAACAGTTGTGGTTAGATGTTTGGCTGCACGTGTGTTTTCCCTGTGTGCTGTCCCAGCTCTGTGCAGACAGAGAGCACAGCAGACCTTGAGTGAACCGTCCAATGACCACAAGATTTGTTAAGGTACGAAGGCGCCAGGCCAGCTTTATTGTCGATAAAGCACAGTAATAGCACCTTGCAGACTTTACGAAGATACTAAGACATGTATGCCTGTGGCAATGGACACAGCTTAGTGAATGGCAGGACTTTCCATTCCCCGCTTGGCTGGACAAAGATATTCCCTCTGAGATGCATTTTTATACCCTGATACAAACAAGTTAGTACTGCCTCTGACATACTCACTGCCCCCTGACGTGTCTAGTTATTACCTTATTACCTTTGTACATATTGGTTCGATCAAAATATTTTTATTACGTAGAGTTATCCTGACCTTATCTTTTAGGAAGGGTCAGTGTGTTCCTGTTATCCTTGGGGAATGTTTTTGTACCATCCTTGATATTGGGGCGTTCTGGTACCACTTGATATTGAGATGTGTTTGCATAAGTACTATGTGCTTAGCACTTCTTAGGAACGTGTATTTCTGCAATATCAGCCCTGTTCTTGCCAGATTCTGCCTCACACCAGGCCTTTGATACAAGGGCTTATGTCTCAGGCGCTCTTCCTACTACAACAGTCTGTCCATCCAAGGCAGGAGGAAGGTGTCCCCCAGTGAATTGCAACCTAAACACCCCGCCCCACACGCACACACCTTGGACAAAATGGGTAGCATTTTTTGTTTGTGGGTGTGGCAAAAAGGTCTACTTCTGGAAAACCACCAAGTCTGAAAGATTCACAGTAGAACCCGAGAATCAAACTCCCACGTGTATTCTTGGGGAAACATCTGCAGAGTGTGTTGTCCGTGGTATTTGGTATGCTGGGCAGATACATTGCTGATATCCTTATGTGATGCTTTATCACCAATTCCACAACTTTATTACTTTATTGTTTTGGCACAATCTTGCCCCTCCTTGCCAACTGATTCATGCAGGCCACATGGTCTGTCCTGATTTTGATGGATCTGTGTCTGATGAGAGGGAGGAAATGAAGACAGGCATTTCTGACCATTCTGAACTCCAGGAGGTTGATATGAAGGGTTGTCTCTTGTGGTCAGACCATCTGTTTTATTGGAATCAAAAGGTTTATTTGTGAGTTGTTGTAATTGTCCCCCTTATTTGCCATCTCAATATTTGGTGTGAAGAAGCTATCACCACCTCTCCTGTCGAATCCCTCAGGTGCTGCTTAACCATCCTGCAGGAGGAAACAACTCCAGAAATTCCATGGGAGAGGACAGTGGTTGATGTGGAGGGAAGGGGGGTAACAGTGTGGTTAAAAGGGATGCAAGAGAGTCCAAAGAAAAATCCAAAAAAATCTGAAGCCTCCAATAAGGACTAATTAAGGTAATCTGAAGGCACCAATTCTAGTTACATAACTTTAGCGAAGAGCATCACTGAAGGTGAGCAGTGCTAATAGCCCCATCTGACTGACTAAGGTACAGAGAGACAAAACCATTTATTGGTGGGGCACTAGGACACAAGACATTCCCCAAGAAGTCGAGAGGCTTCACCTAATAAAGGTTGTAAAGTACAGAAAATTAAGATGATTCAGTGAAGAAGGGTAAATGGAAGTCAGGACCTCGTAGGTCCCAGGCTCATACTCATTCCCTTCAGCCAACACAGAGCTTCCCCAACCAGGGAGCTCTTGCAGCCCTTTTGCCAGATTCCTTGGATTTTCCAAAACATTTCTTTGGCTCAAAAGAACTGCTGGCGGGGCTGCAGCAGTTTAAAGAACTAGGAATCCCACTATGCAATCCATTAGTTCGAGATGATAATCTCATGCAGCGCTACTCAAAGTGGTGGTCCGCAGACCGGTGCTGGTCCGTAAGCCATTGGCTGCCGGTCTGCGTGCACGTTGGAAAAAAAAATTGCCGGTCCCCCACATCGGATAGCTTGAGAAGCACTGGTCTCACGCATCCAGTGTTAACATCGTATTTTTAAATTAAGGGACCTTCAGAGTATGTGGTAGAGAAAACATACAAATTAATATTCGTTAGTGTTATTAGCAAAACAAGCACTATACCTCAAGGATGATATACCCGCCAAATTTCTAGGTCAAAGGAATTCAGGAAATTTTGTTCTATCCTCCCAACTAAAAACACATCATAATTTTTTTTTCCCACAGTTGAAATACTGTATTTTCCCCACACTCTCCTAGCTTACACATGACTGGAAGGACTTCGGTCAAATTTCCAAAAATTCACCAAGATTCACAGACCAGTTCAAAAGAGTTAGGAAAGTTTTGAGCACTTGAAACCAAGGGATTATATATAATGGAAATTGCTTTGCAATCATAAAAGGGACTAGCAAAGACAAAACATTGCATTTGGGTACACAGAATGCCTGAAAAAGTCCACTCCAATGCAAAGAAAGTTTTTTTCTGATGGTTTTCTCCCCCCCATAAAGCTTCAGGTCCTAGCTTGGTCGAAAGACTCTATGGTGAATGGGCAGGGCCGGCGCTAAGTTTTTTGCAGCCAAGCAAAAAATTTACCACCCCAAGTTCTGAGAGCGCAACTGCCCAAGCAAAAACAAACAAACAAACAAACAAACAAAAAAGTCCATGGGTGCTGAGGGAATTGGCTGATGTGATTGCAGAGCCATTGGCCATTATCTTTGAAAATTCATGGCAATTGGGGAAGGTCCCGGATGATTGGAAAAAGGCAAATATAGTGCCCATCTTTAAAAAAGGGAACAAGGAGAATCTGGGGAACTACAGATCAGTCAGCCTCACCTCAGTCCCTGGAAAAATCCTGGAGCAGTTCCTCAAAGAATTAATTTTGAAGCACTTGGAGGAGAGGAAGGTGATCAGGAACAGTCAACATGGATTCACCATGGGCAAGTCATGCCTAAACAACCTGATTGCCTTCTATGATAAGATAACTGGCTCCATGGATATGGAGAAAGTGGTGGACATGATACATCTTGACTTTAGCAAAGCTTTTGATACTGTCTCCCACAGTATTCTTGCCAGCAAGCTAAAGAAGTATGGGCTGGATGAATGGACTATAAGGTGGATAGAAAGCTGGCTAGATTGTCGGGCTCAACAGGTAAGTGATCAATGGCTCAGTGTTTAGCTGGCAGCTGGTATCAAGCGGAGTACCCCAGAAGTCGGTCCTGGGGCCGGTTTTGTTCAACATCTTCACTAATGTTCTGGATGACTGCATGGATTGCACCTTCAGTAAGTTCATGGCTGACACTAAGGTGTGGGGAGAGGTAGATAGGCTGGAGGGTAGGGATAAGGTCCAGAGTGACCTAGACGAATTGGAGGATTGGGCCAAAAGGAATCTGATGAGGTTCAACAAGGACAAGTGCAGAGCCCTGCACTTAGGACGGAAGAATCCCATGCACTGCTACGGGCTGGGGATCAACTGGCTAAGCAGCAATTCTGCAAAAAAGGACCTGGGGATTACAGTGGATGAGAAGCTGGATATGTGTCAGCCATGTGCCCTTGTTGCCAAGAAGGCTAACGGTATATTGGACTGCATTAGTAGAAGCACTGCCAGCAGATCGAGGGAAATGATTATTCCACTCTATTCGGCACTGGTGAGGCCACATCTGGAGTATTGCGTCCAGTTTAGGTCCCCTCACTACAGAAGGGATGTGGGCAAATTGGAGAGAGTCCAGCGGAGGGCAACAAAAATGATTAGGGGGCTGGGACACATGACTTATGAGGAGAGGCGGAGGGAACTGGGCTTATTTAGTCTGCGGAAGAGAAGATTGAGGGGGGATTTGATAGCAGCCTTCAACTACCTGAAGGGGGGTTTCAAAGAGGATGGAGTTCAAGTGATGGCAGATGACAGAACAAGAAGCAATGGTCTCAAATTGCAGTGGGGGAGGTCTAGGTTGGATATTAGGAAAAATTATTGGAGGGTGGTGAAGCACTGGAATGGGTTACCTAGGGAGGTGGTGGAATCTCCATCCTTAGAGGTTTTTAAGGCCTGGCTTGACAAAGCCCTGGCTGGGATGATTTAGTTGGGGATGGTCCTGCTTTGAGCAGGGGGTTGGACTAGATGACCTCCTGAGGTCTCTTCCAACCCTAATCTTCTATGATATCACAAGAGCCAAGAGTGACATTATTCCTGTAACTGTCATTATCAATGGCATTCTCAGTAATGACAAAAAGGTTGGGGGCGTCAATGATTGATCATCCTGAAAGTAACGATCCCTCAAAATACGGAAAGTCTGTTTTACCCTCGCATGTTAGTTTAGTAGAAGCCAAGCCTAATCGGAGCACAGAGCGGTTTCCAATGAGTCCATTCTTCAGATTACGAACACCTTCATTCCCAATGGGATTGTGACCAAGGTTCAGGGTCTCCAAACTCTGCATATGAGGCTGTGGACACAAACAGAAAAATAAGGTGAAAGAGGTACGTTACAACAGAATGTCAGCGCAAAAAAGTAATGACCCTCACTCACATCAACACCTAGCAACCACAGCTAAATAACGGACTCTCTTAGGCCCTTCCAAGTTCAAAATGGGAATTTCTTAGGGAGGCCCGAGCATACAGCCACTGATTTCCAGGGCTGCTAGTTTTACAGACATTACTGTTTTGTCCATGTTTTTTATTTTTCAATCCCCACAGAGCAAAGGAGGCCTTGGTTACTGAGCTTGTGAAATTGACATTGGCCTGGTAGCGCACACATGCCTTGGAAACCAATCCATTCCTTCAGCCTGTCGCAGGCTGACTCCCTGCCCTACCTACATCCTCTGCATTAGTGCTAAAGCCTGCTCTTCCAGCATATACTGTCATGGCTTGTGCTGCCATGGGAAGTCTACATGTAACTTAGCCACACCACAACTACCTGCAGATGGCTACTGACCCAGCCTAGGCTGGCAGCCATAGTTCTCACCTTCCCTCCATCAGAGGTGGGCACTGGATCTTCACTGTGAGGAATGGGTAGAAAGGAGAGTCAATAAGGGAGGCAGAGGAGTGAGGGGAGATGGTAGGCGTGGAGGCAGAAAGACAGGAAGAATAAGCAGAGGAGAAAGGAAAATGAGAGAAATTACTAGCAGAGAGAACATAAGAAAAGATAACCCAGGCGGGCAGGAAAAGAGACAGCAAAAAGGTGGGGCTCAGAGCAGGAAGAGCTAGGCCTGCTGCTACTAAGCAGAACATACCAACAGGGTTGGGGTGAACAGCAGAGGACATATAGCAGCTAAATAGTGCACTCTCATCCTGCCTTTTACTGTAACAGGCCCTATTTTTCATCCTCCTTGTATTCCTGATCCCTTGCAAATGCTGCCTCTCCAGTCTGACAGCTGCCCTTTTCCTCTGAAAGACTGCTTGCCCTGACCCCTCCAATATGCTACATTAATTCTCTTCATTTCTATGCAATAGAAATGCACTTCATGCAGCTGCACAAGAACATCGCATCCACCCACTCTGCAAGCATTAAATTGTCGATGGCTTGATTGGGCTATTCCAGAACAATTATGCCTAGCTCTAAAACACACATCTATAAGATAAGCAAATTGGATGGTTTATATCTTCCTCTCCTCTCCATAGGCTCCCAGGTTAGACCTCAAACTACTCTCTAAATGAGGATCATTCAAAAGCCGCTAATCTTCTCCCCCTGAAATCTACTCACCAGTGTCATCGCCATATAAGCCATGCCAGTGTGAGTCAGCTGGTTATTCCACAAAACCAGAGTGATCAGCCCTTTCCGTTGCTCCTTTAGGCCCTCACAGATGTATGCCAAGCCTATAAAACAGTATCAGTTAGAGCGGATTTATTCGGTTGCTTTCAGCATTTTACAGGCCAGCACTTCAATAGTCACGATGCCAGCACAGTCTGATGTGAACACACAGATACTGTAGGCTTTAACAGCACTTTTCTTGTCTTATTTAATCCCTTCTTTTCCACAGGCTTTGAATGCTGCCGTCAGTAAACCACGAAATAGAACTTCACATACTGTGCTGGATCAAAAGAACATTACAGGCAACAGCATGCAGACAGGTCTCATTCATTTTAAGCAGCAAGGTGGCTACAATGAAAATTTCTCTCAATACAGAATTTTTATTACAAAAATAAAATCTTTATCCTTTCATGAAAGAGAAATTACTTAAACAGAGATATCCAAAAGCCAAAATTTTGATTATCATGTAACAATTTAAATAGTCTGTTTTTAAAGTAGGTTGTGATTGATATTAGGACACAGCAGAATGTAAGTACAGTAGAGAACATTTCTGGTGTAACTTTATAAAAGATAGAAAATCACCAGTTTCTTCATTAACAGTCATTGAATTGGCAGCTTGTCTTTCACCATCCAGCAAGGGCTGGATCCCCCCTGCCACAATTCCTCCAATCCACAGGAGGTGAGGTGGGGTGGGGGAAAGTATAGGCACCCTAAAGCCAGCCCCAACTCAGAGAGTCCTAGAGGTAATGTCGGTGTGTGCAGCTGGCTGTGCCTATATCTGGCACCTTCCTCCACAGCCCCATTTCCCCTTTCTTCTCCTCCCGCTGTCTCGCTCCCCCTCTCATGGCACCAGCCCCAGCTCTGCTTGTAAACACTGGCGAGGGACAGGCTCGCCACCACTGCACCAAAGTCAGGGCTGGCCACACTCAAGATTGACTCTTCCTGCAGCACCATCCTGTGGCTCTCTGGACTCACCTTGCAACTGGGCTCCGAGGACTCTCCTTGCCCATCCTGCTGCTGGGCAGCCAGGCATCTCAGCACCAAGCTGGCCCCAGTGCTACTGGAGGCAGGGCTTTGCCTGCCAAGCCAGGCTTTACACTCTGGCAGTGGAGTGGCTCAAATTTCAGAGGGCTGAGCCCCCTCTAGCCCTAAATACCCGCCGCCTATGGTGAGCGGCCTAGAGAGCCTAGCCTTGAGCTGC
This sequence comes from Caretta caretta, assembly GCF_965140235.1. NCBI lineage: Eukaryota > Metazoa > Chordata > Testudines > Cheloniidae > Caretta > Caretta caretta. The sequence continues at coordinate 7,781,507 of NC_134228.1, forward strand.
ATGGGTCCCCAGCCTCATCCTCCTTTGCCGCCACCACCCCAGCTCACTATGCCTCTCACTGAAGTGTGACCTGGCCATCCGTCTGTCATGATGGAGAGACAACCGGGCCAAATTACAGTGAGTGGTGTTGCCAAAAAGTTGTGATTGTTGCAGTTTCCACAACAAAAATTGTGGCCCATGATTTTCTTACAGCCCTACTCGTAACATGTCCTTATATACAGCTGGAGACCCACTCACATAATTCTGAAGAGGAAATGAGTCACTGCAAAGACCACAAAAACTGGGGTGTGTTTCTGAATGTTCTGTCCTGTCAAGGGTGTGAAGTTTAGCCTCCCCAGAAGTTGAGTCAAGTTTGGGGAAGAAAACTAGGAGATGAATCAAATGGTACCAGTGGAACTCAAACAACTGCAAGAACTTGAGATGAGGCCTGAGAAGGACCCTGTCCCCTGCATAAAGGGGACCCACCACAAAGGTCTGGCTCTCCCCTTCTCTTTGAGCTGATGGAATGGCTACCAGAAAGGCAGTCTCCAGAGATAAACTGTATAGGAACAGGTTGCCAAGGGCTCAACCCTGCTAATACTACGCTGGAGGTTGCAAGAGGCTCCTCAACTGCAAAACCATGAATAAGGCCTTTAAAGAAACCTTACCATTGTATGATGGGAAAACAGAGCAAGGCCCTGGATAGGATGGGGATGTGCAGATATTGATTTTAGATGGACCCTCTGGGGGCTGAAGAGTGGAGGGCTAGGTAGAGAAGAGCTCCCTCTGGAGGTTCTACCAGGATCTTGACACCAGCAACATGCCAAACCTGCTGCCTGGTGGAAGATGCATATTGTGCATTAACAGAGGAAGAGGCAGAGAGTTGTCAACACTAGAACATTTACCTCTTTCTCAGAAACTTCAAGGTCGTCGAGGTTGGTAACAGTATTGGGTAGAGGAATGCTGCCTGAAGGAAGCCTGTGGTCTCACTTACTTGGTCCCTGGGCCTGGAATATGGAGGCCCAAGGAGCACCAAGTAGTCCTAGAGTCCTTAAGGGAATCAAAGGCCCCACCTATCTTTCAATTAAATCTCGTTGACCTAAAAAGGAAGGTCCTCAATTGCTGTTTGGACCTTACTGGGAATTTGTGACGATTGAAGCCAGGAAGATCTCACAACCACCAAGGCAGCCAAGGTGTGCATCCAGTACAGCCTATAGGGGATGTGTGGGCTATCAGACACAAGGGTCTTTATCTCCTCTTGCGATTTGTGGGGTACCCCATCCACATATTGAGACAGTTTGTTTCAACTGAAATAATAGTATTTGACAGAAGTGCTTGGTAATAAGCCACGTGCAGCTGGAGGCTGGCAGATGAATATACTTTGCATTGACAGGTCTACTCTCTTTGAATCTGATGCTTCGGCCTCCCTTGGACTGCCGATACCAGAAGCAACCCTGATAGACTCCATTCCAAGGGATATGAGTGTCAGCTCACTTGGATGCAATTGGGATGGATGCTGACATGTGCCATAGGTCTTCTGCAAGCTCCAACAGCCTCTCATTGATAGGCATGCTGAGCCTGCCATTCATGAAAAACTCATGGACATCTTGCAGCCTGAGAGACTTCTGCACTACTTTCTAGAGTCTCTGCCATGCACCTGAAGAGGTCCTGGAACGCCTTGAAGGCATCGACTGAAAGCGGCATACAAGGATTTAGTCTTGTTGGGAAAGGATAAAGAGATTGCAGTGGGGACAAGTCGCTTTTCCCCTTGTAGATGTTGTTCATAGTCACTTCCCTTGTTCTACCTTTCCAGGATTTGAAGCTGCACTAGCTGACCTGGCCACACGGGTTTAGACCGAACCCTAGAGGGGGCCGATGATGAAAGCTTGCTTGAATACAGCTGCACACCCCAGAGTATCCAACAGGAGCAAGGCTATTATGAGTATGGCATTCGGGTAGGAGATATAGAGAGGCAGGTCCCAGGAAGGATGTTCCTATGAGCCCTATGTCATTTCTTGATGTCCCTTACAGATCCCTCCCCAGAGTCTCTTCCTGACCCCACTGTGTTACCCAAGGAAGGGAAGGAAGGTGTGAAGGGGAGGAGTGCCTACTATGCCCCATGGGGATGAACAAAAGGAGTACACCTTTTCCAACGGAGGGATCGTCTTGACTGGGTAGGGGGCAAAGTCTGCACTGGAGATACGAGAGGTCAAGGTGGTACCAATGACTTGGTAGCTGACACTTAGTTATCAACACCCTCAGCCTTTTCAGAAAAGGAAACTATTGTACTGTGCCCAGAGGCAAACCACTCTGTACCATATATACCCTTGGTAATGACATATTAGGTACCAAGAACGCTGATTCGAGGTTGCTGGTGCAAAAACACCACGTACCGAAGGATCTGTGCCAAGAGACACGTGGCCCACAGGTTTAGTGGGTACTGCCACCATTCTCTAACAGTCAGTAGTGGGGCACCAAAAGAACCCTTCTCAGGCCACTGGCTGCCTCTCGGCTGTTGAGCTCAAGATGAGTCATTTATGAGTCTTGTGTAGGGTGACCTATGCCCCTACTCTACACTAGTGGTGCTCTTCCCTAGCCCTGTCAGAGGTTGTAGGAACTGGAATGGAGGCAGACAACTGGGGCCTCTTCATCGATGTAGCCCAGGAACTCAGGGTGGAATCTCAGCTTACCAGGGTGCTCACAGAGAGGGTGACCGGAAGACAGATCTTTGTGTGTCCTTCCTTTCAGCGTCCAAGATGGTTTACATACAGTGCTTCAGGAGGAACAATTTTAAGCGGGCTTCTGTACCTTTCTGAGTTTGCTTAGAGAAGAATTGACATATGGTAAAAAGAAAAGGAGTACTTGTGGCACCTTAAAGACTAACATTTATTTGAGCATAAGCTTTCATGAGCTACAGCTCACTTCATCGGATGCATTCAGTGGAAAATACAGTGGGGAGATTTATATACATAGAGAACATGAAACAATGGATGTTACCATACACACTGTAATAAGAGAGTGATCACTTAAGGTGAGCTATTACCAGCAGGAGAGCGGGGGAGGGGGGAAATAATCAAGTGATAATCAAGGTGGGCCATTTCCAGCAGTTGACAAGAACATCTGAGGAACAGTGGGGGGTGGAGAAGGGGAATAAACATGGGGAAATAGCTTTACTTTGTGTAATGACTTATCCACTCCCAGTCTCTAGTCAAGCCTAAGGGTATGTCTACACTACGGAATAAGGTCGAATTTATAGAAGTCGGTTTTTTAGAAATCGGTTTTATAAATTCGAGTGTGTGTGTCCCCACAGTAAATGCTCTAAGTGCATTAAGTGCATTAACTCGGCGGAGCGCTTCCACAGTACCGAGGCAAGCGTCGACTTCCGGAGCGTTGCACTGTGGGTAGCTATCCCACAGTTCCCGCAGTCTCCGCTGCCCATTGGAATTCTGGGTTGAGATCCCAATGCCTGATGGGGCTAAAACATTGTCGCGGGTGGTTCTGGGTACATATCGTCAGCCTCCCGTTCCCTCCCTCCCCCCGTGAAAGCAAGGGCAGACAATCATTTCGCGCCTTTTTTCCTGAGTTACCTGTGCAGACGCCATACCATGGCAAGCATGGAGCCCGCTCAGGTAACCGTCACCCTATGTCTCCTGGGTGCTGGCAGACGCGGTACGGCATTGCTACACAGTAGCAGCAACCCCTTGCCTTGTGGCAGCAGACGGTACAGTACGACTGGTAGCCGTCATCGTCATGTCTGAGGTGCTCCTGGTCGCCTCTGTGAGGTCGATCAGGAGCGCCTGGGCAGACATGGGCACAGGGACTAAATTTGGAGTGACTTGACCAGGTCATTCTCTTTAGTCCTGCAGTCAGTCCTATTGAACCGTCTTATGGTGAGCGGGCAGGCGATACGGACTGCTAGCAGTCGTGCTGTACCATCTTCTGCCGAGCAGTCATGAGATGTGGATGGCATGCAGTCCGTCTGCTGCCAGCCAAAGATGTAAAAGATAGATGGAGTGGGTCAAAACAAGAAATAGACCAGATTTGTTTTGTACTCATTTGCTTCCCCCCCCTCCCCTGTCTAGGGGACTCATTCTTCTAGATCACACTGCAGTCAAGATGCAGCGAGGTAAATCTAGCCATGTATCAATCAGAGGCCAGGCTAACCTTCTTGCTCCAATAAGGACAATAACTTAGGTGCACCATTTCTTATTGGAACCCTCTGTGAAGTCCTGCCTGAAATACTCCTTGATGTAAAGCCACCCCCTTTGTTGATTTTAGCTCCCTGAAGCCAACCCTGTAAGCGCCCCTCCCAGCGTCAGAGCAATGGCAAACAATCGGGCATCTGAGAGTGCTGTCCAGAGCAGTCACAATGGAGCGCTCTGATGGGGCTAAAACATTGTCGCGGGTGGTTCTGGGTACATGTCGTCAGGCCCCCGTTCCCTCCCTCCCTCCGTGAAAGCAAGGGCAGACAATCATTTCGCGCCTTTTTTCCTGAGTTACCTGTGCAGACGCCATACCACAGCAAGCATGGAGCCCGCTCAGGTAACCGTCACCCTATGTCTCCTGGGTGCTGGCAGACGCGGTACGGCTTTGCTGCACAGTAGCAGCAACCCCTTGCCTTCTGGCAGCAGACGGTGCAATACGATTGGTAGTCGTCCTCATCGTGTCCGAGGTGCTCCTGGCCGCGTCGGCTGGGAGCGCCTGGGCAGACATGGGCGCAGGGACTAAATTTGGAGTGACTTGACCAGGTCATTCTCTTTAGTCCTGCAGTCAGTCCTATTGAACCGTCTTATGGTGAGCAGGCAGGCGATACGGACTGCTAGCAGTCGTACTGTACCATCTTCTGCCAGGCAGGCAAGAGATGAGGATTGCTAGCAGTCGTATTGCACCATCTTCTGCCAGGCAGGCAAGAGATGGGGATGGCTAGCAGGCGTACTGTACCATCTTCTGCCAAGCAGCCATGAGATGTGGATGGCATGCAGTCCTTCTGCACCGTCTGCTGCCAGCCAAAGATGTAAAAGATAGATGGAGTGGGTCAAAACAAGAAATAGACCAGATTTGTTTTGTACTCATTTGCCTCCTCCCCTGTCTAGGGGACTCATTCCTCTAGGTCACACTGCAGTCACTCACAGAGAAGGTGCAGCGAGGTAAATCTAGCCATGTATCAATCAGAGGCCAGGCTAACCTCCTTGTTCCAATAACAACGATAACTTAGGTGCACCATTTCTTATTGGAACCCTCCGTGCAGTCCTGCCTGAAATACTCCTTGATGTACAGGCACCCCCTTTGTTGATTTTAGCTCCCTGAAGCCAACCCTGTAAGCCGTGTCGTCAGTCGCCCCTCCCTCCGTCAGAGCAACGGCAGACAATCGTTCCGCGCCTTTTTTCTGTGCGGACGCCATACCACGGCAAGCATGGAGCCCGCTCAGCTCACTTTGGCAATTAGGAGCACATTAACCACCACACGCATTATTCAGCAGTATATGCAGCACCAGAACATGGCAACGCGATACCGGGCGAGGAGGCGACGTCAGCGCGGTCCCGTGAGTGATCAGGACATGGACACAGATTTCTCTGAAAGCATGGGCCCTGACAATGCATGCATCATGGTGCTAATGGGGCAGGTTCATGCTGTGGAACGCCGATTCTGGGCTCGGGAAACAAGCACAGACTGGTGGGACCGCATAGTGTTGCAGGTCTGGGACGATTCCCAGTGGCTACGAAACTTTCGCATGCGTAAGGGCACTTTCATGGAACTTTGTGACTTGCTTTCCCCTGTCCTGAAGCGCATGAATACCAAGATGAGAGCAGCCCTCACAGTTGAGAAGCGAGTGGCGATAGCCCTGTGGAAGCTTGCAACGCCAGACAGCTACCGGTCAGTTGGGAATCAATTTGGAGTGGGCAAATCTACTGTGGGGGCTGCTGTGATGCAAGTAGCCCACGCAATCAAAGATCTGCTGATATCAAGGGTAGTGACCCTGGGAAATGTGCAGGTCATAGTGGATGGCTTTGCTGCAATGGGATTCCCTAACTGTGGTGGGGCTATAGATGGAACCCATATCCCTATCTTGGCACCGGAGCACCAAGCCGCCGAGTACATAAACCGCAAGGGGTACTTTTCAATAGTGCTGCAAGCTCTGGTGGATCACAAGGGACGTTTCACCAACATCAACGTGGGATGGCCGGGAAAGGTGCATGATGCTCGCATCTTCAGGAACTCTGGTCTGTTTCAAAAGCTGCAGGAAGGGACTTTATTCCCAGACCAGAAAATAACTGTTGGGGATGTTGAAATGCCTATATGTATCCTTGGGGACCCAGCCTACCCCTTAATGCCATGGCTCATGAAGCCGTACACAGGCAGCCTGGACAGTGGTCAGGAGCTGTTCAACTACAGGCTGAGCAAGTGCAGAATGGTGGTAGAATGTGCATTTGGACGTTTAAAGGCGCGCTGGCGCAGTTTATTGACTCGCTTAGACCTCAGCGAAACCAATATTCCCACTGTTATTACTGCTTGCTGTGTGCTCCACAATATCTGTGAGAGTAAGGGGGAGACGTTTATGGCGGGGTGGGAGGTTGAGGCAAATCGCCTGGCTGCTGGTTACGCGCAGCCAGACACCAGGGCGGTTAGAAGAGCACAGGAGGGCGCGGTACGCATCAGAGAAGCTTTGAAAAACAGTTTCATGACTGGCCAGGCTACGGTGTAAAAGTTCTGTTTGTTTCTCCTTGATGAACCCCCCCGCCCCTTGGTTCACTCTACTTCCCTGTAAGCTAACCACCCTCCCCTCCTCCCTTTAATCATTGCTTGCAGAGCCAATAAAGTCATTGCTGCTTCACAGTCATGCATTCGTTATTCATTCATCACACAAATAGGGGGATGACTACCAAGGTATCCCAGGAGGGGTGGTGGAGGAGGGAAGGAAAATGCCACACAGCACTTTAAGCACAGCACTTTAAAAGTTTACAACTTTAAAATTTATTGAATGACAGCCTTCTTTTTTTTGGGCAATCCTCTGTGGGGGAGTGGCTGGTTGGCCGGAGGCCTCCCCACCGTGTTCTTGGGCGTCTGGGTGTGGAGGCTATGGAACTTGGGGAGGAGGGCGGTTGGTTACAGAGGGGCTGCAGTGGCAGTCTGTGCTCCAGCTGCCTTTGCTGCAGCTCAACCATACACTGGAGCATACTGGTTTGGTCCTGCAGCAGCCTCAGCATTGAATCCTGCCTCCTCTCATCATGCTGCCGCCACCTTTGAGCTTCAGCCCTGTCTTCAGCCCGCCACTTACTCTCTTCAGCCCGCCACTTACTCTCTTCAGCCCTCCACCTCTCCTCCCGGTCATTTTGTGCTTTCCTGCACTCTGACATTATTTGCCTCCACGCATTCGTCTGTGCTCTGTCAGTGTGGGAGGACAGCATGAGCTCGGAGAACATTTCATCGCGAGTGCGTTTTTTTTTCTTTCTAAGCTTCACTAGCCTCTGGGAAGGAGAAGATCCTGTGATCATTGAAACACATGCAGCTGGTGGAGAAAAAAAAAGGGACAGCGGTATTTAAAAAGACACATTTTATAAAACAGTGGCTACACTCTTTCAGGGTAAACCTTGAAAGTTAACATTACATACATAGCACATGTGCTTTCGTTACAAGGTCGCATTTTGCCTCCTCCCACCGCGTGAACGGATTTTGGTTGAATGCCAGCAAACATACACTGCAATGCTTTGTTCTACAGTGATTCCCCAGTACGTGTTGCTGGCCTGGAGTGGTAAAGTGTCCTACCATGAAGGACGAAATAAGGCTGCCCTCCCCAGAAACCTTTTGCAAAGGCAGAACCGCAAATGCCAGGGCAAAGTAATCCTTTCACATGCTTGCTTTTAAACCATGTATAGCATTTTAAAAGGTACACTCACCAGAGGTCCCTTCTCCGCCTGCTGAGTCCAGGAGGCAGCCTTGGGTGGGTTCGGGGGGTACTGGCTCCAGGTCTAGGGTGAGAAACAGTTCCTGGCTGTCGGGAAAACCGGTTTCTCCGCTTGCTTGCTGTGAGCTATCTACAACCTCCTCATCATCATCTTCTTCGTCCCCAAAACCTACTTCTGTATTGCCTCCATCTCCATTGAAGGAGTCAAACAACACGGCTGGGGTAGTGGTGGCTGAACCCCCTAAAATGGCATGCAGCTCATCATAGAAGCGGCATGTTTGGGGCTCTGACCCAGAGCGGCCGTTCGCCTCTCTGGTTTTCTGGTAGGCTTGCCTCAGCTCCTTCAGTTTCACGCGGCACTGCTTCGGGTCCCTGTTATGGCCTCTGTCCTTCATGCCCTGGGAGATTTTCAGAAAGGTTTTGGCATTTCGAAAACTGGAACGGAGTTCTGATAGCACGGATTCCTCTCCCCAAACAGCGATCAGATCCCGTACCTCCCGTTCAGTCCATGCTGGAGCTCTTTTGCGATTCTGGGACTCCATCATGGTCACCTCTGCTGATGAGCTCTGCATGGTCACCTGCAGCTTGCCACGCTGGCCAAACAGGAAATGAGATTCAAAAGTTCGCGGTTCTTTTCCTGTCTACCTGGCCAGTGCATCTGAGTTGAGAGCGCTGTCCAGAGCGGTCAGAATGGAGCACTCTGGGATAGCTCCCGGAGGCCAATACCATCGAATTGTGTCCACAGTACCCCAAATTCGAGCCGGCAACGTCGATTTAAGCGCTAATCCACTTGTCAGGGGTGGAGTAAGGAAATCGATTTTAAGAGCCCTTTAAGTCGAAATAAAGGGCTTCATTGTGTGGACGGGTGCAGGTTTAAATCGATTTAACGCTGCTAAATTCGATCTAAAGTCCTAGTGTAGACCAGGGCTAAGTTAATTTTATCCAGTTTGCAAATTAATTCCAATTCAGCAGTCTCTCATCGGAATCTGTTTTTGAAGTTTTTTTGTTGAAGAATTGCAACTTTTAGGTCTGTAATCGAGTGACCAAAGAGATTAAAGTGTTCTCCGACTGGTTTTTGAATGTTATAATTCTTGATGTCTGATTCGTGTCCATTTATTCTTTTACGTAGAGACTGTCCAGTTTGACCAATGTACATGGCAGAAGGGGCATTGCTGGCACATGATGGCATATATCACATTGATAGATGTGCAGGTGAACAAGCCTCTGATAGTGTGGCTGATGTGATTAGGCCCTATGATGGTGTCCCCTGAATAGGTATGTGGACACAGTTGGCAACAGACTTTGTTGCAAGGATAGGTTCCTGGGTTAGTGGTTCTGTTGTGTGGTGTGTGGTTGCTAGTGAGTATTTGCTTCAGGTTGAGGGGCTGTCTGTAAGCAAGGACTGGCCTGTCTCCCAAGATCTGTGAGAGTGATGGGTCGTGCCACAAGTACTCTTTTTCTTTTTGCAAATACAGACTAACACAGCTGCTACTCTGAAACCTGACATATGGTACACACTGCTCAGGAATATGTCCTTCTCTGAAACACAGTAGGCACCTAGAGTGCCCATTATTACGTGGCACTGAAGCATCACACAAAGGACAGGTTTTAAATACCAAGTTTTGTTTCTGCCACTTTTCTAGAGCCTCTGTATGTGGAGGCTAGGATGTGCATTTAATCAGAAACTAGAACCTGACTAAACCAAAGATTTTTGTGTGTGCTATCAACAGCCAACAAGACTTACCACCATTACAATCTCAACTAGAGCAATGCACAGAGAAGCGGGCGGACCCTGAAAGGGTTGTGTCTCACTGTCCGTGGTTTGAGCATTGGCCTGCTAAACCCAGGGTTGTGAGTTCAATCCTTGAGGGGGCCATTTAGGGATCTGGGGCAAAAAAAATTGGGGATTGGTCCTGCTTTGAGCAGGGGGTTGGACTAGATGACCTCCTGAGGTCCCTTCCAACCCTGATATTCTATGATTCTATGGTGGGGCCCACTCTGTTCTTTGTATTCTTAAATGGCAGGGGCAGGGTGCATGAGGACATCTAGGGCCCAGGCACAGCCCCAGTGAATGCTGCTGGCCAAAACAGTCCAATTTCACACAAGAGACACATGTGCACCAAGAGCTGAATCTACATGGACAAACACGGGCAGAAGAATTTTAGATGATAGATGGATTTGCTGCTGATAAACTGGTATCCTGGCTTCCCTGCCTAACTCTGAAACGTTTGTTTTTTCTCCAGAAATACCAATAAGATTCACAACTGTGTGTTCAAATGTAAGTGTGTAGAAGTTGGAAAGTTCCTACACTAAGGCAAAAAGAAAAGGAATGCTTGTGGCACCTTAGAGACTAACCAATTTATTTATTTATATATTTATATATATTTCTTTATATAACACTAAGGCAGTGTTCAGATACAGGGGGCTTGGGAAAAAAAAAATCACAAGCACATTGGTTTTCTATTGTGAAACCTCACACTGTCGGTCTTATTCCACTCCCACACTTTGGAAAATCTGTTTCACAAAAATATATTGCATGCTTACATTAGCTACAGAAAGATGTAGGCCTACAATTCCTTCATCTTAACAGCTGGACTGCAGTCCCATGGTGCGGGGTCACAACAGGCCTGGTAATGGAACATTAGCGGCAACCTTACATACAGAGTCACACCCAGCATCTCCGTAATGACATGCAACCAAAACTAATTAAATCAAAGTTATAAAGAAGGAGCTCCAGACTTCAGGGATTCCAAACTCCAGTGACTCACAGAAAATTGTAAGTGGAACTTGTAAATCCCATAATAGGAAATATTTCGCTTTGAAACCTTTTGAATACAACAGCTTTTGACTGAGGCCACCAGAGCCTTGTTTCCCTTGCCTATAGGCATTATTAGCCCCATTCCACAGATGGCTTTACAAACAGGTAGGTAAAGGGACTTCCCTGGAGGGTCCTGTGTCCAGTGGATAAAATGTACATCCATGACAGGAGCTCTGGATTCTAATCCCAGTGCTGACACAGGTATCCAGTATGACCTTTGGCAAGAGGCTTAATGCACATGTAATATGGAGAATACCTGCCTGCAGCACGCATCTTTACCAAATATTGTTTGCTAACTGCAGCATATTAATAAGGCCAATTGGGGGAAGAGTTTGCAGCAGATGTCATTAAGGATGCCAAGAATCAGGGCAGGAAATTCAGATACTTAAGGTTACTTCAACAACCTTAACTCAGAAATAATAAAATAGACTGAGTGTCCAAATTTATGATAGGCACCTCAGCTGACCAGGAAGATAGTAACCAAACATACTTCAGGCCTGCACAAAGGCTGAGCTAACACTGAACTGAAAACACAGAATTTTGTACTGACATTTCTTTCTGCTTTTAATTTCACTGGTGTTTTTTCTTTTGAAAAGTAGAAAAAGAGTAAAAGACACTGAGAAATCTCTAGGAGGAGTGAGGCACCTCAAGGATCCTATCCTGAAAAGTGTCAAGCAGCCACAGCTCTTACTCAACAGGAATTGTGGGCATGTGACAGCTTGTGATCAGACCCTTCAAGTGATTTAAGGTGCCTTAACTAGGTCTAAGCTCCAAGCACTTAAAGACATAGGCCATATCTACACTCGCAAGCTTAAAGTGATACAGCTGTGCTGCTGAAAGTTTGCTCGTGTAGCTGATGGGAGAGAGCTCCCATCGACATAATAAAACCACCTAAATGAGAGGTGGTAGCTATGTTGGCGGGAGAGCATCTCTCACCAATATAAGCGCTCGTGTGCACAGTGCTTATGCCAGCAAAACTTGTCACTCAGGGGTATGTTTTTTCACAGCCCTGAGCGACGTGCGTTTTGCTGACATAAGGGGTAGTGCAGACATGGTCTTACAGTGCTATCATTCTTTAAAAAGGCTTAAACTGCTTTTTTAAAAAACTCATTTCAACTCTCAATTTGAGATCAGATTTGGAAATTGTCCAGCCCCCACCTCAACTTTCCCTTTGACAGCAGGAGCTGCCTGCTGCTGTATTGGGCAGGGCTCCTCAGAAAAGTGCAGGAAGAGTTCCAGTAAGCCAGCCTCTGACTACCTCTCCATCAAGGTGTTCCAGCAGCCCTAGGCCTTTGTCCTTTTGCTCAAAAACGCCTCAAGCTAGCTCCTTGCCTGGGGGAAAGAGGAGATGGTACTTCCAGAGACAGAATTTCAGTCCTCTTCCTTCCAACCTGCTGGTGCTGCTCAGTTCCTGAATGGGGCTTTTGTGGTATTACACAGAAGTAGTGTCTCAGAGATAAGAGCAGCATCAGCTGTCCCTGTGTTCCCAAAGAAAGTGGAGGCTGGGGACTATAACTTCCTATATTCCACCTCATGTTAAAGAATTCAAGTTAATTTATTCACTGTTTAAAGTCTGAGGATTTACTAGACATTCGCTGTCTTTATTAAGACAGTACATTCGGGGTGGGTGGAGGAAACAGTCACTCTTTAAGAGAAAGAGAAGTAAAAATATTCAGAATGGGAAAGGAATGAAGGCTTAGCTTGCTTTTAAAGGGCAAATTTTCCAACCTTGGAGTGTGACACAGGATCCAATAAGATTTTATGTTTTCAGTTGAGAACATTTAAAACGTAGTTCTCGCTCTGACAACATTTCTCAGAGAAAGGAAGTACGAAGACTAAGGAGGATCTCCCACCTGAATCTAAGATGTGGTTGTTCCTCAGGTCCAATATGTGTATATAACAGTTAAATTTCAGCAGATTGCCAAGCTGAGCAGAGTCCTGCAATCCATTCAGCTTGTTATCAGCTAGATACAGTTCCCGTAGGTTCATGTTCATTTTCAGAGCCGTTGCTAAAAAACAAAGAACAGAGAATTACACTTCAGCTCATGTAACACAGCTACAGAACAAAAGACCACAGAGAGCAGGGCACCTGCCTGCAGACCCACAAGACACCTTGAAACAGCATGTAACCAAAGGAGACGTAACTTTAGGTTTCTTTCATTACTGCTTTAGGTCTGCACATTTATCCTGCTACTAACTGCTCGTTAATGCATTCTGTATGGCACACAAGGCCATGTATCGTAGGCTTATTCAAGCTGGATGCTGCAGAAGAACACATGTCCATACAGACCATTCGTAGTTCCATCAATACCTTATCTTATGCAAATTTCCTACTCATATAATATGTCAAAGTCTCAATATCAGCATAAATTAACGAGGCAGAAAAATCATCAGCAGGACACAAGTATGGCTGTCTAAATGCTTTATAGTGACAAGAAAGTCATGGGGCTAACCTGTGTCTGGGAGGCATGACTGTGGAGCTGCAGGAGACACGGGCCCAACGTCTCCAGGGGTGTGCGTTGGGGGGATGGGGAGAGGCACGGCATAATCCTGAGAGAGGGTGAAGTATCCACTACCATGGCCTCCGTAGAGGGCAACACTAGCAGGGCAACGAGTCCTGAGCAGCCCTTGCTCACCTCAACTACAAGGGTTGCTACTGCACGCAGCCTTGCATAACATCAGGCACAGTGCCATGGCCCCTTGAGCCTTTCCCCTTTTGTGCCCCCAGAACAACGGTAGGCTATAATCTTGCACTGAATCGACCATTACACTTCTGCCAGCACTAGTGGGATTTGCTAGTCAGCAGCAGTATCAAAGCAGATCAGAGGAGATAAAACTTCAATTTTCCATTAAGTTCTGCATTTCACACCAAGATCACAACCACCCTGTTAACCAGAATGCTAGACCCAGAGTAACAACTTTAGCACTGGAACCTGCAGCCCAGGTGAGAATCTCTCTCAAGTATCCCTGACAGATGTAAGAACATGGTTCAAAGGGTAGCATATAGCAGGGAAGTTACATTAATAGCCTATTAACTGCAAAGCCATCTTTTGCTTACCTGTCTGCAATATGCCTGTACCTGCGGTCTGATGTGACCACAAAGATGCCTAGCTCCAGCCTAGCAGTGATTCACTAACCAACAGCTGCCAGTGGTGCCTTATCCCCTTCCAGAACACTGAGAGGCCTGAACTTAAAGCCTCTGAAACCCAGAAAATGGCTCCTACAACACCCCACCTAACCTTAACTCCGCCCTCCTGTCTTTGTTCTCCTAAGGGAGTGCTCAATGCTGTATCCCTCCCTAAGACTCGGGGCCAGCAGAAAGGGTGAGGGAGATTGGAGAAAGCTGCTAAGTTTTTTAAATGTTAATGGATTTCCAGGCCAGAAGGGACATTGCGAGCCTGCAGCCTGACCTGACATCCTGCATAGCACAGGCCAGCGAACAGGAATCTTTGAGCTCTGCAGCTGTAGCTCCAAGCCCCCTTAGGTGGCAGGGCAAGCTCTGGCAACCTGCTGCACTGCTCCCTGATCACCATGGCTACACTTAGCCCAGTGACGGGCAGGGGAGCATGGGAATAAAAGCGAGGATTTGGAATTGTGTTGAACACACAGAAAAGGGCAGATTCTTTTAGGGAGAGACAAGATTCTACTACATGCCCAGTGCCTGTGGCAATCTCCATGGAGGGCAGGTGTGGTAGTGGTCTGGGGTGGGAGGCATTCCTTTTAACTCTGCATTTCCTGGCATTCAGAGGCTTAAGTTTAGCCCCCCCATACACACACTTTCTGGAAGGGTATGAGGCAGGGACGGGCAGCCTGAACTCTGCAGTTTTTGGCTGAGTTTCCCTGGTTTACAAACGTTCACAGAACAACCATGTTCCAGAGCCCAGCTCTCCCTCCACATTGGCCCTGGCTCCTTTGCGACAGATACTCCAACTACCAAAGGCACTGGCCGTAGATTAATCCTTTCCCTGCATCACAGCTCCAGCTCAGAGAATTACCCTCTTCCTGCCTCATCCTCCCACCCCAGCCCTCCTGCCCATGAAGGGGTCAGCAGTAGTAGGGAGTCCCACAGGTGGAGGAGCTGAGAAGAGGCTTCAGGGACGGACATGGAGTCAGTGGGGGCATTTTGTGAAGCAGACAAATGGGGCCACAGCTGTGAGAAGCTGCAGCACCTCACGTCACAGCGACGACCCACTTCACTGCACGGCTTTGACCTCCTCTTGTCCCAGAGAGCAGCATCACAGGGAAGGGTAAAGTCTGGAGGGAGTGAGAAGGGTAAGGGGAACTTTGGAGTCTCTTCCCTCTACTGTTCCCTAATCAAGGGAAGGAGAACCTCAGGGCCCCTCCCCCCAACGAAGAATTGTTGGTAGATGAGGGGTATTTGGGAAGGAGCACACAGATGGCTCCATTCCTTGCCCCACCCTCAATTACGTTCCATGCCAGAGGGGGCACCAGCTTTTCCCCTCTTCAGATCCTGGTGTGTCAGAGCTCTGAGCTCCCAGCAAGCAATGATCCCTTTGATAATGATCCCTTATTCGCCAAGAAAACCCAGCTCTTCACCCCCAGTGAATGCTGCTCTCAGTGTCCTCTAGAAACAGGGGTTCCTATGGAGGAGGTACCATGCTACATGTGGCAGGACTTTCCCTTACCAAGAACCCATCGTACTAAGGGTGGGGCTTCCTTAGCCCCTGCCTATAGAGGGCCAGGCTGTGAGCGAGCCTAGGCCTCCCAGGAGGTGGGAGGACAGCAGCTGTGCCCCTGAAGACATCCCCCTTTGATAGGGAGGGCAGTGGCCCTCTCTGGTAGCCTCCCCATGTGAAAAAGCAAGATGGGGATGACCCAGAGGGGCACTCCCATGAGCCGAGGGGGTGAGAATGAGCTTCAAAGTCCCACCCAACCCAGAACTCAAGAGTGAGTCCTGTGGGGGAGGCCTGGAAGAACAGGGCACAGCAGTCAGAGAACATGGGATATTTGGAGGAGGATATCTGTAGGGGGACACAAGGAGGATAGAGCTGGGAAAGCAATGGGGCTTGAGTGTTAGGATGGGAAGGCTGCCACTGCCTCACAAGCTGGCTCTGCTGCCATGGGTTGCAGGAGCCTCTTATGTCTAGGGCCCTACCAAATTCACAGCAGTAAAAACACATTGCAAATCATGAAATCAGATCTCCCCCATGAAATCTAGTTATTGTAGGGGAGGGGTAGAATGGGGGGCACCCCAGCTGGGGGCTTCTACCATGCCTGGGGCTGCAGCTGCTAATCCTGACAGGGCTGGGGAGGGACAGGACTTCCTCTTCCCCTGCATAGCCACTCTTGGGAGGGCAGGGGGGGAGAGAGAGAGAGAGAGAGAGAAAAGAGGGAAACAGACTCAGCTCTGCGTACCTCACCCAGTTTGTGACCCCTCTACAACAGCTTTGCAAACCCCCCACAAGCCCCTTTTGGGTTGGGACCCCTCAGTTACAACAACATGAAATTTCACATTTAAACATCTAAAACTGTGAAATTGATTAATTTTTAAATGCTATGGCCATTAAATTGATCAAAATAGACCGTGAATTTAGCGGGACCCTACCTATGACCTCAGAGTCAGAAGCCATTCCAGCAGTGCTCCTGCTTGCTTTCCGCAAGCTGCTCCAGGCCCGTCAGCCCATCCCAGGGGAACAAGAGCAGGGAGAAGTAGGGGAACTCCTGGTAACAGCAGCAGGACAACTGGAACTAGCAGTTACCCGCCCCTAAGGGTTGCATCTACCCTAGAGTGGAGCTGCCAGCCCTGATCCAGCATTTCTTGCCATCAATGCCCTTTGCTAGTGAGGCTCCTCTAGGAAAAGGAAAGTGAGGGGGTTTTCAGGGAGGGGCTTCAGGCTCCCTCACAGCTGATGCTGCACCCCTACCTAGGGCTCCTAGCTCCAATCTACACCCCAACACGCTCTCCAAGACAAGCCCTGCAGGGCCTCCCTAAAGGCTCTTCTCCATTTCGAACTACCCAGCTCCAGCAAAGTGGCCCTCTGATAACGATCCCTTATTTATCTAAGGGATCATTGAAAGTCATCATTTTCAAAAAAACAAGTTTTCCCATCTTTAAGAAAAAATGGGCTTTTGGAAAATGAAGATTTTTGAGGATCCCTTATACAAATAAGGGACCGTCAAAGGGCCACTTTATCAGAGCCAGGCAGCTCCAATCAAGAAGAGCCTTGTAGGATCTAGATGAGCCCCCCATTCCTGAGGGTGGGTGTCTATCAGAGTCTTGGTAGGTAGAAGTGCAGAGACAGGCACACCCTTGTATACCTGAATGGGTCTTTCCACCAGTTTAACAAGGAGAGAACTTCTTCTGGGATCTTGACCAGCATGTCCATGTGGTGTCTGCTAGGTATATATACACTGATTTCAAATCACCCTTGCAGATGACCTCTGGCATCTGTGTGACATAAGTGTATGAGGTCATGGGTCCTAGAGATCTCAGACATGCACTGGTGATTATGGGTGAGCCTGATGTTGGTACCCAGGTAGCAGTGGTGTAAGCTTCTCTACTTCAGTGTGTGGTAGACCCTGCCCACACAAGCTTCAAGTCTGACTGGCCCCAGTCGATAGTATGCAATAAGGGCCTCTGCTAAGTGTAATGAGTGAAGGCCAGTGGCAACTCAGCTGACGAGGGCCAAGTTCTAATGGCGATGAAGGTGGATGACCTACAACTGCGGATGCATGAGCCGTATAGGGCAGAAGGAGATTTTCATAATGGTCATCCACAACCACAGAAACCAATCGCATCTGACAGGGAAGTTCCTGGGAAGGGGGACTGGTGTCCCCAAAAAATAAAAAACTCCTCTGTATCTCCCCAATCCCAAGGAGGCACAGTGGGGCGAGGAAGGGATAAAAGCAACCAGCCACGACAGACCCCGACAATAGCACCAGGGTTAAAACCCCTTCTATTACTAACTCCAGGAGGAGGGGCATGTTCTGCATGCATAGGAGAGAAGCGACCCAAACCCCACTTGTAAATGCACATCCACAATGACCAAACCAGATCAAGGGCAAACCAGACTTCAGAGGCACGTTCTGTGTCACCACATGGAATGTGTTAATGCTGAATGGCACAGGGTACAAGCTCTTGTCAAAGACCTCAACCACTGTAGACTAACTGCTGGCACCACAGAAAAGCAACCAAGTCACTGAGGAAAAAGCAACGTCCCCCCACTTTCGAGGTCCACACCAAACTCAAGGAGTGGCACTTGTTTATTGGACAAACTTCTAGCACACAATTTAATAAAAAGAACCCCATCTTTCCATGCTTACTCTATGCTCGGTTCCAGCATCATTATGGACACTTTTGCGTTGGTGCACAGGCCACAACGACAGCTGATGCATCACCCATGCAACAGGATGCACTCTATCACCAACGAGTAGCAAAAATCCAGTGCTTGTGCTTGGAGATTTTAATGCCATGACCGGCTGTGATTGAAGTGGGTATGAATCCATGATAGGTTCCTTTGGTTTGGGTTCACCAAACAAATACATCTCTTGGCTTCTGACACCGTGTGCCACTGAGGGATTGTCTGTTAAGGTGCCTAAACCAGGAGCCCATAACAACCATCGCTGGACCTGAATTTCAAATAATGGATGTCATGAAAGAAACTGACCACATGACTGCCAGATATCGCTCAATAGTGAAATCTCACAAGGTCTTTGGCGACACAGAAACATCAACAAACTTAGATCACAGACTAGCTGTCACTCAGTCTCTCTGCATCTTCCACCACCTTGCAAGCCAGACATCCACCAACAGTCCAATGGCCATTGTCTCCTGAGGATCCTGTTGATGCCATGAAATATACATGGCCCATTGAGGAGCATATATATAACCTCGGTATCCTCTTAGATGATGTGACGATCGCCTGGATTGTATACGTAATGCTACATCATATGACACCATTGAATAACTGGCTTCAGACACTTCTGCCTTTTAACATCCCCCATTATGAAACTAGATGGCTCTCCCTGCTCAACATGGATGCGGTCCTGGACAGATGAAAAACATTATGAAAGCGTGCTGAACCGTGCACCTGCTGATGACCTTCCAAAGCTACGTGACCTGACAAACTGCACAGCAGCAGACCCAGCAACAACCCTCATCCTCCATCACTTGCGGACCTGTGAAAGACCAACCAAAAGTTACAGAATGGACGTGCTGCTGGACCAGATGGTATTCCGATCCAGTTGCTGAAAGGTGCCTTGGAACCAGTAAGCATCGGCCTACATCAATTCTTTTTAAGCGTGGGCATCAGGCAAAGTACTTACAGAAAGACGGCATCAGAGCATACCAGGGCACAGGATCTCTCCTCGAGCAAGGCAACTACAATCCGATTTCATTATCATCAGTCCCTGGAAAGGTCTTTATTTATGTTCTTCTTGGTAGAAGGCAGTCACTCCTTAGTGGACATCGTCGTCTACAGTAATCATGTTTAACTATTAGACAGTTGACAATGGACACTGTTCTTACTCTTTGGTTTCTAGATGAGCTGTACTTAGAAATTAACCACTCACTTCATGTGGCATATATCATCATCAACACATTAGCTTTTGATTTGGTCAACAGGTCAGCACTTTGGCTTGCACTGAAAGAAGTTTCAGTTCTAAATGTTCTGCTAAACCTGGTGTATGATCTTCAGAACAGTAGTGGAGCAAGAGAGCACACTGGTTCATGGCTTTGGTCACATTTCCACACATCCCCAGGCGTGCGGCAATGATGCATTCTCATCCCAGCATTATATTGTTGAGCTGTTGACTGTATATTAGTATTTGCCACTCCACATGTCAGAATCAAGGATGATCATGAAGGGTTTGCTGACCAAGACAACATGAACAACATTCCCTTGTTTGTTGAGAAGTCAGAGAATTTCAGCCCCGCCCACCAACATCTCCAAGACACCATCCACAATATGGGATTGAATGTCGCATGGCAGAAGACCATGGTCCAGAAATTCAGAACTGGGCCACCAGAACCCCCCAGTGCAGTGAGTGCCGTCAAGAGTGCTGATGAGCTTATCTACCTAGGGTGCAAGCAGAGTTCAAGCAGTCACAGCAAACTGGACATTCTTCAATTACTAGGTCTTGCTGCCTCCTGCATAAAGTCTGTGTCTCACTTGTGGACACAAGAACATGTCTTTGTTGATCCTGAGCTTTGTGTGTCTATCAAAACTGTGTATTACCTGTATTGCCACAAATGTCAGAAACCTGGACCCTACTCTATTCAGACTTGGAGCAGCTGGAGGCATTCCATACAGGCTGTCAATGCCAAATCCTGAACATAAAGTGGTTTAACTTAATACCAAATATTTTAATCCCTCAGAGATCTAACCTCCCTTCAATCAGTGATTATATTCAAAAGCAGTGTTGCATGCTCTTTGACCATTTCGTCAAGATGGACAAAAACTCTTCAGGACACTGCGCTCTCAAATTCTCCATCAACACTCAAAAGGGGTGCATGTTGTGACTTGACCTGGCACCGCCTATAGGGCAACCCCAAAGTTTCATAGATTTGTACGATTGAGCCAGATCTGGAAACTTCACTACACACTGCCCTGTGCATCACCATGGTCACTGTCCGGCGCAACAGTCCTCAGTAGACTGTCCGTGTTTGATGATGAAGAAGTTGGTTGAGAACGGCTATTACCTATTCGTAAAAATCCTTGATGCTGTAAGAAAGACAGAAGGGCAGGACTCCAAATTGGCAGTAGGATGCTCCTGCCAGGAATCATTTCCTGTGAGCTGGATGGATTGATAGCTCTTCACCTGCATGATGCGGATTTCCATCTACGAACTATGGTCATTATGAGCACTGTAACAAACGTATCAGCACAACTTATAGCAAGTGTGGGCAGTTAGAGGTGTGTCTGCCATGAAAGATGACTTCTTCTCCTGCTGCTCCTTTGGCCATTTGTCTATACACAGAGACACTGTCCCAGTTTAGACAGTCATATTTTGAGAGGAGGGCCTGATAGGAAGGCCAGCCTCATAGAATCATAGAATATCAGGGTTGGAAGGGACCCCAGAAGGTCATCTAGTCCAACCCCCTGCTCAAAGCAGGACCAATTCCCAGTTAAATCATCCCAGCCAGGGCTTTGTCAAGCCTGACCTTAAAAACCTCTAAGGAAGGAGATTCTACCACCTCCCTAGGTAACCTCCTAACTGGAGGTTAGCCTACAAATACATCTTGTGGCTGAAGAAGCCTAAACTACTATCACCATAGAAGAAACTGGTGCTCAGAAACTGGTGTGAATAAAAAAATATATATATTTGAATTCCTTAGCAGGGACTTGGTACCTCCCATCTGCTTTTTATCACGTGACCTGGATGGATGTAGGTGGATGCCAGACAGTTTTTGAAGCCTTTATTAATGGGGATGGCAAGTCTCCCTGGTGTAGAAGGATGTAGAATGTCCAGGAGTTTGTGATGCTTCTCTTGAATCACTTCCAGGGCTACGTCTAAGGCTTCTAGCACACATTTCATCAGGTCCTGGAATACCTTAAAGCCATCAGTGAAGGCCGACATGGATGGATTCACAGATTTGTCAGGGAACAGTGAGAATATTACAGCAGGGAATGGTTGCTCTTCCCCTGGAGCTGATGTTCTTATCTTTCCTCCTGCCTTTCAAGTACCTATGGCTGTACCAACTGGCTCATCTGAAAAGGCTTAATCGTCTCTTTGAAGAGGGTGATCTAGCCCGAGAGTCAATGAAGCAGCCTACCTGAAATATGGCTGTATTTTAATTTTACATGCCAGCAATCTGGTTCTATTTTACTTTAGGTGGACCCTATATGGGCATCTCCTTCCCACAAAAGGTTCCCAATAAATCTAAAACCCTCCTCCCTACACCACTGTCTCATCCATGCATTGAGACCTTGCAGTTCTGCCTGTCTAAGTGGCCCTGTGTGTGGAGCTGAATGCATTTCAGAGAAGACTGACATGGAGGTGCGGTACTAACTACACTATCTAAATATTCTATACAAGGCTAGGTAAAATCACAGTATGTGCCAAATAAGCAGACACAGCAGGGGTTTCATCTCACTGCCATGGGTGATAAAAAGTAACTGAGGGAAAGTTGGGGCCACTCTGCCCTTTATACCCTTGGGTGGGATGTGTGACTGCGCAGCCAGTGGACACGGTTGACCAAAAGAATTGGTTCTCACATGCATAGGGCACACGTGCACCAACAGCGGAACAAGTCTGGACAATCACTTGACGTAGAATAGTTTGTCCTCTCTTTTCAAGACATTAAAAACAAAGAAGTTATCCAAGTAAATAAAAGGCGTTTAGATGCAAAGAAGAGACAACCACATGTGATTACTCCAGGAAACAGACCATGCCTTGTGAACAAGATTCTCCAGGTTATTCACCTAGTAACATGAGCGGGCGCCCAGAAAGGCCGGCGTTCTCCAAGTGTAACACTACCAGGGTGCTGCTGATGCGCAGAGCCCGAGCAACAAATGGCGCCGAGTGATCCAGCAGAGGAGTGTTCCGAGCATCCAGGTACTGCAGACAGTTAGTCTGGAAAAGGAAGGCAGAGGGGTGAGATGACAAAACAAAACAAAAACAAAAACATGTAGCCATTGCACACTTTCAAAGCACATTTAAGTTCTACTCAAGTCAGCTGGGCACAGACTCTGCACATACTTTGCCTGATCTGCCCTTCCATCTGGGTCTCTCTCAAAGCACTTTACAAACGTTATTGAACTCCCTAGGAAAAATAGTTAGGTTACATATCATGGTTTTAAAAATGAGAAAAAACTAAGGCACAGAGGAGCAATATCTTGCTCAAGGTCATATCATGAATCTGTGACAGAGAAGGGAATATCACACCAATCTCCCTGCCTTAAGACCTGTGCCTTAACCATAAAACCATCTTTTCTTTTTTCACCCATGAAACAGAATTTGGCTATATATCTATATCTCAGCAACAAACATTTTAATCCAACTACTAGCGACTGTTCAACCAGCGGTAAGGGGCACAGACTCTGAAAAAAACATACCGCATTCCAGAATTCAGCCTGCCAGTAACAAATACAAAATATAGGAATGACAAGCTCCCCTCTAGTCAGTAACACCTAGTGCTTCAAACAGTGGATTGCCAGCAAATTGCCGCATTATGCAATTCAGCCGATTGTGGACTGTGCCTTTTCACTGCTTCAGAGGAAATGCCTTGGAAATATAAAGGGAAGTGATGAGTTTGCTGAAGTGAAGAGGCCAGAACGGCTCTCCAGATTTTCAAAGTAAATAAGATGAGTGATTTCAGACATCCCTGCTTCTTTTGTTAATTCCCCAGGGAACAACTAAGATGCATCTTCTAGGAGTTAGTCATTTTTCATTTTAGGCTAATTTGTATTTTAGCTGTCACCTGCTCTTCTTCTAGCTGGCCAGGGAAAAGCATCTGAGAGACCTCAACAGTTTGGGACCCAGTTACTCAAGAAATGTGTTCCATCCACCCAGGTTCCATTGGAGCCGCTAAGGTAAGCTGGGCACTTTAGCATGGGTTCCTAGGGTAAAAATCTAGTGCCGGTAGCAGGACATTTTCAGTCAATGGCTCTTGCTCATGGAATTCACTTCCTCTGGTGGCCTTCGAGGCACTCTGTAAACTGCTAGTTAGGCAAGCTTTGAGGTGAGGAGAGGTACACCAAAAAATAAATGTTGGTATTGGGCTACCATAGCAATAATGATCCATCTGCAGTACTGATTGTAATGGTCTGTTTTTAAATACCGAGAAACTTGATTATCATAGGAACAGATTACCTAGAAAGATCTTTACAAATAAGTAAAAAGGAAATTTTAAGGTAAGAAACAAAATGATACCAATCTGTGAATATCCATCTCAAGCCATCATACCACATCCTGCCAGTCTGGGGAAAAAGAACAAACCTTTGCAGACTGGGATGGGGCTAAGAACTCTATTTGAATTAAGCAGATTTGCCTAGAACACCTCAAGCGGGAATCTTCAGAACATCCTGATGAGGTGCTGTGCCCAGTGCTGGTAGCAGGATATTTTCAGTCAATGGCTCTGAGATCAGGAACTCTGTGCATGAGCCCAGCATCCAGAGGAACTTCATCAAGATTGGTTGATGACTATATGGATATGGCCATCTGAAGAAACGTGGAAACAATCTTTGCATACATTCATTTGAAAGAAATACCATGCAACAGCTCATGTCTACAACTACAGTGAGCAGTCTTCACTGGGGAAAGGGGACTTGTTCCTGGCTGAAGATTACAGGAATGAGATGTTAACTGCTGTACTGCAGTTAGTCTACTCATCCAAATAAGCCTGCATGAGGTATTCCAAAATGAGGGTAAATGCGACACCTTTCCTGTCTTCAAGAAGCCACTAGAACTAATAAATCCTTTATAGATACTCTACAAGGCAAGTAGGCCCAAAGGTAATGATTGGTCTGAAAAAAAGAGGCTGTAGTATGAAAATTGGAGGAAGTTTCTTGCAACGTTCTTGAATAATATGGAGAAACCCTTTTCACTGGGCCTACTGTAGTTATACATTGGCTGAGGAAAATGAACACAGAATATCTTTTTCTGATTATTCACCATGACCCTCAAATCTTTTTCAGAGTCACTGCTTTCCAAAGTACAGTCCCCCATGCTGTAAGTGTGACCTACATTCCTGATTCCTACATTTACAGCCTTGCATTTAGCTATATTAATATATGTATTTGCTTGCACCCAGCATATCAAGTGATCCAAATCACCCTGTTTCAGCAACCTGTCCTTCTCAGTATTTACCACTTCCTCACACTTGTGTCACCGTAAACTTTACCAGTAAAGCTGCGAGTTTGTCAGAGGTCACAGTCATGGAATCCATGACTTCTTTCCGTGACTTCTGCAGCAGCCAGTGCGCCTAGCCTAGGGGCCACCTGAGCAGCTCAGGTGGCCCCTGGGCCAGTTGCACTGGCTGCTGCTGGGGAAGACACAAGCCACCGCACCCCTCTCCCAGCAGCAGCAGCAGGAGTTTGGGTGTGGGAGGGGGCTGGGTGTTGGGGCGTGGGAGGGGGTAAGGGCTTTGGGCAGCGCTTACCTTGGGGTGAGGAGGCCTCCCCAGAAGCAGCGACATCCCTTGGCTCCTAGGGGGGAGGCGCAGTGCGATCAGGGCACTCTGTACGTTGCCTCCGCCTGCAGGCACTGCCCCCACAGCTCCCATTGGCCACGGTTCCCAGCTGTGGAGATGGTGCTCTTGGCGGAGGCAGCATGCAGAGCTGCCTGGCCACGCCTCCGCCTAGGAGCTGAGGGATGTCGCCACTTCCAGGGAGGCGCAGAGTCAGGTAGGGAGCCTGTCAGCCCCGTCAAAATAGGGCCAAGATGATGATTACCTGTTTATAATTATATTTTGAGAATTCTCAGTTAGCCAGATTTTAATCCATTTAATGTGTGCCATGTTGATTTTGAGATCATTCTGTTTTTTCATCAAAATGTTGTGTGCTACCAACACAAATGCCTTACAGACGTCTATTACATCAATGCTCTAGTTATCAACCAAACTTGTAATCTCATAAAAGAGAATTTGACAAATCTATTTTCAATAAACTCATGTTTATGTCAGAAAATGCAGAGAAAAAAAGTGAGAACTGCCAAAAGCCAAGCAAAGTTGGATCTTGCAAAGGAAATTAGAAACCAGCAATACAAGCTTCTTTAGCCATATAAATTAAAAAAAACAAGGAAAGAAGAACCGGGTCCACTATGCAGTGAGGATGGGGTAAAGACTAAAGATAACGCAGGTATGGCCCAATACCTAAACGATTACTTTGCCTCAGTTTTTAAATCAGGGTAATGAGGAGCTTGGGGGCAGTGGAAGGTTGGCTAATGAGAACAAGGCTATAGAAGCAGAAATTACCAAATTCGAGGTAGAAACGAAATTCAAGGTTTAATGGGACCAAATTGGAGGGTCCAGATAACCTCCATCTAAGAATATTAAAGGTACTGGCACTTGAAATTGCCAGCCCAGTAGCAAGCGTTTTTAATGAATTCGCAAACTTGGGGGTCCATATCCTATGACAGGAGACTTAGAATCATAAAATATCAGGGTTGGAAGGGACCTCAGGAGGTCATCTAGTCCAACCCCCTGCTCAAAGCAGGGCCAATCCCCAATTTTTGCCCCAGATCCCTAAATGGCCCCCTCAAGGATTGAACTCACAACCCTGGGTTTAGCAGGCCAATGCTCAAACCACTGAACTATCGCTCCCCCCCATATTCTTACATATAGGTATGATACTTGCAAGTATCATGCCTATATGTAAGAAAAGAAACTGATCTGAGAAACTACAGGGCTTTTAGTTTGACCTCAATTGTATGCAAGGTCTTAGAACAAATTCTGAAAGAAAGAATTAGTTAAGGACAGAGGTAAACAGTACCTGAAATAAAATACAGCATGGTTTTACAAAAGGCAGATGGCCTGGTACTAACCTGATCTCTTTCATTGAGAAGATAACGGATATTCTAGACAAAGGAAATGCAGTATATGATGCTGCACTCTATATGATTTTATGAAAATATGCTAATGAGTGTGAATATAATGTAACTGGAATAGGCTTCATGCAAAAGATTTCTTGTAAGGTATCATTACAAAGCTTATAATCTACTGAGTGTGGTCATCCTATTTGTATAAATTTATCATTCTTGTATCTGAAATTAGAAATATGAAATATAACTCTGAGGTCCTGTTGTAATTATGCAAAGTGTGGGCCATTAATGGTGGTTTGGAATTTTGATGGCTCCCATTAACCAGGACAATTGACTGTAGATGGCTCTGTTTACTTCTAAGTCTTCCTGTATACCTGTGTGCTGGAAAAGTGGGTAATGAAGTCTTACAGTAACATGTGATCATGTCACCTGAACTGGAATCCATCTTTAACCTGGTGTTTTTCCATTTAGAAGGAGGGGTGGGAACCCAGAGAGGGACAAAGGATTCCCACCTTGTGCAAAAGATATACAAGGGGGTGGAACAGAACAAAAGGCACTGCAGTCATGAGAAATCCCCTAACTACCAACTGAGCGGGAACAAGGACTGCATCAGGGGGAAAGGATTGGGCCCAGACTAGGAAGACATCCAGTCTGTGATAGAAGCTTATTGGAACATCTCTGAGGTGAGATTTACCTGCATTTAGTTTTTACTGTATTAGGCTTTTCTTTTTGCGGATACAGACTAACACAGCTGCTACTCTGAAACTAGGCTTAGCCTTGCGTGTTTTATTTTGTTTGGTAATTTACTTTGTTCTGTCTAAAGAACAGGTGTACTCGTGGCACCTTAGAGACTAACAAATTTATTAGAACATAAGCTTTCGTGGGCTACAGCCCACTTCATCGGATGCATAGAATGGAACATATAGTAAGATGATGTGTGTGTGTGTGTGTGTGTGTGTGTGTGTATATATACACATACACACACACACACACACACACAAGTTGGAAGTTGCCAAACAAACCGTGAGAGGCTAATTAATTAAGATGAGCTATTATCAGCAGGAGAAAAAATCTTTTGTAGTGATAATCAAGATGGCCCATTTAAACAGTTGACAAGAAGGTGTGAGGATACTTAACTTAGTGAAATTATTATTTGGAACCACTTAAATCCTCCTTTTTGTACTTAATAAAATCACTTTTTACTTATTAATTAACTCACAGTATGTATTAATACTGGGGGGAGCGGGGAAAAACAGCTGTGCATACCTCTCTATCAGTGTTATAGAGGGCAAACAATTTATGAGTTTACCATGTATAAGCTCTATACAGGGTAAAACAGATTTATTTGGGGTTTGGACCCCATTGGGATTGGTTATCTGAGTGCTGGAGACAGGAGCACTTCTTAAGCTGTTTTCAGTTAAGCCTGCGACTTGTGGGGGACGTGGTTCAGACCCGGGTCTGTGTTTGCAGCAGGAAAGCGTGTCTGGCTCAACAAGGCAGGGTTCTGGAGTCCCAAGCTAGCAGGGAAAACGGGCTCAGAGGTAGTCTCAGCACATCAGGTGGCAGTCCCAAGGGGGTTTCTGTGACCCAACCTGTCACACAGTAGATCTAATCTACCCGGATTTCAGTAAAGCATTTGATACAGTTCCACTTGGAAAATTGTTAGTTACACTGGAGAAGATAGGGATTAATATGAGAATCAAAAGGTGGGTAAGGAACTGGTTAAAGGGGAGATAACAATAGATCATGCAGAAAAGTGAACTGTTAGACTGAAGGGAGATTACTAGTGGAGTTTCCTCAAGGATCGGTCTTGAGACCAATATTATTTAACATTTTCATTAGGAGCTTAGCACAAAAAGTGGAAGCATGCTAATAAATTTTGCAGATGACAAAGCCTGGAGGTATTGCCAATACAGAAGAAGACTAGAATATGATACAAGAAGATGTGGACAAACTTGAAAACAAGAGTAATAGAAATGGGTTGACATTTAATAGCATGGTTGGGTTGACATTTAATAGAGCAAAACGAAAGGTCATGCACTTAAGGACTAACAAGAAAAATTCTGCAATTCTGGTCTTCCATGTTTAAGAGAGATGAATTCAAACTGGAACAGGTGCAGAGACAGGCTACTAGGATGATCAAAGGAATGAAGAACCTACCTTATGAGAGGAGACCTAAAGAGCTTGGCTTGTTTAGCCTAACCGAACCGAGGCTGAGGAGAGATACTATTGCTCTCCATAAATACATCACAGGGATAAACACCAGGAAAGGAGGAATTATTTAAGTTAAGAGCCAGTGCTACCACAAGAACACATGAATATAAACCGGCCAGCAACAAGTTTAGGCTTAAAACTAGTTGAAAGTTTCTAACCATCAGAGGAGTAAAGTGCTGAAACAGGTGTAGTGAGATATTTGGCTGCGTGTGCGTGTGTTCTCTCTGCCTTCTCCCTGTGTGCTGCCCCAGCTCTGCGCAGACAGCCGGCACAGCAGACCTTGAGCGAACCGCCCAATGACCACAAGATCCACCAAGGTATGTAGGCACCAGGCCAGGTTTCTTGCTGACTAAGCACGATACTAGCATCCCGCAGACTCTCCCGTAACATTAATACATGTATGCCCGTAACAATGGACCAGCTCAGTGAACGGTGGGACTTTCCATTCCTCCCTAGGCTAGACAAAGACACTCCTCTGAGATACATATTTATACCCCAATACGAACAAGTTACATACTGCCCCTCTGACACAGTTACTGCCCCTTATGTGGCTAGTTATCACCCATCACCTTGTACATGTTGGTTTGATCAAAACATCTCTATGATGTACTGTCAATCCTGAACTTATCTTGCAGGAGGCGTCATTGTGTTCCTGTTATCCTTAGGGAATATTTTTGTACCATCTTTGATATCGGGATGTTCTGGTACTACTGGATATCAGGATGTGTTTGCATGAGTACTCTGCGCCTAGCACTTCTTAGTAATGTGTATTTCAGCCCTGTTCTTGCCAGATTCTGTGAGCCCAGGCCTCATACCAGGCCTCCGATACAAGAGCTTATATCTCAGACTCTCTTCCTATTACATTCCTCTGCTTTTTCGTCTTTTTATGGGGAGGATGTTTACCCATCGTCCCAGAAAAGGATAGTGCATGGACTGAAGACGACGCAGTGGGCTAAAGACTGCACCTGCAAAGAAGTTTTCCATAAATCAGATTGGTACAGACCCTGAGGGTTTTTTGCCTTCCGCTGCAGAGCGAGGCATGGAATTCTTGCTGGTTTGAACTAGAGCAGAGGTTCCCAACTTTTCTTATTGCATATCCCCTTCCAGATTTACCAGCTGCCTACATACCCCTACCCTTCTCATCACTGATACTTTGTGTTCCTTCTTAGCACTACCTATCTTGTCATCTGTCCATACTTCACTGTTACATACAGATATATAGGGAAACAAACAATTGGAATAAAAAAACAATCCTAAATTCTGAGCTCAGTTAGAGACTGGCCAGTTACTGGGCAACTGAACCCATGCTGTACAGAGCCTTCACCGCAAATCACAGTACGTCAACGTCTCTGTATCTGTTTTCTCATTAGTTAATTTACCTCAATGTACCATTGTAGTTTATATAACAAATTCCCAGAGTTTTAAAGATTCATCTGAGTGGCCTATTATGAAAATGCAATAAATTAGTAAATAAAATCCACCATTATACAATTTCTCCTGCATACCCCCAGAGATGACTCTCATGCTCCAAGGGGCACACAATTTGGGAACCCACGGAACTACAGTAAATGATGCATTCTCTGTGATAGTCATTAAATAAAGATTTGAGTACTTCAGTAACTCAGACCGAGGTTTTGGGTCTATTACAGGAGCGGGTGGGTGAGATTTTTGTGGCCTACAATCTGCAAGTGGTTAGATTAGATGATCATGATGGCCCCTTCTGCCCCCAAAGCCTATGAGTCATCCTCAAGGCACTCCAGGGACCCAAGGTATGTTCCTATCATGTTTATGCCTTGATCCATGCCTGGATACCAGAGTGATGAGCAGAGTTTTGTTTTTTATGGTCTAAGACTGCTCTGTTGCCCCCACTCTCTAAGGCACAATGAACAATACAATACTTGTGCCTCAAAGGAACTCTCCCAGTGGGGCTAATTTTGATCAGGCAATTTACACTCTCGGTCCCGGACTGAATTTCTGAAATCCCGAAGGACAGGTGTGACGAAGTGGGATTTTTCCCCTTGTTATGTTGCATAGGAGTCTTACTGTTCTGTACTAATATTATGTACACCTCAGTTTCCCTGTGTACTACACCAATGCCTAGGTGGTAGGAATTGGGTGTGTGACTTTTGCTGAGGCCCTTGGGGCCAGGTGAGGCTGCCCAGCTGCCAGCATGTAAGCTATGGCCGATGCCCTTCATAACCTGAGAACCAGGAGGGGGATGTGTCCAGGAGACATTTTGCCTGGGTAGCAGGACGAAGCCCAGGGGAGGAGCCATGGGCATGTGGGAGGCCAGGCAGCAGGGTCCAGGGCAGTCCGTTTGGAACTCGGAGTGGTGAGTCCAGGGCAACTGGCCCAGGGTTCCGCCAAGATGGGTTTGGCTGAAAGTCACTAATTTCCGTGCTAACAAGTTCTGTTCTACACTGTGTAACTGTCAACTAATAAACCTTCTGTTTTACTGGCTAGCTGAGAGTCATGGCTGACTGCAGAATTGGGGTGCAGGGCCCTTTGGCTTCCCCAGGAGCCCTGCTCAGGCGGACTTGCTGCGGGAAGTGCACAGTGAACAGGGATGCTGAATGTTCTGAGGTCAGACACAGGAAGGCCAAAGCCATGTAGGCTTCTTGCCCTAGCAACACCCAGAGGAGGCATGCTACACCAGATTCCTGACTGGCTGCATTTGGAGCAGTTCCAGAGCATCGGCCTGGTGACTCCATGACAACAGGTTTCTATTAAGGACTCAAACTCTACAGAATATCCTAGAGAGTTTCCAGAGTTTATTTATCCATGGTAGTTGTCCCCCATTGGGTGACAATTGCCTGGCGTCTCTTCCAGCAAGAATGTTTCCCTAGAATTTGTCAGGTCTCCAGTCACATGGAAAGGCTCATTGGACTGAGGTTTGAGAGACAAGTATTTCTGCCCCTTCCATATCTGGAATACCAGTTCCTTTCTCCTCTGAAACTAGTGGATTCCCAGTGGAATTAACCAAAGTTCCTTGTTTTGTACGGCTGTGTGTAATCCCCTCCAGCTGGACTCTGGAGCTGAGAGGTGTTAAGAGTTCAGATAAATGGCTGCACAAAGGAACCTATTTGCAGCCTGTAAGTTTCACTGGTCCTACAAACCCCAAGAACTATGCTATTCTTGACTTATCTACTGGCATTTTATTAAACGTATGTACAGATATAGAACATATCCGTAACAGCAGGGACTTTTTAATCTTTATCTGCCTCAGCTCTGTCCAATCCATATGAATCATAGAATATCAGGGTTGGAAGGGACCTCAGGAGGTCATCTAATCCAACCCCCTGCATCTGAAAAATCTGGAGGCCATGATCAGCTTTTCCAGTAACTGAATGAAGATGCCTACTAAATACTGAAGTTGGCTGACACAGACCAGAGAGGCATCTACCTGAAGGAGAAGCTAGCACAATCAGGCAGAAACATCATCATTTTCTTGCCTTTTGGTTCTGACATCCTGAGAGCTCACTCATCTGGGCTAGAATGGCTCCAGAGAAGCAAGTCTTTGCCTATGAGGCTTAAAGCCAAGGCTGCAACTTTTAATTGTTAGAAGCTCAACTCCGTTTTTCTTGATGGTTCTTTGGGAAGACTCTGCTGGACACGCAGTCTTTTAGAATTGAGGATCTTACAGCATCTATTTTGGAAAGGGCAATTGTGATGGGGGTCCGAGTGGGGAGCCAGCTGTGGTCACTCAATTAGGGTGAACTGCAAAGAACGGGGCAGACAATCCCCATAAAGCTGGTGGATATTCCAATACGTAGATTCACCAAACCAGCATAAAACAGCTTCTTTATTCCCTTACTGGTTACTCAGAAGTCCAAA
Source organism: Caretta caretta (assembly GCF_965140235.1). Classification (NCBI taxonomy): domain Eukaryota; kingdom Metazoa; phylum Chordata; order Testudines; family Cheloniidae; genus Caretta; species Caretta caretta. The sequence continues at coordinate 7,813,696 of NC_134228.1, forward strand.
CAACACAGTTCCCTTAAAGTGAGCCAGCCTCAGGCCTCCATCCAGATACCCACAAATATGATGAAAATTTCTGTAAATCTTATTTCATCATATAAAAGAAAAGGTTCTACCAATCCCCAAGAACTGGGCACATTACCTCCCAGGTTAATGCAGGTTTCAGATCTTACTCAAATACACGCTACAGACAATTCTTATTAACTAAACTAAAATTTATTAAAAAACAAAAGAAAGAGTATCGTAAAAAGATCAGTATACATACAGACATGAGTTCAATTCAGTGAGGTGCAGATTCATAGCAGAGATGGTGAGCTTCATAGTTGCAAAGGGTTCTTTCAGAAATAGTTCATAGTCCAATATCCAAATATCACATTCAGGGCGTACCAGCGTAATAGGGACCTCAGTCTTGTGACTCAAACTTCCCCTGAAGAAGCTTAAGCAGATCTGAGATGACAGAGTCAGGACCCAAGGATCTTTTATACAATTTCATGTCTTTTGACAAGTTGGAGTTCCTCAGGGAACAAAAGGTAATTAGGATGACTTTGAAGAAGGTCCATCACCGGTACTTAGCTATACGAATTAACATAAGGCCTTTTGCTTGTTCCTCCACCATTCACAGTACATTTCAAAGAGAGATGAATACGGATATATCCCGTGTTTACAATTCATTTACATGATAGTATGTTCTCTGACCTCTGAATGATCAGAATACAACATAGAGAGGGACTGTTGATTACATTGTCCACCCTACTCATACATATGTAAATACACAAACATTATCTCCCCATATGTCTTCTGTTGGTTATTTTGCAGGATGTTTAACCCTTTCTAGCCATGCGTCACAGCAATAAAAATCAGTTTCGTCCTTCAACAGGACACAGAACTCTTGTGTTTGGCTGTTTAGACACTGGAGTTTGTTAGAGCATTCCTGTTTTGTTTGAGGAGGTCTCTGAAATCAGGATACAAAGGTGGCATGCTTGTGCCTTCTTGGGAATTACTACTGAACTTGTTTCTTCAGATGTATTATTGATCATGTCTGGTCTACCTCCCCCGCCCCTCCACCCCCATGCTGGAGAAAGGATATCCACATAGTGACATCCTTTTTTGACTAGAAAGCAGAATCATCTTGGACATCATCAGCATCCTGTCTGTCATCCAGGCTCATAACCTGGTCATCAGCTTCGACTCACACATCTCCCCAGGTCCTCAAAACTAGGCTAAGTCTAAATCTTGACAAATCTTTCTGCATAATATTTTAAAGACCTGGCCTTTCCTATGCATCCACACAGCCAAAATTCTCATCCAAGCTCTCATCTTTTTGGTTCTTGATTACTGCAACATCCTTCTCTATGGCCTTGAAAAATGCAAACTTACCCCACTCTTATCCATCCAAAATGCTAATGTAAAGATCATTTTCCTAGCCTGCCAGTCTGACCACATCACCCCTCTCTTTGCATCCTTCCACTAGCTCCCACTTCTCCATACATCACACAGAAGCTGCTTGCATTCATTTTCATGGCCCTTCATGGTCAATTCCCACCCTACCTATCATCTTTCAATTTGCTATTATCTACGCTTGCCTCTGATCAACCTGTGATGCTAGCCTCCATTGCTCATTTGTAAAATTTTGAAACAAGCACCTTTCTTCTTTCTCCCATACTGACCCCTCACTATGGGAGGTGCTCCCCATAAACATGTTAAGCTCCCTCACTATCCACCTTCAAATCACTCCTCAAAACTCTGCCTATTTTAAAAAAAACTTGACAGTCAGACCACAGCCTATCATGCTGACCAATGTTGTCTCATTGGTTACTTGTACTCCCCATCTGTCTGTATCCAGCTGTCTCTTGTCTTATATTTGGACTGTAAAGCCCATGGGGCAGGGAATGCCTTCTGTACTCTTTGTACTGTGCCTATCACATTGGGGTCCTAGGCACTATGGTAATACTAATAATAAGCAAACAGCAGCAGCAACATCTAGGGATGGAATAATCTTAGCTGGATCTTCTGTTCCATTTCTGATAACTACCCCTCCTCCATGCATGACATTGCTGGAAGGAGCCGGGGGGAGAGAGGGCAACATTTCATCATCCACAGAATTTCTTAGGTCTTATGACAGGTTTCAGAGTAACAGCCGTGTTAGTCTGTATTCGCAAAAAGAAAAGGAGTACTTGTGGCACTTGAGAGACTAACCAATTTATTTGAGCATAAGCTTTCGTGAGCTACAGCTCACTTCATCGGATGCTAGCTGTAGCTCATGAAAGCTTATGCTCAAATAAATTGGTTAGTCTCTAAGGTGCCACAAGTACTCCTTTTCTTTTTAGGTCTTATGGTGTGGGTTTCCTTTTCGTCTTTTGTTTGTTGGTTACAAGAAGCGGCTGGAGAGTGCTCAAAGCATCACTGGTCCTTTAGTCTTCTGCTCCAACAGTGTGCACCCATGAGTGTTTGACTGGAGCGCCGAGCTCCTTCTCCTGTCTCGTGAAGGGGGAATTATCTAGCCTCTCACACAGGAGTCACCCTGCAACACTACTTCAAGATGACTGTTTATAGGTGGAGCACACAATAGATTTTCTGATTCATACATTTTATGACAGAACAAACCCTTATGATTATCTAATCTGACCTGTATCATGCTGGCCAGAGAATTTCACCCAATGACTCCTGCATCAAGCCCATAACTTGGGCCTGAGTTTGACTGTATAAAGTTAGAAAGACATCCAGTCTTTATCGAAAGATTCCAATGATGAAGAATACACCACATCCTTTGATAAGTTGCTGCCATAGGCAAGTTCCCCTCACTGTTAAAAATTTGCATCTTATTTCTAATCTGAATTTGTGTAGCTTCAAATTCCAGCAGCTGGATCTTGGTCTGCCTTAGTTTGCTAGATTAAAGAGTCCTCTACTACCAGAAAATTTCTCCCCAGGCACTTTGACTGTGATCATGTCACCTCTTAACCTTCTCTTTGATAAATAGATTTTTGTCTTTCACTGTGAGGGAGGTTTCCCAGATCTTGAATAATTTTTGTAGCTCTTCTGAACCCTTTCCTATGTTGTCAACATCCTTTTTGAAATATGGACACCAGAAATGGGCACAGTATTTCAGCAAGGGTCTCATTAATGCCATATACAGTGATAATACCACTTCCCTTCTCTTATTTAGTATTCCTCTGCTTATACATCCAAGGATCACACCAGCACTTTTAGCCACACCTTGCACTCAGAGCTCACATTCAGATGGTTCTCCATGTGGTTCACCAAATCTTTTTCAGAGCCTATGAATTCTAACTATACAGTCCCCGCCCCATCCTGTAAGTGTTACCTACATTCTTTGCTCCTAAATATATGACCTTACATTTGTTACTCCTAGGGAAATTCTGTGCCACTGTGCATGCGCAGAATTCACGTCTCCTCCAGATTTTTTCTCTCCACAGAATACTACATTCTTCTGGCAAGGTGCTGCAATTGCACCTTTCACCCACTAGAGGCTGTGGTGGCACCAGAAGATAGGCTAGCGGGCTCATGAGCCGGAGCTGCCAGCCACAGCGAGGGAGAGAGCAGGGGCTGCTTTTTCTCACGGTGACATACCTGAGGGGACAGGTGCAGGTGACAGACAGAGTGGGGCACACAGGGCTGCTGGAGGGGTCACAGACTGGGGTTCAGAAGGGTTAGTGGCGGAGACAGGGAAAGACAGACGGGGCAGATGTGCCTGAATGAATGGGAGAGAATAGGGGTCAGCCAGGGCCTTCATGGGGGAGGCTCCCCAACTCCCTAACAATCCCTCCCTCTCCCCCCACAAAAAACCCAACAGTTCCGTACTCTCCCTCCCTCCCCCCCGCCATACCCAAGAACCCTCCAGATTCACTCCCAGGCTCTCAGAAATTAATTTCCCTCTCCCTAACCTCCTCCGTTACCACTGACTCCACCAAGCGTTTGCACTGTTTCTGAGGGGTGTGGGAAATACATTTCTATATTGTAGTTTAAATGAATTACTGAAAGTGCTGTATTAATATGCCCAGTAAGGAATCTATTTGTCAAAAAACATTTCCTGGATCTTTTTTGTTGTCTGTATTGTTACGGACATACTTGCTGACAGGTATTTTGAAATAAATTACCAAAATAATTGAAAAGGGCATGACTATTGTGTGTTATTTTGACAAGTAAAATATGCAGAATTTTGCAGAATTTAAAAATGTGTGCAGAATTTTTAATTTTGGCACAGAATTCCCCCAGTAGTAATTTGGCTGTATTATATTTGGTGATTTAGAACGTTGACAAACTAACCACTTGAGCAGAAATTTTCCATGCTGGGTATCTGCCTCAGGATGAATATTTTTGGAAAATTTCAACTAAAATTATTTAGCCTTTTCCAAGAACAAGACCAGGGAAAAAATGTTCTACAATCTTCAATCCTGGTGACCTTCCTTTTCTTTAAGACTCTCTAAAGCAGTCATTTTCAAACTTTTTGTATTGGTGAACCCTTTCACACAGCAAGTCTGAGTGTGCCCCCCCCCTTATAAATTAAAAATGGGGGCTTAATTTAACTTAATGGGGGCTTGGGGCTGTCAGCTCACAACCTTCATGTAACTATCTTGGCAACCCTCTGAGGGATCGCAACCCCCAGTTTGAGAACCCCTGCTCTAATACCCCCATGCTTTGGAGCAGGGACTTGAAATTAAGCAGATGGCATCCTTTGGATCAGGATATGCCTTTCACTGTCCCCATAAAAAACTGCCCAAATTTAGCCAAGTTTTAAGCTTTTTAAAAAAATGTCAATCCACAAATGAATAGAAGAAACTTGCTAGAACTTCACAGCCAACCTGGGGCTGAACAGGACTTTCCCAGAAATTGCAGCTTGGGGGCGGGGGAGGGATACTCTGGGAGAGAAGAAGAGATACACTGGCTAGGCAAGGAAACTGGTAGGCACTTGGGCAGTGGAAGAACAAGGAGCTAGGGTACAGGGAGAGAACTAGGAGTAGCTAGGAAAAGACTGGGACAAGAAGCAAAGGGGAAAGACACTGCAACTGGACACAGTCCAGAGAGGGAGGGAAGGAGAAGTACAGTTGAAAACATATGCAAATGAGTCCACTTTAATAAAGCAATCCAGGTCTGCCATATAACTGACGTATCCACATTATTTACCACTCCACTAAATTTTGTGTCATCTGCAAACTTTGCCAACAAAGATTTTACTTTTTCCTCCCACAACACTAATATTGAATAGCACTGGGCCAAGAACAGATCTCTGTGAAACCCTCCTAGAAATAGCCCTGTTGGTGGATTCCTAATTTACAGATTTATCAGTTAGCCAGTTTTTAATCCATTTAACATGGCTACATTAATAGATCAGCATTATACAAAATCAATCCGTATGTTGTGTGGTCAAACATTTAAGTTAATTACACCGGTCTACTTTGTAATCTCAATCAAAAAAATTATACGAACTTTGACATGACCGGTTTTCCTTAAAACCACGCTAATTAGCACTAATTATGCCACTAACTTAACTCTTTACTTATTATCTCTCTCGTAACCTTTCCATGATTTTGCTTAGAATCAATGTCTGATTAACTTGCATTCCTCAGGCTAGACGATGCAAAGACAATTCTAGCTATTAGGTTTCATCTTTCTTCTTTTTCTGCATTATTGTCCACCAAGCGGCAGGAGGATGGGAGAGAACAGTAATAGAAACCCTTCAGCCAAACTAAAAAAATGACCAAACCCCCCTGGAAAAGTAGGCATTTTTCCAAATACATACAAAGTTTCCTGCCATGACTGGATGGTTCTGACTCTATACAAGCAAGTCCTGGGAGAGTTTCACAGAAATAATACTTAGCCCCAGCTAAATCCAAAACTAAGAGGATGTAAGAAAATCCAGGGTAGGATTACCAGATATGGACAGAATGCAGAACGTACATGTGACAATTCATTTATGCTGGGTTATGATGCACAGAATGCTGTACAGTTGAGAATTGCAGGAGGAGCTGGTTTAGGCTAATACTTACTATAAAAGATTCTTGTGATTTTTTGAGAAGCTTTAACACCTTCATTGTTTGCAGAAGACCTTTGAAATTTGACAGGGAGAAAGGTCTCAGGCTTGAAAGGTGCTTTTCAAGCTTAGCAAAATTATTAACTGTTAAATTGCTATTTCTCTTCTGTTCCTTCCATTCCTCGTGGAAATTAAGTATGTGAACATGAACAATCTAAAGACACAGGCCACTAAAACAGCAGCAGATACTTCACTAGGAGCTCCCAGAACAGATGTAGCGACAGGGAAAGCGTGCAGGTGCCTTTCACCTCTGGAGAATGGAGAGGAGAGCATGCCTCAAACTAGATTCCCCTCAGTAACTCCCCTGATCCAACACCTGGGGACAGCAGCCCATTCCCCTTTGAGATGGCAGTCTTCTGCTGCTAGCTAATTTAGTACTCCTGGGGGGATTCTGCGCCCATACGGGGGCCAATTCATATGGCCAGCATTTTTCCGTGCCCCCCACGCAGAAAAATGCAAAAATAAATCTGCCGGGGGACATGCGCCTCTTCCCAAGCACCCCAGGCAGCGCGTCTGTTCCAGCGCGCCTGGAGCAGCCTCAGAGACAGGGGCTAGGCGTGGGTGCCTGCGTGATCACCTTCGGGGCTGGGCATATGTGCATGCCAACAAGCGAGAGAGAGAGAGAGAGAGAGAGAGAGACTGTCCCTCTCTCTTGCGACTGCAGCTCCCTGGCGTGTAAGGGTAGGGCTTTTTATTATGCAAGATGCACGCAAGAGGCACAAAGGAAGCAGCCTGCCTGAGTTAATTGATCTCATTCTCTGAGGCACAAATGTAGCGGCATGCCTATAGTTAACTGTTCCCCTTCTCAGTAAATTCCCTCAGGAGCATTAAAAATGGTGAAAGTTTTAAGGCCCCTACATTGCCAGAGTGATGTAAAGGACTCTTATTATAAATGACAGGAAGGGAATCCTCAGGTAGGAAGATCTATGGGCTTTCTCACTTTTTCCCTGTGTCCAAGTGGCAGAATGGGGTTAGATTACAGCTCAGGATTTTTTATTTTTTTTTTAAATGGGTAAATAAAATAGAGACTGAGGGCAAATAAAGCAGCCAATAAAATGTCAGGAGAATCAGAACCAAGCACTTCCCAAAGTACCCAGCCAGGTCCAGGACAAACGATTAGCAAAACTGTACGACTTTCATGTGTGACAATCTGAGCAATTTAAAATGACATTCTCCCTTTTTTTTTTTTTTTTGGGGGGGGGGGGGGGGACGGGACGGTGCTGGTTGGTGTTCTGTAACGTAATTTAAATGAAAATCCAGCATTATAACTAGAATGCAGGGTATTAGTTACCACGTGTTTGTAACTTAACTTTCATGTGTTTAGGAAATGCTGAATAGTTATTGTGACTTTTTTCTGTATTTTAGTTTAAATAAATTACCAAAACAATTGAAACTGGTGTGCAATAATGATATTGCATTATTTTGACAAATAAAATATACAGAATTTTGAATTTTTTGGTACACAATTTTGATTTTTTTTTGGCGCAGAATCCCCCCAGGAGTAGCTAACGCAGTTTTCCTTTTTGTTGGTTCCCTGCACCCCCATTCATTCCAATGCCAGAAGGGACCATTCTGATCACATAGCCTGACCTCCTCTATAACACAGACCACAGAGCTTCCCCAAAAATTAATCCTAATCCTGTAGCTCAAGCGGCCGAAGTCCGTGCTGAAGATTCAATATTTAAAAACCCGACTCATAATGGGACAGTTATAGTTGTTACATAAAGAAGTTGTTTTTCCTTTTGACTTTCAAAAGGAGGACATTATACACAAAAAGCTACATTAAAAGGAAGTTTATGTTGAAAAGTAAAGCACCTGAAGTTATGCAATGTCAGATTTATTATTGGCCATGCAACTAATTCTGCTCTCTGGTCTGTGCACATGATGATAGTCTACTTACATGATCGTATTTTTTCCCACAGAATCCTTGCCTCATTCAGAGAACAGGCTGGATGCATACGGGGGAGGGGGGGGGCAGAAGTAAAGCTGCACTAGCAACTATAAGTCTTGTATTTCATAACTTGAGAGCTTGATTGTGCAACCAAATTAATTTTATTTTTAAAAGACAGAAATAGAAGCTTTAGAAGGTGTGAAAAAAGGACAGAACAATGAGACATTACTGTAACATTTTATACCTTGGGGGAGCATCCTGTAACTCCCATATTCCTCATTTATATAGAATTGTGATCTTGCATATAAGGCATGCCATCTGAGGTACTGGGGAAAGGTTATGATCTGCTGAAAGTCATTTTTCTATCTAAATATGTACATCATGAATGCATATGAAGTTATGACAGGTTTCAGAGTAGCAGCCGTGTTAGTCTGTATTCGCAAAAAAAAGGAGTATTTGTGGCACCTTAGAGACTAACAAATTTATTTGAACATAAGCTTTCGTGAGCTACAGCTCACTTCATCGGATGCATACGATGAAGTGAGCTGTAGCAGAACTGCTGTCTAGCCATTCGGTCCCTAGTCTGTAGCAGTGCATGGGATTCTATGTACTATGAACTGTACTATGAACTGCAATATCCAGTGGGATGAGGAAAACTGTTTACTCTAGATGTTACCCAGTCTAATATGGTTGAGAGTTTAGACTGAGTGCTTATATTAGATTTTATTTTGGTAACCACTCCGACTTTGTGCCTATCACTTATGATCACTTAGAATCCATATTTTCTAGTTAATAAATTTAATTGTTCATCTTTACCAGTGAGTTTGCCTGAAGTAAGAGTACTTGCTTAGGTTTACAAAGGCTGGTGTATATCCACTTTCCACTGCTGAAGTGGTGAACCAATTAATAAATTTGCACTGCTCATCCTGAGCAGTGCAAGAATGTATATGTCTGAGGTATGAGGCTGAGAATTTGGGGGGATTTGGCTGCTGCCTTTCTCTGTGTGGGGGGCATCAGTGAACCCCATAAAGGTCTCATCAAAGTCTGGGTTTCCCAGCACTCTGTCCTTAACCAGATCCTCCTTCAGCATGCAGAGAGCCCTTGGCACTGCCCGGTCCAGACCAGCTTGTCTTGCTTACCCTTCTTGCATAGCTCAGTGATGGGAGCTGACACAGAGCTCAAGTGAGGCACATATCTCTGGTAATTCCCCGCCATTCCAATAAAGGCCTGGGCCTGTTTCTTAGTCTGGGGAGCAGACCAGTCTCTGATCTCCCCTGCCCCCCTTAGCTGGCTCTGGCTTTAGACAGTCACTCCCCACCTTGTGGCTCAGGTACAACACCTGTGCCATCCCCAACTTGCACATCCCAGCTTTTACAGTCAGCCCTGCATCCTGGAGGCGACTCAGCCCCCCTTCACCTGGGACATGGGCAGCTCCTGCTGCCTCTGTCTCTCCTGCTGTCCTGCTTCATGCCTTCCCTGTCTCTCATGGCCCTCTGACTCCTTCAAACTCAACTCCAATTCCATCCATCTCAGATCCACCGACAGGGAACTTGGTGGAGACCTCCTGCTGGTCGGGGACACAGGTCTCCGGGACACCCAGCTGCTCCCAGCCTCTCTCGCGCCCCCAGCTGCGTCAGGAACTGGCCTCTTAGAGCAATCCTCCTCCTCCAACTGAGCAATCAGCTGTGCCTTTGTGAGCTTTCCAATGCGCAGCCATCTTTCTCTGCACAGCTCCATAATGTCCTTCTTAAGGAGATGTTTATAGGCCATCTCCACGCTGTTCCCAAGTGGTCACGGACTCACAGACCTGTGCTCTCTCAGCTCCCCACAATCCCTGGGAGGAACCCCTTCAATGCAACAGCCCTTCTCGGGGGTCCACCTCTCTCAGGGTGAAGCCGTAGGCTCCTCCTGGAAAGGCACCTCTCGGAGCCTTCAGCATGCCCGTCTCTTGCTAATCCCCCTTTATTTTACTGCTCCCCAATCACTTACTGCAGGATGCTTTGTCTATGGGGTGCAGTTTATCCCATCTCCGCCACCAGTTGTCACAGTCACCGGGGCGATGCTCTGGAACTACTCCATATGAAGCCAATCAGGACTCTGGGGGAGCATGCCTCCTCTCTCTGAGCATACTGTCTCCAAGGCAAGAAGCTTACACAGCTTTGACCTTCCTGGATCTGACCTCAGAGTATTCAGCATCCCCTTCCACACCGTGAGCTTCCTGCAGCAAGTCTACCCGGGCGGGGCTCCTGGAGAAGCCAGAGGCCCTGCATCCCAACTCCTCAGTCAGACATGACTCTCAGCCAGACGGTAAAACAGAAGGTTTATTAGTCAACAGAAACATACCGTAGGACAGAACTTGTTAGCACAGAAATCAGTGACTTTCAGCCAAGTCCATCTTGGCGGGAAGGGAGACCAGAGCCAGGGCTCTGGTCCTCCCCGAGCTCCAAGCCAGCCGAAAATGACTCGCTTCTAGCTATCTAGCCCCTGCCCAGCCCGTTGCTCCTCCTCTGGCCTTTGTCTCACTTCCCGGGACCCAGTGTCACCTGGTTGCATCCCCCTCCTGGGTCTCAGGTTATGAAGGTGTGGCTATAGAATCAGTGCAGGCAGCTGGAGCAGCCTCCACAGAAGTCACACACCCATATTCCCACCACCTAGACACTGGTGCAATACACAGGGAAACTGAGGCACACACAGCATTCATGCAAAACAGTAAGGCTCACATATAACATAAGGAAAAATCCTCACTTCGGCACACTCAGCACCCACCATTTTTCCCCGTGGGTGCTCCAGACCCAGAGCATCCACAGAGTCGGCACTTATGTTTCAGGAGCTCTGCCACGGAGTTCCTGTATGACCTTGGATAAATCATATAATCTCATTTATAAAATAAGGATAATACTTCCTATCCCCTACCCTTTGTTAGCCCGTTCTTTCTAGTTTGTAAGCTCTTCTGGACAGGGACAGTCTTACTATGTAAGGGCTCCAATTTCAGTGCCTCTAGGTGCTACTGTAATACAAATAAAAAAAGATCTCTTTCAAAGTACATTTCATGGGACTTTCATATTTCAGAATGAGCAGACATGATAAGCATATCCCATGTCATTCCCACATCCCCAATTACCATCTCATTAAGTAGAACACTGTGTTGAAACATCTTACTATGAAATATTTTCTTTCATAGGTAATGTCTGCACAAAGCAGAAGTTCCATTTTTACTATGATATATATTTAGTTTAAAACCATCAGCCTTAGGCCTTGGGTTATTTCCTTATAAATGTTGGAATGATAATTATCTGAAACATTTCCACATTTTGCCCCACTATGAAACTACAGAGCAAAATCCTCTCAACAGGCCCATCTGTCACAAAACTCAGACACACTGAAACACTTCAATGTATTGTGCTTGGTTGGCAATGAGCACACAGGCACTAAAGAAACTCAGCTGGTGCACAGCAGCCTCCCTGTTAAACTCAGGTTTAAGGAAGCACTTCATTCTGGCGTTCCGATCGCTGCACTGGCTACTCACTGAATTGCCTTAACACTGATCACACTGATGGAGATTCAATGACTTGGTTATGGTAATACAGGAACTCTGGAAAAGCTGGAAATAGAACCCAGATCTCCCAATTGCAGTCCACAGCCATAAACACAAGACAGTCCTTCCTCCTTCCCAGCACCCCAGCAAGCTACTAGTTGAAATTTCCCATTGTAGTTTAAAAAGCTACCTGTAATTTCTTGTATGCACATCCCTCCCTCCCCACCATGCAAAAAATGGTTAGATTAACAGGGTTCCAATGGCATTGAAATCTAACCCTACACTAACTTGCAATCATGTTAGTATTACTGGATGTTTACAAGCAGTAAATTAAACAGATGATTAAAATGTTCAAGAACTAACACAAACCTTTCTCATCATATGTGCAGCTGCCTGCCAGCCTCGGGTGCCAATGTGTTTGTTAAATGAGATGTTGAGGTGCGTTGCTGACTCATAATACTCAATCATGTCAAATAATGCTGAGGCACCCTGGAAAACAAAGAGAGGAAAAGACAAATGGTAAAGTTGACACAAAATTATGGAGGCATTCAGCAGCATTCTCTGGGAAATAGTCACAGACATCAGCTTCTCATTTCCAATAAGTGACCTGCACATAAACAATCCGTGAAGCTAACAGCTTGCTAATACATAGAAAGAGACCTGGAGAGAGAAAAAATGGTTACTAACCTTTCTTAGAAATGTGTTGCTCATGTCCACTCCATTTGCACTTCTGGGGTGTAATGACTAAGTTCAAGGAGTTACTGCCACAGGAATCTTGGAATGAGTTCTTGGCTCCAGTCGAGGAGGGCAGAGCAGTGGCAAAAGTGTCCCTTCAAGTAACATTAGATGTGGCGGACTCTGCTGCATGAGCCATAGCCTTGGCTGTGGTCATGAGGAGGAGCTCATGGCTGTAGGCCTCAGGCCTCCCATATGAAGTGCAGCAGACTATTCAGGACCTTCCTTTTGAGGGCTTGTCTCTCTTTTCAGAGCAAATGGACTCTAAACTACACAGCGTGAAAGATTGGAGAGTCACTCTAAAGTTCCTCAGACTACACATGCCAGCATCGCCAAGAAAGCACTTTAAGCCCCAGCCATTGCCCCGTTTCTACCAGCCTCAGTTGAGACAGGATTACAGTAGGAGGCAGGGTCTAAGCAGGCCTTTTGAGGGTACACCCGAGGATAGCATACCAGGACAGTGTCTGGATCCACGGTCAAAAATTTTTATGAACCGGCTATCCCACTGCTATTGGGCGTAGTCCCACATCACCTCAGACTGGTGGGTGCTACGCACAATAGAACTGGGATACACCCTGCAGTTCAGTTCTTCCCCTCCTTCCAACCCTCCTCTGGAGCTAAGGGGCAGGGGGTTTTACTCCTGGTCTTTCCTAATCCCAAAGGCCAATGGCAGTCTCAGACCCCTCCTGGACCTGTGAAACCTCAACATATTCATGAACAAGCCGAAGTACCACATGGTCTCCTTGGTCACCATTATCGCATCTCTGGATTCAGGGGACGAGTATGCCATTCAATTTGAAGGACACCTACTTCCAAATTTCAATCTTCCAAGGCCACAGAAAATTCCTCCGTTTCACAGTGAACCAAGTGCACTACCAGGTCACCGTACTTCCGTTTGGCCTATCAGCAGCCCCTCAGGTTTCCATAAAGCGTGTGGCAGTTGTCGCAGCCTTCTTGAGGAAGCAAAGGGTTCAGGTTTACCCTTACCTTGTTGACTGGCTGATCAAAGGTTGGTCCAAGCCAAGATAGAGGAAAACGTAAATGTCAACCTTCAAAGAGTTAGGCCTGTTGATAAACATGCAGAAAATCACCAGTTCAAAAGAATAGAATTTACAGGGGCGGTCCTCAACTTGGTCCAGGCCAGAGCATTTCTTCCAGAGATCCAGTTCCGGGCCCTAGGCATTATCATAGAAAGCCTCAAACACCACCCAACCACCATGGCAAGAACCTGCCTAAAACTCCTAGGACACATGGCCTCATGCACTTACGTGGTGCAGCATGCAAGATTATGACTCAGACTTCTCCAGCTAGCATCAGGGTACCGGCTGGGCCAGGATCGTTTGGACATGGCTGTCACACTTCCCCATTCAGTAGTTACCACCCTCCTTTGATGGTTGGCCCAAGGGCAGTATGTACAAGTGTCCCCTTCGAGACCACATCTGGCGATATTTCTAGTCATTGATGCATCTGGACTGAGTTGGGGGGCTCATCTGTGGGTATTCAGGACCCAAAGCCTCTGGTCTGAAGCAGAGCTCTCGCTACACATCAACGTGAGGGTATTCAGAGCAGTGCGCCTTGCTTGCCCAACGTTCCAGCCCCACCTGAAAGGCAAATACGTATTGATACTTACAGACAACATGACAGCGATGTTCTATATGAACAGACAGGATGGAGTGCGCTTCTCTCACCTATGCCAGGAAGCCCTTTGCCTGTGGGAATTCTGCATAACCCACTCAAGCCACCTCAAAGCCTTCTATTTTCTAGGGGCACAGAATGAGTTAGTGGATTGCCTAAGCAGGTTTTTCTCCCATCACAAGTGGTCCATTCAATCAGAAATCGGGAAGGACATTTTCCAGAGGTGGGGAGCTCCCCAGATTTTCAATGAATGAGAGAACAGGAAGCGTCTGCACTTCTTCCTGAATCACAGCCCGGGCTCGCTCACAGATACGTTTCTTTTCCCCTGGAAGGACCATCTCTTATGTGTTCCCTCCCATTCCACTCATACACAAGGTCTTGCTCAAGGTCAGAAAGAAAGGCACGAGCCTGATCCTGATAGCCCCAGTCTGGCCATGTCAACACTAGTTCACCACCCTTCTGGACCTCTTGGTGGAATCACCAATCTGATCTCCCAGGATCACGTCCACCTATGACATCTGAACCTCGAGTCCCTTCATCTCACGGCCTGGAAGTTCCACGGCTGAACCCCTTGGAACTAGCATGTTCCAGGGCAGTTCGAGAGGTCCTTGCAGGGAGCAGGAAACCATCCACTACAGCTACGAACCTGGCAAAGTGTAAAAGGTTCTCAGTCAGGTCAGCGCAGAAAGGTGTTTCACCCACACGGTCATCAGTGCCATTAATTCTGGACTACTTACTACACCTGAAGCAGCAAATGCTATCAGTGTCATCGATTAGAGTCCACCAGGCTGCAATTTTGGCGTTTCACCCATGGATAAATGGCCAGTCCATCTTTGCAAACTTGATCTGTACTCATTTCCTCAAATGCCTGGATAGACTGTATCCCCAAATACGACAACCAATCCCACTCTGGGATCTCAACCTGATATTGTTGAGGCTCATGGGTTCCCCATTCAAGCCCTTGTCAACGTGTTCTTTGAAAGGTGGCATTTCTGGTGGCCATTACTTCGGATAGAAGGGTCTTTGAGATAAGGGCTCTGACTTCAGAACCTCCTCACACTGTATTCTTCAAGGACAAGGTCCAGCTGCGCTCTCACCCAGCCTTCCTCCCGAAGATGGTTTCGCAATTCCATAGTAACCAGGACACATTCCTTCTGGTTTTCTATCTGAAACCGCATGCCAATAGCCAGGAGCAAAGGCTTCACTCACTCGATGTCAGATGTGCGCTTGCCTTCTACGCAGAAAGGACTATAATGTTTAGGAAGACTACTCACTTTTTTGTGGCGGGGGAAGACAGGATGAAAGGTCTCCCAGTCGCAGTCAAGAGGATTTAATTGTGGATCATCTCTTGTATCTGCACGTGCTACAACCTGGCAAAAGTCCTTGCTCTGGCCTTGATGGCACAATCCAAAAGGGAGCAAGCGTCCTCAGCTGCTTTTCGGCACAGGTTCCCATCCAGAATATCTGTACGGCAGCAACCTGGTCTTCGGTCCACACCTTTGCGACTCATTACGCCATCACTCAGCAGGCCAGAGACGATGCTGGATTTGGCAGAATCATGCTACAGTCTGCTTGCCATTGAACTCCAAACCCTCCTCCAACATCTGCTTGGGAGTCACCTACATTAGAATGGACATGAGCAAGCACTCAAAGAAGAAAAACAGTTACTAACCTTCAGTAACTGTTGTTCTTTGAGATGTGTTGCTCATGTCCATTCCAAAATCCATCCTCCTACTCCTCTGTCAAGAGTTAAGGAACTAAGCGGGTGGTGGGTCGGCAGGACTAGGTTTTCCGGCGTTATAAAGGCGCAACTCCAGGGGGCACCAGAGCCAACCTGATGGATACCACTGAGGGAAAAGCTTTCCAGTGGTGGCTCACGCAGCACGCGCACACCAACACTGGAATGGACATGAGCAAGCACTCAAAGAAGAGCCCCACTGTGACAGGATCCCCAGGGTACAGCCTGGGACAGTGGCACCGATGTTCCTCCTTAACTCTCCAGTCTGGGCTGTCTCACACAATGCTTTGCGAGTGACCAGCAGCAAACCCCTCCAGGTGCTGTGATCACAGAGCCACACGTGGAGCCACATACCCAGCTAGATTGCATGAATGCTCCCAGAGCCATTCATGAGTCACACTGAAAAAGGCACCAGCCAAATCCCCCCAGCTACCACCTTTGTACCTCAGGAATATACAATCTTGCACTGCTCAAGACAAGCAATGCAAGTTTATTAATTGGTTCCCCACTTCATCAGTGGAAAATGGATCTATACCAGCCTTTGCAAACCTGAGCAGGTTTACCAAACACTTCAGGCAACCTAACTGGTAAAGATAAACAGTAAAAACAAGTTTATTGACTACAAAAGATAAATTTTAAGTGACAGGCAAAACATCAGAGTTAGTAAAATAAATAAAAAATAAATAAAATAAAATGTAAGCACGCATCTTAAATTCTCAACCCTATTAGCCTGGGCAACATCTAGATTAGCAGTTTCTCACCCCACTGGATATTGCAGTTCATAATACACAGATTTCACCCTTGAAACCTGGGCCAGTCTCCTCTGTTGGAGTCTTCAGTCTTCTGAGAGAGTCCTTGTTGCTTGCAGCATAGGTGTGGGGAGGAGAAAAGGCCAAGCATGGGGCCACTGTGTTCTGTTTTATACCCTTAGTCCCATGTGCTTGGAGAACATAAGTCCAGGCATGGCTGGTGGGCAATTCCCCTCATGTGACCTTGTACAGAGTCATTGCATTGTAGCTCCCTTGCTGGACAACGGCTGATTAGGTCTATTCAGCAACCACTTGGGCATTGGTTACCTCCCTTGTCATGGTCTCTGGAGAGCTAGTATCTGGGCACTTCCCAAACCCACAGCATATTTTAGTGACAATCATACAACTATTCTCAAAACTTCCATTTAAATACATACATCATTAATGCATATGAACAGTGGATTTCAGCAGATCATAACCTTTCCTATGATACCTTACATGGAATGCTTTATATGCAAGATCACAATTATATGTAAATAAGGAATATGGGGGCTACAGTACAATACCCCAATACAATACCCCAAGGTATTGAATGTCACACCCACAATATCTTTAACAATTTCATCCAGCAGTTAAGTCACCAGCAGTTCTTTCCAGAAAAGCAATGAGCAGCACCCCAGAATTCCAAGCCAGCAATCCTTCCAAAAATCTAGATTATTCCATCAGACCTGGTGGCTGTACAACCTATCATAGCTAACTTCCCATTCAGCTCTTCTAATCTGGCATACACCAGTAGGGAACACGGGAGCTGCCCAGACTCTGGGCACAGAGCTCGCCGACGGGAGTATGGGGGGGACAGATGGGCTCCCAGTGGCAAGGAGTGGGGAGCCAAGAATGTGTGCGTGTGGGGGGGGGCAGGCAGCAAGCTGGACTCCTGGTGGTGGGGAACAGAGAGCCGGGGGGGGGGGGGGCAGGGGGCAGTGCCGCTTAAATTGGTGGAAGTGCTCCCACATGAGGATGTGCACCTCTTACAAAAGGAAAACAGTGTGTACATGAACCACCACAATAATTACTGTTGCGGCTGTAAGTCAATTTAACATAGGTCGACTTAAGTTTCTAGTGTAAACATGCCTTGAGAAGAAACTTTTTGCCACCAAGTTGGCTCCCTGAGGTATAATGTGCTAGGTAGTCCCCTTTAGCTAGTCATAAACCATGTGCCCTTTTATAGGGTAAACTCCATGAAGGACTCAAATCCCCAGATTACACGCTGGTATCTAGCCCTCCAGCTTCTGGGTGCAGTACCAAGCAGAGAAAGAGCATACAATGTGGATTTTTTTCTTCCCCAGGGACATGCTCAAGCAAGAAATCCTTCTGATTTTGGAAGGGAAGTATGTGATTGAACACACCTCGATCCCACTGGTGGCAAGGCTAAGAAATATTTTTGCACTCAGGTAGTGCCAATCAGGCACACCTGCAGAATATGCACCACCGGGAGAATTGGAGTGTAAAAAAGCCTGCCCACAGAAAAACAAAATTCTCCCAGAAGCAGGGAGGTTGTCAGGGACAGCTAGTGAGCTCTGGTAGCAAGGACAGCTCAGCTTGGGGCAGTTTCTAACTGTGACATTGTCTAATTAAAATATAACCATGCAAATCATTATGGCTACCACTGTTCAATAAATGCAACGGATCTTATACAAAATGTATCATATGGCCAGAAAGGGTTAAGCATCCTGCAGGCTAATTGACCCAGATTCAACCTGTAAAGACTTGTTAGAAATGGTGGCACCTTAGAAACTAACAAATTTATTTGAGTATAAGCTTTCATGAGCTACAGCTCACTTCAGAAGTGAGCTGTAGCTCACGAAAGCTTATGCTCAAATAAATTTGTTAGTCGCTAAGGTGCCACAAGTACTCCTTTTCTTTTTGTGAATACAGACTAACAGCTGCTACTTTGAAACTTGTTAGAAATGGTAATTAGGGCCATTCCCTGGTAAATAGACTAGAACTTTGAAATGCAAAACTATATTGTTAGAAGTGATACTAATTGCATGTGTGTACTCACAAATGTTAACCATGTAAACAGACAGTTCTTGTCTGTCACTATAGCTGTTGATTCAGAGATCAAAAGTGAATATTAACATTTAGATGAATTTTGAGTACAATAATGTTATTGTCTGTGTGTCTCTTTAAAGTTTGTGATAAACTGCTTAATGGATAAATTATCTTATATTAATCCATATAGTTAATGACCAGTGAGATTTAGGAAACAGAAGGTTCCATCAAAAGCCTATTGTTCACCCAGGACTGTATGTGCAAGTGGCTGCTATAAGAGACCCTTGGGTCCTGATCCTGTCATCTTAGATCTGCTTGAGGGGAAGCCTAAGCCATAAGGACTGAGATCCCAGTTCTGACTGGACCACCCTGAATATAAACATTCGACTATAACCTATGAACTATTTCTGAAAGAACTCTTTGCAACTACAAAGCTCAGCATCTCTGCTATGAATCTGAAACTCAAGAATTGAACTCATGTCTGTATGTAAACTGATCTTTTAACCAAGTCTCTTGCTTTTCTTTTTTAATAAATTTTAGTTTAGTTAATAAGAATTGGCTGTAAGCGTGTATTTGGGTAAGATCTGGAATATTCATTAACCTGGGAGGTAATGTGTGATCCTTTAGGATTGGCAGAACTTTTTTATATGATGAAGATTTTCAGTAATCCTCATCATATTTGACTTGGGTGTCTAGGTGGAGGCCTGAGGCTGGGTTACTTTAAGGGAACTGGGTTGTTGGTTTCAGTGAGATATTATAGAAGCTGTTTTGTGCTGGCTTTGTAAATCTAAGTACAGTAACTCCTCACTTAATTGCATCCCAGTTAACGTTGTTTTGTTGCTGATCTATTAGAGCACACGCGCATTTAAAAATGCGCAATGCTCCCTTAGTCGTTTGGCAGCCGCCTGCTTTGTCCACTGCTTGCAGAAAGAGAAGCACATTGGAGCAAGCTGGGCGGGGGGGGGGGGGGGGGGCCTTGGAACCAGGGTAGGCCAGCAGCCCCCCAGCAGGTTATTAATTGCCGGGCAGCTCAGGTGACCTTCCTCCCACTGTTGTGTGCTGCTCCTGCTCTCTGACTTGGAGCTGCTCCTGGGAGCCTCCTGCTTGCTGTGCAGGGGGAGGAGAAGAAGAGGGGTGCTGATGTCAGGGTGTTCCCCACTCCCTGCTCCTGTACCCCATCTCCACAGAGCAGGGAGGAACATGACAGGAGACAGGGCTCAGAATGGAGGAAGCTTGCTGGCAGCAGCTGCTGTCTCAACTTACTGATCTGCTTAAGAAGGCGGTGTACTTAGAGTGGGATCAGCGTAGTTAAGGGGGCAAGGCGCATGGCGCTCTCTCTCTCCCATTCACACTTTGGAAAGTGGAGGGAGTGGTGCGTTCTAGTGGGATAGCGTGGGTTCATCAACACATTCAGTTTCTGCAGGGAATGTTTGCAGCCACTGCCATGCGTCTATTTTGTCTCCTCCCTCCACTCCTGCCGCCTTGTAGAGTGGAGGCTACATGAACAACATGGTGTAGAGAGTTGTCGCTTTGGATGGGCTCTTACCAGCAGGAGAGTGAGTGTGTGTGTGTGGGGGGGGGGGGGTGAGAAAACCTGGATTTGTGCTGGAAATGGCCCACCTTGATTATCATGCACATTGTAGGGAGAGTGGTCACTTTGGATAAGCTATTACCAGCAGGAGAGTGAGTTGGGGGGGGGGGGGGCACGGAGGGTGAGAAAACCTGGATTTGTGCTGGAAATGGCCCAACCTGATGATCACTTTAGATAAGCTATTACCAGCAGGACAGTGGGATGGGAGGAGGTATTGTTTCATGGTCTCTGTGAGTATATAATGTCTTCTGCAGTTTCCACGGTATGCATCCGATGAAGTGAGCTGTAGCTCACGAAAGCTCATGCTCAAATAAATTGGTTAGTCTCTAAGGTGCCACAAGTACTCCTTTTCTTTTTGCGAAGACAGACTAACACAGCTGTTACTCTGAAACATGAACATCCTGTTAACCCTTGAGGGCTCAGCTGAATGCTAGATCATCATTCAGCAGCAAAAAAGCATTCCCTGAAAAATATCCCACCCTCCGATTCCAAGACCTCAATCAAGCTTCACAATCATCATTGCTGTGTACAGCAGTAAATTGTTTGTTTAAAACCTATACTGTGTATATATGTATAATGTCTTTTGTCTGGCGAAAAAAATTTCCCTGGAGCCTAACCCCCCCACTATTTACATTCATTCTTATGGGGAAACTGGATTAGCTTAACATGGTTTCGCTTAAAGTAGCATTTTTCAGGAACATAACTACAACGTTAAGCGAGGAGTTACTGTATCAGAATATCCATCAGCTTTGGGAAGTGTCTGCCCTATTCTTTGCAGTTCACCCTAATTGAGTAACCTCAATTGCCTCCCCTGGGACTCCAGTCACTAACCGTTTCCTTCAATCTCCCCTGTTTGGGGGAGATTGACACCACAAGCTCAGTATGAGCAAAGGCTCTGGAGGGCTGCTTCCAGATAGAGACCTGCAGTCGGTCCTGGGAGGCGCTGCCAGAAGCTAGGAGGCAAGGGGACTGTACACTGGACTCTGAAAAGACCCTGGGAGTGAGCTGAACTCCTGCCAGGAACAGTAAGATTGCCCAAACTGAAGGTCAGCCAACTACTGGTCCCATCTAGTTCATGCCCAGAATTGGGGCAGGATTATTCCCTACAGGACTTCTTCTCTTTATCCAGTCTAGTTTTAAATGTCACATGCAACAAGGCTACCAGTTCTAACTGTCAGACAATAGTTTCCTGATATTTAGCCAAAGTTTTTTATATATATATATATATATATATTAAAAATCAAATAAATAATCACAGCTGGAAAGGACCAGTGGGATTTCTAGAAAACTCAGTGCAGTAGCAGATGCAGCAACAGCTACTTAATAAGCTAATAAATATTGTTCATGATCCTCCTTTAGTCTTATTATGACATCTGCTTGCAACATAGCCAACCAAATGGAATAGAGAACTCCTGCAGAAATGTGACTTGATCAAAGTTTACAAGTACCTACAAAGGTAACAAAAATTTGATAATGGGATCTTAAATATAGAAGACAAAGTTATAACAAGATCCAATGCCTGGAAATTAAAGCAAGACAAATTCAGGCTGGAAATCCAGCACAAGTTTTTAATTGTGAGGACAACAAACCACTGACCAGTTTACCAAGGATTGTGGTGGATTCTCCATCACTGGAAATTTTTAAGTAAAAATTGGATACATTTTCTAAGAGATCTGCTTCAGTTCAAATGAATTCATTAAGGGAAGTTCTGTGACCTGTGTTATACAAGTCATCAGTAGTCCCTCTGGCCTTAAAATTATGTGGTATTTTCATAGACTGTAAGAAAAGTCTGACTCCTTCTTGGAGATTACCTTTTTTAAAAAAAATACATATATTTAAGTGCTGCAAGTGTGAAAAGTACTATAATAATCTTAAATCTGAGAATCTCAAAATACCAGCCCTTACCTATCCTCAGCAACATTTGCATAGTTAAGGGAACAGTGCTCTCTTTTCTGCAGCTGTTCTGGCTGCAACATAACTGGCAGGAGCGAAAACCTGATTTACAAGAAAAGCCATATATGCAGTAAGGACATCCAGAATTACCTTTTCACCAAAGGTACCCACAATAGCTTTGAAGCCATGCAACACTTTTTAATTATTCCCTTAAAAGGACAGAGTTCTTTGGGATAATGAATTGTAGGCCTAGACCTTCACAGTTCTTTACCGTTTAACTTTACCATTTTTACCTCATCTCTCGTCAAGTGTGATTAGGAAGTCTAGTATTAATTTATTATTATTGCTAAGCATTTCTGAATAGCTCCTAATGTTCAAGGAACCGTACAACATATAGTGCCAGACGCCCCCCTCAAGAGCTTCCAATCCAGCAGAAAGAAAACATACCAAAACAAGTAGGGCTGTCGATTAATCGCAGTTAACTGACGCAATCAACTGTGATTTAAAAAATTAATCGTGATTAAACACACTGTTAAATAGAATACCAACTGAAATTTATTAAATATTTTGGATGTTTTTCTACATTTTCAAAGATATTGATTTATATTACAACACAGAATGTAAAGTGTACAGTACTCACTTTATATTAGTTTTTATTACAAATATTTGCACTGTAAAATTGATAAACAAAATAGTATTTTTCAATTCACTCATCCAAGTACTGTAGTGCAATCTCTATTGTGAAAGCGTAACTTACAAATGTAGATTTTATTTGTTACATAACTGCACTCAAAAAACAAAACAATGTAAAACTTTAGAGCTGAAAGTCCACTCAGTCCTACTTCTTGTTCAGCCAATTGTTAAGAAAACAAGTTTGTTTACATTTATAGGAGATACTGCTGCCTGCTTCTTATTTACAATGTCACCTGAAAGTGAGAACAGGCATTTGTATGGCACTTTTGTAGCCGGCATTGCAAGGTATTTACGTGCCAGATATGCTAAACATTCGTATGCCCCTTCATGCTTTAGCCACCATTCTGGAGGACATACTTCCATGCGGATGATTTTAGTCAAAAAAATAGGGCGTTAATTAAATTTGTGACTGAACTCTTTGGGGAGAATTGTATGTGTCCTGTTCTGTTTTACCCGCATTCTGCCATATATTTAATGTTAGAGCAGTCTCAGACGATGACTCAGGACATGTTTGATTTACAAACACTGGCACTGAAAATTTGACAAAACGCAAAGAAGGTACCAATGTGAGATTTCAAAAAAATAGCTACAGCACTCAACCCAAGGTTTAAGAATCTGAAGTGCCTTCCAAAAATCTGAGAGGGACAAGTTGTGGAGCATGCTTTCAGAAGTCTTAAAAAAGCAACACTCCAATGTGGAAACTACAGAACCCGAACCACCAAAAAAGACAATCAACCTTCTGCTGGTGGCATCTGACTCAGATGATGAAAATGAACATGCATCGGTCCGCTCTGCTTTGAATCGTTATCGAGCAGAACCCATCATCAGCATGGACACACATCCTCTGGAATGGTGGCTGAAGCATGAAGGGACATATGAATCTTTAGTGCATCTGGCACGTAACTATCTTGCGACGCCAGTGACAACAGTGCCATGTGAACGTCTCTTCTCACTTTCAGGTGATGTGGTAAACAAAAAGCGGGCAGCATTATCTCCTGCAAATGTAATCAAACTGGTCTGTCTGAGCAATTGGCTAAAGTAGGACCGAGTGGACTTGTAGGCTCTAAAGTTATACATTGTTTTATTTTTTAATGCAGTTTTTTTTTTTGTACATAATTCTACATTTTTAAGTTCAACTTTCACAATAAAGAGACTGCACTACAGTACTTGTATTAGGTGAATCGAAATAGTATATTTCTTTTGTTTTTTTACAGTGCAAATATTTGTAATCAAAAATAAATATAAAGTGAGCACTGTACACTTTGTATTCTGTGTTGTAACTGAAATCAATATATATGAAAACATCCAGAAATATTTAAATAAATGGTATTCTATTATTTTTTAATCACTTGCGATTAATGGCTTGCAATTAATCACAATTTTTTTTAAATCACCTGACAGTCCTAAAAACAGGTCATGGAATCAGAAGTCAGGGTCAGGTGGGCATGCAGGGATTACCTATCAGTGTGGGACTAGGAGGAAATAATAGCAGAGATACAGACAGAGGTAAAGGGAATAAGAAGGAGCTTGATTGGGGTAAGATGAAGCCAGTGATCTGTCTAGAATAGCAGCAGAACAGGACTTCAGTTTATCCAAAACACCACCACTAGAGGGGGAAAATGGGCAGCAGGGAGCTGAGGTCAGAGGGAAGAGTGCAGCAATCAGGAAGAAACAACCAAGGCATTGACAATAGTTTATCAATGGGGGGAGGGGAGAATTTGGGAGACTGTACACCAATGGTAACAGAAAAAAGAAGAGAAGGATTGAGAGGTAGAGAAGGAAGATGAACAGTTCTACCTCTGGAGGTAATGAGTTTGAGAGGGTGGAGATTTCATCTGCCTCTCACCTGATGTGAGGCAGGACATTTGGGAACCAGCTACATAGAGGAAGAAGAAAAGGTCACTAGAGAGCACTCAGGGACAGGAGGGGACCCAGAAGCAGATGGATAACGAGCAGGCATCTGGTGCTTACAATTTTCATTCTTTATTATTTAACAGAGTTAAGGAAATGGGCTAATGGTGAAATAAGTTACTTAAAATAAACACAGTTTTAAATACCAAGCCGTTAATGTAGCACACTGGGTTCACTGCACCAAAACTGTGTAAAATAGCAGTTCCTTCTTCACTTACTTGTTGGGACCTGTTTTCAGGCCTTTGGGGTTACTTTAGAGCCAATGGCATTGCTACAACACAGCTACACAACATAAAGAATACACTGTGCAGATTAGCATAGCACAGGAAGTTCAGAATATAAAGCCTGAACCCAGGTCCGGCAGGGAAAAAACATTCCAGTTAACATTACATAAAACATGAGAAAGGTTATTCCTCAGATGGATTTTTAAACAAGTTTATTTAAGAGACTTCCAGGTCCATTTGAATTATGGCAATTTGGAACCTGGATATCGAGGGTTCATTCTATTTATTACTTTCTGAAATAGCAAAAATGCAAACGAAGACATAAAATAAAGTGTCCTTATGAATGGAGAGGGTAATAGCAATGGCAAGTATAGGTCAGATTTGGAGCACATCCCTTTAAGCGCTCACTAACCTCAGTGCATGAAGAGAAAGCTCAGAACAGAACACAAAACCGTACCAGGCAGAGAAAATTACAGGATTTTTGTTAATCTTGAAACAAAAAAAAGCCACGGTAAATTACATAGCATTAAATGAAACTTACATCTTCGTCCAGGTTCGTTTGCTCCAAGTCAACCATTTTGAACTGGACCCTTTTGAAAATCTCTTCCAGTGCCTCACAGGCCTTATAGTCAAGTTTTTCTCCTGGGGGAAAAGAACAGAGTGAACTCAGAAGACCCAGTGTTAAGTGTTTTGTTTGTACATAAATATGCACAGTATTAAGAGAAATACATTTCTGTGAGTTCTAGAACCCTAGGCATTGGGACAGAAAACAAGGCAATGCAAGGAGAGATGGATCTTGTTTTTCCTTCAGTTGGGGTAAGCTACTTCCTGCTCTTGCAGACAACATTTATTATTTGCAAAGTTAAACATTTAAATCCCCCCACACAAAAAAAATTATCTTGGACTGGTTTCCAAGCAGATGGACTAGATAACCCATTAGGATTTTTTCCACTGCTAATCTTTATAATACTATGAATTCAGAATCAGCATCATCTTCCACAAGCTCCAGACCTAACCCAGCAGGGCGTGTAAAACTAAGACTGCCCAAGAAGCTAGGGGACTCAACCTAGCCCTCCAATGCCCTGGACTTTAATAAATATTTTCCACGTTTGAATTCCTCACCTGAACAGATATGCGGAGATAAATTGAAACAGACAATGAACCAGCCCCTAAAATACATACATGATTAACTTGTCTCCAGTCTTGGCATTTTCATTTCACTATTTTGTAATCATATTGTCCAAATGTTCCTTACACATTTTCTACTTTCAGAGGTTTCACTCGTAGTATTCAGAATTATTTAGAAATATTTGTACCAAGCATTAGAGATTCCTGCAACAATCGGAATGGCTGAAAGCCAACGAGCAGCTTAGGTCATCTCAAATGTCTTCAGTTAGTTTAAACAAATGTTATTAAAGCAGGAATAATTTTCTGATGCAAGAGCTTGATTTTTAACTCTAATACTGACTGATAAGAGGAAGTGGCAGCAAAGAAGGCCGTGTATGCTAGACAGGTCAACTGGCAATTTCGAGCTCCAAACTGTATAAATATTGGGAAAGTGTAAACAGCAAGAAAGGGCAGTGCTTCTGGAGGCCTATCACTGTAATCTAATAAAATTAAGAATGGAAAATGTAGATTGTATATTAGTAAGGCTACAATTATGTCACGGAGATCACTGAAGTCATAGAATCCATGACTTCCAGAGAGACTCCGTGACACTGGGGGGGGGGCTCTCTGTAGCTGACCATCCTCCGTGGGCAGCGAGGGGACCCTCCCACAGCTGCCCAGCCACAGCCGGGGAACCCTCTCTCCCCTCCGCCCCCGCAGCTGACCAGCCAGTGGGCAACAGGGTCCCCACAGCTCCCAACCACTGCAGGCAGGGGGCAGGATGCTGGACCCTCCTCCCTCCCCATTTTGTCAGGGATGTTTTTTAGTGAAAGTCAGGGACAGGTCATGGGCTTTGAATTTTTGTTTATTACCCGTGATTGTCCCTGACTTTTACTAAAAATATCCCTAACAAAATCATAGCCTTATATATTAATGACACCCACGGAGATATATTCAGAGAGCCCTGCACAGATACAAAATGTGTATCTGTTTCCGATCTGCAAACATGGTCTGTGATATAAAGTAGATATCAGCAGATTTGCATGGCCCCATGTATTCAGCTAAAGCATAGTAGATCAAGTGACAGAAGCCACATTAGGATGCTCTAAAAAGATTGATTCAACATTAGAAAATAATCTCACAGAGCAAGTCTTTCACTGACAGAGATGGAATCAAAAATGGAAAGATGGCATCTTTGCCACCTCTAACGTCTATAATTCTTTAGATTCACAGGTAATTTTAATCAGTAGGTAGGGAACTAGAGCTTGACATTTTATTTCATTTTGCTTTTTAACTGAATCAACTACACAAATGCAACATGCAGTACCTCTCAGTTGTATGCAACCTTCTTCTAGTCATATTTTTAATTTTGTATCTAATAACTCCAGCACACAGTTCTGAAAAACTGTTAATATTGTAATTCACGTAATCTGAATAAGCATAAAAGGTATCAGAAAATCCATTACATTTAAAAAATATGGCCAAGATTTTCAAAACTAGGAGCCTGAAGCCAGGCTCCAAAATCCATATTTAAGCTCAGCAATAAATGGCCTGATTTTCTAAATTGCTGAGCACCCAGCTTTCTGCTCTAATTAATTTTAGGTTGTAGTGTTTCTAGTGGGCTCTCACGGGGGTCTTGGCTCTATGATATTTAATATTTTTATCAATGACCTGGAAAAAAAAATAATTCTGAAAGTTTGCAGATGATACAAAGACTGATGGAGTGGTAAATAATGAAGAGGGCTGGTCACCTAAGTTCCCTCTAAGGCAGGGGTGTGCAAACTTTTTGCCCGAGGGCCACATCGGGTTGCAAAACTGTATGGAGGGCTGGGTAGGGAAGGCTGTGCCTCCCCAAACAGCCTGGCCCCCGCCCCCTATCCAACCCCTCCCACTTCCTGCCCCTTGACTGCCCCCCCCCAGAACCCCTGACCCATCCAACGCCCCCAGTCCTTGTCCCGACCGCCCCCTCCCGAGACCCCCCCAATCCTGACCCTACCCCCATCCAACCCCCCTGCTCCCTGTCCCCGGACTACCCCGACCCCCATCACCGCCATGCCAACAGGCCCCCCGGGACTCCCATGCTTAACCAACACCCTCCCCCCCAAAACCTCCACTCCCTGTCCCCTAACTGCCCCCCGGGATACCCTGCCCCTTATCCAACCTCTCTGGCCCCAGTGTAGCGGCACAAACAGCAACCCTCCACTCCGGCCCCTTACCATGCCACTTAGAGCAGCATGTCTGGCAGCCGCGCCACTCGGCCGGAGCCAGACACGCTGCCGCACTGCCCTGCAGGAGCGCGCAGCTCCACCGCCCAGAGCACTGCCCACGCGGCCATATAGCTGCAGGGGAGGGGGGACAGCAGGGGAGGGGCTGGGGACTAGCCTCCCCAGCTGGGAGCTCAACGGCCGGGCAGGATGTTCCCGCAGGCCGTAGTTTGCCCAGCACTGCTGTAAGGTGTGCACCTGCGTAGCCTTGCAGGAAGCTGCCAAGGGCCATGCACTTAATTAGCACAGCTGCACTGGCATGCACACTGCACTCAGGGGCGTGGCCACAGGTGGGCCTGGAAGATGGCCATATGGTAAGGTGGGGAATAGAGTTAGGTCAGGGCAGTGAGGTGAGGGATGATGATGGGGGAGCCTGGGGTGTGCAGGGTGAGAAGCCTCTCCCCTGTGGCCCAGCTGTTGCTGCAGATAGAGAGGGCTTGGCGGGGGGGGGGGGGGTCAGACTCCACTGAGTCTGCCCTACAGCCCCAGGGCAGACTTAGCCCCAAACCCTTCATCCTGGGCCCCATCCCAGAGCCTGCACCCCCAGCCAGAGCCCTCACCCCTAGCCCCCTCCCACACTCTGAACCCTGTCGTCCCATCCCAGCCACACATCTCCATATTGGTGCACATTAAATTAATTCCGCACATGGATAGGAAAAATTAGAGGGAACATTCCAGGTCACCGATACAGAGCAATCTTTAATCGCTTAGTAAAATGAGCACAAACACACAAACATACATTTTAATACGGCCAAAAGTAAAGCTATATATGCAGGAACAAAGAATGCAGCCCATTCTTACAAGAGGGGGGACTCTATCCACCACAACTCCCTAAACTTTTTCAGGGTCACTGCTTCCCCAGATAGTCAGCTCCAAGTGCGATGCTGTGGCCAAAAAGGCTAATGGGATCCTGGGATAGGAGAATATCGAGTAGGGGTTGAGACGTAATAGAATGTCTTGATTTGGCACAAGTGTGATCACTGCTGGAATACAGTGTCCACAATTCCAGTAAAATGTTGATAAATTGGAGAGGGTTCAGAGAATAGACATGAGAATGATTAAAGGATTGGACAACCTGCCTTACAGTGATAAACTAAATAGATTCAGCTCCTTGAGTCTAACAAAGAAAAGGCTAGGGCAACAAAAATGATTAGGGGTCTGGAACACATGAGTTATGAGGAGAGGCTGAGGGAGCTGGGATTGTTTAGCCTGCAGAAGAGAAGAATGAGGGGGGATTTGATAGCTGCTTTCAACTACCTGAAAGGGGGTTCCAAAGAGGATGGCTCTAGACTGTTCTCAATGGTAGCAGATGACAGAACGAGGAGTAATGGTCTCAAGCTGCAGTGGGGGAGGTTTAGATTAGATATTAGGAAAAACTTTTTCACTAAGAGGGTGGTGAAACACTGGAATGCGTTACCTAGGGAGGTGGTAGAATCTCCTTCCTTAGAGGTTTTTAAGGTCAGGCTTGACAAAGCCCTGGCTGGGATGATTTAACTGGGAATTGGTCCTGCTTCGAGCAGGGGGTTGGACTAGATGACCTTCTGGGGTCCCTTCCAACCCTTATATTCTATGATTCTATGATTTGATCACAACCTGTAAGTACCTGAAAGGGGAAAAATATTTGATAATGGACTCTTCAATCTAGTAGACAAAGGTAAAATAAGATGCAATGGCTGGAAGTTAAAGCTAGACAAATTCAGACTAGAGATAAGACATAAGTTTTTTGTTTTGTTTAACAGTGAAAGTAATTAAACCACTAAAACTATTTACTAAGCATTGTGATGGATTCTCCATTACTGGCAATTTTCAAAACAAGATTGGATTTTTTCTAAAAGACACACTAGGAATTATTTTGGGGAAATTCTATGGCCTGTGTCACAGGAGGCCAGACTTCCAGGTCATTAATAAAAATAACGAGTAGTCCAGTGGCACCTTAAAGACTAACAGATTTATTTAGGCATAAGTTTTTGTGGGTCAAAAACCCACTACTTCAGATGCTTGGAGTGAAAATTACAGATGCAGGCATAAATATACTAATACATGAAGAGAAGGGAGTTATCTTACAAGTGGAGAACCAATGCTGACAGGGCCAATTCAACCAGGGTGGATGTGGTCCACTCCCAATAACTGATGAGGTGTCAATACCAAGAGAGGAAAAATTGCTTTTGTAGAGAGCGAGCCACTCCCAGTCTCTATTCAAGCCCAAATTAGTGGTGTTAAATTTGCAAATGAATTGTAGCTCTGCAGTTTCTTTTTGAAGTCTGTTTCTGAAGTTCTTTTTTGTTGAAGGATGGCTACTTTTAAATGTGTTATTGAATATCCAGGGAGATTGAAGTGTTCTCCTTCTGGCTTTTGTATATTACCATTTCTGATGTCTGATTTGTGTCCATTTATTCTTTTACGTAGAGACTGTCCGGTTTGGCCAACGTACGTGGCAGAGGGGCACTGCTAGCACATATCACATTAGCAAATGTGTAAGTGAATGAGTCCCTGATGGTGTGGCTCATGTGGTTGGGCCCTCTGATGGTGTCACTAGAGTAGATATGGGGACAGAGTAGGCAACGGGGTTTGTGTTTATGTGACTAGAACTTATTTGCACTGTAGTGTCCAGGAAGTGGCTCTCTTATGTGGACTGGTCCCAGGCTGAGGTTGATGGTGGTGTGGAAATTGTTGAAATCCAGGTGGAATTCTTCAAGGGCCTCCTCCCGTGGGTCCATATGATAAGATGTCATCAATGTAGCGCAAGTAGAGGAGGGGCACTAGGGGACGACAGCTGAGGAAGTGTTGTTCTAAGTCAGCCAAAAAAAATGTTGGCATACTGTGGGGCCATACACCCTGACTGAACTGGCCCTGTCAGCATTGGTTCTCCACTTGTAAGGTAACTCCCTTCTCTTCATGTATCAGTATATTTATGCCTGCATCTGTAATTTTCACTCCATGCATCTGAAAAAGTGTTTTTTTTAACCACGAAAGCTTATGCCCAAATAAATCTGTTAGTCTTTAAGGTGCCACCAGACTCCTCGTTTTTGTGGATACAGACTAACACAGCTACCCCTCTGATACTTGACACCATTAATAAAAAGGTTAACTGGGGAAGGGGGTTGCAGGGAGTCCCTGAAATAGAGGGGGATGGGAAGGTGGAACATAGGGAACTTGTGAGGGGAATGAAGGAATGCAAGAAGCCCCCGGGGGGGGGGGGGGGATATTAGTTTGGTCTACAGAAGTGACAAAGAGTGCAACCGTTGAGTAATACTACACGTTCCAGAAAGCCCCTTAAGCAGGAGCCTAGGCTCATTCATACAACTGTCCTCGATGGAAGCTGTTAAACATGCTTATTTGGCCAGGTTTTTTCTTAAGTAATGCCTCAGCCTCCCCTATTTTTCATGTATCTCCCTCTTCTCCATAACTTTGGAGTCTTTGTATCAAGATCAGAGAACATTCCAAGGCTTGGTCTACACTTAAAAATTAGATCGAACTAGCTACTTCACTCATGGTTGTGAAAAGTATCGTGCCCCGAGTGCCATAATTAGTTCAGTGTAGATGCAGCAAGGTTGATGGAAGAATTCTTCTGTCGATCTAGCTACCACCTTTCAGACAGGTGGATTAATTACATCGATGGAAAACCTCCTTCCATCAGGGAAGGAGGCATCTACACTATGGCACTGCCTCACCGCAGCTATAATGCTGTAGCATAGACATGGCCTGAAAGATACGCTCTAGTTCAACCACAACATATTAACCTCAATAGAGGAATCAGTGGGAGAAGTGCCATGTCCTGCATTATGCAGGTGGTCAGATTATAGAATTGCAAGGGTTCCTACTGGCCATATGAGAAAACGTAATGAATCAGGCTTTCATAAGAGGGTGGTAAAGTCAACTAAGCCCTATCTATATCCATGGCCTGATAACTACCCCAGCAGCAATTTTTGCAGCATTGCTGGAACATGGGTACGTTTCTCACGCAGAATCCCCTACAAAATTAACTTTTCCTGTTTCCTCAGTATTAGCATTATTTGTACTGCATTAGCACAGCAAGTGCCCCATTCAGGATCAGGACACCACTGAGATAGGAGCTGTACAAACAGAGTACAACAGTTTCTGCTCGAAGAATTTCCTTTAAAAAGCTAAGTCATTAGGGTTATGAGAAAGAGGCTTACCTTTTAGATCCAAGCAATCTATCCTGGGAGATAGATCTTTAAATTCCTGTAAGAGAAATAGTAGCACGTTATTATACTCAGCAGAAGACAAATCCCTCCTCTAGGATAATACAGAAGTGGAAGGTATGGTAACACTCCCCCACAAATACGAGGGAAGGGCATTACTCCCAGCACCCTTCCGTGAGTTCACTAGAAACCTGTACATACCCACAGCATTTCTTAGGGCTTGTCTATATGAGGGGATTTCATCTGCAGCTTTTTTTCTGCGCGTCAGGTAATGCACATTATGCGAGCTGTAGTAATATCATGCACACAGGACAGTGTGCGCTCAGTCAAGGCACATCATGTGTACACACAGCAGCAGTTTGCTGCAAATTGAGGGCGTAGCATTCTCAAAGCAGATCTTATGCTCCTTTGCTTTGTTGCGGAGCGGTACGCATTCAGGGATTTTTCTTGCTGTGCATTGTGGGATACATAGCAAGATGGCTAGTTCAAGTTTTTTAAAAATCCCCTGATTCATCTGTATCCATCCCATACTTCCTTTATGGGCAAACTAATGCCATTTTCAAATTGCTGTAAGCCAGCATGGACCCAACGGCGCTCTGTATCACTACGCTGGCAACCTCAAATACGCAAAGGCTACTTGGACTGTATTTCAGCATTCGAAGCCAGATGAATTCGGCTTAGGACTTTGCTTGCTGCACCACCGAACGGATGACGTGGTGGCAGCAGCAGCTCCACCAGCAGGAGGATCTTCAGCAGCAGTGGAGCTGGGACATGGATGAGCGAGAAGAGGAAGTGATAGCAATTGATAGAGGACCAGTTCCTGGAGCTGCTGCTTTACAGTTTGCAGTGCTGCTTCTAGGTTCAGGAAACCAGCACAGATTCATGGGAAAGGACTGACCTGCAGACCTGGGATGACCAGCAGTGATGAGAGAATTCAGGATCGGGGGTGGAGGAGAACATTTTTGGAGATATGTGCTGAACTAGCCTTGGAGCTGCAGTGGCAGTGTACCAACATGTGGTGCCCCATACCTGTGGGCAAGCAGGCCACAACTGCCACCTGGAAGCTGGCCACCCCAGAAAGCCACTGGTCCATAGCCAACCAATTCAGAGCAGAGAGAATGACTGTAGGAGCCACTGTCATGCAGGTGTGCAGTGCCAGAGAGGTACTGTAATACCAAGTTATAAAGTTTGGTAATACTCAGGAAGTTATTGATGGTTTTGCACATATGGGATCTCCAAGCCATACTGGGGCCATTGATGGGACTCGTGCCTATTATTTCTGAAAGTAAAATTGCACTGTTCGTGAAATACTTCGGAAGTAAAACAAAAAAACATCCCAAAGATTATAGCTGCAAGTTGCATTTTGCACAGTATTAGTGAGAATTAGTGAGAAAGACTTAGAATCATAGAATATAAGGGTTGGAAGGGACCCCAGAAGGTCATCTAGTCCAACCCCCTGCTCGAAGCAGGACCAATTCCCAGTTAAATCATCCCAGCCAGGGCTTTGTCAAGCCTGACCTTAAAAACCTCTACCACCTCCCTAGGTAACGCATTCCAGTGTTTCACCACCCTCTTAGTGAAAAAGTTTTTCCTAATATCCAATCTAAACCTCCCCCACTGCAGCTTGAGACCATTACTCCTCGTTCTGTCATCTGATACCATTGAGAACAGTCTAGAGCCATCCTCTTTGGAACCCCCTTTCAGGTAGTTAAAAGCAGCTATCAAATCCCCCCTCATTCTTCTCTTCTGCAGGCTAAACAATCCCAGCTCCCTCAGCCTCTCCTCATAACTCATGTGTTCCAGACCCCTAATCATTTTTGTTGCCCTTCGCTGGACTCTCTCCAATTTATCCACATCCTTCTTGAAGTGTGGGGCCCAAAACTGGACACAGTACTCCAGATGAGGCCTCACCAATGTCGAATAGAGGGGAACGATCACGTCCCTCGATCTGCTCGCTATGCCCCTACTTATACATCCCAAAATGCCATTGGCCTTCTTGGCAACAAGGGCACACTGCTGACTCATATCCAGCTTCTCGTCCACTGTCACCCCTAGGTCCTTTTCTGCAGAACTGCTGCCTAGCCATTCGGTCCCTAGTCTGTAGCTGTGCATTGGGTTCTTCCGTCCTAAGTGCAGGACCCTGCACTTATCCTTATTGAACCTCATCAGATTTCTTTTGGCCCAATCCTCCAATTTGTCTAGGTCCTTCTGTATCCTATCCCTCCCCTCCAGCGTATCTACCACTCCTCCCAATTTAGTATCATCCGCAAATTTGCTGAGAGTGCAATCCACACCATCCTCCAGATCATTTATGAAGATATTGAACAAAACCGGCCCCAGGACCGACCCTTGGGGCACTCCATTTGATACCGGCTGCCAACTAGACATGGAGCCATTGATAACTACCCGTTGAACCCGACAATCTAGCCAGCTTTCTACCCACCTTGTAGTGCATAGGTGATAGGTGGAAGGCTGACGTGCAGAGACTGGCTCACTGGTTTGTGTAGTCACCTAGGCATTCAATACAGAATGCAAACAGCCGGGGCAACAGCATCCAGGATGCCTATCGTTCTTATTTGGAGTCTCAGGCCTGAAATTGCGCAGCTGTGAATCCTGCTATTAACTTATGCATGGACTGAGGCAGGGGAGAGATTTTTGTGCAGTTCAGTGTTGTTTATGGGCAGTTGAAGTGCAACAATGTGGCAATCCCTGTTGTACCTTGTGTCTTTGCCTACAAGCTTAAGAATTAATGCAAACAACTATTTGCTGTGTAAAATGAACTGTTGACTGCTTGTGAATGAAATTATATAGGTTTTCATTGAATAATCTATTATGTAACAGACAGAAATGAACCTTCAACTGAGACAAAAATTTTAAAAATGCTTTTAATTGTGAAACAAATTAACTAACTACGAAGAACTGTTTCATTAAACCAGCAGTGGAAACCAAAACAGTAAAGTACAACAGTTCAGCACAGGGCATAAAGCCAGGAGGCTAAAGTTACAGGCGAAGGTATGTCTTGGTTATGCTTCTTCTGGTTCATGGGATTTCTGGTGTGGAGTACCCAGGCTCAAAGTTACCAGGGGCAATAGAGGGCTCAAAAGAGCTGGAGTCTGGGAGGGGAATGACCTCTGGGTGCACTGTTGCAAGGGTACAGCCATGAGGAGGAGTTGTTCCCAGTAGCCTGTATTGTCCAAGGGCTGCAAAACATGGCTGGGTGCTAGTCTGTAGCACTGCCTTGCCTGGTGCCCCAACAGTAACATGTGCTGCAGCAGGGCATTTTGGCTTTGCATTATCCCCAGGAGTTGCCTCTGCATCTTCCTCCATATTATCTTTGGCCATGGCAAAGCTTTTCCTGGCAACTGCCTCGCTGTCCTTGGCCACTGCAGTGATCTCCCTGGACAGCTCCTTGTCATATTCCATTGGTCCTCAGTTTTCTTCATTTTTTGGGTAGTGGGAGGACTCTGTAGGATGTCCATGAATTTTTCATCACAAATTTTCTGTTTTCTCCCTCTCAGGTTTCCTCGCCATTCCGTTGCTGTTAAGGACCCTCTCCTTGAGGGTCTGGCCAGTACAGCTATGGAGGTATTAAAAAAATGATAAATGGTTATTCATATTCTAGAGAGGCTGTGGTGTTCTTAACATTCTTTCTTGGCTTTACCTCCTTTAGATTCTTTCCAGTATTGAGGAACCTTGGAGATGGTAAGTGGTGCGTGCTTTTGGACTTTTGTCCATGCACTATATGCTGTTGTGCCTCGGAGCATGGGGGTGATGGGAATTATGCAGTTCAGGCTGTGCCTTGGAGAGGTTTTACATGGTGTTTTACATGGAAGGTAACAGGGTGAATCTGGGGATGAGCTGAAGAGTAATATCCTTGAGGCTGTCCTGACTCTGGATCACGTGACAAGGAGCCAGGTGACTAGGAGGCAGAGAATGGCCTAATAAAAAAAGGCAAAGGGCAGAGCAGCAAGATATGCTGTGAAGTTATTCAACAAGATAGTCCCCCCAGTGTGTTACAGGAGTCATGAGCAATACTGGTGGGACTGGCCATGTAGCTATTCCTTCATCTAGGAGCAAAAGTGGAGCAATTTCTCAGCCTTGCTTTATCTCCCCTGCAGACATGTTAATAGTGCAAAGAAAAATAGGGTTCTGCAATGACTGCCTAAAACATTCACTGTTACCAGTCTGTCAGAATGGCCCTGTAAATGCATATTACAGGAAGCTGTCCTCTTTGTAGCCTTATGGGCATGCAATGTCCATGTCTATCTCCTGTACGGTGAGAACACTAACCAAACTTCCCTTCCTGTAACCACTGTCGCAATAAACTTCTGTATTTTGCACAAAAGAAAGAATGTTTTCCTTATTTGACTCTGGCATGGGAAGCCAAGGCCGCACAACGCTGCCAGCAAACTGTTTGGGTGACAGTGAATGAGGTTTGAGGGCGGGGGGTGGGGCGAAAGGCACATTCACCAGGCAGGATGCTAAGGAAGGGAAACATAAGTCAATAGGTACACAGGCATGTGCCTGCCATAGCACGGGCCTGAAAACAGTCGGTAACCAGGGCTTTAGCACATGACGGTGGCTGATAGCGACTATTCCAGCTGGGCAATTTTGGAAAAGTGTATGGGAGGAGCACAAAAGGACAGTGTGGGCCAATGGAGGGAGGGACGGACCTTGCACTTGGTCATGAGGCACTTGGAACAGAAGCTATTACTGCCATACAGCAGAATAGTAAATTAAAACTATTATTTAAGTTAATTTAAAAAAATGTTTTAAAAAACCTTGCATATGCGATGGTTCTATCCACAGGATCAGCCTCCTCAGCTGCTGCCTGGGAATCAGGGTTGGTTGCTTCAGGGCAGGAATCCAATTAGTCTTCTAAATGGCTGGCAGCAGGTACCTGAGTTCTGAACAGATGCTGGCTCTCTCAGATCTCTTCACTGGCCTCCTCTTGCTCATGCGCCGATGAGTCTTCCTGGTCATCCGGGGTGGGGAGGGTATGACCTGCAAGTTTCTCACATTGCCTGGATGAGGTAAGTGGTCATACAGTTATGCATGTCCAGCTCCTCAAAATGTTCTCTGCCACATTTCTTCCTGTTGTTCCTTATTTTAACATAGGTGCTCCTCAGCTGTTTGCGCTTTATCCAGTGTTGTCTGGCATTCTGGTCATAGCCCCTCGCCAGCACGTGCCTCGCAATGCCCACCAGCAGATCTTTTTCCAAGTGGCTGGCAACAAGAGCTACCTGCACCAAAGCTTCTCCCCAGATGGCACTGAGATCCAGTCTCAGCACGGAGACAAGGGCTGCTTGAGGCATGCTGCAGGGCTTCTGGAGTATTAAGCACACCTACCATGATAAACTGGAATCCAGGAGTGAACGAACAGCCACCTTATAAACGAGGAAGGGGACATCCAATCAACTTGATCCCAGGGCAGGAGAGGGGGCACAGGTAAACAGACAGGTCAACAGTCGACTACAAAGCAGCGTGGGACAGGCACCGAGAGACTGTGAAACCTGTTTGCAGTAGCACTGGGTGCACTCAAACAATAGATCAGACTAAGGCTTTGTCTATACTGGCAAATGAAAGACAAAACTTTTGTAATTCAGAGGTGGTGTTCACACACACACACACCCCCCAAAGATGAAAGTTTTGTCGATGACAAGCGCTGGTCCGAACAGCACTTTGTCAGCGGGAGAGCGCTCACCTACTGACAAACAGTGCCTCCACCGTGTGCTTTTTAGCAGCATGGCTGTACCGGCACAGCCGTGTCGCTAAAAGCTGCATAGTGCAGATGTAGCCTCACTCGCTTTGTGGCAAAGTTCATTTTGAAAGAGGACTCCAGAGTTTCCAACAAATGCGAAGTCAGTGAAAACCATCAGTTGTCATGTGCACACAAGCGTTTTCAAAGCAGATTAACGTAAGCTGGTAGAAATAAAGCTTAGGGGGTTTTCATGCAGGTCCCCACATCTCTATCCTCGAGTTCAGAGTGGGGAGGAAACCCTGACACCTTTCATCTGTTTTGAACATTTAGATTATAAAACAATACAGTTTCCCCAAGAACAGTTTATGTTTATAGTGCCTAGTACAATGGGGCTCCCTTCTCAGTTAATCCCTATGCACCACCATCATACAAATAAATTCACAGGCAGGCAAAATTGCTAGAGCTGTATGGAAAAAATGGTTACCTACCTGCAACTGTTGTTCTTTGAGATGCAATGCGGATGTGTATCCTAGGTGGGTGTGTGTCCCATGCACCAGAGCCGGAAAACTCTGCCTAACACTACCTGTAGTGGTGGCTCTCATGCCCTATGGCTGTAGGCTCTCTTGCCCCCAGACATACAAGGGCAGCGCTGCCCTGACCTGACCTTCAGTGTGAAGGAACTGAAGTGGGAGAAGTACACACTCTGATACAGAGGAGATGGAAGAAAGGTCATGGAATACATATCTGCATCACATCGCGAAGAATAGTTACAGGAAGGTAACAGTTTTTTCTTCTTTGAGTAGATGTAGCTTTATAGTCTGTGTAGGTGACCCACAAGTAGTCCCCGCACGAGGTTGGGCTTGGTGTCTATTTAAAGAAGAACTGCCTTCACAAAGTCTGCATCTGATCTGGATGCAGCTGTAATGGCATTGTGCATACTTCTCCAAACCACTGAGGACCAAGAGGCCGCCCTGCAAATGTCCAATATAGAATTGTTGTTGTTGTCACCTGAGCTTTTGTGGAATGAGCTCATAGCCCTTGAGTGGGCATAGCCTGGAGCTACTTCATATGCTGTAGTGAGTCTCCAGGTGGATAATCTCATGTATCTGAAGAGACCGCTTGACCCTTCATTTGGTCTGCATATGAAACAGAGACATGGCGAGGAATAGAAAAACGCTAGACATTGCCTGACATCCAAAGCATGAAGATGGTGCTCCTCTGGCATTAAATGTGGCTTAGGGAAGAACATCCTTAGATATACAAACTTGGTTCAAATGAAATTGAGAAATCACCTTTGGTGAAAAATTAGGGTGCAGTCACAAGGTCACTGTGTCTTTGGAAATTTGCATGTAAGGAGGCTCTACCACAGAGGTGGGCAAATTACGGCCCCTGGGCCACATCTGGTCCATGGGACCATCCTGCCCAGCCCTTGAGCTCCTCGCCACGGAGGCTAGCCCCTGGCCCCTCCCCTGCAGCCTTAGCTTGCCATGCAGGCAGCTCCGTCTGGACAGCAGGGTTGCGAGCTCCTGCTGCTCTGAGTGGCATGGTAAGGGGACAGCGGGGGGGAGAGGGGAGGAGGAGGAGGAAGAGTTGGATAAGGGGTAGGGGGTCCCAGGGGGCAGGGAACAGGGGGGTTTGGATAGGGCGTGGGAGTCCTGAGGGGCCTGTCAGTGGGCAGGGGTGTGGATAGGGGTCCGGGGCGGGGGTGGGAAGTGGGAGGGGGTGAATAAGGGGTGGGGGCCAGGCTGTTTGGGGGCATAGCCTTCCCTACCCTCCATACAGTTTTGCACCCCAGTGTGGCCCTTGAGCCAAAAAAAGTTTGCCCACCCCTGCTCTACCATCAAAGCCTTCAACTAACAAACTCTCCTTGCAGATGTTATCGCCACAAGAGGAAGTTGCCAGCGGCTCAAATGGAGGTACCAAAAGAACTGCTAAAACAGTATTAAGGTCCCACAAAGGAACTGGCTCTTTAACTAGTGGGTGGAGATTAGGGACTCCTTTCAAGCAGCACACTGCCATGGGTTTGAAGATACAGACTTATCATAAATAGGTGGACGAAATGCCAAAATTGCAACAAGGTGGACTCTCAGTGAACTAAGCGCAAGGCCAGATGACTGAAGGTGTAACAGTCAGTCCAAGAGGTCCTGGATACAAGCCTGCATTGGCTGAACTCCCCAGGCTAACGACGATAGACAAAGAGGATTCCACTTGGCCAGACAGACAACCCTGTTGGAGGGCTTCCTACTGTTAAGCAAGACCTGGTGGACTGCCTCCAAACACTGTGCCACCTCCTTCACATCTAACCATGCATGCAGCGTCCACACTGTGAGATGCAGGAGCTGAGTAAGGGATGCAAAACCTGATCATGATGCTGAGTCAGGAGAAGAGGGGGAAGGGATATGGGAGGCCAGATGATAATGTGAGGCAATCAGAGAACCAACATTTTCTTGGCCATACTGCAGCAATCAGAACGAGCCTGGCATGGTTCAATCTCAGCTTGAGAATGACCTGTGGGATGATCAGAAGTGGAGGAAAGGCATACAAGAACACCAGTTCCCAGCTCAAGTGCAAAGCAACAGTCCAGGAGCTCAGGACTGAGACCCCCATCAGCTTGCATTTCTTGTTTGTTCTCATGCCAAACAGATGAATTGTCAGAATGCCCCAGACTGAAAAGACAGATGGCAGGACATTGGGCTCCAGAGACCATTTGGGATTCTGAGAGAAGCTCCGGCTGAGGTAAGCTGTCTGGCGATTATGGATCTGAGAAAAGAGATTGGCCCTGAGGGCAATGTACTCCCTGATGCAAAACTAGCAGACTCTTGATGGCCTCCTGACAAAGCATGTTGGAGTGAGCTTCCCCCCTGCCTGTTCACATAATACATGGTGATGGTACTGTCGTGAGTATGAGAACCACTGAGCCCCAATGTGATCTTGGAAGGTCTGACAAACACTGCAGATGCCATGAAGCTCCAGACTACTGATATGTAGAAAAGCTTCCTGTTCCGACCACAGGCCTTGAACCTTCAGCGAATCCAGCACTCCCCAGTTTATTAAGGAGGCATCAGTGACAACTGTTCTGGCTGGTGGAGAGAGTGAAGAGAATGCCCTGGCACACATTGACCTGAACCATCCACTACCAAGATTGGTGGAGGAAGACAGACCAGTCTGCCCAAGGGATGACAGTGCTGACAACAGATCGACAACTTCAGTCACATTTGAAGAGGACTAAGGTGCAGCATGGCATATTGGACTACCTGTGGACACAAAGCCATAGCCAAGGCCTAGCAACCTCAGTCATACTCAGACTGCAGTTGAGGATTGGGACTGCATGTCCAGAGTAAGCGGCAAACTGCCTGGAATCATTTAGTCAGTAGAAATGCCCTTGAATTCACAGAGTCTATCACAGGGGTGGGCAAACTTTTTGGCCCAAGGGCCACACTGGGGTGCAAAACTGTACAGAGGGCCAGGTAGGGAAGGCTATGCCCCCCAAACAGCCTGGCCCCCATCCCCTATTCACCCCTTCCCACCCCCGACCACCCTCCTCAGAAGCCCTGACCCATCCAACAACCCCCCACTCCTCGTCTTCTGACTGCCCCCTCCCAGGACCCCCCACCCCAAACCACCACCACCCCAGGACCCCACCCCCTATCCAACTCCCCTGCTCCCTATCCCCTGACTGCCCCCCTGACCCCTATCCACACCCCTGCCCACTGACAGACCCCCCAGGACTCCCACGCCCTATCCAAACCCCCCTGTTCCCCATCCCGACTGCCCCATGGGACCCCCTACCCCTTATCCAACTCTTCCCCCGCCCCCTTACCATGCCACTCAGAACAGCAGGAGCTCGCAGCCCCGCTGCCTGGACAGAGCCAGCCACACTACCTGCGCAGCAAGCTAAGGCTGCAGGGGAGGGGCTACAGTGGGGAACAGGCTGGGGGCTAGCCTCCCCAGCCAGGAGCTCAAGCGCCAGGCAGGACAGTCCCACGGGCCGGATGTGGCCCGCAAGCCGTAGTTTGCCCACCTCTGGTTTACCAGGTCCACAACAAACTTAATTCTTTGAGATGGAACCAATATTGATTTCCCACTGTTAAGGATGGGATCCAGATGATTGAGTGGGTGTACAGTGAACTGGACATAACAGACGACTTGCCCACTCAGTAAGCAATCATCCAGAAACAGGAAGATATGAATTTACCTCTTCCTGAGATACACGGTCACTCGCCATTACCATGCATTTGGTAAAGAGCAGGGGGGTAGAAGACAGGCTGAAGGGCAGCATGATGTACTACTAGTGTCGGCCCACCACAACAAGCCAGAGAAACCTCCTATGGCTTGGGAGAATTGCTACATGAAAATAAATGTCCTGAAGGTCTAGGGCTGAGAACCAGTCACTGATTTAAGGCAAGGAGTATAGTTGCCAGGGCAACCATCTGGAAACTCATATCTGACGTATTTGTTGAGGTGGTGAGGATAGGTCTCATCCCTCCCTTGGGCTTGGGAATAAGGAAATACTGGGAGTAGAATCCCTGTCCCCGATGCTGCAGGGGGACCGCCTCCACAGCCCCAAGGCCAGTAGAGACTGAATCTGCTTGAGAAGCAGTCTCTCATGAGAGGGGTCCCTGAGGAGGGACAGGGTGGAGGGATGGAGAGGAACTGTACGACATTACTGGGTCTGAAGCATGTCTGATCAGGTTGTCTGTTGTAATCAAATCCCAACCACTGTAAAAGCAAGCCGGTCTGTCCCCAAACAAGGGGGCTGGTGAAAGAGGTTACCACTGGATCACTGTCCTGGACACACAACTAAAAACAGGTGCTTGCTAGATCCTAACATAGGGGTGTCAGGGAGTGGGGGGGGCACAAGAAGGAAGAAGACATGCGCCAGCTGGCTGAACCCCAGAACCAAAGGACCTCCTTCTTTGGGACCTGTGGATCTTTCTGCAGTAGTCCTGCTGCTGCACAGGAAGGGAGGACTGTCTCAAAAAACAACCTGAGCAGAATTGCTGTGGCTGCTGACCGCTAAACA
Organism: Caretta caretta; assembly: GCF_965140235.1. Classification (NCBI taxonomy): domain Eukaryota; kingdom Metazoa; phylum Chordata; order Testudines; family Cheloniidae; genus Caretta; species Caretta caretta. The sequence goes on from NC_134228.1 coordinate 7,856,644, forward strand.
CCAAATATCAGAGTTAGCCTCAGAATCATCCTGGAAGGGGATTATGCTGCATCATGCTGCGGGCAATCTCCATAATTGGAGAACAGCACCTCCATAGAGTTTAATTCCCTTTGGGGACAAGTTCAGAGCAGGACGGCTTGCCAGCCAACTAGTTGCTGCCTCTACTAAGTGAGTAAATCAATGCGTCTTCTATTGTGCTCTAAAAAAGAGAAGCCATATCCTCTCTGCATTGCTCCAGAATATTCCTATCAGTAGGGACAAGTGGTCACTTAAGAGAGCAGTACCCTTGGCTGTTAAGGACTTGAATAGGAGGTCCAGGATCTTTAATTTTATCTTGTGTTGGTCCCATTACGTAACGGGATGGCTGAATGAACAAGTTCTTGTCTAGTTGATTTACTGCTAGTAGGCTGACACTTTTAGTCTACTTATGTAGGCAGTAATTAACAAGAACATAGCTTCTGTATTTCACAAAAATTGAACCCAGGAAGTTTAGAAAGGACAGTTATTTTGATTAACTATTATTGATGCCGATTGGAAACGTGTTTACATCACAGTATTTTCTTTAAGACACATTCGTGATGTCATTTGTAACAGTAATTCAACAAGATGTTTGATTTGGTATTTCTAAGCTTAATGCCAATGGTAATTAAACTTAAAAATATATTTCACAGTTTATTTATGGTGATAAGTTCTTCTTGAAATTTCAATTCTGTATTCCAGTTCCAGCAACATGCAGTTTTGTTCGCTGAAAGTCATCATGATCCGACACACCAAATGAACGCATTTCGAAAAAAGAAGTAGTATGTTAGTCATAACCCTACAGTCCCTGGATCTTTAAGTCACCTCAATCAAATAGGCTGAACACAGAAATAGAAAAGATACAAGAAATCTTTTTAAAGACTGTTCCTCTTATGCTGAACATGCAGACTATTACGCTAGCAATAGGGAGAGAAGCCTGTGGAGGATGCCCTAAACCACTGGTTCTCAAGCCATAGACTGTCTGCAGCCCAATTAGCACACAGCTGCAGTCCAGCTGTACGCTGAACAAAAAAACAATTCAAAGTCTGCTGCTCTGGTCTGGAAGGGGGTGGGGCCGGCTGAGGAGAAGACCACATCAGGCAGCCCTGCTGGAGCACGCCTCCCATCAGTGGGCCAGTGAGTGCCACAGGGAACAGGAGTAAGTTTCTGGGGAGGTTTGTGGGGGGGCTCTGGGCAGCATAGGCAAGAGAACTAGGGGTATGCAGGGGTGCTGCAACACCCCTAGATTTTACATGGGGATCAGCTCCTGGCCCTGCTCTGTGAAGGGGGTCTCTGGGAGGGGGGCACTGTGCATAGGGGTTTGTGGGGGAATTTGGGGAGGTGGCCCACTGTGGTTCTCAATACGTGGTCCACAATAATAAACAGGTTGAGAACCACTGCCCTAAACTGACTTTTCAGAAACATTTAGCATTAAGATTGCACAACCTCTGGATACCATCAGCTCAGTAATCTGTTCACACATTCTGAAAGTTTACAATGTAATAATATCCATTTAAAACATTCCACCCTACTTCCAAGTATCAGTGCAAGTATATTATGAGAAACCCAACTGATTTTAAAATACCAAAATATTTAAGAAATTAAAACCTCATCTATACTTCCGTACAGTGCTGAATTTGTACTACATGGCAACGTAATCCTAGTAACCCTCTGTATAGTTCTAAGTAAGACTTCATACACAATTCCTCTGTCTACAACACACTCCTAAGTATGCAAGCTGATTGGTTCCGTTAGTGCCATCCTGTACTGTCTAGAAAAGTACTGTAGCATCCCCCGTGAAATTTCACTCCCAAGAGCAGTTGTCATTTCCCTTCGGTCCTCTACTGCTTCCACCTCCCACTCCTGCCACAGTCTTTCATATATTTTTTACATTAAACATTTATGCTGCATGCTCCTTTTTCTTCTCTTTCTCCTCACGTATCACAATATACTATCTCTGAAAAAAATATACCTCAATTTAAACCAATGTAGGGTTAATACTCAACCTTTTAATTATCCCCACACTTGAGAAAACAAAAAATAATTAAACATAGCATAAAATAGAAAACAATACATAAGCCGTGTTGGAAATCTCGTATCCATCTTAATTAAGCTGAGCACAAAAAGGAGCCCATCTGTAAGCACTCTTCAGAAAGAAAACCATTTAAGAACTATAGGCAAGAACCCAGACTTCAGTAATATTTTATTAAATAATTTATGCATAGTATTTTGGTAACAAATACTTTAGATACTAGCATCCTGTAACAGTTTTTCATCTGCTAAAAAACCTGCTCAAGTTGTTAGAAAATAATACTATTGTTTTTCCATATTTGACTGGCATGAAAATTATTCTAAGTATCAACACAGTTTATTTTCAGTTCTGATATGACTGCAGATGACTCTTCTAGAGTTTCCATGTCAGTCATATTCCAGGAGCTAAACAGGATTAAATTTTTGTGCTGCATACATAAGAATATCCACAATACCTGTATCTGCTTCAGTAGTTTGGATATCTGTTTGCAGTTTAATTTCTGACAGGCTTGTTTGTAGGCAATGATAATTTCCTCAACAGTCACATTCTGGGCTGAAAACGTAAAGGGTAGAGATTAAGATTACATTGACACTCATATTTATTCAAACTCAGATACACAATAAACTGTGTGTCAGGCACTTACGTTGACGAAAGTGTGAGAGTTGTGTATAATTAACTAATGCTGTTCCCACCCAGAACCATTTCAAATGGCAAGGATATGAAATAGGCAATTTATGTTCAAAGCAAAATGAGAATTTAATTTGATATTTTACTGTAAGAGTTGAACAACTACATTACCAAAATGTATATATTGATCCTACACATTTTGTCTGTGCACTATATCGTGTTTGTGGACTTTGTTTTCTGTGTGGCTTTTTACCCATTTTATTCAGGGGGTCTCAAAGTCCCGGCCCGTGGACCATCTGTGGCCAGAGAGCCTCCCCACTGCACCATCTGTGGCCAGAGCACCTCCCCACTGCAGCCCGCGGAGGAGATGCTGCCAGCAATGTTGGCTGCAGGCGCCGCCCCCCGCAGCTCCCATTGGCTGGGGGAGATGGGCAGAGATACCATCACTAGTTCCCGGGCAGAGTCAGCCATGGAGACAGTGTAACTTTTTTCCATAATCATAGAATATCAGGGTTGGAAGGGACCCCAGAAGGTCATCTAGTCCAACCCCCTGCTCGAAGCAGGACCAATTCCCAGTTAAATCATCCCAGCCAGGGCTTTGTCAAGCCTTAAAAACCTCTAAGGAAGGAGATTCTACCACCTCCCCAGGTAACGCATTCCAGTGTTTCACCACCCTCTTAGTGAAAAAGTTTTTCCTAATATCCAATCTAAACCTCCCCCACTGCAACTTGAGACCATTACTCCTCGTTCTGTCATCTGCTACCATTGAGAACAGTCTAGAGCCATCCTCTTTGGAACCCCCTTTCAGGTAGTTGAAAGCAGCTATCAAATCCCCCCTCATTCTTCTCTTCTGCAGGCTAAACAATCCCAGCTCCCTCAGCCTCTCCTCATAACTCATGTGTTCCAGTCCCCTCATCATTTTTGTTGCCCTTCGCTGGACTCTCTCCAATTTATCCACATCCTTCTTGAAGTGTGGGGCCCAAAACTGGACACAGTACTCCAGATGAGGCCTCACCAGTGCCGAATAGAGGGGAACGATCACGTCCCTCGATCTGCTCGCTATGCCCCTACTTATACATCCCAAAATGCCATTGGCCTTCTTGGCAACAAGGGCACACTGCTGACTAATGAATATAAACAAGTCAAAATACCAAACAACTATCTGATGTCCACCTTGCTGCAATCCTGAATGTTTCACCTGCTCAGTCACTGAGGCCAAACATCAACAAACTGACAGAACTGAAGCACTGCCAGGTGTCTGGCAAACCCTAAAAACTCTCTGGCAGGAGAAGAATTGTATAAAGTTGTATGACAGTTTTATTATTTCTAAGAAATTCGAAATAAAAAATACAATATAAACATTTTCTTTTCTGAACACCATATTCAGTGATATTATTGGCCCGCTTGGAGGATTTGAGGACTGGCATTGGCCCTAAGGTAAATTGAGTTTGAGACCCCTGATTTTATTGCTTTAAAAATATCTCAACATAAAATCAAGAGCATGATATATACAGTTTTAATTCACACTGCCACCAACTGATATACATTTAGCAAAATATTGAGATAAAAAGGAAATTATTTAAGGCTGCTAGGCTAAGAAGTCTAACAAATAATGCATTGAACCAAAATACAGGAAAGATTTTAGAAGCCCCTTCCAACAGCAAACTAATGAAACTAGATTTGCAGAAATCTAAAAATAGATTTGCAAGGACTTCATAAATTTCACTTCTTACGATCCTATAGTATGACCTCCTGCATAACACAGGCCAGAGAATTGCATCCAGTGATTTCTTCTTATGAATAGTCTTTAATGTCAGAAGTTAAGTTTAGAATGGACCATCATGATCATCTAGTTTGACCTCCTGCACATTGCAGGACAGAGAACCTCACCCACCCACTCCTGTAATGGACACCAGTAACTCTGCCAGAGGTTAGAAGTCCTCAGATCATAATTTAAATGACAGAAAATCTGCCATTTACACTAGTTTAAACCGGCAAGTGACCCATGCCCCATGCTGCAGAGGAAGGCATGAAACCTTGTGGTTAAATTGGAGCTTATTTTAGAAACAGATGTAATCTTTAATGATTTCAAGTGATGGAGAATCAAAAGCATCCTTAGGTGACATTTCCAATGATTAGTTATCCTTACTATTAAAAATGTGCATCTTGTTTTCATTTTGAATTTTTCTGACTACAGCTCCTATTGATCAGATCTAGTTACGCTTTTGTCGGCTAGGCTAAAGAACCCTCTGCTATCAGATATCTTGTCCTTGTGAAGGTACTTTTAGATCATGATCACGTCACCTCAATCTTCTCTGATAAACTAAATAGACATAGCTCCTTAAATCTCACTGTGAAGAACATTTTCTAGACACCCCCCCAAAATCTGTAGTTCTTCTCTGAACCCTTTCCCATGTTCAACACCTTTTTTACAGTGTGGACACCACACACAGTATTCTGGTAGTGGTTTCACTAGTGTCATGTGAAGACGTAATACCACCACTTTACTCTTGATCAGTATTCCTGTGTTAATATAGCCAAGTAAAAGGTCAGCCCTTTTAGCTAAAGCATCATATTTGAAAAACTCAGGTTCAGTTGTTTATCTACAGGCCAAAAGTCCTTTTCAGAGATGCTGCTTTTTAGTCTGCAGTCCTGTAAATATGGCCTACATTTTTGTCCTTAGATGTATGACCTTGCATTTGACCATATTAAAATACAAGTTTGATTGTACCTAGATTACCAAGTGATTTGATAAATCATTAGTACAGAACTATTTCATTATTTGCCAAATTAACAATCTTTGTAGAATTTGCAAACCTCAGCCATGATTTTATATCTTCTTTCAGATTGTTGAGAAAATACTGAATAGTACTGAAGCGAGATCCATTCCCTGTGGAACCCCACTAGAAACACCCTGCTAGCTGCTATTTCACAATTAACTACACAGACTATCAGACAGACAACTTCTACTCTATTTAGTTGTGTGCAATATTGATTTTGCACAATGCTAGTCTGTTTTATTTTTAAATTAGAATGTCATGTAGGAGGACACCAAATACCTTACAAAAGTCCAAGTATAGTGTATCAAGCACACTTGCAATTTTGTCAAGGAACAACATGAAGTTCATTGGACAAGACCTATTTTGTCTTGTTCATTGTTCTTCTTTAAATTTCTAGCCTTTCAAGTCCTATATCACCTGTCACTGCTCTGGGTCAAGCTCCCCTTGCTGGACACTCACCAGGCTGCTGTGTTTGGACCAACATGCCAAGTCCGTGTGCTTTTAAGCTCCCTTGGGTCTGGGTAGGTTCTAGGTGCTCAATCTTTCTTTGGTCTCTGGTTTGGTCCTGGGCATAGATTCGTTTGGCACCCTTCTCAAAAAGGCCCTGCAGCCTAGCTGCCCTAGGCCCTAAGACCAGGGCCAAATCCCTCCAAGACTCCCCAGTAGTTAAGCATACCCTCTCCAGAGCTCTACCTTAGTGGGTACTCTTATTTACTGTTTAGCTCTTCGGAGACATAGCTGAAGGCAATATGTCAGACTTTGCTGAGGGATTTCTAAACCACTCACTCTTTACTTTTAGACAACACAAGTGATATATATGCCATTCCCTGCCTTGGTTCTCTGCGCACTCCTGAGCATTCTTTGGGACCTGATTAGTGTCGTTTCAGGGGTCCAGGTCCCCTCTTCTTGACTTCAAAAAGAGAATCCTGGTTCTGGTGTGATCAGCGACCTTGTCCTTATATAGCTTTCAGTACTCTCTCTTGCAGGTGACTTACCTAGTCAGCTTCAACCCCCATCAGATGATCTATTCTTTGATTCCCAAAACATCTAGGACAGTAGGGGTTTTCCTTGTTGGTACCAGCTCTTCATCCAATGGTGTTTCCAGTTGAATAGAAGGTCATCAAGGTTTATGCCCCATCACTCTTAATCCTCTGTTAGGTGCAATAATTTATTCTGACATGTCCTGTGTTTTAGCTCAAAATGGAGGCTACAGAGCCAAGGTGAAGGCACAGAACAGTTTTACAAACAAGTAGCTTTTCAGAACAAAATGGCATTTTCAGATTATACAGATAAATCCAGACATACACTTGTCACCCATTCCATTGTTTTGCCCATGCCTGCTGTCAGGCTAATTGGTGTATCTGCAAACTTTCAATAATGATTTATGTTTTCTCCCAGGTCATTTACAAAAGTGTTAAATAGCATAAGGCCAAGAACTGATCGCTGCCCCACCCCAGTAGAAATACACCTACTTAATGTAACCTCAATAAGGATTCTTTAAAATACAGCCAGCTCTCCTGGACTCCTTTCCCCCTCATGTTATTCTCCCAGGGGATCTTGCCCATCAGTTCCCTGAGGGAGTCAAAGTCTGCTTTTCTGAAGTCCAGGGTCCATACTCTGCTGCTCTCCTTTCTTCTCTGTGTCAGGATCCTGAACTCGACCATCTCATGGTCACTGCCTCCCAGGTTCCCATCCACTTTTGCTTCCCCTACTAATTCTTCCCGGTTTGTGAGCAGCAGGTCAAGAAGAGCTCTGCCCCTAGTTGGTTCCTCCAGCACTTGCATGAGGAAACTGTCCCCTACATTTTCCAAAAACTTCCTGGATTGTCTGTGCACTGCTGTACTGCTCTCCCAGCAGATATCAGGGTGATTGAAGTCTCCCATGAGAACCAGGGCCTGCAATCTAGTAACTTCCGTCAGTTGCCGGAAGAAAGCCTCGTCCACCTCATCCCCCTGGTCCGGTGGTCTATAGCAGATTCCCACCACGACATCACCCTTGTTGCTCACACTTCTAAACTTAATCCAGAGACACTCAGGTTTTTCTGCAGTTTCATACTTGAGCTCTGAGCAGTCATACTGCTCCCTTACATACAGTGCAACTCCCCCACCTTTTTTGCCCTGCCTGTCCTTCCTGAACAGTTTATATCCATCAATGACAGTACTCCAGTCATGTGAGTTATCCCACCAAGTCTCTGATATTCCAATCACATCATAATTTCTTGACTGTGCCAGGACTTCCAGTTCTCCCTGCTTGTTTCCCAGGCTTCTTGCATTTGTATATAGGCACTTGAGATAACTTGCTGATCATCCCTCTTTCTCAGTATGAGGCAGGACCCCTGCCCTCTCGCGCGCTCCTGCTTCCTCCCGGTATCCCACTTCCCCACTTACCTCAGGGCTTTGGTCTCCTTCCCCCGGTGAACCTAGTTTAAAGCCCTCCTCACTAGGTTAGCCAGCCTGCTTGCGAAGATGCTCTTCCCTCTCTTCGTTAGGTGGAACCCGTCTCTGCCTAGCACGCCTCCTTCTTGGAACACCATCCCATGGTCAAAGAATCCAAAGCCTTCTCTCCGACACCACCTGCGTAGCCATTCGTTGACTTCCACGATTCGACAGTCTCTACCTAGGCCTTTTCCTTCCACGGGGAGGATGGACGAGAAGACCACTTGCGCCTCAAACTCCTTTATCCTTTTTCCAAGACCTATCCTCCATGAACTTATCTAGTTCTTTTTTGAACCCTGTTAGTTTGTTTGCTGAGTTTGCGAAGACACCCTTATGGTTGGCTTTAGACCCATGCACTGGTATTATAATGGACAAGAAATTCATTTCTTTAAAATAAAGAGAATGTATGCCAAGTTTCTGATGCACAGGAAACTGCTGAATAAGAGCATTACATTAAACAATGCAGTTTATTTTCCATGGATCCAATTACAATGTAGTAATAATCCACTGGACTGCTGGGGCAGAATGATCCTCATTTAATTATAAAGGAGGATAATAATTTCACTAATATAATTGTCAGGAAGCACTAGAAATGTCCAGTTACATCTGCCACACACAAATTTTAATGCTTTCTCTGAAAGCCAAACAGGAGGAATTTTGGAAAATCCAGGTAGTAACAGGGTTCTGGTACACTAGGATTTTATCACTGCGTACAAGAAAGCCACGTTACAAGCATAATACAATATTGTTGTCATCCCTCTTGCTGCATAACAAGTATATGTCCAATATGAGGAGAATACATAACATCTCCCTCATAATAATCTATTTGTATTCCAATTACCATGACTCTGCAATTGCATAAGATTAGAGTGCCACAAGTACAATTAGAGTTTAAGAATATTGAGTCTGTTCACTAGGTAAGCCTACATACTGTAAAATGTATTTCCTCCCACCCCCAAACTACAGTTAGCATTGGTTTGAATTCCTCATCTGAGGATGAACAGCAGCAAGCTACTTGTGGTTCTAAGGTTACCTACGTATGTTTCATGCACATGAACAAGTCTGAGCTTCCTTGGTCCAAAAGCACTAGCGCAAACATGCAGCACAGAAAGGCACACTAACTGTCTGGGAAGATTCTGTTAAAGAGAACCTACGCTTTCACCCTGCTGTTTGAGGAAACATTCCTAAAATGACCAAGAACTGGTTTTGATTTTATTTTGTTTTAGTAAACAAGTTCATCTGACAGAGACCAGGAGTTTGTTTTAAAGACCATTTCCCTTTAGCATGATTTGTTTTCTGTGTGTAGGCTGCTTTAAAAAAAAAAATCTCTCTCTAAAGTGTTTTGTTCCTATTGTAAAAAACAAACCGTGTTTTTGCTTTAAGAAGGCTGCCTCGTCACTATTTACACCAATGGTTACAGACTCCCAAAGGTCAAAACCACAGCAGCCGAACCCAGCTGGACCCGTTGGGTAAGAACAGTTGATATGCAGGGCACTGTAGTCGAGAGCTTGGTCTCATAGTAGAAGAACTGCATAATTCTACCCCTGAATAGGAAAAAGCACAAGGCCTGACACACGAGGGATGCAGTCAGAGTCCAGAAAGGAGACGGAGGGTAACTGTAACTTTGCCATACACAGAGCCATTTATACAGAGTCACTTTTCAGATCAGGACTGTGACCTGTTGTGCTTTTGATTTGTAGTCCAGACATAGGAACACTTCTGCAAATTCACAAGCCTGGGTTTTAGTACACTGCAAGTCACACTTTTTCCCATCCTTTTCAGTTACTAATTGCTGCAACATGGTTACAGATGGACATTTGGCACAATGTTTTTATTGTTTGTCCTTTTACCCAGACCTTGCAGAACATTCAGGCTATTGCAAGTGTTTGGTAAATTTTCCATAGATCTGCCAGTGACATCTCAGCAGCTAAGAAATGAACCCTTCTCCCACAAAAACAAAGCCAGCAATCCCATACAGGCACTCCAGCAGAGGATCAATCACCTGCTGCAAGACAGCTGTGATTTTAACTCATACATTCATCCCAATTCATAGAATACTAGGGTTGGAAGAGAGTCGAATCCCCCGCTCAAAACAGGACCAACACCAACTAAATCATCCCATCCAGGGCTTTGTCAAGTCGGGCCTTAAAAACCTCTAAGGATGGAGATTCCACCACCTCCCGAGGTAACCCATTCCAGTGCTTCACCACCCTCCTAGTGAAATAGGGTTTCCTAATAGCCAACCTAGACCTCCCCCACTGCAACTGGAGACCATTGCTCCTTGTTCTGTCATCTGCCACCACTGAGAACAGCCTAGGGGGGAGGGATAGCTCATGCGGAGAGAGATAGCTCAGTGGTTTTAGCATTGGCCTGCTAAACCAAGGGTTGTGAGTTCAATCCTTGAGGGGGCAATTTAGGGATCTGGGGCAAAAATTGGGGATTGGTCCTGCTTTAAGCGGGGGATTGGACTAGATGACCTCCTGAGGTCCCTTCCAACCCTGATGTTCTATGATTCTAGCGCCATCCTCACTGGAACCCCTCTTCAGGTAGTTGAAGGCTGCTATCAAATCCCCCCTCGCTCTTCTGCAGACGAAATAACCCCAGTTCCCTTAGCCTCTTCTCGTAAGTGATGTGTCCCAGCCCCCTAATCATTTTCACTGCCCTCCGCTGGACTCTCTCCAATTTGTCCACATCCCTTCTCTAGTGGGGGGGACCAAAACTGGACACAATAATCCAGATGTGGCCTCACCAGCGGCAAGCAGAGGGGAATAATCACTTCCCTCAATCTGCTGGCAATGCTACTACTAATACAGCCCAATACGCCGTTGGCCTTCTTGGCAACAAGGGCACACTGCTGACTCATAGCCAGCTTCTTGTCCACTGTAATCCCCAGGTCCTTTTCTGCAGAACTGCTGCTTAACTAGTCGGTTCCCAGCCTGTAGCAGTGTACGGGATTCTTCCATCCTAAGTGCAGGACTCTGCACTTGTCCTTGTTGAGCCTCATCAGATTTCATTTGGCCCAATCCTCCAATTTGTCTAGATCACTCTGGACCCTATCCCTACCCTCCAGCGTATCTACCTTTCCCCACAGCTTAGTTTCATCTGCGAACTTGCTGAGAGTGCAATCCATCCCATCAGCCAGATCATTAATAAAGATATTGAACAAAACCGGCCCCAGGACCAGCCCCTGGGACACGCCGCTTGATACCGGCTGCAAATTAGACATCAAGCCATTGATCACTACCCGTTGAGCCCGACAATCTAGCCACCTTTCTATCCACCTTACAGTCCATTCATCCAATCCATACTTTAACTTCCTGGCAAGAATACTGTGGGAGACTGTATCAAAAGCTTTGCTAAAGTCAAGATGTAGCACATCTACTGCTTTCCCCATATCCACAGAGATAGTTATCTCATCATAGAAGGCAATGAAGTTGGTCAGGTATGGCTTGCCCTTGGTGAATCCATGGCAACTGTTCCTGATCACCTTCCTCTCCAAGTGCTTCAAAATGGATTCCTTGAGGACCTGCTCCATCATTTTGCTGGCAACTAAAGTGAGGCGGACCAGTGTATAGCTCCCCAGGTTCTCTTTCTTCCCTTTTTAAAATATGGGCACTATATTTGCCTTTTTCCAATCGTCCAGGACCTCCCCCAGTCGCCATGAATTTTCAAAGATAATGGCCAATGGCTCTGCAATCACATCAGCCATCTCCCTCAGCACCCTTGGCCACATTAGATCTGGACCTATGGACTTGTGCATGTCCAACTTTTCTAAATAGTCCTTAACCTGTTCTTTCACCACTGAGGGCTGCTCACCTCCTCCCATACTGTGTTGCCCAGTGCAGCAGTCTGGCAGCTGACCTTATCTGTGAAGACCGAGGCAAAGTAGCATTGAGTACCTCGGCTTTTTCCACATCATCAGTCTCTTTTTGAGAAAGACCAGAAGACAACATTGGGATAGTGTTTCTTTTTCCTACAAAGTTAAGAGTTCACTCCAAGGCCAAGTCATTCCTCTCATGAGGCCCTATGCAGGCCACAACACTACTGAAGAACATAAAACACATTTGCTTGAATAATAAGTCTACTAGGGTTGAACTGTGAAACACACTTCAAGAGTTTATACAGAGTACATGAGGGATTTTTCTTTTATTTAAGGCTGAGTTACTTGGACAAAAAACTTGGTTACAGATGACTCTTGGAGGGGTCCCTTCTCCTTCACTGGGTTTTTGTTCCCTCCCACTTTAAGGCCTACTCTTTATATGTAAAGCTAACTGCGAATGAATAAAGTTTGTCTGCAACAATTCAGCCTTTGGTGCCAATATTTGCAGAAATATTTCCTGGTTGAATTCCATCTTGTAGCTTAATGGCAAATATTTGCCACATCGATATAATCAGTATTCAAGAACTTTAAAGTTCCAAAGAACAATTATTATCAACACATGTCCTTGTAGGATGGGCTATGTCCTTTCCAGGCCCCCTTATTACAGTAGGCTAATAGACTGAACTGCAATCTTTTTGCTTGCTGTAAAATATTTATAGAGTGATTGTATTATATTTCCTGTTTTAAAGGCAAACTGATTTCTTTTAAAAAATCCGTTAACTTGAACAAGATCTTAAATACCTATGTGAGAAGATTTTTGATCTTAGAGGGTTCTTTAATCTAGCAGACAAAAACATAAGATGAAATGGCTATAAACTGAATTTAGACAAATTCACTCTGGAGAGAAGGTGCAGATGTTTAGCAAAAACAGTAATTAATCATTGATGCAAGAATTGCCAGACTAAAACTAGAAGGGCTCATTATGACCATGTAATCTAGGGAAGTCTGAAATTAGCAGAATGTAATACAAATAAACTTTTGAACAGAATTAAATTGCAAATATATAGTATAAATATATATATATAGTATAAAAAGTTATACTGAAAAGGTATTTTTATTAGAGAGACCAATGTTCAGTGTTGGACTAAAGTAAAATGGCATCACTAACACCAAAAGCAGTATACAGAATACCCCTATGTAAGTGAAAGTGAGGATATGAACTAAAGTAGTGTTTCTCAGACTTTTTGATCCCAGGGATTGACTTGCAGACTTCCTAAACTGGTCGGAGTTCTTCGGGACTGGGGCGTGCTGATGTACGGACCAGTCATTGAAAAAACACTGAATTAGAGCATTGGGAATAGAGAATGCCAAGGGCATAAATTCCAGTCATTGGAGACAAAATACCTTTAAAAAAAAAGTCTTAACAGTGAATTAAAAAAAAAGAAAAGGAGGACTTGTGGCAATTTAGAGACTAACAAATTTATCTCAGCATAAGCTTTTGTGAGCTACAGCTCACTTCATTGGATGCATTCAGTGCATTCCCTAGGATGCGATCTCAGCAGTCGGGCCTATTTACTATTTGGGTGCAATATCTAAAAGAAAAACCCAGGTCTTACATGAAGTGGTGGCTGACGTGATCAGAGTAACAGGTGTTTGAGGATCCTACTAATCCTGTGAGTGACAAGATGAGTGTTTGGTTTGTTGTATCTGCAAAGGTGTTGCATCACTGGTTTCAGGCCTCTGACCAGGCCACATGTTTGGTTTGGTCTGGTCTGGTCTGCTTGTTGTGTACCTGAGAGATGTATGACCAGGCCCACTGATCAAGCTGGATGTTTGAAGTCTGGGTGGTTGAGTCTTCTCTTTTAATAAGTGGAAAGTGCTGATCAGCTGGACCACGAATTTAGTCATGGATAACACACTTTTCAGCCTTCTGAGTATTAACAATTACTCACCCCATTTTTCCCCTCACTTTACAACTAGCCACATAGGCATTGCTCTCTACTTCCCAGCACAGGCTGGAGGCGTATTACCAGCTCCTACTCTTTTCTCACATGGCAGCGAATCTCTCGGTGGCAAAGTAGCTGCAGCACACAGGAGAAAAAAGGCTTTTAAGTTCTTATGCTCTTCTTCCTTCACTAAAATTTATCCCAACCACAATGAGAAGATGGAAAGGGCTGGAAGAAAAGAATTTGCCTTAAGACGAATTAAAATCTCCAGCTCTCCAGGGAAGAGCTTACAGCATAATTTGGAGGACAAGAATTACAGTACATTTCTTTTCTCCCTAAGAAATAAGTTACAAAAGCTATTTAAAAAATTCCTTTCATGGGAAATTTTGAAATTACTTTCCATCAACAAATTTTGCAAAACAACAATTCTAAAAAGTCTTGGAATTGGACTCATCAAAATGGAATATTTAAACATTTTAATTTTCAAAGAAAAAAATTAAAAAAGTTCACAACTGTCACCGTGGAAGATGTCGATTTTGACAAAATCACATTTTCCAATGAGAAAACATTCTGGTCAGAAAAATTCTACCAGCTTTAGAAGTTACATATCTTAACTCCTGAGAAATTAAAGTACTCCAGTGATATCTTCAAGGCAGGAAAATAACCGAACATCAAAAAATACTTGTGAGGCAGGAAGGCATATCAGACATTCACCAACCCAAGCTCCCAGCAGTTACCATGGAATATTCCGATATAGAGGCTAGGACCTTCAATATTGCAGAACCACATTCACTAAAAAGAGTAGAAAATATGAAGTTGCTAAGCCCTGGTCTACACTACGAGTTTAGGTCGAATTTAGCAGCATTAGATCGATTTAACCTTGCACCTGTCCACACGAAGCCATTTTTGTCGACTTAAAGGGCTCTTAAAATTGATTTCTGTACTCCTCCCCGACAAGGGGATTAGCGCTGAAACTGACATCATCGGGTTGAATTTGGGGTAGTGTGGATGCAATTCGACGGTATTGGCCTCAGGGAGCTATCCCAGAGTGCTCCATTATGACCGCTCTGGACAGCACTTTCAACTCAGATGCACTAGCCAGGTACACAGGAAAAGCACCAGGAACTTCTGAATTTCATTTCCTGTTTGGCCAGCATGGCGAGCTCATCAGCAGAGGTGACCATGCAGTCCCAGAAATGGCAAAAGAGCTCCAGTATGGACCAAATGGGAAGTACTGGATCTGACTGCTGTATGGGGAGATGAATCCGTGCTACCAGAACTCCATTTCAAAAGACGAAATGCAATATATTTGAAAAAAATCTCCAAGGGCATGGTGGACAGAGGCTATAACAGGGACCCACAGCAGTGTCACGTGAAAATTAAGGAGCTCAGGCAAGCTTACCAAAAAACCAAAGAGGCAAACGGCCGCTTTGGGTCAGAGTACCAGACATGCCGCTTCTATGATGAGCTGCATGCAATTCTATGGGGTGCTCCTACCACTATCCCCCACCCCTGTCTGTGGACATCTGCAAGGGGGGGGGGGGGGGGGGGGGGGGAGTCTCACGCAACAGGGATGAGGATTTTGGGGACAAGGAAGAGGAGGAGGAGGAAGAGAGCGCACAACAGGCAAGCGGAGAAACTGTTTTCTCCGACACCCAGGAACCGTTTATCACCCTGGAGCCAATACCCTCCCAACCCGGAGAAGGCACCTCTGGTGAGTGTACCTTTGTAAATCTAATACATGGTTTAAAAGCAAGCGTGTTTAATGATTAACTTGCCCTGAAGACTTAAGATACATTCACAGCCAGTACAGCCACTGGAAAAGTCTGTTAACGTGTCTGGGGATGGAGCGGAAATCCTTCAGGGACATTATTAAGGGGACATTCAGAGGTGGCCGTTCCCACTGGGCTGATTGCCTGTGGCTGAAAAGAAATCATCCGCACTTTTAACCACTCTGTTTGGGGGGGAGTTCATGCTGAGCTGTTTGCATTTGGCTGGCAGGGATCTTCATAGAATCATAGAATATAATCATAGAATCATAGAATATAAGGGTTGGAAGGGACCCCAGAAGGTCATCTAGTCCAACCCCCTGCTCAAAGCAGGACCAATTCCCAGTTAAATCATCCCAGCCAGGGCTTTGTCAAGCCTGACCTTAAAAACCTCTAAGGAAGGAGATTCTACCACCTCCCTAGGTAACGCATTCCAGTGTTTCACCACCCTCTTAGTGAAAAAGTTTTTCCTAATATCCAATCTAAACCTCCCCCACTGCAACTTGAGACCATTACTCCTCGTTCTGTCATCTGCTACCATTGAGAACAGTCTAGAGCCATCCTCTTTGGAACCCCCTTTCAGGTAGTTGAAAGCAGCTATCAAATCCCCCCTCATTCTTCTCTTCTGCAGGCTAAACAATCCCAGCTCCCTCAGCCTCTCCTCATAAGTCATGTGTTCCAGACCCCTAATCATTTTTGTTGCCCTTCGCTGGACTCTCTCCAATTTATCCACATCCTTCTTGAAGTGTGGGGCCCAAAACTGGACACAGTACTCCAGATGAGGCCTCACCAATGTCGAATAGAGGGGAACGATCACGTCCCTCGATCTGCTCGCTATGCCCCTACTTATACATCCTAAAATGCCATTGGCCTTCTTGGCAACAAGGGCACACTGCTGACTCATATCCAGCTTCTCGTCCACTGTCACCCCTAGGTCCTTTTCCGCAGAACTGCTGCCTAGCCATTCGGTCCCTAGTCTGTAGCTGTGCATTGGGTTCTTCCGTCCTAAGTGCAGGACCCTGCACTTATCCTTATTGAACCTCATCAGATTTCTTTTGGCCCAATCCTCCAATTTGTCTAGGTCCTTCTGTATCCTATCCCTCCCCTCCAGCGTATCTACCACTCCTCCCAGTTTAGTATCATCCGCAAATTTGCTGAGAGTGCAATCCACACCATCCTCCAGATCATTTATGAAGATATTGAACAAAACTGGCCCCAGGACCGACCCTTGGGGCACTCCACTTGATACCGGCTGCCAACTAGACATGGAGCCATTGATAACTACCCGTTGAGCCCGACAATCTAGCCAGCTTTCTACCCACCTTATAGTGCATTCATCCAGCCCATACTTCCTTAACTTGCTGACAAGAATACTGTGGGAGACCGTGTCAAAAGCTTTGCTAAAGTCAAGAAACAATACATCCACTGCTTTCCCTTCATCCACAGAACCAGTAATCTCATCATAAAAGGCGATTAGATTAGTCAGGCATGACCTTCCCTTGGTGAATCCATGCTGGCTGTTCCTGATCACTTTCCTCTCATGCAAGTGTTTCAGGATTGATTCTTTGAGGACCTGCTCCATGATTTTTCCAGGGACTGAGGTGAGGCTGACTGGCCTGTAGTTCCCAGGATCCTCCTTCTTCCCTTTTTTAAAGATGGGCACTACATTAGCCTTTTTCCAGTCATCCGGGACTTCCCCCGTTCGCCACGAGTTTTCAAAGATAATGGCCAATGGCTCTGCAATCACAGCCGCCAATTCCTTCAGCACTCTCGGATGCAACTCGTCCGGCCCCATGGACTTGTGCACGTCCAGCTTTTCTAAATAGTCCCTAACCACCTCTATCTCCACAGAGGGCTGGCCATCTCTTCCCCATTTTGCGATGCCCAGCGCAGCAGTCTGGGAGCTGACCTTGTTCGTGAAGACAGAGGCAAAAAAAGCATTGAGTACATTAGCTTTTTCCACATCCTCTGTCACTAGGTTGCCTCCCTCATTCAGTAAGGGGCCCACACTTTCCTTGGCTTTCTTCTTGTTGCCAACATACCTGAAGAAACCCTTCTTGTTACTCTTGACATCTCTGGCTAGCTGCAGCTCTAGGTGCGATTTGGCCCTCCTGATATCATTCCTACATGCCTTCCCTGATACCAGTCACACGGTGGGAGGAGGGGTGAAGCAATCATCCCAGAGAATTGGGTGGGGGGGAGGGGGGTTTGGTTGGGTTGGGTTTCTGCTGCACGATAACCTGAAAACCGCAGCCCCTCCTTTTAAAATGGCCAACCCAATGGGTGCTTGGTATGGGAAAACAGGGTGCTGCTGTTTGAAACCATTCTCACTTTTGAAGAAGCCAAAAGACTTAACTGATTTAACTGGGAATTGGTCCTGCTTCGAGCAGGGGGTTGGACTAGATGACCTTCTGGGGTCCCTTTCAACCCTTATATTCTATGATTCTATGACTGTGGCTTACCATAGCTGCCTGCAAGCTGAATTCTGTTGTGTTCGATCTCTCACACCAAACTGGCAGGCCCTCAATATAAGACGCAAAATGCGACCTTGTACCAAAAGCACATGTGCTATGTAATGTTAACAGCTTGGTTCACCGTGAAAGAGTCTACCCACTGTTCTCTAAAATGTGTCCTTTCAAATACTACTCTCCCCTTTTTTCCCCCCTCCCACAGCTGCAAATGTTTCAATGCTCCCCCTATCATCTCCGTCCCAGAGGCTAGGCAGATAAGGCAGCGAAAAAAAACACACTCACAATGAAATGTTCTGAGCTCATTCAGTCCTCCCGCACTGAAAGAGCTCAGCAGAATGCATGGAGGCAAACAATGGCAGAGTCCAGGAAAGCAGAAAATGAACGCGAGGATCGGAGGGACGAGCAAGATGAGAAGTTGCTGGAGCCAGAGGAGAGGTGGCGACAGTGTGATGAGAAGAGACAGGATGCAATGCTGAGGTTACTGGGGATCAAATTGATATGCTCCTGCATCTGGTGGAGCTGCAGGAAAGGCAGCAGGAGCACAGACCACCACTGCAACCCCTGTGTAACCGCCCGCCCGCCCTCCTCCCCAAGTTCCATAACCTCCTCACCCAGACGCCCAAGAACAGAGGCGCCCAACCACTCCACCCCAGAGGACTGCCCAAGCAACAGAAGGCTGGCATTCAATAGGTTTTGAAGTGCAGTCTGGCCTTGTCCTTCCCTCCTCCACCACCCCACTCGGTGCTTCCCTCCTCCCCCACCCCTCCCTGGCTACCTTGGCAATTATCCCCCTATTTGTGTGATGAATAAATAAAGAACACATGATTTTGAAACAACGACTTTATTGCCTCTGCAAGCAGTGATCAAAGGGGGGCGGGCAATTGGCTTACAGAGAAGTAGAGTGAACCAAGGCGGCAGGTTTTCATCGTGGAGAAAAACAGAACTGTCACACTATAGCCTGGCCAGTCATGAATTTGGTTTTCAAAGCTTCTCTGATGCGCAGCACGCCCTGCTGTGCTCTTCTAAATTGCCCTTGTGTCTGGCTGCGCGTAATGAGTAGCCAGGCGATTCGCCTCAACCTCCCACCCTGCTATAAACGTCTCCCCCTTACTCTCACAGATATTGTGGAGCACACAGCAAGCAGCAGTAACAATAGGAACATTGGTTTCGCTGAGGTCTAACCGAGTCAGTAAACTGCACCAGCGCACTTTTAAACATCCAAATGCACATTCTACCACCATTCTGCACTTGCTCAGCCTATAGTTGAACAGCTCCTTACTACTGTCCAGGGTGCCTGTGTATGGTTTCATGAGCCATGGCATTAAGGGGTAGGCTGGGTCCCCAAGGAGAACTATAGGCATTTCAACATCCAACAGTTCTTTTCTGGTCTGAGAAGTAAGTCCCTTCCTGCAGCTGTTCAAACAGACCAGAGTTCCTGAAGATGCGAGCGTCATGTACCTTTCCTGGCCATCCCACACTGATGTTGGTTTAACATCCCTTGTGATCCACTAGTGCTTGCAGCACCACTGAGAAGTACCCCTTGAGGTTTATGTACTGGCTGCCAAGATGGTCCGGTCCCAAGATAGGGATATGCATTCCGTCTATCACCCCACCACAGTTAGAGAATCCCACTGCAGCAAAGCCATCCACTATAACCTGCACATTTCCCAGAGTCACTACCCTTGATAGCAGCAGCAGCTCAGTGATTGGCTACTTGGATCACAGCAGCCCCCACAGTAGATTTGCCCACTCCAAATTGATTCCTGACTGACCGGTAGCTGTCTGGCGTTGCAAGTTCCAGAGCTTGCCACTAGCTTGTGAACTGTGAGGGCTGCTCTCATCTTGGTATTCTTGCACTTCAGGGCAGGGGAAAGCAAGTCACAAAGTTCCATGAAAGTGCCCTTACACATGCAAAAGTTTCGCAGCCACTGGGAATCATCCCAGACCTGCAAAACTCTGCGGTCCCACCAGTCTGTGCTTGTTTCCCAGGCCCAGAATCAGCATTCCACGGCATAAGCCTGCCCCACTGCCACCAGGATGGCCAAATTGCCGTGGCCTGTGCTTTGAGAGAAGTCTGTGTCCATGTCCTCATCACTCATCACCGTCCTGCCATCGCCTCCTCGCCTGCTTTTGCAGGTTCTGCAGGATAATGCGCAAGGTGTTTACAATGGACATAACTGCTGCGGTGATCTGAGCGGGCTCCATGCTTGCCGTGGTATGGTGTCTGCAGGAGAGCAGAGTTGCAGCGGAAGCGGTGGCTGACGACAGATGCCACGGGAATAGATATTTATAGAGAACGACGAGAGGACCTGAGAGGTGGATTCATGAGAGCAGAGTTGCAGTGGAAGCAGTGGAGGATGACTTAGCACCATGCACAGTTCCCGAGGAAGAATACACGTACCTGGGAGCCCATGACAGACAACACGGAGAAATTTGCCATTGAGACAGCAGCAGCAGAGCAGAGTTGCAGCAGAAGTGGTGGATGGCGACGGTTAGCAGTCCTACTGCACTGTCTGCTGAAAGCAGTATGGCATGCGCACGGAAAAAAGGTGAGAAACTATTGTCTGCCATTGCTTTCACGGAGGGAGGGGCGACTGACGACATGTACCCCAAAATCACCCAAGACAACGTTTTTACCCCATCAAGCATTGGGAGCTTAACCCAGAATTCCAATGGGGGGCAGAGACTGCAGGAACTGTGGGATAGCTACCCACAGTGCACCATTCCGTAAGTCGATGCTAGCCACAGCTGCGAGGAGGCACTCTGCTGACTTAATGCGCTAAAGTGGACACACGCAATCGACTGTATAAAATTGATTTCTAAAAATCGACTTCTATCAACCTAATTTCATAGTGTAAACATACCCTAAGAGTCCTCACTATCACTCACTGAAGATACAAAGACTAGTTAGTTTTTTATTAGAAAATGAAGATAGAGTAATAAACCCAGACAGACCAGAACTAGCTACTGAGACCGCTTCCAAGGGGAGATGGGAGGGCTGGGCCACTCAACCCAGAAAAAAGTGCTCCAATAGAGGTCAAACCTAGATTCACGACATGATGCTGAGTCCAAGGAATAACATCTTGAAAAGCTACATGGAGTGCTGTTGCTGGGACCTGTTCAACTAGCCCTGACAACAGCTGAGTCAGAGATGTTAACCTTCCCTCTACCATATAATGCCCCTATCAGCAACATCTCTGGGGTCAGAGGGAATTAACCCCCACCTGCCACCTTGTGGCTATCTTTCGACTTTGAGAGATCCTGAGACTTCAGTTGTTAGAGATTTAAGGTTATTTTGTCTTTTCACTGTTCTTAGATTTGACCTGATCCTACAAGTTTTGTATGTCTACTTTGGGTAGTGGCTTGCAACTGCAGTTCAAGACTGCATCAATTCCATATATATTACACATCTGCCTGCCTTATATGTATATAATTTTAAAATGTAAGTATCTAGGGGTTTATATACGGGAAAAAAAAGCGTTGAGGTAATCAAGAATAAGTCTTTCAGTTGCAAATATAAAATGCAACTTTTTTACTCCAAGGCGCTCAGATGCTACAGTGCTATCCTGTATTAAGGTGACCAGATAGCAAGTGTGAAAAATTGGGACGGAGTGGGGGGGGGGGGGGGGGGAAATAAGCACCTATAGAAGAAAAAGCCCCAAATATTGGGACTGTCCCGATTTTATAGGGACATCTGGTTACCCTATCCTGTATTTAGGTTCTTATACCAGGCCCATCACTACGATATCCAAGTACCTCCTTCAAATCCTCAGCATAGTTCATCTTGGTTTGCTGATTTTTCTCCACTCCCATATCTAGAGTGCTTTCCAAACAACCTTCCACAATAGAAACCTGATTGTTTGGATTAAAGACATTTTAGGAGCAGAAAAGGAATGACGACAGCCTGGGGTACAGGAGCAAGTGCTCCTCATCCAATGTCCAGAACACACAGTAAAGTTTGGTATTTTCAGGGATCCAAATACCCTGGGATGGAACCCCTGAGATAGCTACCTCTCTGTGAGCATGCATGTGCTTATGGTTAGCACCATTTGCACAGGAGAAATGCAGAACTCTTATTAAGTCAGGATAGTGCATCTCTGAAAGAGTCACATGGCTGTGGTAGGAAAGTCCCTGTATGACTGGCCTGGGTGCAGTGAGACTGCAGGATCCATCGACGTTACCTCAGTTTTTCCTCATGCTTCTAGCTGCCATCACCCAGTCACCCAACATATGCAGCAGCCAATACCAGCTGCTTTGATGTGCCCTTCCTGCCATGCTTGTGATCTCTTGGGTTTGCATAGGGAAACGGAAAGTTTTCAACTGACCCATGTCTTGTTCAAGTAGGGCGCCTAAGCATTCCAAACTTCTTGCAGAAACAGAGATTCCCTTTCTTCTAAAGGAAAGAGTGTGCCAGGACATTTCGTTTTGTGGCAATAGCTAACTTTGTGATTTGTCAGGAACATCATGCAGATGAAAGACGACTATAGATTCACTGTGTGCATTTGCACCTGACTTTTGTGCTCAACTGTTATGGGACAGAAGTTAATAAATTTACAAAGAAATTTTATAAACTTCTGCTAAATTTACAATGTAAATTATACAGGGAAATGCACAATTTAGTTTCATACACTTTACAAGTGTTACAAAAATTCAGTGTCATTTTCAGTATTGCCCACGATACGCTATCAATATTAAAACCAGAAGTGAAATGTTCAGTTTCCGAAGACTTCTCTGTCCAGTTGTTTAAATCCCAGATGTAGGAAAACAATTTAACTACGGTAAGTCACTTTTGTTTTAAAGACATTGTACATTCAGAAAAATTCCATTCCTTTCTTAAATGAACAGAGACCATTTTGGCTAACAAAGCTAATTAAAGCCTCAATTTTGCAGCTATTCAAATAAGGGAGAAGGAGGAGAAGTTACTTTTTAAACCCTGCAATACCCTTGAAAAAGCTGGGTCGAATGTCATTATGCAGGATATGTAGAAAATAGTTTCAAAATTTAGCTGCCAAGGTTTCTTCAGCAAGTCAATGGCATTTGACGTGACAAAGAATACTATAAATTAGCTTCAAAGAAAAGTTATACATACTCACTACATTCATGTTATTTAAAACCACAAATTAGTGAAACAGTTTTTATCTAAATGTGTCCAGAACGTCATCATGATTGCCTCCACGTGTCTCTAGTACTGACTAGACAGTTTCCAGCAAGTTTTCCTTGAAAATCAAAGCAAGAACATTTAAACAGAAACTATTCCCTTTGAACCAGGACAACAGCAGCCATGCCTTCTGCTCAAGCTATATTCTAATAAGAGTAATTACAATTTAGTAAACTCCTGAACACTTTCAGAATGAGCAGGACACAAAAAAGGATAGGTGTCTTTAGAGCACTGTCTGTGGACCACTGTGCACAGGAGACAGATTCAAGAGTTCAGTCTTCCACCCAACGTATAATCTGTACTCACAGACTATCAGAGTTGGAAGGGACCTCAGGAGATCATCTAGTCCAACCCCCTGCTCAAAGCAGGGCCAATCCCCAATTTTTTTTTTTTTTTTTTGCCCCAGATCCCTAAATGGCCCCCTCAAGGATTGAACTCACAACCCTGGGTTTAGCAGGCCAATGCTCAAACCACTGAGCTATCCCTCCCCACTAGCTACAGCTGGTTTACCTGAAGCCAGATCTTAATGTTTTGAAGTAACAGAGGGCCTTTATGGGGTTTTTTGTTTTTTTTTAAATACCTCTTTCTTCCCTGTTCAAATTTTTGAAATTCCCAGCCTTAAAGTCCTTA
Source organism: Caretta caretta (assembly GCF_965140235.1). Classification (NCBI taxonomy): domain Eukaryota; kingdom Metazoa; phylum Chordata; order Testudines; family Cheloniidae; genus Caretta; species Caretta caretta. The sequence continues at coordinate 7,880,330 of NC_134228.1, forward strand.
CTGGTATAATGTTTTAAGCCCAATAACCAATAAATTTCCATGAGAGGTGGATCTTTAATTTATGTAGATTTTAAAAATCAGAATAATGGACCACTATGATCTGGTCTGACCTCCTGCATGACTGATCGCCATATTTGGAGTCGGGAAGGAACTTTCCTCCAGGGCAGATTGGAAGAGGCCCTGGAGGTTTTTCGCCTTCCTCTGTAGCATGGGGCACGGGTCACTTGCTGGAGGATTCCCTGCTCCTTTAAGTCCTTAAACCATGGATTTGAGGACTTCAATAGCGCAGACATAGGTGAGAGGTTTTTCACAGGAGTGGGTGGATGAGATTCTGTGGCCTGCATTGTGCAGGAGGTCAGACTAGACGATCATAATGGTCCCTTCTGACCTTAATATCTATGAATGACACAGGCCATTTCACCCAACAGTTCCTGCATCAAGCCCATAACATTGTCTTTCAGAAAGACCTCCAATCTTAAAAACATTCTAGTGACAGAGAATCCACCACAGCTTTTGTTAAGCTGGGAAATTCCAATAACTTAAAAATGTGCACCTTATTTCTAGACTAAATGTATCTAGCTTTGACTTCCAGCCGTTGGCTCTTGTCACACCTCAGTCTGCTAGACCAGGGATTCTCAAACTTCATTGCACCACGACCCCCTTCTGACAACAAAAATTACTACATGACGTCCTCCTCCACCCACCTGCCGGGGCTGTGCACTTGTGATTGGAGCCGGTACTGTGTGCCCCTGCCCCGCAGCTGCAGCCAGTTCTGGAGCCAAGGCTGGACACCTCCCCTGTGGCTACAGCTGCTGAAGCCAGGGCAGTAGGGCTCGGCATGTCAGGTCCCCGCCCCACACACACTGGACTCCAGTGGTCATTCGTCCCCCCCTAACTAACCCTTCCCCCTCGCTTATTTTAGTAAAGTCACAGACAGGTCACAAGTTTCTGTGAATTTTTGTTTGTTGCCCATGACCTGTCCATGTCTTTTACTAAAAATAGCTGACAAAATCTTAGCCTTACCAATGCGTGAAGTGAATCTGCTGCTCCAGCAGCAAATATAAAAGCCAGTCAGCAAGCTCTTTACAAGGTTTTATTCTTGATGGCCAGGGGGAAGTGTGTACAGGAAAACAATGGTTTAACTTAAAAAGAAAGATAACATGGGCTACAATTCAGTCCTGTACCTCTGAATGGGTCTCTTCTCCCCTTCAAATCACCAAGTACCTGTCTTTATAGAGCTATGCTACTTGTATTTCCTCAGAGCTCTAGAACTGCTTCTCTTTTTCAAATTCAATAAAGTAGCAAAAGAACATTCTTTAGAAGGCCTGCAAAACATTTCTAAGTTTATACAGGAAGGAAAACAGGGCACTAACTCTTTATAAACCAGCTCAGTTGAGTTGACTTGCCACTCCTAGTATCTGTAAATATTATCAAGCCCAACTCTAACATCTATTTACTTTTAAACAGATTAAGGAGTCCAATCCCCAGGGTTGGATATAACTGCAAAAATCAAATGCATCACCCAAGGCTGTGGGAGGCACCTGAGGGGGCATGGGGCTTCAGACCTGCTCCTGCTGAAGCCCCAAGCCCTGGCAGGTGCCCCCTGCAGGGCTGAAGCCCTGAGACTACCCCCGACATTGGGCAGGAGCCCCTACCCCACTACCCTGCTGCAAGGCAGAGGTCCCAAGCTTCCCCGCAAGTCTGGTAGGTGGGAAACAGGGATGGAGGGGGGACGGGGGTCAGCAAGCTGCATTTTAGTGGTAAAACAGCCGCATGGGGGTCATGAGCCATAGTTTGGCCACCCCTGCCATATGCCAACCCCCTGGGTAATCGGGAGAGAGGGCCTAGCCCAGCTCTGTAGCCTACCCTCTGTACAAACACTCTGGCAGCTGCAGCTACATGGTCTTCCCAGGCGGTGATGTCAGCCTAGCTTTTTAGAATGTTCATGTTCAGTCATTCTGGCAGGTTACCAAAGTTTTCCTGAGGAATGGAATTTGATAATTTATACCTCAACAAAACCTGTAATAAATTTCATAGGGAAAAAAAAAGTCACTTTTTGCCTGCCAAATTTCAGAGGCCTGCTGCAAACAACAGAGGTATTAGAGGGTCTCAAAAGATTATTTAAAAAATTGTGGAAAGTGTTAGCATCCTTTATATTTAAGTTTCCTATCAGCTTCCCCAATCGGTTTGTAGCAGTGACATTCAGAAGAATCTCACTATTACACTTTTTCATTCTTGATCAAATAGTAAATCTGAGTGTATTCAAACGTGTGTCGCAGGCATTTTCAGTGGTTGGTAGTCTAGTGGAGATCAACTTACAGTAACTGCACCTGGCCAACTGCACAGAGCCGCTCAGCCACATAAAGCTTACTCTGAGGATCAATGCAAAAATGGTTTTTTGAGGGCTTAAACCTATGCAGTATTTCCTTTTAAGTTTCAAATGGCTCTCTTTGGCAGGCTTTATTAGGAAATATGTATATAAAAATCAGAAGAGCTTGTTTGGCAAGCTTTAAAAATATGCAAGGGAAAAAAAGAGCTTTCATTCTGCTCAATGAACGAGGCATGTATTTCTAGCTCACAAAAATGAGAGAGTGGAGTTATTTCTCCATTCCCGCATCTCCAAAATCACCATGGCCACAGTCACTAAGGGATCCTTCATCATTCGTGATCTCTGCTTCTTTTGACATTCTGGCTCATTCTCCACCTCTCTTGCCTTTCATGACTCTGCTTTTTGGCTCATTCAGTGTCTCCTTGTCTTCCCCCCACCTGTCCTTCTTTCCCTCCTCCTCTTTATTGAGGAGATCGCTTGCTACCTTTACCCCAAGCATGGCATACTCCTGCTTTAGGTAGGAATTTTGGTAGACCTACCTAAATCTCTGCTCTGATTTCCTCCTACTCTCACTTTATCACTCACTTTAGCTCTCTCTCCTATGCAAGGCTTTGTATTATCAGACTGCCCCCTACACTTCTCCATTAAGTGTCCCATTTGTAAGGCTGCAAGTTTGTCACAGAGGTCACAGATTCCCGGCCAGGCCAACGGGAGCTGTAAAGTCAGCAATCTGGGTGGAGGCAGAGCACAAAGCTGCCTGATCACGCCTCAACCGAGGAGCTCAGCGAGGGTGATGTCGCTGCTTCCAGGGAGCCCCACAGGTATGCACACCCCAGAGCCCACCTCATCCCGTCCCATACCCCAACCTCCGGGCTCCTCCCACACCCAAACTCTGCTGTTGCGGGGGGTGGGAGGCGTGAAGCCAGGCACCAACCCCAACCCCCCAGCACCAGTGGGGGTCCGGGGCCACACGCCACCACCAGCCCCACTCCAGCGCCAGCAGAGGTCCCAGACCCACAGCCCCTGAGCACATGTGGCACCCACGGGCAGCCACCCTCTGCCCAAGTTTTAGTCATGCACAGGTCACAGGCCGTGAATTTTTGTCTACTGCCCATACCTTTTACTAAAAATACCCATGACTAAAATGTAGCCTTACCCATTTCCTCCTTCCAGGAAGGCTTCCTTTCTGCTACAATACTCCTTCTACATCCTTCCTTCTGTACCCTTGTAATATTGAAAGGGCCTCCATAATTTGGAAAACAAAGCAGCAGGTAACCCATCACAGTGCTTCATCACCCTCCTAGTGAAATAGTTTTTCCTAATATCCAACCTAGACCTCCCCCACTGCAACTTGAGACTATTGCTCCTTGCTCTGTTAATACCCATTGTCAAATGTCCTGGTCCAACATTAGAACATGTACCACAAAGAATACCCATCTCACTTGGTTTGCCAACATCAGTACATATGCTTCAACACTTTTCTCCATCTCCACAGAAAAGGATTTGTTGTATAAACAATTTGACAGAATAACCAGAAAGCTACCACCGGCAAAGAAACTCTCTGCTGGGACACTTCAATGCTAGAGAATCAGCTCACATCATGAGATGTGCCGACTATGCACCGGCCACCATGAGTGGGAAAAATGAACGACAATGCCCAAAGCATACTGGAGCTCTGCACCCACTGAGGACTGAATTACCAACATGTATCTCCAGAAATCACTGCTAGGTCTTGTGTAGACACCCAGAGCCAGACACTGGCACCAACTGGATTGAATGGTCAGCCACAAAAAATACTTACAGGACATTCTCCACACTGCAGTTTCCACAGTGCACACTGACAGACCATGCTGCAAAATAAGATTTCACTACAGAAATTCCATCGTACCGAACAAAGCTGTTGCCCACACAAACATCAATGAACCAATTCACTGTGAATCTCAGGGAAGCGATCATCAACTGCATTTCTTTGAATGCTGCATGGAACACTCAGACTGAATATCCTTACAGCTGTAATATCAGATTTTGGTAAAATGGCTGTATGAGATTAAGACTGGTTTGTAGCATACTCTGAAGAAATGCTTCCAGTTATTGAAGCAAAGTGCACAACATCCCTCCATCACAACAGAGACGGGGAACACCTCTTCTGAGAGATGTGCTAGCCTCTGAATGGCCAAGAGCACATTACAATGTATAGCAAGACAAGCTCAAATCATACTGGATTGATCTGTGCGACAAAATACAAACAAACATCCTTTGAGAATGGAGATCTAAGAGAGGTGTGTGACAGAATCAAGAAAGCAATAGAAAGTAAGAAAGCAATTATTCAGCCAAAAAGATAGCCCCCCCCTCAAATCTCTTAATAGATACCATTTTTTTTATCCACCCTGGTCATCAGCTGATTTTTTAAGAACTATTATTCAGTAAAAATGTAACTTAAAACCAGAAGCACAAAGTTCATCAATAGCTACAATAGCAGATAGTGCAGAACTGATAATTCAAACATTGAGTCAGGAAATATTTTCCAGTTGTGCAAGGTTTAAAAACAAAAAAAATTAACAGTAACATCCCACAAAGCAACCACATCACTCAAGCGCAAACCCTGTAATCTACTGGCTTCTCCAATTCTCCCACATTCCCACTCAGCCTTCACACGATCCTTCAGTATTTTGTTCGAAGAGCCTCCTCTCCAACTTTCTGTCCTTAGTCCCCTCTTCTCCCCCTACAATCATGTCCATGGGTAAATTCATTCAGAGACAACTTCAACTATCATCCCTATGCTAACATGTCACAGATCTAGCTCTCAATTCTGGACCCATCACTTTCTGGCCAAACTAAAGTCTTGACTTCCCTGTCTAACATCTCATGCGTGTCTAGCAGGCCTATGTTTCTGACAACTCCTCACAGATGCCCTGCTGTCAACTTAAACAGAGCATGACCAAAACAGAGCTTTTGACCTTCCCCCTTCTGAAGCGGACTTTCCTTTTTCAGCCACAATGGACAACACACCATCCTCCTTCTCACTCAGGCCCATAACCTGGGTATGGTCTTTGACTGTTCCCTTCCTAGGGACACACTTGCAGGCTGTATCTAGATCTTGCCTTTCTTCCTGAACAAAATTTAAGATCCAGCCTGTCCTCTCTATCCACACATCCAAAAGTCTTATCCAGATCACCACCATCGCACATTAACTGCTGCAACATCTTCTTCCTAGCTGGCCTTGACAAATGCCATATTACCTCACTTACATCCATAAAAAATGTTGCTTCGATGATCGTTTTTCTACTTCAACCATATCACCACCTTTCTTGCATCCCTCCATTGTTCCCCTCTCCCTCCACATCAAACATAGGCCAGGAAGAGTTGTGTAAGTGAGAAAGAGAAGCCTAACTCCACCCTATCACCTTATATGCTACTGAGAGGTCAAATCAAGCCTCCACTCCGTCAATTATAACAGTTTCAACTGTTCATTTGATTGTCAGTTTTGTTGTTAAATTTTCAAACATTTTCTCCCATTCCACATGAAACTAATAACTCAAATATCCACCAGATCAACCTAACAGCCCTTCATAAAACTCTCCTCTGACATGATGCCTACAAAAACCTCAACAATAATAGGGCAGTTGGTGTGCTTTGACTACTGCTTCTTGGTTACAATAAAGAGATGGGTGGAGGGGAGTATCTACTGGTTACATTTTGTCATATATCTTAGATATGTTTATGCAGATACAGAACAAAAATATAGTCCCCGCTCTAAAGATGTCTGTAAAGCACACAACACGATCAGGCCCTGAGCTCTGTCTGGAATCCTTACATGCCACCTGTGATGGGGCACTTGCCCTCACTGGCAGAAAAGGGGTTAAAAGCAGCCCTAGGGAGACTGTGCTGGAGGCAGCCAATTAGAAAGGTGCTGAGAAGAGTACATGGTGGAGAATGCGGGCAGCACGGTCACCCTGATATAAGGGGAGGACAGAGGACTGTGGGGATGATTGCCAAGATATAAGGGGGTTTGACAGATTGAAGGAGAGATATTGAAGGTGGGGGACAATGGATCCAGAGTATGCAGAAGTCTTCTTTGCTGAGGGTTCTTGTGCCATCCCAGACAGAAAAGGACTGAGACAGCAGGAAAGGCTCAAGACCCTGCTGCAGGAAATCCTGGAGAACAAGCAGAAGCAATGGCAGCCACAGGGATACCTCCAGACTTATTTGGGGCAGCTGATCAAGCAACAGCAGGTCTTGGTAAAGCTCCTGCAGAGAGGAGGAGGAGGAGGAGAAGTCAGGCACCAGGGCCAGGAGGCCGGTGGCTTGACTGGGTGAATGTGATGCCTGCGAGCGACAGGAACATTGGAAAGGAGAATGTCCCTCCCAGAACGGAGAACACAAGCATCACCCTGAGAACAGGAAAAAGTAAGAGCCCAAGAGAGTCCCCCCGTGAGGATAAGTTGGCAGCTGCTGAGGAGGCCCTGCAAGTAGCCAAGGGGAACTTAGAGTTCCAGAGAATCCAGGCCCAGTATGGATAAGAAGGAAAATGTTTTTTTCCTGCTGGAAGGTGCAAAACAAGAGAGGGATAACCTGCGGGAACAGCTTAGACAGATGCAGGGCAGGAGACATCCCTACCCCCAAGGGTTGCAGTCTTAAGGGGAAGGTGTGTGATGGAGCGGCTGCCCCTCACTGGCAGAAAAAGGGGTTGAAAGTAGCCCTATGGAGGCTGCACCAGAGGCAGTCAGTTAGAAAGGTGCTGAAAGGAGCAGCCAATCATGGCCCGGCAGGCTCATATAAGAAGGGCTGCAGGACAGAGAAGTGGGCAGTAGCTGACTTAAGTTAAGGGGAGAAGACCAGGCTCCTAGCAGGAGGAAAGATCACCAGCATCAGGGACAAAGCAGCGCTGCAAGCAGGGGCTGGGGAGCTAGAGAGACCTTCTGGCTGGCTGCTAGGGCCTGCAGGCCGAGGCCCTGAGGCAACGATAGAAGAGGGAGTTGGAGGCACATGGGAAGCAGCCGCAGGAAAATGGACTGCAGTTGCCACAGAGAAGTAGCTGGACAGAGATTGCAGGTCCCTCAGAAGGGCAGAGGGGCACAGAATGTGGCACAGCTGGAGGCAGAGTCACTGAAGAGAACGCCGCAGTCCTGGGAGTGGCTCGGGTCCTGGAACAAAAGTGACAGCAGCAAGGCACCACCAGAGGAGGGGACGCTAGTGAACAGAGCTAATCCCCAGGACAGCCAGCAGGAGGTGCCATAGTGCTAAGTGACCCCATCACACCACCACAAAACCAACCAACCCACCCTTTGGGAAGAGAAGCTAAAAAAGAAAGTTAATTCACTCACCTGCTGTGGTGTTCTACCTGCCATGCGAGAAGCCCTGCCTTCGACAAGAAAACGAAGACAGAATTTGAACATGGAAAACACAACCTAAATCACAAACAGTTAGACACAATGTAGGTATGGTGGTTTCTACTTTAACTACAAATGGCCATTTCAGAAACACATGATGTGATTGACAAGTGTAAAATCAATATTGATAAGCTTTGGTTTGGTGGTCTCTCCTTGTTAGAATTAGTTACTACTGAAGACTGTTCATGTTGCTACCAACAGACAATACATCAAGAATACGAATACTAGATAGAATTAATTGCAACAAGCTAAGGTCTCATTTTACCTCACTATCCCATGTGTCTACTGTACAATATTTAACAGGGCATTTGCAAACGTATCATTGCCAACATTTACATCACTGTACCCAATCGATATATAACAGAATATAGCAGCTGCCAAAAGTAACCAGAACAGTTATTTATTAACTTGCTGCATTAGCTCATGTTTTCTATAAGAGCATATCCACCAAGTCCCAGATTAGTTTCTCACCACTGCACCACAAAAGACAAAGACATGGTTCTAGTATAAATTCATGTAATGCTGATGCTTCAACTTCTACCAGCCTTTCTAATGTTTATTCTGTACACTTATTTTTGAATACAATTCCAAGGAAACAGAACCAAAGGAAAATGTGCTGTATAGTAATATACAACCACCTTAGAAAGAAAAGGAGGACTTGTGGCACCTTAGAGACTAACAAATGTATTTGAGCATAAGCTTTCGTGAGAAGCACTGCAATCACTACTCACATTCGGGTGACTTAAACCTTGAACAAACCAAAACTGAAAAAGACTTAAAACCTCTGTTACTACGACATGCAAGGAAAAGCAGTGTTGCTACCTAGGAGTACTTTTGTGATCAATTAAAATAGTTTAATGTAATCTTAACAGCAATGTCCTGGATCGCACAAAGTAAGATCATAAGAATCTCTAAAATTAGCATGCTCCTCTCTTTTTCATCAAGCTCCTCCCAGTCTTCAAAAAGAGACAACTGCACTGGAGACAGATGGTCTATGCTAGAAGGATCCAGTAATTTTACTTTTATTTAAACTAGATTCCTTTTTGCTCAAGCTAGAAACTACAGGTTTAAAACAAAGATGCTAACATGAATTAACCATATGTCAAACTGCTTCCTCTAGAAAATTATGCACTAAAAACTAGGAATCAAAAGTGGGAAAAATTTAAAACAATACCTACCTAAACACACACACAAAAAAGCCCACATGTTAAGTAAGGAAGTTTCTCTTTTCATTTTGTTAAGGAAAGTCATCGCTTTCATTCACAAAAATTTAAATGCATCTTTTTTTTATAGCTTGAGTACAGAAAATAAACATGCCTCTCAATACGTAATTACGGTTTTCATAAAAAGCAAGCTATAAAGTCAGGAACCACAAATCACCAGCCAAACCAGCAGAAGCATGCAAATTGTTCACGTACAGTCAATAAATACCTAGATTAAGCTCTGAGGTCATAGCAGTTACTCCAGAATACACAGCACCAATCTGCCACAACAAGCAAGCTATTTTGGGCTTAGTATTTGCAAATTAATTCAACTGTACCAGATGGTTTCTTCTACTTTGTTTTTATTTTAAAAACCACATTTCTGGGTATAATTCTACAGACAAACAAAATCTGTCAAGGAAGCAGACATTTAAACATGAAACAGGGAAACTACATTTCAGAAGGTTGGCCATTTTGATTTATAGGGGCAACAAACAAACCCCTCACCTGTGTTGCCATTCAAATAATTTAAAAAAAAAAAAAATTCCTCGGGTACTATGTAAATTAAATGCATAAATGAAAAAGATTCTCCAACTCAGCTTTATATGGAGTAAACAATCTGTTAAAATCACTCAAGTTACTGAAATCAAGCGTCCACATGGGGAGTTATTCTCTAATAGCTTGTTCCAGTCAATTTCCCTGTGCAGACAAGATCTACGTCATTGATTTCCCAAGCCAGAGGAACAGGAACTGCCCTGGGGAGAAGAAAATAACCTTGCTCTCTATGGAAAGAGAGGCAAATCTGATAAAGAAGCTTGTTGGTTGTGGCACTATTCCTTTGCAATCAGTATTGAGTCAGTGACAACATAGGCGTAAGTGAAGATTAAGAGAAGGATCTGTAAAACCTGAGCTGACTACGTGAGGTAACTATTGATCTTTAGGTTTGTTTTTCCTAAAGGGAGGATCAGTAAACTCAATGTCTTAGACAAATTTAAGACCATCTACATTCACCTCTTGCCTGGGAAAAATTATTTTGTTTGATCCTACACAAGAAACTTAAAAGTTACTTTTCTTTCTGAACTCATCAACCAGACACTATGGCTCATATGGTAACTAACTCTTCCAGTTCTCCTTGCTTTTCTCTTTGCCAGTCTGCAAGATCAAATTCTTTTCTAGCAAACTGTTCCAGAAGCTTTGGCCAGAATCAAATTCACTTTCGGAGGAAGAGAAAACTAAGCTACAGGAAAGCTGCAGCTTTGAAACCTCATTGGTGTCAGGAATGCCTCTACCTTCTTCTATCCTGGGGTGGAATCTCATTCTTCTCTCACTCACAGACCAGGTCTCTGAGCTATAACATCCCTGTTTACTGACTGTGCTTCCTTAGCAGACCCAACTGGGTTTGGCATCTGCAGAAGAGCCTTCCTTTCATGAGTTGTGACCAGTGAGTGATTATATAGCAACACAGTACAGCTACTTCAAAACAAAGTACTGTTTATCCATCCACAGGAACACAGCAATTGGAGAAAAGGATTAACACAAAAGTCTACATGCATCTCTTCTTACCTAAAGATTAGCATTTCCTGCAAAACTGTCTGGCCCCACTTATTCCAGGTACGAGTGCATTAAGTCTGCTTCCCTACAATTACTGCCTCTGGTTTTTATCTAGTCTAGAAATTTTTGTTTTGGGTTTCTTGTCTGAAGACCCCTGTTCATGGTCTCCTTGAGGGCACCACTAACTCAAGCGATTAGCCATCGTCTTCTTTAGGCGGGAGTTCACATCTCTCCCTCCAGACTAGGGATTTAGGCTGACATTCCCTTGCAATTTACTGTGATTATCCTAACAGGTCTGACTTTAGCCCAGTGCCCGCAGTTTTGCTGTTTCCCAGGGGAAGTGGCAGGGTGTACCAGTGACCAGCCAGCCTTCACAAAGCAAAATGCATTTATTTAAGACAAAAGCATTAGAGAAATCATAAAACAAACACTCTACATCAGCGGTGGGAGAACTACAGCCCATGAGCTAGACCCAGGCTGCCAGCCATTTTAATCCTGCCCTCGAGCTCCAGGGGCCAATCTGTGCAGCTCCCGGAAGTAGCGGCATGTCCCCCCTCTGCTCCGCATGCTGCCCCTGTCCCAATTGCTGCCCCCACTGGCCAGGAACCATGGCCAATGGGAGCTGCAGGGATGGTGCCTGAGGATGGGGCAGCATGCAGAACTGCCTGGCTACACTTCTGCATAGGAGCCGGAGTGTTTTTTTTTTGTTTTTTTTTTTGGGGGGGGGGGGGGGGGAAGAAGAACATGCCATTGCTTCCAGAAGCCTGCACCCCTGAGCCACACACCTGCACCCCAACCCCCTGCCCCACCCCTGATCCCCCTCCGGCCCTCCAAACCCCTTGGTCCCAGCCTAGAGCACCCTCCTGCACCCCAAACCCCTCATCCCCACCCCAGAGTCCTCACCCCCCACACGCACCCTGAACTCCTCATTTCTGGCCCCACCCCAGAGCCCACACCCCCTCCCAACCCCAATTTCGTGAGCATTCATGACCCGCCATACAATTTCTATATTCAGATGTGGCCCTGGAGCCAAAAGGTTTGCCCACCCCTGCTCTACATGTATGCAAAGCTTAACAGGTGTCACCCATCTTCCACATGGAGACCCTGGTAGGTTTCAAAGTCCTTCAAACCTTTCCAGCAAGGTTTTGCCCTCTTGGTGAAGTCTCGTGAAGCTCTTTCATACAAAAACTGACATAAGCCAGTTCAGTCTGATCCTTTGTAAACCTAAGTTCTTTGTATGCTGGGGCTCTTGAATCCAGTCAAAATGAGTATATGCAGTTTCCTCCATGGGTGGCACTTCTACAAACTTATTTACTTGTCTAGGGATTTGCATTAGTTATCTCCAAGTGATTTTAGTTCCTGCAGAAAGCTCTGTAACCATCCCCCATAGAGCCAGAATACCATAGCACACAAAGATACAAATTAAACATTTATAGATACAATATTCCATGAAAATCCCTTGGGACCATAGCATCAGGACCATCTCCACACAATAGTCTGAAGTTTCCATGCTTCCAACATCTCACATCTAAACCTTCCTGCAGATAGAGGTAAGGTACAGCAGAAGTTTGCTACATAAGTTCAAAAGGCTAACAGCATAAACATAATATTCATAAAAATATTACCAGAAGCTCCCATGTCCTTCATACTTAGTAAAAGGAAAAAGTGACCCAGAGGAAAGCGCTCCCCAAAGACAGCAGCTTAATGCCCTCAACAGTAGTAGTAGACTAGCTAGGTCTACTACTACTTGGACAAGTCTAGACCTTCCCCCCATCACACCATGACTAACATAGTGGTCCCCAAACTTTTTATCCCCCCGCCCCGCCAGATCCAGGGCCAGAAGCAGGGCCACAGATGGGGTAAAGGAGCTGAAGCTGGGGCCAGCAGCCAGGGCCAGGAGCAGAGCTGGGTGGCGCTCCCTCTCCGCTGCCTGAGGGGAATGTGCCCTCCCAAACATGTCTCCCTAGGGTAGCACACCCCACAGTTTGGGGACCTCTACTCTAATAGCAACCCAATGCAAGAGGCTCACTGGTATCTAGGGAGTTTTAGCTAGCCTGACCAGTTCAGTGTGTCCCAATTCATTAATTGAAAACTATCTCAGATATACATAATGTAACGGTATCCCTGGAAAACTTAACACTGATCATTAATATTCTTACATGGTATATGTATAGTAAATGCCCAAGGGACCATACAAGAAATGTGGAACTAAAGTGTGTTTACCAGACAAGTCTGGGGAGCGAGGAACAGGTTTCTCCCAAAGGACAAGCTGATGCCTCCAGTCAGGTGTCATCTGAGTCAATCAGCAATCACATGTCAAAGACCATTTATTTGCATTGGAGAGGGTAAGAACAGATCAATTTGCATTTTAGCAAACAGCAGTGGGGGATGGAGTACTTGTGGCACCTTAGAGACTAACCAATTTATTTGAGAATAAGCTTTCGTGAGCTACAGCTCACTTTATCGGATGCATACTGTGGAAAGTGTAGAAGATCTTTTATACACACAAAGCATGAAAAAAATACCTCCCCCCACCCCACTCTCCTGCTAGCAATAGCTTATCTAAAGCGATCACTCTCCTTACAATGTGTATGACAATCAAGTTGGGCCATTTCCAGCACAAATCCAGGTTCTCTCACCACCCCCTCCCCCCCCCAACACACACAAACCCACTCTCCTGCTGGTTACTCTGTTACTCTGAAACTAGCAGTGGGGGATGAAACCAGCATGAAACTTCCTTCTCCAGACTCCATATCTCCTTCCTCACAGCTTGAACGAACTTTATTTTTGGGAAGGGAGGAGGGGCAATCCATTTCACTGGATTAGAAAAGAGGTGAAAAGAACCCCAAGCTATCTTTCATCTAAGAGGACAAGGGCACATAGCACCCTGTTCGTCTGTGGAAAGTCCTGACAGTCAGTCATGCTGGGCAAAGAGACGTCATCTTAAACGGAGTCTGTACCTTCCTAGATTACCTTCCTTTTGGATGTGTATTTCTCACTTTCAGTATTTTGCTTGTAACCATCTTCACCTTTATTTCTTTTACTTGGCATCACTTTACCTATGTCCCGTTCTTAATAAATTTGTTTTATTTAAATCTACACAAACTCAGTGCTGTACCTGAAGTGACTGTTAACACCAGTTACTGTGGCAAGATGTTCGGTATAGACCCTTTAAAACATATTGGTTCCCAAACTTTTCAGCATCATGTCCCCCTTTTTAATTTTTGAGAAACCCTCATGCCCCCCACCTCTCCTTTACCATCATCCAACCCCCCTTTAAACAAATTCAGTTCATAATTTAAACCCCCTGCTCCTTTTTCCCTGACTGCCCCTTCCCAGGACCCCCCACCCCTCTGGAACTCCATCCCCATCCAACCCCCCCTGCTTCCTGTCTCCCAACTGCCCCACGGGACCTCCTGCCCCTTATCCAACCCCCTCCCCCTGCTCCCAGCCCCCTTACCATGCCGCTGAGAGCGGCAGGACAGGCTTATTGGAAGCCTGGGAGGTGGGCGGGCACAAGCTGCGCTGCCCATGTGGCAGCGCAGATAAAGGGTAGGGGAGACAGCAGGGGAGGGGCCGGGGGCTAGCCTCCCTGGCCAGGAGCTCAAGGGCTGGGCAGGACGGTCCTGCGGGCCATAGTTTGCCCATCTCTGGTCTACTAAATAAATTTAAAAAAAAATAAAAACTAAAAAATGTTTACACTGAAAAAAAATTGTTATAAAAATTTCACAGCCTTGCACCCCCCCTTGGAATTTCTTGATGCTCCCCCACCCCCCAAAGTTTGGGAAACAATGCTTTAAAGGAGCAAATGAACCTTATTATTCCTCCAAACGGTCCAGGAAAGGGCTGGACATTGCAGAACACATGGTTTTGGGAAAATTCAGGACTGAAAGATGCTGAAGTCACTTGGCTAAGTTGCCATCAAGGCTGGTAGTTATTACAGCATGACTGAGGTGTAACAAGCAGGCTGCCGGAATCAGAGTGCTGAGTCATAGCTGATTAACAAAAAGAAAAGGAGTACTTGTGGCACCTTAGAGACTAACCAATTTATTTGAGCATGAGCTTTCGTGAGCTACAGCAGCCAATAGAGAAGTATGCACTGAGTGTCTTTGTTAATCAGGTTTCAGAGGAACAGCCGTGTTAGTCTGTATTCGCAAAAAGAAAAGGAGTACTTGTGGCACCTTAGAGAGTAACCAATTTATTTGAGCATGAGCTTTCGTGAGCTACAGCTCACTTCATCAGATGTTTACCGTGGAAACTGCAGCAGACTTTAGATACACACAGAGAATATGAAACAATACCTCCTCCCACCCCACTGTCCTGCTGGTAATAGCTTATCTAAAGTGATCAACAGGTGGGCCATTTCCAGCACAAATCCAGGTTTTCTCACCCTCCACCCCCCCACACAAATTCACTCTCCTGCTGGTGCTAGCCCATCCAAAGTGACAACTCTTTACATAATCAAGTCGGGCTATTTCCTGCATAGATCAAGGTTTTCTCACATCCCCCCCACCCCCATACACACACAAACTCACTCTCCTGCTGGTAATAGCTCATCTAAACTGACCACTCTCCAAGTTTAAATCCAAGTTAAACCAGAACATCTGGGGGGGGGGGGTAGGAAAAAACAAGAGGAAACAGGCTACCTCCCCCCCCCCCAGATGTTCTGGTTTAACTTGGATTTAAACTTGGAGAGTGGTCAGTTTAGATGAGCTATTACCAGCAGGAGAGTGAGTTTGTGTGTGTATGGGGGTGGGGGGGATGTGAGAAAACCTTGATCTATGCAGGAAATAGCCCGACTTGATTATGTAAAGAGTTGTCACTTTGGATGGGCTAGCACCAGCAGGAGAGTGAATTTGTGTGGGGGGGTGGAGGGTGAGAAAACCTGGATTTGTGCTGGAAATGGCCCACCTGTTGATCACTTTAGATAAGCTATTACCAGCAGGACAGTGGGGTGGGAGGAGGTATTGTTTCATATTCTCTGTGTGTATATAAAGTCTGCTGCAGTTTCCACGGTAAACATCTGATGAAGTGAGCTGTAGCTCACGAAAGCTCATGCTCAAATAAATTGGTTACTCTCTAAGGTGCCACAAGTACTTCTTTTCTTTTTGCGAATACAGACTAACACGGCTGTTCCTCTGAAACCTGATTAACAAAGACACTCAGTGCATACTTCTCTGTTGGCTGCTGTAGCTCACGAAAGCTCATGCTCAAATAAATTGGTTAGTCTCTAAGGTGCCACAAGTACTCCTTTTCTTCATGTTCAGGCTGTGAGCCACAGCAGCAGAGCATTTAAGGCACCCAGGGTTACTGGGCAAGCGGTGACACAGCCCTACACTGGTCTGGATTGCGCCCCAGAACATGACACACCCGGCAGAGATTCCTCACAGCTGCCTCCTACCCAGAAATGAGCAGGTGTTTCCAGACAGCCTGTCTCTGAATTGGCAGATGCAGTCTACCAAAGAATGGAAACCGAATAGAGTCCAATGACTCTAGAGATTGCTCATAAATATTCCACACTCAATGAAAAGGTAGTAAAACTAAGAAGTAGCCAAAAACTTCCAAATAGCAATGAAAAAAGCAAGGTGCTGAAAAAAATATACTTCACAAGGGGCACAGTAAGTGACCTGGACCATCTGTGACTATAGTAAGAACAGAATGGGAAGCTGCCTCCTTGGTGCCAGTGAAAAGAATGGCTTAGAGATTAAAGCTGTGTCTCAGACTTAGGAGACCTGGCTTTGGTTCTCCCCTCTGCAACAGACTTCCTGTGTGACCTTGGGCAAGTTATTTATTCTCTGTGCCTCAATTTCCCAAAAATATAAAACTGAGATAACAGTACTTCATAACTTGCAGAGCTATTTGAGAATACTTACATTAATGATGGAGAGGTACTCAAGATGGCGACTGGCACCATAGATAGAATGTTAGGGAATTTCCCCACTTATAATTAAGACTGAAAGTCTGTTACGGAGGTCACAGATTCCACGACTTTCTGTGACCTCTGCAGCGGCTGGTGCTGGCTCAGGGGCTGCCTGAGCCAGGCAGCCCCCGGGTCAGCAGCAGCAGTTTGGGTATGGGGGGGGGGAGGGAGAGACAGGGACACTTACCTGGGGGGGCTCCCTGGCTCCCACTGGCATGGTCCTGCAGCCCCTAGGCAGAGGAGGGGCCAGGGTGCTCCACGTGCTGCCTGCAGGCCCCGCCACCACAGCTCCCACCAGCTGCGGTTCCCAGGCAATGGGAGCTGTGCACGGAGCCCCCTGGCCCCTCCGCCATCTAGGAGCTGCAGGGACAGGCAAGATCCAGGTATGGAGCCCCTGCAAGCCCTGCAAACTCTCCCCCTGCAACACCAGCAGGGTCCCAGGCTGCCCCCCCCCCCCCAGAGTACTCGCATCCCCCCCCCCAGCCCAAGTTTTAATTGGGGTATATAGTAAAAGTCATGGACAAGTCACGGACCGTGAATTTTTGTTTACTGCCTGTGACCTGTTCAGGACTTTTACTAAAAATACCCTTCACTAAAACGTAGCCTTACTTATAATCAATTACCTAAAATAAACACTTGTTAAAAGAATATTAAGGATGCAGAATCAAGAGCTCAAAAAAATTAGGAAATACCAGAAATAAGATTTGCCATAAAATTTTAATTCAGTATATGCATTATGAGACAGTCTTCAGTAACAAGACCACAAACTACTATTTCCACAGGACCCCTGCCTAATTAATTTAACAGGACCAACTGTGCTTTGGGAATGAGTCAGGGTTGCCTAATGAACGAGTCTTATGCCTTCGTACTCCTCGGGGCATTCTGCACCAAAAAAATTAAGAATTCTGCACACATGACTTTAAAATTCTGCAAAACTCTACAAATTTTATTTGTCAAAATAACACTACATAATCATGCCAGTTTCAATTATTTTGGTAATTTATTTCAAATTCTTGTCAGCAAGTATGTCTGTAACAATACAGACAAACAAAAATTCACCCAACAGTAGAGAGTTAAAGAAACCCCTATCACAACCCAGTCCTGTCTCTCTGCCCCCGCCACCCCCAGAACCCAGCCACGGCCCCCCCCTTGCCCAGACACCCGCACCCCCTGACCCTCCCAAGAGCCCAGCTGCAGGATCACCCCCGCCAAGACACCCACATCCCCTTTCCCCAGAGCCCAGCCCCTCCCCCCCCCACACCAGGGATCCAGAGGGATAAACAGGCTGATGCTCAATCCCAGGCTTGCACAGAGTTTCCTGCACATCACCTTTCCCTTCCCTCAGGGCATGCTGGGAAGCACAGCCGCCAGGAACCTTCTAGCTTCCTCCCCCCTCCCATGTCTTGTGTGCGCGAGCTGGGCTCTGCCAGGGCCATCATCCTCTAGTGGTGGCTAGCAGCACTGCAGCCTGTATTTGTGCGGGAAAAAAATTCTATGCGCACGTTAATTTCTGCAAAATTCTGCATTGTGCAGTGGTGCAGAATTCCCCCAGGAGTAGCCTGTACACACTAGCACTTACTTTGGTATAACTTAAGTCACTCAGTGTTGTGGAAAAGCCAACCCACTGAGCGATGTAATTTACACCAACCTAATTGCTGGTGTGGACAGTGCTCTGTCGACAGGGAAAGCTCTCCCACTGACACAGCTACTGCCACTCAGGGAGGTGGAGTAATTATGGCGACGGGAGAGCTCTCCAACTGGCACAGAGCAACTGCACTAGCAGAGTTACAGCAGCACTGCTACATCGATACAGCTGCACTACTGTAGCAATACTAGTGTAAACTAACCCTCATAAATTGGCCAAGTTTTCACAGAGAATGTGAAAGACACATCCCTGACATAAGCACAACCCCCTGCCAAGTGTCAAGTCCCTGCTCCAAAGCATGGAGACACTCTTCTTCGTGTATGCACAACGTGCCTCAGGTGGCATGTGACCAGGATTCACCACCAAATTTGGTCTGCTGGTTGGATCATTAGTACCTGGTCTGGGCCAGGGAAGCTATCAGGGAGTGCGACATGAACACTGATCCATGCCCCTATGGAGACACTAAAGCATCTCAAACAGTTTAAGAATTTTTTTTTAACAAAGACAAAATAAATGTATTTTTTCTCATCCCTATTCTGAGAAATAACCACCATTTTAGCCGAAGCTTTCCCAAAAAATCAGCTCCAACAGTTTAAGACTGGCAAAGTTATAAGCCACTGAACACACAGCCTTATAATGGAAAATATCGTGTAATCTTAACTGCGTCCGTGGTAACAACCATGTAGGAAGGCATAACAAATTGAATGAGATCGGACACAAAGTAAAACTATAATGGGGTGGAAATGAGACACAAGCTAACTTCTTGGAGATCCTTCTACTGGGAATTATCTCCATCACATCAGAATGCTTTAAAATGTGTACCCCATAAAAGTGTATCCTCTAGTCCAAGTCAGCAGGGACTGAACTTCAAAAAAAAGCACCAAAGTGCAAAGAAGGAAGACCAATATTGGAGACCAAACAGCTAATGGTATAGCAAGCAGAGTTTCAAAGATTGTTTAGGTTAGAAGACCTCCACTTAAACAGGAGGATTTCCAGGTTTAACCAAAGAGGTCGGCAAGGTCTGTCAGGGAGAAAGAGAACAGAGAAGAAACTTTTTTTTATAATTTAGTTTGACATCTATCCCAGCAAAATAACAGACTAGCCAATACCAAACTTGGTCAATAAAGAATTAAAGGACAAAATAATTAATGCCAAATCGACACGGTTTCATTGAAAATAGGCCTTGTCAAATGAATTTGATATTAAATTGACACGATTACAAGTCTGGTCAATAAAGGTAGCTGTGCCGACAGTACCACGTGATAGTCTCAGTAAAAAAAATTAGCACACAAAAAAAAAATCAATGCCACATTTTAACACAATTAGAAGATGAGAGATCTCCATTAACAATTACATACGGAGATATATCACCCAAGTGGCAGCATTTCGAGTGGAGTCCTGCAGAAATCAGTTCACTGCACAACACTATCCATTTTTTTTTTTAAATCAACAATCTGGAAGAAAAAGTCTTTGCTGACAGAGTTTGTAGATGACAGAACCTGATGGAGTCAGGGTGTTGATAGAGTGATCCACATCATTTGGTAAGCACAGACAGACAACATGCACTATAATACAGTCAAATGCAAGGACATACATGTGTCTAGGGACACAAGCTATACTTAAAGAATGGAAGATTATGCCTTGGAAAGCAATGACTTTGTAAAGGACTTAAGGGTCACTATCGATATCCAACAGAACATGAATTCTCAATGCAATGCTGAGGTAAAGAGACTATAGACCCATGTTTGGTGTTTAAATGGAATATTGACCGGAGGGAGGGAGACAACATTACTTCTGCATACAGCATTGCTGAGAACACTCCTGGAATACTACATCCAGTTCTGGATGTTGAAAAAGTTCGTGGGGTTTCAGAAAAGACCCACAAAAATTATCTGAGATCTGGAAAAGTGTCTTAGTGAGAAACTTGAGCTCAGGTCATGGTCTGAGTACCTTTACAGGGTGAAAATATCTAATACAGGGCCAAGGTGGAGTTGGTTGAACATATAACAGTGGTTATTTGGTTAATTATGTATTGCTCTCACAGCAATGATGATAATGAGGCCCCAAGACTTGTCTTTCAGCATAAACAAGCATTAAGTTTGAAACTTACTACTAGACAAAAATCTCAGTAAAATTTGATCTACTCCTTTTCAAAATCACAGCACTCTGGGTGAAAAAAAAAAAAAATGAGCCGTCATACAGACCAAGACTGGATCTCTCTTTCTAAAAGAAATATTATAGCTCAAAACAGAAGATGATGGGCTTGATGCAGGAAATTACTTGGAAGTTCTCTGGCCTGTATTATTCAGGAGCTCAAACTAGAGCAGGGGTAGACAAACTATGGACCGCGGGACTGTCCTGCCTGTCCTCTGAGCTCCCGGCCGGGGAGGCTGCCCCCAGCCCCTCCCCTGCTATCCCCCGTCCCCTGCAGCCATGCCGCTGCGCAGGCAGCGCGGCTTGCGCCTGTCCACCTCCCAGGCTTCCAAATAAGCCTCTCCTGCTGCTCTGAGCGGCCTGGTAAGGGTAAGGGGGGGGCGGTGTTGGATAAGGGGCAGGAGGTCCCAGGGGGCAGTCAGGACAGGGAGCAGTTGGATGGGGTGGAGGATCGGGGGGGGGGGGGAGGGTGTCAGGAGACAGAGGGAGTTGGACAGGGGGTTGGGTCCTGGGGGGGCAGTCATGGATGGAGGTCCCAGGGGGCAGTCAGGGGACAGGAGGCAGGGGGGTTGGATAGGCGTGGGAGTCCTGGGGGGCCTGTCAGGGGGGAGTTGGATAGGGTGTGAGGTCCAGGGGGGGGAGGGGGGGACAAGGAGAATGGGGGGTTGGGAAGTGCGAGAGGCGGATAGGAAGCGGGGGACAGGCTGTTTGGGGAGGCACACTCTTCCCTACCCGGCCCTCCATACCATTTCACAACCCCGATGTGGCCCTCAGGCTAAAAAGTTTGCCCACCCCTGAAATAGAGGATCATAAATGGTCCCTATGGTCCTTATGATCTGCAAAGAACTGAAATTCTACAAACAATTAAGAAATTAAACAATTGCAAGGCATCCACATTAGCAACTTAAGACTACAAACAGAGTAAAGAACTAGTAGCATGTAAATTAAAAACCAAGCCAATTTAAATAAAAAATTAATTTAAGACTAATTTTTTATCCAAACTAGTCTATGCACAAGTGTGATGAAGAGAAAAATCAAAATGCATGAAAAGTTACATTGACAGGATGGGATTTAGTAATTATAACTGAAGTTTAGCAACTGAAACTGTGTCCCCAAGTCAACTAACAGATCATCTTTTTGTGGACTCACTATCATACACAGGATAGGGCACTCAGACTTCAATTACCCATACACCTGAGTGTCAAATATATGAATTTAGAGAATACTTAGTTACAGAAAACAGGAAAATAATCCTACCAAAGTAGAAAAGTTGTATATAACTAGAAGTGTGTCCAATCATGAAATCTAAAAACTTAACATCAGTTAAAGTCCAACACTCAAGATTAGGAAATACCAGAATTTAAGTTGCTTGTGCAGTCTTAATTCTGTGCCAGATGCGTACACATTATGATAAAGTCTTTAATTACATCGTCACATTTTTTCCACAGTATCCCCTTCCTCATTCAATTCACAGGACCGATGTTGTT
Organism: Caretta caretta; assembly: GCF_965140235.1. Classification (NCBI taxonomy): domain Eukaryota; kingdom Metazoa; phylum Chordata; order Testudines; family Cheloniidae; genus Caretta; species Caretta caretta. The sequence continues at coordinate 7,902,008 of NC_134228.1, forward strand.
CTGAAACAGTTGTAAAATTTCTTTTTATCCTCATCGTTTGAGGATAAGCACAAGCATACAGGGTGGGAATCAGGAGTCCCTGAGTCTGAAATCTACTTTTGCTGTTAACTCAACTCGTGGCCTGTGGAAAATCAGTCTTTCTGTAGGTTTCCACATCTGTAAAATGGGGTAGTAACACATACGCAGGAGTGTTGGGAGGATTAACTAATGTCTCTAGTCCAATGTCTGATTCCCACCCCATATGCTTATTCCTCCAGACCACACTGCCTTACTGCCAAAGGTGCTGAGCATCAACAGTTCCCATCAAATTCAGTTTCAGCTGTGCACGCTCAGTCCTTACACACACACAAAATCGGGCCCAAAGGTCACAAAATGAGTATACATTCAATTGACTACCCGAGAAAAAACTGATCTAAGTGATTTGCCCAGCAACAAACAGGAACACTGTGGCAGAGGCAGCGATAGAATTCAGTTCTCCAGGATGGCATTCAACTGACTAAACCATTCTTTATTATTTGTATTGCAATAATGCACAGGTACCCTAGTAACAGACCAGCACCCCATTGTGCCAGACGCTGATCGAACATATAAGACAGTCTCTGCCTCAAGAAGTTGACAAAGTAAAAGACAGAAGAATGATGCAAGTGGGGGGACAACAAGGAAATAATTCTCCTTCCTACATTCCACTACCTCATTCTCCATACTTTCCAATTTTGTAACAAAAGAAACAGGGTCCTACAAACAGATTCCTTCATTCTAAGTACTGTCCACCCCACCCCACCCCATATTTTAAGTGAGGCAGGGATCCTATGGAATAAATAGTATGTGAGCATCCCTTGAACCCATTACCTCCTCACTCAGGCAACGTACCTCCCAAGTACATGGATGCCCACATAAGCCATTCAGCCATAGCTGACCACTGTTATGAGTCTTCTATTCCTCCTCCCTCCTACACAGGATAATGTAATTAATAGCTTGGAACTGTCCTGGGGATGAAGCTTGGAAACTAATTGGTGCAGCATATAGCGTGCTCCACTTCTATCAAACCCAAAACAAAAAAAAATGAACAGATTACAGAGGACACCAGCTAGTAGACAGGATCACCAATTTATCACATATCCTTTGGTCCTGTCTCATGATAGCTCCTTTCACCTCAGAAGCATTTAACTACTCCATTGCCCTCTGCTGAAGTTTACTATTGCTTTCTGAATGATGATAACCCCTTCTCGTATCCTCCTCTCCCAAAAAGTATCTTCACCACTCCTGATTTACACAAAATAATCTGACTGAGGCATTACAAAAGAGCCACATCCTCCTTGCTAAAAGAGAGCAAGATTTAACATCTACCCTCATAGTGGGGAAAAACGCCATCCTCTCTCTGAACAATTCGGGCTTGCTCTCCCGCTCCTGGAAGATGTGGCAAGACATTTTCACCATAAAAGCCCTCTAATCACATCTTTCTGTAAATCCATATTATGCAAGCTAATTTGTCTTCCTTTGATTTCCTCCCCATCCCATTCTAATTCCCTCACTTTCTAGGTCTCTGTATTTTCACTTATTTTCCTTTTTTTCTACTAATTTTCTAAGGTATTAATTAAGTATTGTTAAACCGTGCTCTGGTAAAATTCAAACGTATGAAAAATTTAGTGAAAAACCAATTAAGGTGGCTACAGGCAACCCCCATCCAATTCACAGAATATAGAAAATTCTGTGTTTACTCTGAAACATCATGACAGGACTCTAGATGCCAGAGTTAAAAAAACAGTGAGATAATCAATAAAAAAAAGACAAGCTAATATGTTTATTCTACAATTCCAAAACTTCCACCCCTTTCTGGGTGTCAAACCCCTCCCTCCTAACTTACCAAAAAGTTCCAAGTTTACAGGAAAGTGTCCACAAACTTTGAAAGAAGATTCTTGTGATAGCATAAAAATGATTTAAAATAGAGAGGTTTATTATGCTGACTATATTTTGAATTCAGTAGGAAAATAAAGGCTTGTTAGTTTGTTTTTTTAATTTAAATGCTACCTCAGACTTCCATTCTACGGCACCATAGTGCTATACCTCCAAGGGAGCCTTGCTGCAGAATTTAGAATCATTTTAACACAAACTAGAAAACGGGAGGCCTCTTAACTACACGAAAACCCACCTTGCTACCACATGCAATGCAGTTGTGATCAGTTAGGCCAGTGGTTCTCAATCAGGGGTACGCAGAGGTTTTTCGGGGGTACATCAACTCATCTAGATATTTGCCTAGTTTTACAACAGGCTACATAAAAGGCACTAGCAAAGTCGTTTTTCAGTAATAGTGTGCTGTGACACTTATATTTTTAGGTTTGATTTTGTAAGCAAGTCACGTTTGTGTGAGGTGAAACCTGGGGTATACAAGACAAATCAGACTCCTGAAAGGGGTACAGTAGTCTGGAAAGGTTGAGAGCCACTGAGTTAAGCCACTCAAAGTTAGTTTTTGAAAGGAGGAGCTCAAAGATGAGGATCAATCTGACTGTTCATATAGACCAGAATTAGTGTTAAGAAAGTTATTTCTTATGAGACCTCTCTCTTTTAAACTCAAACATAAGGTAGGCTGCGAGCTGGATTTTAGGTTAAACACTTCCAGGCAGGACAATTAACCTGCAAAAGCATGATTCTTAGGTTAGAACAGTGAGCAGATGGAATGGGGGAAGAGAGCTCATCTGGAAAAAACATGCAATGTATACAGAAAAACAGGAACCTGAACCATTTAGCCAAGTTAATTATTATGATGAAGGACTTTTGAAAGATATCATAGATATGGCATGAGACAAGCAGTGCATCTCTGTCTACAAAAAACACCAGGGCACAGCTCTTTGAGGGGCGGGGAGTTAGATAGTAAAATAAACAGAGAAACTTGAAAAGTACACAAAGGCTGCTAAGAGAGAAAGGGTGACATGAGACACTTGAGACTAGAGGCTCTGTTCTTGACATGCTGTCTGCCAAGAAGATCAGAGAACAATGAGATATGCTGAATCTGAGAAGATCTGGTCTTCAAGGAATCTCTTTTTATTTCCCTGCAAAGATATGAGCAGTACCTAGAAGAGCTTTGGCAGACAAGATATGTTGTGCATAACATTTATTTTGTTTGAATCAGATTACCTTTGCTCCCCAAAAGTCTAATTTTACTACAGCCAAGACCATTTTAGATAATGAAATTTTGGAATCTGTATGCAATTTTTAAAATACACTGCATGGACACATTTTAGTTACATAATTTCCATGTATAAAGAAAAGGAGTGCTTGTGGCACCTTAGAGATGAAGTGAGCTGTAGCTCACGAAAGCTTATGCTTTAATAATTTGTTAGTCTCTAAGGTGCCACAAGTACATAATAAGTCACTAAAAGAAACTGACCTTCTGATACATCAGTATGAAAGATGTTTAAAAAAAAGGAACTCTAGCATAATGAGCTGTTTAAAAAGAAAAGTCTCCTTAAATGTCTTGGGAAATATGCACCATGCTTCAGATTAAGATTTTACCACAGAATTCCCCACAGAATTTAATTCTTTAGATGAATTTCTAAATAGTTATCCCAGTGGTTACAAAGAACCATCTGAACATGACCTTGGTGCTGTATTGTTTCTCTGCAGACTTTGCTCCTGTGGGAATTCTGCGCCACTGCACACGTGCATAATTAATATGCCGTTCATATTTAATTTTTTCACAGAAAATAGCTTCTGCTGGAAAGTTCTGTAGTTCTGCTTTTGCCCACCATAGAACGCTGTGGCACTTGAACAGAACACTGTCCTGCCAGCTAAGGAAGAAAAAGAACCTGCAGTGCCTTCTTCACAATGCCTGTCAGGCCAGGTCTGGAGACAGGGGATACAGTATGGGACTGTTGGGGGAGAGGGGGGCCACAGACAGGGGCTCTTAAAGGCTAGTGGGGGAGGACAGACCGGGGTAGGGGCTGAATGGGAATGGAGGTGCAGGGCCACAGGGGGTGGCTGAGTGAGGGCACAGACATATGGGGAAGGAGCTGCAAGGACACATGGGATTGACTGAATGGGAGAGGCTAGAGGTCAGCCAGGGTATGCATGGGGGAAGCTCCCTAACAATCCTTTCCTATCCCCCCCACAAAAAACCTGTTCCATACTTTTCCCCACCCATACTCAACAACCCTCCAAGTTCAGACCCAGGCTCCTTTCCAGCAATTACTTCCCTCTCCTGCAGCTACTCCATTACCCCTGACTCCCCCAAGCCTTTGCATTGCTTCTGGGGGGATGTGGGAAATACAGTTCTGTATTGTAGTTTAAATGAATTATTACTCAGAGTTCTGTATTAATATGCCTAGAAAGGAATCTATTTGTCAAAAAACATTTCCTGAATTTTTGTTGTCATCTGTATTGTTACAGACATACTTGCTGACAGATATTTTGAAATAAATTACCAAAAAAATTGAAACTGGTGTTAAGGATGTAAATAGCATTTTAAAAAAGTAAACGTTTAAACTACTAAGAGTCTACTGGTTAAACGTTTAACCATTAGGCTCCACTTCCGCCCCACACCCTGGATGACAGCTGCCAGCCCTGTGCCCAGGTACTCCACTCATTGCCGGCCCCGCATGGCTCTGCTGCCACCCTGCGCAGGGTCCCCAGGGGCAGGGCCAGTGGCAGTGTCTCGCAGCTCAGGTTAAACATCAACAGGAATACCTTACCGATAACAAGGATGCTTATCGGTTAATCAGTTAACCAGTTAACATTTTACATCCCAAATTTGTGTGATTATATTCTGTTATTTTTACAAAAGAATATGCAGAATCTTAAAACATTGTGTGCAGAATTTTTAACTTTTTGGTGCGGCATTTCCCCATGAGTAAGACTTGGACAATAGTTCCAAGACACGAATTGCCCAAGTTCAGTAGGGAATTCATATTGAAGTCTTCTGTTGACAACTTGAACCACTGACATTACTATTTCCAGGGTGGATAAAAATAAATGATTTTTAAAAATAAAAAATAAAAAAAAATCTATTTTTTTTTAAATCGGATTTTTTTGATAAAATGCTTTGAGGAAAAAACATATCTAAAGACAGTTTTAATTAAGGTACATTATAGCCCAAAGATATCTCATCATGGAATAGGGATTATAAATTCTAATTCTATAGGATGAGACAATATATTTGTGTAATGTTTAAGAAAAGTTTTGTAAAGCAGTTCCAATAGTTCATGGATTAGGGACCCAATCTTATGGGGTTCCAGGGGCTTCTATATAGATTATTTAGGTTAATATTTCTATCTACCTAATGGGACTCAGTGCTCAGTCTAGAAGATACCATCAGAGATGCTTAGTTTTGCAGTTCTCAAACTGTGGATTTGTGTCTCCAGAGGTAACATGCCTGTTAACAGCAAAAATGTTTTAAAATAAATAAATATATAGGTGAGAAATAACAGACCTCAACCCTATTGTCCCTGTGCAATTTTGTGTACACAGAGTCAATCCCTTACCTCTCTCTAAAAGTGCAAAGTTTCAAAAAGTTCAATGAATAGAAAATTGTTAGGGGCGGAATAGATCTGGACAAGGAGAAGTCTGGAGATAAATGTGAGAAGCAAGGGACAGGCAGTAGAAACAAAAGGGAAACTGTTTGAGAGGCATATTCCAGAAGTCTTGAGGTCTTTCTGAGTGTAGCCTTCATTGATTTGAGATCTACCATACCATTCTCTCACTAGAAGGGAAAACCTATAAAAGCAGCAGTCCGTAAAACAGACCCAGTTTGGGAATAAGAACCATTCAAGAAATATATGTTTCATGATGATGTTTTAAAGAAAGTCACACCAGTGAACTGGTGGAAGTCACTTAAGCACTTGGATTCAGAGACTGTTGAAGTGATAATCTCACTTAACAGCAGTAGCTTCTTCTGCCAGTATAGAAAGAATATTTTCTTCCTTTGGACTAATTCATTCCAAATTGAGAAATCATTTGGGACCTGAAAAAGCAGGAAAGCTTGTTTTTCTTTTCCAGATTATGAACAAACAGGAAAATGAAGGTGAAGATGACTGAGTTAGCTGCAGAAGCCAATATTTTAAGTTTCCCATGCTGACCTGGCTGACATTTTTTAAAAAACCCAACAAATTAAATCAACTATTTATATATTTTAGTTTAAAACAATTGTAACAAAAACAAACCTGATTGTAAAAAACTTGAATGTTTAACTAAATTCAAAAATGCATATGCTTGTTTTGTTAAAATGTGTGTTTGCTGTTGAAGAAAAAAAACCAGAATACATAACGTTGTTGTTTTAGTTAAATAAAACAATTTAAATGTCTGTCTGGTGATCTTCTCCTCCTAATACAGCATGGAAAGAAAATCCTCCAAATATTAATGATTAACCTGTTGAATTGGAGATAGATATTTATGAAGTCATTGGGAGATGAACTGCTTCAATTACCTTTGGTAAATGAAAAAAACAATCATTCATTTATTTTCTGACATAGCTGTAAAACTAATCTGAAAAGTTTTCAAAATAAATCACTTTAAGAATGTATTGTATGTACCTTTTAAAAATGAAACTTACATCTCTGAGTTGTAAAGACTATGTACTAAGGTTATAACAACCAACAAGAATGCACTTTTATGTAGAAATCCATGATTAAACCAAGTCTTCCTGACTAGTGATTTTAAATCAAATTGATTTAAATCAAATCCATCCGATTTCACTATTAATCATTTTAGCAGAAACACCTAGAATCACAGAACAGATTAATAGAATATCAGGGTTAGAAAGGACCTCAGGAGTCCAACCCCCTGCTCAAAGCAGGACCAAGCCCCAATTTTTGCCCCAGATCCCTAAATGGCCCCCTCAAGGATTGAACTCACAACCCTGGGTTTAGCAGGCCAACGCCCAAACCACTGAGCTATCCCTCCCCGCTAGTATTTGGCTGCCCTAGACTGAAATAGCAGGTTTGCTTCTGTTCACCCCAAACCTAGCTCACATGGTTTATACATGGTGGATGGATCTATCCGATTCCACAAGCCTAAGTAAACATTTTAAAGTAATTACATTAGCTATCAAATTTTATGGAGGAGGGAAGGGTTGGTCCTCAAAGAAGTCATTCTTGGAGGATTATAAATTGTCAGTGCTTAAAGCACCCATTTCTTGAGTAATGGAAATTGGGATATAAAGAAACGGGAAAGGAAGACTTAAATATTAAGGAAAAATTAGAAATTAGATGAGCAAGTCGACTTCGAAATTACTCAATCAAAAAACCAAACACAATTATGTTAGTGTTTCCATATATTGTTAGAGCAAATTCTCTCAGAAAAACACCCCACATTGTCCCATCAGTTTTCCTATAGTTTCCACAGATTTAAAAAGTCAAAATGTAACTGAAAGGGAAGCTGACAAACAACGTACAAAAAAAAGCTTTCCACAAGAAACTGGCCCAGGTCTTCATCCCATTCCTTTTGTTTATCTTTGTCTTCCCCAAACTCTTCTGTTAGAGATCTAGCTTTAGGGCTTATGTTGCTGACACTACCAGGAGTAGTGTTTATACAACTTACTGCCAAAAAACTTCATTAATGCAGAGTTAAGAGTGACTCACCCTGATGAGGCATAGCCATTTTCAAAACAATATGAGCAGGCATGTCAATTTTAGAGCACTAAAAAAAAAAAATCGTCTAAAAAATCAGCTTTTCAAAATAAAAGCTCAGCTCTTGGGGCAAAACTTGTAAAAGAACTTCCTTTAAAGCCTTATAGCCCAAAGAGAATCACATCAGAGATTATTCATGCGCACAGCAATCATTCTTGGAAACCTCACAAGGGAAGGACTGTCTATCAAAAATCTCTTCCCTACCTAGGTACATGTAGCCCATAGACTAGAGGTGGGCAAACTGGGGCCCGTGGGACTGTCCTGCCCAGCCCTTGAGCTCCCAGCCAGTGAGGCTAGCCCCAGGCTCCTCCCCCGTTGTCCCCCAGCCTCAGCTTGCTGCGCCACCCGCGCTCTGGCCCACCGCTCCTGCCGGGTCCCATGGAGCAGTCAGGGGACAGCTGGATGGGGCGGAGGTTCGGGGGCGGTCAGGGGACAGGGGAGGTTGGACAGGCGTGGGAGTCCCGGGGGCCTGTCGGGGGGGTGGACAGGGGGCGGACAGGGGGCGGGACAGTCAGGGTACAGGGAGCAGGGGGGGTTGGATGGAGTGGAGGTTCTGTAGGGGATGGACAGTCAGGTGACAGGGAAAAGGGGCAGTTGGATAGGCATGGGAGTCCCAGGGGGCCCATCAGGGGGTGGGGGTGTGGACAGGGATCAGGGCAGTCAGGGGAAAGGGACTGGGGGGGTCGGATAGGGGGTGGGGTACCAGGGTTCGGTTAGGAGCAGGGGTCCCAGGAGGAAGCAGTAAGGGGACAAGGATCAGGGGTGTTGGATGGGTCAGGGGTTCTGAGGGGGGCAGTCAGGGGTCAGGAAGTGGGAGGGGGCAGAGGCCAAGCAATTTGAGGAGGCACAGCCTTCCCTACCTAGCCCTCCATACAGTTTCACAACCCTGATGTGGCCTTTGGGCCAAAAAGTTTGCCCACCCCTGCCACAGACCCTGATGTGTGCCAATTTATAGAACCAGACAGAACCGCTAATAAATCGGTTTGGTGCACACTAGTCCCATGGTCCAAGCTCCAGTGTTGGGGGCAGAGGAGTGTCTGAATGGAACCTCTGAACCAAATGAGCCCACTAACCCTACCCTCAGGCCCTGATGAGGTACAGCAGATTTCAAGATAATTTGAATATGCATGTGGATTTAGAACCATTTGAAGCATTGATTGTTAACAAGGTTGAACTAAATTCAACCGCGTTAAATGATTTAACTGGGAATTGGTCCTGCTTCGAGCAGGGGGTTGGACTAGATGACCTTCTGGGGTCCCTTCCAACCCTTATATTCTATGATTCTAAATCAAGCTGCCTAGTAAAAGCCATCACATAATTAGTAGCCAATATGACCTATAAACATGCACCCCAATTGTATAATAGATGTACAATTAAAAGTACTGAGGCTCATTCACACTTGTAAGTCATTTCTCTGGAGTGAAGCAACCCAGTTGTACAAGGGTCCTGTCCACACATATTCATTGTGTGCTCTGTCTTCAAGGAGGTTCAATTAAACACAATCAATTTCCTGTGTTCAGTTTTGCCAAGCACAACAAGTCAGCTACAGAAGTTAGTAGGACCAAAGCCTTAGGAGACTAGAATGTACCTTATCCTAACAATTGCATGTGATAAAGCCATTACAAGTAAAACATTTAAAAACGTATTTAGCTCACTGGTAACATTCTGTTAAACAAGTGCATTACTTTACACACATTGCTACAATAACTGCAGTATACATTAAAATATTTTAAATGTAAATATAAGCCTGTTACTACAAAGCAAACTGATCCATTTATATTCCAAAAATCTTATCAGATTTATACAAGAGCTTCAGATTTTCTTATGCCTGAAATGAAGTGAAGTCTATCACCACTCTTGCCAAAGGTTAGACTCAATTTTCAAAAGATGAATTATACTAAAACATTTAGCTATATAAAGAGGAGGGAAGACTGAAGTCTTAAATATTTCTTCCTCCCATGTATATACAACTTTTTGTGTATTCAGTAAATTAGAAAACTAATTACAAGGATACAAACCATTAAGAACAATGACCAAATTCAGAGATTAATTTCACCTGATACTTTCAGTACCATCACTATACTGGATGACCCACACCTCTTTCTGTCATGACCTCACCACACATACAAACCCAAATCTTTAACTGCTCTAAAATGCCCAATATGTTCATTAAGATGTACGGTAGTTGAACTTTATGAAGTCCAGAAATTACTATAAGACTCCAACTGTTTCATTAGTCAGAAATGCTGACAGAATTAACCCTTTGTGCACTTATCACTTTGAGCACAATGGGTAGAGACAGTCTCTAGACATTGACACACCTCTCACATACCACATTAAAAACAAATGAACCTTATTTCCACTGAGAAAAAGTTACTGTATGTCTTGAGCTTCAGGAGTACCAGCCAGTGGCCAGGTTTAATGAATATAATAGAATGCAATATCCTTTGCACGGATTTGAAATGTCATTTTTAAGACACTGAACACACCATTCTTTACTTCAGCAACTAGATACCAGAATCCTGTCAAAAACTGAATCCCTGCTTCAAAAAGCTACACCCAAAATCCATTTCCAGAAAATAATATGTGAAGCAATTCTATTTTAGCCACTTTGGAATTCCATTAACCTGGGTAAAAGCAGAAAGCAAACACTAAGTAAAATGAAAAGGAGTACTTGTGGCACCTTAGAGACTAACCAATTTATTTGAGCATGAGCTTTCGTGAGCTACAGCTCACTTCATCAGATGTATACCGTGGAAATTAGTTTCCACAGTATACATCTGATGAAGTGAGCTGTAGCTCACGAAAGCTCATGCTCAAATAAATTGGTTAGTCTCTAAGGTGCCACAAGTACTCCTTTTCTTTTTGCGAATACAGACTAACACGGCTGTTCCTCTGAAACCTGTCACTAAGTAAAATCTGGTTGATAAATATGACAAATGCACTGAAAATACAAATTTAATATACACTACAAGGTGAACTTTGGTTTTGCATTACTAATAGTCATTATTTCTGAAAATTGTTTAAAGATATTAACAGTTACTGTCAAATAAACATTTGCATTAAATAACAGTTGCAATCTCTCTTTGTAATTATTTATCATAGCATTACAAAGTGGAGAGATCACTAGTTTCTTTACATTTCTGGGAGGACATATTTGCTCATTTCACAAGTCAGTGATGCAAAAAAAAAATGGAGAAAAATAACATGGGGTCTACTAAAAATGGTGGAGCTGTAGAAATGATACACAATGAGAAAAAGGTGTGCTACAGACACGGGGTTATATTACTTCAAGGCTTCAATCCTACCTGGATCAGAAAAGTGCTTAAAAACAGTGCAGAATGTTCAGGAATGTTAAAAGGTTTGCATATAACTAATAAATATCAGGTCAGCACTCAGTTCTTGCCACTGGATCCTAATTATTGTTTGTAATTTTTATAAAGTTCATGTGTACACTCAAAGTACCAGATGCATATATTTTTAGGAATTGAAACAAACTGCACAGTTTTGTTTAAATATGCTTAATATTTAAACATTTCATAGAAAAGTAATCTTTGAGTATCCTGTTATACCACAAATGTCAAAAAGAGAGTGTGTCCTGTTTGGGAACAACTCTGCAAAATCTTTAACATGTGAATAGACCTTCAGTGAAGTTAACAGGATTATTCACATGATATACAATTTCCAGCCCCAGGAGAAGAGCAAAGTTGAGTGTAAAGCATTTTGAAAGTTTACCATGTCTCCAAGGATCTTTAGGCTCCAGAGATCCAGACACTATGTCCTCATCCGAGGGAAATGTTACCCGCTTTGCCCCATGCTTGAGTTTTCCATCTTCAGAAGGTGGAGAAGCCTCCACTTGTTGATCACCCCCTGGACTGGGGGCTGCTGAGTCCAAAGAACAGTTATTGGAAGGCGGAGATGCCAACTTTTCCTGTGAGGGGGAAAGAGGGGCCTGCAGCAGAGATTTTTCATTTCCCCCGGGACATCCTCTGGCGGCAGCTGCCATCTCCGGCAAGTTTCTCCTCTCTGCAGTCAAGTGAGGGTTACCAGAGGCATCCTCGTTCGCTGACAATGCTTCCTGAAGTGGATGGCTCACGACCAAAGAAGTCTCTTTCCCCTGCAACCGCTCCTCTCCCAGATCTAAGCCCTCGGGCTCCTTCAAGTCCCTCTTTGCAGAGAGCACAGTTGCATGGTCCACCATTTCCCCGCTGGGAGCGTTTCCTGAAACCGGTGAGCTGGGTTTTGAGGGGAGGATCTCGGCATCCAGATGGGAGAGGAGAGCCATGCCCAAACTTTCCTGGAGTTTCACCCCCAAGTGGCCTCCCGCAGCATCCTCTCCCGCCTGCGAGGCGGCCCAGGGCTCAAAGCCGCCCAGTGTCTCCTCTTCCTTCGGCGGTCCCGGGGGCGGCAGCAGCAGCAGCCGCCGCCGGTCCCGCTCAGCGGCACTCCCCGGCTGCCTGGGGGGGACCTGCACACACTCCATGGCTGCACTCGCGGGGCTGGCAGGGCGTGCGGGGGGCCCAGGGGCTCCCGCTCCCTCTCCCCTCCTCATGCGGGCCCAGGAGGCATTACTCCCGGGGCGCCCCCTCCCCCGCACCGCTGCTCTGGGCCCGGGCCGCTCCCACCCTGCGCGCCGAGACCCGGCAGCGCCAAAGCGGCCGGCGAGGTCTCCCCGGCCTGGCTGAGGGGCCGCGGCTGGGCTCGGCCGGCAGCGGGTGCAGAGCAGGCCGCGCCCCGGAAAGCCGCCGCCGCACCCGCCGAGCGCAGCCCGTCACTGGTGCGGACCCGGGAGAAGCCGCCGCCAGCCGAGTGCGCCAGCGACCTGCCCATCCGCGGCAGCACTTTCTCCAAGGACTTGGGCCCGAGGCGCTGCTTTCACCCCACGCAGCCCTCGGAGGGGCTTCTGCGGCCCTGGCTTGCTCACAGAGCCAGCCTGCCGCCGCGGGAGGCTCCGGGGACTGCTCCGCCTAGTAGCGAATCAGCGGCTGGAATTCCTTATACACACACGGCGGCGGCCGCCGTGGCCTGGTGAAGATGTCTGCCGCTTCGGCGCAGCACTTTCAACGCAGAGACCCCGGGATGGAGCCGCGTTCAGGTGGCAGGGGGGGAGCTGAGTGCCCCCTACAGCAGCAACCCACGCGGCGAGCGCTGGTCTCCGCTGGAGATCGCGGACAGGGCGAATCTGCTGCTACTAATAAACAGAGTGCACCCAGTACCCAGCCTCACGTGATACTCCCGGCATTTCCCTGACCCGCTCCACGCGGGCTGCTGGCCCTTTAAATTCACTCGCGGGGCGAGACCGAGGCGAGCTCACTTGCTGCGTAGCTCACCGTCCCGCGGCGCGTCATGAAGCGCCGCCCTCCCCAGCTCGCGCCCAGTGGGGACGCGAACGTCGGGTCGGGTCGGGTCGGGTCGGTGTTATATAGAGGCGGTGTGTGTGTGTGTGTGTGTCTGTCTCTGGGGGTGTTGTGTATATAGCCTGTGTGTGTCTCTGGGGGGGGTGTGGTGTGTATAGCCTGTGTGTGTCTCTGTCTGTCTCTGGGGGGGGGGGGGGTGTGTCTCTCTGTCTCTAGGGTGTGTGTGGTGTGTATAGCCTGGGTGTGTGTCTCTGTCTCTCTGGGGGGTGTCTGGGGGGTGTTGTGTGTATAGCCTGTGTGTGTCTCTGGGGGGTGTGTGGTGTGTATAGCCTGGGTGTGTCTCTCTGTCTCTGGGGGGTGTTGTGTGTGTCTGTCTGTCTCTGGGGGGTGTGTGGTGTGTGTCTCTCTGTCTCTAGGGTGTGTGTGGTGTGTATAGCCTGGGTGTGTGTCTCTGTCTCTCTGGGGGGGGGTGTCTGGGGGGTGTTGTGTGTATAGCCTGTGTGTGTCTTTCTCTCGTGTGTGAATTCCCTGTGTGTGTCTTTGTCTCTCTGGTGTGGGTATGTTGGATGTAGGCAGTATGGCTGTGTGTCTCCCTCTCTGTGGTGTGTGGCTAGCGTGTGTCTCTGGGAATCACTGCATGCCTCTCTTGTGAGGCCAGTGTATGTGTGAATCCCTGCATGTGTCTCCCTCTCTCTGTCTTGTATGTTGTGTGTGTGTCTGTGTCTCTCTCTCCCCAAGATATGTGAATCCCTGCGTGCATCTTTGCTGTTGTCTGTATGTTGTATATAGCTGCTATGGCTCTGTCTCCCTCCTTCTCTTGTGTGTGTGGCCAGTGTCCGTGAAACCCTGTGTAGCTGTTGTGTATGGCTTGTGTGTGTTTGTGTCTCTCTCTCTCATGTGAGAATCACTGCATGCCTCTCTCTCTCCAGTCTTGTGTGTCTGTCTCTCTCTCTCGTATGCCTTCCTCTCTCTGTGGCGGGGGGGAAATGTATGAACCCCTGTATGTGAATCCAACTCTCTATGTATCTGTGTGTGTGTGAGAGAGAGAGAGAGAGAAAAGCAGCATCACTTGCCCCATAACCTCAGCCATGCGGAACGCAATGCCATCCGCAGCCTCAGAAACAACTCTGACATCATAATCAAAAAGGCTGACAAAGGAGGTACTGTTGTCATCATGAATAGGTCGGAATATGAACAAGAGGCTGCTCGGCAGCTCTCCAACACGAGTTTCTACAAGCCATTACCCTATGATCCCACTGAGAGTTACCAAAAGCAACTACAGCATTTGCTCAAGAAACTTCCTGAAAAAGCACAAGATCAAATCCGCACAGACACACCCCTGGAACCCCGACCTGGGATATTCTATCTACTACCCAAGATCCATAAACCTGGAAATCCTGGGCGCCCCATCATCTCAGGCATTGGCACCCTGACAGCAGGATTGTCTGGCTATGTAGACTCCCTCCTCAGGCCCTACGCTACCAGCACTCCCAGCTACCTTCGAGACACCACTGACTTCCTGAGGAAACTTCAATCCATCGGTGATCTTCCTGCTAACACCATCCTGGCTACTATGGATGTAGAAGCCCTCTACACCAACATTCCACACAAAGATGGACTACAAGCCGTCAAGAACACTATCCCCGATAATGTCACGGCTAACCTGGTGGCTGAACTTTGTGACTTTGTCCTTACCCATAACTATTTCACATTTGGGGACAATGTATACCTTCAGATCAGCGGCACTGCTATGGGTACCCGCATGGCCCCACAGTATGCCAACATTTTTATGGCTGATTTAGAACAACGCTTCCTCAGCTCTCGTCCCCTAAAGCCCCTACTCTACTTGCGCTATATTGATGACATCTTCATCATCTGGACCCATGGAAAAGAAGCCCTTGAGGAATTCCACCATGATTTCAACAATTTCCATCCCACCACCAACCTCAGCCTGGTCCAGTCCACACAAGAGATCCACTTCCTGGACACTACAGTGCTAATAAACAATGGCCACATAAACACCACCCTATACCGGAAACCTACTGACCGCTATTCCTACCTGCATGCCTCCAGCTTTCACCCTGACCACACCACACGATCCATCGTCTACAGCCAAGCTCTGCGATACAACCGCATTTGCTCCAACCCCTCAGACAGAGACAAACACCTACAAGATCTCTGTCAAGCTTTCTTACAACTACAATACCCACCTGCAGAAGTAAAGAAACAGATTGATAGAGCCAGAAGAGTTCCCAGAAGTTACCTACTACAGGACAGGCCTAACAAAGAAAATAACAGAACGCCACTAGCGGTCACCTTCAGCCCCCAACTAAAACCCCTCCAATGCATTATTAAGGATCTACAACCTATCCTAAAGGATGACCCAACACTCTCACAAGTCTTGGGAGACAGGCCAGTCCTTGCCTACAGACAGCCCCGCAACCTGAAGCAAATACTCACCAACAACCACATACCACACAACAGAACCACTAACCCAGGAACTTATCCTGGCAACAAAGCCCGTTGCCAATTTTGCCCACATATCTATTCAGGGGACACCATCACAGGGCCTAATAACATCAGCCACACTATCAGAGGCTCATTCACCTGCACATCCACCAATGTGATATATGCCATCATGTGCCAGCAATGCCCCTCTGCCATGTACATTGGTCAAACTGGACAGTCTCTACGTAAAAGAATAAATGGACACAAATCAGATGTCAAGAATTATAACATTCATAAACCAGTCGGAGAACACTTCAATCTCTCTGGTCACGCAATCACAGACATGAAGGTCACTATCTTAAAACAGGTTTCAGAGGAACAGCCGTGTTAGTCTGTATTCGCAAAAAGAAAAGGAGTACTTGTGGCACCTTAGAGACTAACCAATTTATTTGAGCATGAGCTTTCGTGAGCTACAGCTCACTTCATCAGATGATGAAGTGAGCTGTAGCTCACGAAAGCTCATGCTCAAATAAATTGGTTAGTCTATAAGGTGCCACAAGTACTCCTTTTCTTTTTATCTTAAAACAAAAAAACTTCAAATCCAGACTCCAGCGAGAAACTGCTGAATTGGAATTCATTTGCAAATTGGATACTATTAATTTAGGCTTAAATAGAGACTGGGAGTGGCTAAGTCATTATGCAAGGTAGCCTGTTTCCTCTTGTTTTTTCCTACCCCCCCCTCCCCCAGATGTTCTGGTTTAACTTGGATTTAAACTTGGAGAGTGGTCAGTTTAGATGAGCTATTACCAGCAGGAGAGTGAGTTTGTGTGTGTTTGGGGGTGGGGGGGATGTGAGAAAACCTGGATCTATGCAGGAAATAGCCCGACTTGATTATGTAAAGAGTTGTCACTTTGGATGGGCTAGCACCAGCAGGAGAGTGAATTTGTGTGGGGGGATGGAGGGTGAGAAAACCTGGATTTGTGCTGGAAATGGCCCACCTGTTGATCACTTTAGATAAGCTATTACCAGCAGGACAGTGGGGTGGGAGGAGGTATTGTTTCATATTCTCTGTGTGTATATAAAGTCTGCTGCAGTTTCCACGGTATACATCTGATGAAGTGAGCTGTAGCTCACGAAAGCTCATGCTCAAATAAATTGGTTAGTCTCTAAGGTGCCACAAGTACTCCTTTTCTTTTTGCGAATACAGACTAACACGGCTGTTCCTCTGAAACCTATCTGTGTATGTCTCCCTCCCTGTGTGTGAGAGAGAATGCATCTGTGTGTCCCCCTGTGTGTATGTGAGAATCTGTGTGTGAGAGAAAGAATCCCTCTGTGTTTCCCTCTTTGTGTGTGTCTCTCTCACAACCCTTCTCTGTGTGTGTGTTTCCCTGTGTGTGTGTGTCTGGGAGAGAATCCATTTCTGTGTGTGTGTGTCTTGCACAGAGGGAGACCCACAGACATTATGTGTGTGTGTGTGTCTCTCTCTCAATCAGTCTGTGTCTCCCTGTGTGTGTGTGTGTGTGTGTCTCCCTGTGTGTGTGTGTCAGCGAATCCTTCGTGTGTCTCCCTCTCTATGGGGTGTGTGAGAGAGAGAGAGAATCCATCTCTGTGTGTGTCTGTGAATCTGTCTGTCCCCATCTGTGTGTGTGTGTAAAAGGTCAACGGGTGACCATGGAAACAAATGTTTTACTGCCTCTTTAAACAATCCCAATGTAAAGGAAGCACAAGGTAAGGCAGCTGTGTTGCAGGGATTGTACTTGGTAGCTAAGCTGTTACAAGCAAAATATACCACTTTAAAGAATTAAATGCACAGGTAAGTAATTTAAAGTAAACAAAAAGTTACAAGTAGCCTTTATATGATACTACAAAATTAAAAAGGTTGGTAGTTGTAAAAATGTTACAGTAACAGTTATGGTGTTACACGAAAAAAGTTTTGTAATTTAAAAATAAAACACAGTTATGTAAATGTAAACATATGTACAAGTCGGTACAGTCACATTGTGTGAAACCCTGGTAATTAAATCAATTATACAAGCGGATCAAGTGCCTACTACCACCACTATGTTTTTGTCCCCAGGAGCCTTTACAGCTATTCTTAAGGGAAATGAGCCCTTTCCCCATGGAAATGGTCTCTTAAAAAATTGCTGCAGGCAGCAATCAGCCCAATACCCGGATCTATATTATTAAACAAGTTAATCAAAATCACTGAAAAAAGTAAGGGTTTCTCATAAAACTTGAGTATCTTTAATTGTACAAAATAAAAATGTAATCTAAATACAATTATATAAAAATAATAAAAGCAGTGCAAGGTGTGGTAAGCAAAAAAAAAGTGTGTAAATCTTTTTATATAATGTTTTAAGGACCTAAACCAGCACTCATGGCTTATAAAATTCTGTTTGTAGGTTAAAATAAATTGGTTTGGATTTATTTTTAAATTAAAAAAAAATCAATGCCATTAAAATTCCATTTCAATCTCTCATTCAAAGTTGCAACGCTGACAGACCCTTGTGCTAAACATGGGCAAATAGTGTAATGTGGCTGTAGTATTTAGCATTTAGCCCTTTGGGTACTTCCATGTTTTTTATAAAGTATATTATATTTTAAAATAAGAACCAGATAATATGTTCCTGGCTAAGCCAGCCAGAACTAAAATAATGGGAAACAATTCTAAATTTTTTTTAATAAATAGCAGCTGAAAACTGCACCCCCAAAAATAAATAAATAGTGTACCTCCTTTTAAAAAAAAAACAAGGGTAAAATGTATAAGGGGGTAATGTTAAAAACACCAAGCCTTGGGGTGGCTTTGGGTAATCAAACTGCTGCTTCAGTGGGGGTGCATAAGAACTCTGTGGGCACAGGGAAAGCAGTTACTTGTGTAAAAGTTAATGTGGCTAATGTTGTAAAGTTAAACTGTAAAGGGGGTGTGCATTTTCCAAAAATATGTGCAATACATATTATAAAAAGGGTAAAAAAAAACACAAACAAAACATGCTATGTATTTACAATCCTATTAAGGCTCCAAAAAGAGCCACAATAGGCTGTAAAAAGAAAAGGACTAGTGGCACCTTAGAGACTAACCAATTTATTTGAGCATAAGCTTTCGTGAGCAACAGCTCACTTCATCAGATGCATGAAGCTCACGAAAGCTTATACTCAAATAAATTGGTTAGTCTCTAAGGTGCCACTAGTACTCCTTTTCTTTTTGCAAATACAGACTAACATGGCTGCTACTCTGAAACCTGACAATAGGCTGTGTTTCTTTTTCTAATGGCTGTGTGTTTTAAAAGCAAAAGTTAAAAATTGTCCCTTTTTAAGACCGAGCCTCTGAGCTGCGAATAGCTTTGAATCCAAAAGCAAGCCAGACAGCGCTTATGTAAATGTAAATCACCTAGCTAATAGGGGAAGGAAAAGACTGCCTATAAATGGCAGCACAAAGGAGCTGCAACTAGTAAATAAACCTGGTCTGTTTGTATAAAAGGGGAAAATGAGGTACACAACCTCATGAATTTCAAAAATGAATAGTGGAATAATTCATCCTCTCCCTTTAAGGGTAAAATCCTGGCCTGCCTATAAAACAAAAAGTATAAAGGTAATTCTTCTGTTTTCCTGCAGTCAGGAAAAAAAAATTGTTATTTAAAAAAAAAAAAGGGGGGGGGTTAATTTATTTTGTTTTTTCAAATACTGTAGGCAATCTAGCACCAGTGAAAGAACAACCCAGAACACCATGGGTCTACTGTCACAACAAAAATTATGTTGTGTGTTTTCTGCTGTTTATCTTATTACCAAAAAGAAAAGGAGTACTTGTGGCACCTTAGAGACTAAACAATTTATTTGAGCATAAGCTTTCGTGAGCTACAGCTCACTTCATCGGATGCATACTGTGGAAAATACAGAAGATGTTTTTATACACACAAACCATGAAAAAATGGGTGTTTATCACTACAAAAGGTTTTCTTCCCCCTCCCCCGCAACTCTCCTGCTGGTAATAACTTATCTAAAGTGATCACTCTCCTTACAATGTGTATGATAATCAAGACAGCAGACAGACAGCCCCCCAAACTGAAGCGAATACTCACCAGCGACCACATACCACACAACAGAACCACTAATCCAGGAACCTATCCTTGCAACAAAGCCCGTTGCCAACTGTGCCCATATATCTATTCAGGGGACACCATCACAGGGCCTAATAACATCAGCCACACTATCAGAGGCTCGTTCACCTGCACATCCACCAATGTGATATATGCCATCATATGCCAGCAGTGCCCCTCTGCCATGTTCATTGGGCAAACTGGACAGTCTCTACGTAAAAGAATAAATGGACACAAATCAGATGTCAAGAATTATAACATTCATAAACCAGTCGGAGAACACTTCAATCTCTCTGGTCACGCGATTACGGACATGAAAGTTGTGATATTACAACAGAAAAACTTCAAAAAGCCAGACTCCAGCGAGAGACTGCTGAATTGGAATTCATTTGCAAATTGGATACAATTAACTTAGGCTTGAATAGAGACTGGGAATGGTTGAGTCATTATAAAAAGTAACCTATTTCCCCTTGTTTATTCCTCCCCCCCACTGTTCCTCAGATGATCTTGTTAAACCCTGGATTTGTGCTGGAAATGGCCCACCTTGATTATCCTACACATTGTAAGGAGAGTGATCACTTTAGATAAGCTATTACCGGCAGGAGAGTAGGGTGGGAGGGAGAGAAAACCTTTTGTAGTGATAAACACCCATTTTTTCATGGTTTGTGTGTATAAAAACTTCTGTATTTTCCACAGTATGCTTCTGATGAAGTGAGCTGTAGCTCACGAAAGCTTATGCTCAAATAAATTGGTTAGTCTCTAAGGTGTCACAAGTACTCCTTTTCTTTTTGTGAATACAGACTAACACGGCTGTTACTCTGAAACCTGTCTTATTACCGTTATTTTGGTAAATTATTGTACAAAAAAAATTATGCATATAGCAGCAAAAATTAGTGCATGGTATAACCTCCCTAAAAAGCACAGTCTACCCAACGGGGGGAATCAAGTAATGTACCGCATTCCAGGAGCGTGTTGGATCATATTAAAGAAGTTCTGTATTAAAATCAAAAATGAGTTTGATTCCCCATAGTTTAAATTCCAGGGTATTACTAATTAAGAGGTCTCTTGGTTTTTGGTACTGTTTCTCTCCCTCTCTGTGTGAAACTTGCAAGCTGCTAATTGTGTTAGTACATCCTAAGACAGAGTCTGTTCTCAAAGCAATTCTTTGTAACAACTACTCATACAGAGACAGACTCAAAGCAATATTCTGTAACAATAGAAACAGCACCCAGAGACTCCCCACCCTTTTGTTGTATTCATCTCCTTTTGTTAACAATTGTGATTAAAATAGAGATAGAGGATGTATGTGGATGGATGCTTGGTGTGGATAATAACTGAATGATCAGGGAGGTGCCAGCCTAAGAATCCAGTGTCCATCGGCTGAAGAAGGCATCGAGTGGAAATAACCAGAGGACCCCCGGAGGGCAGACTGGAATCCACCCAACAGCCTCAAGGATGGGAGAACCAAAGAACAAGATAACATCTGGCAAAACAGAGCCATCAGGAATGTGCTATCTACTGATTGATTCAGCAACAGCATGAAGAAGCAATTCCCATAGACTGGCATAGGAAGAAATTCCTATAAAAATAGACTCTAAAAAGTGAGAACTTTGGGGTCTGATTCTGCAAACCAACTTCCAGGAGCATCAGATGAGCATCTGACAAGGCCCTGCTCCCTCCTCATGTCCAGGCCACGTGGTCAGTGGCTTGGCATGAGCAACTCTAAGGCTGGTAACTATGATAAAAACCTTGCAGAACCTCTGTGTGTGTGTGTGTGAATAAATATGAAATTGAATGGAATGTTATAGCTATAACCAATGGCATTTTGGGATGTATAAGTAGGGGCATAGCGAGCAGATCGAGGGACGTGATCGTTCCCCTCTATTCGACATTGGTGAGGCCTCATCTGGAGTACTGTGTCCAGTTTTGGGCCCCACACTACAAGAAGGATGTGGATAAATTGGAGAGAGTCCAGCAAAGGGCAACAAAAATGATTAGGGGTCTAGAACACATGAGTTATGAGGAGAGGCTGAGGGAGCTGGGATTGTTTAGTCTGCAGAAGAGAAGAATGAGGGGGGATTTGATAGCTGCTTTCAACTACCTGAAAGGGGGTTCCAAAGAGGATGGTTCTAGACTGTTTTCAATGGTAGCAGATGACAGAACGAGGAGTAATGGTCTCAAGTTGCAAGGGGGGAGGTTTAGATTGGATATTAGGAAAAACTTTTTCACTATGAGGGTGGTGAAACACTGGAATGCGTTACCTAGGGAGGTGGTAGAATCTCCTTCCTTTGAGGTTTTTAAGGTCAGGCTTGACAAAGCCCTGGCTGGGATGATTTAACTGGGAATTGGTCCTGCTTCGAGCAGGGGGTTGGAGTAGATGACCTTCTGGGGTCCCTTCCAACCCTGATATTCTATGATTCTATGATAACTAACTGCTTACTATGATTCTTTCTGTATTCACAATAAATGTGGTATTTTGCCTTTTTCCCCTTTAATAAGATCCTGCTGGTTTTTATTTTATTGATATAACAAGAATACCATCCATTCCCAGTTCCTAAATAAAGGGTTCCTTATCTAGTCTTTAACCGGTTGGGGCCCAGCCTGCTGCTATTAAAAAACAAAAAATGAAGGATGGAAATGGGTTTATTGCATGCAAATAAAAAGGAACAAAATAGGGGTTAAAAATATATATATATTGTTACATGCATATTACAGGTGAACCTACAATAAGAAAACCAAAAATTCCCTAGCCTGGAATGGAATGATCGTTGCTGATTACAATTGTCACTATTGTAAACCCTGCCCAGATCTCGCAATGTAAAGTAGCAAAAGAAGGAAACACGTGAACGGTTACACCCCCAAGTGGTGGTAATGAAGCAGAGAAGAACTTTAAGGATTTACCCATGGAAAAACTACTACTAATCCCCCATGAAAATTTAGCAATGTTAGTATGTAGTGTATAAATTAAAGTGGAAATCCTATGCCAATAAAAAATCTAATTTATCAAAAAATATTGCATAGCATTCCTTTAAAATATGTCGTAATAAATAACAGTGGGAAACACAGTCATCTGGACATGTGGTTTGTCACGGAGGGCCCCAAAAACATATAACCCTCTGGTCTCCAGGGGTGTTTGGGTTATGGGGTTCCACAGTTGGGGTGTGGTGTTACCAGGTGTAATCATAATGGTACCTCCATAAAGAACAATCCTTAGGCTTGCAGTTATGTACATACCAGGCTGGGCAAAAAGTCTCCCCTGGAACACTGAGAATATAACAATTTAACCACTTTGCAGAATGTTACCCTACAGGTAATATGAATGCCAAGCTGGAAGAATCCTTTCTCCTAGGGGGAGGGATAGCTCAGTGGTTTGAGCATTGGCCTACTAAACCCAGGGTTGTGAGTTCAGTCCTTGAGGGGGCCATTTAGGGATCTGGGGCAAAAATTGGGGATTGGCCCTGCTTTGAGCAGGGGGTTGGACTAGATGCCCTCCTGAGGTCCCTTCCAACCCTGATATTCTATGATTTAAGCTGGCCGCACCCTGGAACTGGAAATACTTCCTTTTGGGTGAATGTGTGGAAGCCACTGTGGAAACGGGTGCAACCAGAGCTCGTCAGTGTGTCCTTTCAGTCCATTACATGGATGGGCGGTGCACCCCACAGAATGGTGGGTGGACCGCGTACACCCCAACTGCAGCACATGCATAAAAGGGTTAAAGCAACAATTTAATTGGTGGGTAAGGGAATACGCACAACATTGTTGCTGCAAAAGAAATTATGGGCAGTAGGAACCACAGGGTTGGGTGTATGGAATTTGGGGAACCGTTGAGTAACTAACTAAATAATTAATAAGCCAATATGTAAAATTTCAACAACAAAAAAATGAACTACGGGCACAGCAACTATCTGCAATTGCAATGAAAAAAAAAAGGTGGCAAAGGTAAACCTGCAGTTAACTCAATAAACAGGAAACCTTGTAACATGGGTAAAAATAGCTTTTAGAAGCTAACTTTTAAAAAACAAAAGTATGTATAAAAATGCACAATGCTCAACTAGGGGAGTTAGCACCTGAATACTAATTGCAGTAAAATAAAACAGCAACTAAGGGGCTCCCCATAAGCCCTATAAAAATAATAAAAAAAACCTCACTACAAAATAAAATGTAAAATAAACAATAATTCAATTAAGTAATTGTCCAAAAAAAATATTTAAATGTGCCCCTTCCCAATGGCCATAAAGGAGCAAACCCGGTAACCTGTGCCAGGGATGAACAGTTAGGTAGAATGTATATGGGGTATAAAGTGTTCTGATAAAAATCCTGCACAACTCTGTAATATAACACTTAAAAGTACAAGTGCACCAGCATCTGGCACAATTACACATATCTACATGCTCCCATCGAAACTTTAGTGCATAAATGAATCTGTGGCGCTCATTGCTGTGGACAATTGAACCAGTGCGTTACCCAATTCCATACCAAGTGGTCAAGCTGGTTTGGACAATACGTCATCCCTCTGTAAATATTCAATATATTTGAATATAATTCAATATACTCATGATATGAACAAGAGCACATGAACACTGTAGGGGCAGCTTGCTGCAACTGCCAACAACTGGACACATTTAAAATATACACTCCAAAATGGTGTTACAGAATTTTAACCCTGTCAAAGAAGAAGAAGCAGTGTTTCTGGGGGTGGCCCAAATATTGGACTCAAGTCTTAAAAATCTTGGAATGCCTTCCAACTGGCTACTAAACTGCCTGCTGATTGTACTTGGACTAATGTAGCTGGTGCCCTTCGGACAGGCCTAATGGACACTCATTCGTTTTTTTGGTGATATTACTCCTGTTGTAAAAACGTTATTAATTATGTTTATGGGGTGTTTAAAATTATGTGCTGCCTTAGCCTCTCCCCAAAAGCTGTATTTGTAAATTCAGCGGCTTACCCCTTTTATGACCTGCCTTTTCTCTCTCCTCATAGCATAACCAGTGGACCGGCTAACTCGAGCCAGGTCCTCCAGCCTGAATGCCCTGCTATTCAGTGTGCAAAAAGGAAGGGAGCCTGGACCCTTCTTTAAAAAGAGTGGGGGAGTGTTAAAATATGTAAGGGTTAAGTAAAGACATGGAAAACCATCGGTGTGCTGGCATGGTATCAGGAAGTAGGCACTGGCACGCAGTATTCCTTTGCTCAATAAATATAATGCTACCCCTTTCCCTTCTCTTCTCCTTGTTAAAAGTTAATAAGTGTTGCAGCTGCATTAAAAAATATAAAAATCTAAAAAATACCTTTTGGGTAAAGAAGTGTTCTCTCCTCCTCCCTTCCTTTCCCAGCTACAGAAGCGAGCCCTGGGTCATGGCCCCTTCCTCCCTCCCCTAAAAACTGCAACTTAAAAAAACTTGTAGCAACAAATTACTGCAAAAAATATATTTTCAAAATAAAAATATGTATAGAATATGCATAATGGTGTAATCAATCAAAAGGGGTAAATATAATCCTAATATAAAAGTTTCTATTACTTAATAAAGGCTTTTAAAATGTTATAGCAAATGTAGGCATTTACATACTAACTCAAATGCATAAAATGTGCTGTAACTAATCCAGTGCTTACTAAACAATTGGGTCTAAAGGAACAAATATCGCCACAAAAAAGCCTGTACTCCTATCCACCTCTGGATCAACCTGCTCCTTCTTCTTCTAACAAGTAGGTCTGGGTAATTTGCATGCAAGATTCCTAAAAGCATTGGCTGAGGCAATTTTGGAGCCCTGGGGCAGTTCCAGAAGACTGGAAGAAAGCTATGCTGTGCCAAAGGGTAAATGGGATTGTGACATTCTGTGCCTTGGGGGAGCACCCTGTAACCCCCATATTCCTCGTTTATATATAATTGTGATCTTGCATATAAAGCAGGCCATGTGAGGTCTCAGGAGAAAGGTCATGATCTGGTGAAAGTCACTGTTCTATCTATGTATAGCATTAGTGCATATGAAGTTATGAAATTGTGTTGTATGGTTGTCCGTAAAACATGCTGTAAGTTGTGGAATTGGCCGTATATTAGCTCTCCAGAGACAACAGCAAGGAAAGTAACCAACGCCTGGGCAGGTGTCAAACAACCATCAGCAGCCATTGTCCAGCAAGGGAGCTACAATGCAATGACTAAGGCTATGTCTACACTACCCCAGTAAGTCGACCTATGCTACGTAACTCCAGCTACGTGAATAACATACCTGGAGTCAATGTACCTTAGGTCGAGTTACTGCAGGGTTTACACCATGGGGTGTAGGATGGGAGAAACTCTCCCGTCAACTTACCTTACTCTTCTTGTCAGGGGTAGAGTACAGGGATCAACTGGAGAGCGATCTGCTGTCGATTTGGCGGGTCCTTACTAGACCCGCTAAATCAGGGGAGGGCAAACTATGACCCGCAGGCCAGATTTGGCCTGTCAGGGCTTTCAATCCAGCCTGTGGGATTGCTAGCCTCGCCCGTGGCACAGTGGGGCTAAGGCAGGCTCCCTGCCTGCCCTGGGCCCACACCGCTCCCGGAAGCGGCCGGCACCACGTCCCTGCAGCCCCTGGGGGAGAGGGGACAGAGGGCTCCGTGCACTGCCCTTACCTGCAGGCACCTCCCCCCGCAGCTACCATTGGCTGGGAACGAGTAACCACAGTCAATGGGAGCTTTGGGGGTGGTATCCACAGGAGAGGGCTGCGCACGGCTGAGCCACCTGCCCCACCCCAGCCCTAGGAGCCACTGCCGGACATGCTGGCCACTTCCGGGAGTGGCGCAGGGGCAGGGCAGGCAGGGAGTCTGCCTGAGCGCTGCTGCGTGCTGCTGCCCCCCCGGAGCCACCTGAGCTAAGTGGCACCAGGCCAGAGCCTGCACCCCAAACCCCTCCTTCACCCCAACCCCCTGCCCTGAGCCCCCTCCTGCACTCCACCCCCTCTCCCATACCCCACACTCCCACCCTCACCCCCACCCCCTTGCCCCAGCCCTACATTCATGGCCCTGCATACAATTTCCTCACCCAAATGTGGCACTTGGGCCAAAAAGTTTGCCCACCTCTGCGATAAATCAACTGCCAGTAGATCGATCTCAGAGCATTGATCCTGGCTGTAGTGTAGATGTAGCCTTACTTGCACAAGCCCACCCTAGGATAATTGCTCAACCTTGCCCGGGGACTCAGCAATGCCCATGAGACATGCCTGGACTTGTGTTCTCCAAACACATGGGACTGAGGGTATAAAACAGAACACAGGGGCCCCATGCTTTGCCTTTCTCCTTCTCCCACACCTACACTGCAACAAGGACACTCTGAAGACTGAAGACTCCAACAGAGGAGACTGACCCAGGCTTCAAGGGTGAAACCTGTGGACTATGAACTGCAATATCCAGTGGGGTGAGAAAAACTGCTTAATCTAGATGTTGTCCAGGCTAATAAGGTTGAGAGTTTAACCTGCCTGCTTACATTTTATTTTATTTTATTTTGGTAACTACCTCTGACTTTTTGCCTATCACTTATAATCACTTAAAATCTATCTTTTGTAGTCAATAAACTTGTTTTACTGATTATCTTTACCAGTGAGTTTGCCTGAAGTGTTTGGTAAATCTGCTCAGATTTACAAAAGCTGATGTACATCCATTTTCCATTGATGAAGTAGTGAACCAATTAATAAATTTGCATTGCTCATCTTGAGCAGTGTGTAAGCAGTGTCAGGATGAGCTCCACCCTGACATCTGGTGGTGAGGTGTGGCAAGTTGTGGAAAAGAACTTGAGGGGCCGATCTCATTTGCATAGGCACACCCACCCTGCCTAGAATTAGGCCATAGCTGCCCAAATGGTCACTTTGGCTGCTGTGGGATCCCCAGTGTCTCTGTTATTGGGGCAGGAAGAATAAATTGTTATTACCCTGATTATGGGAACTGTGCTTGGAACTGTACTTGGCCTTTTGTTATGATGGAGGGACTCACCATCAACTAAGTAGCACTTGCTAGGCAAGGGTCATGGGTTCCAAAACTCTGAATGGAGAGAGGTTGGGGATAGGTATTAATACTTGGTGGTATGGGCCCCTTGGTGAGGGCCTTACATGCTAATTGCACTTCCTTCTTTCTCCACTGTGGAATATCAGAGCTAATTTTGATTCTATTAGGAGTCTAGTTACAGGCTGCTGAGCTCACTTTAGGCTAATGGTGCACCAGTACTGAGGCTCCCCTGCTGCAAGCTGAATTCACCAAAGAGCTGAACTGACTGAGAGCTGAAATCACTGAGTGTTGTGTTAAGTAGTGGGGGAGCCTGAAGATATATTGTGGAGCAGTTTGCGGGACGGCTGGAGTGCCTTGTGGACAGGCTGGTGGAGCAGTGCGTAGGACAGTGGGAGCTGCTTGTGGGACGCGGAGCAGTTTGTGGACCGGCTGGTGGAGCAGTTCGTGGGACGGCGGGAGCTGCTTGTGGGCCGCGGAGCGGAGCTGAGCGAAGGAGTTCGTGGGGTGGCTGGCGGAGCGGAGCGAAGCAAAGGCCTATGGAGCTGTGGGGTGGTCAGCTTCAGATCATGTAAGGTGCCTCTTACCCCCATCCCATCTCCACCCAGGTTGGGAGGTAAAGCTCCGCAGATAAACTTTCGAACTCTGGGGCTGCCCTGACCAGGGACAGAGACTTTTGGGTCATTGGACTTTTGGGACTTTGGGTGATTTGGGGTTGCTGGACTCAAGAACCAAAGGGAAAAGGGCATGCCCCAATTTGCTTGGGGTGGGTTTTTTTGCTCATGGGTTGTGTTATGAATTCTGTTGGTGGTGTTTCCCCAACATAATGCCACATTGTTTCTCTCTGTTATTAAAAGGCTTTTTGCTACACTCAGACTATGTGCTTGTGAGAGGGGAAGTATTGCCTCTTGGAGGCGCCCAGCGGGGGTGGTATAGATTTGTCCCAGGTCACTGGGTGGGGGCTCGAGCCGGTTTGCATTGTGTTATTGGAATGGATCCCCTAGATACTGAACCCGGCCCTTGTTGCTGCCAAATCTGAAGGGCAGAAGGGTTACAAGTGCAAGACAGTATATTCCTGAGGTGCAAGCCTGGGAGCTGGGGGGCTTTGGCTTTCTCTGTGTGATTCATGAGTGGCTCTGGGAGCATTCATGCAATCTAGCTGGGTGTGGGGTAATCAGAGCACGTGGAGGGGTTTGCTGCTTATCTCTCCAGCCTAGGCTGTCTCTCACAATGCTTTGCGAGGGACAAGGGGGCACAGTTGTCCCACAGTCCCAGGCTGCACCCCGGGGATCCTGTCACAGGGATGACCTGGGTAATTCTAGGACTGCCAGTCGGACAGCGATCCCAGGCAACATAATGGAGTGGCTGATATGGGACTCGATTAATGAAGAACTGAAGGTGTTGTAATTAATGCCAATCAACAGGAGTTTGTGGGAAACAGATCCTGTCATACTAACCTGACATCTTTTTTTGATGAGACTACAAGTTTGGTTGATAAAGGTAAGAGTGTTGACATAATATCTCCACTCTTCTGTAAGGCGTTTGACCTGGTGCTGCACAACATTTAGACTAAAAAACTAGAATGATAAACCATGAACATGGCCCACATTAAATGGATTAAAAGCTGGCTGATGGATAGGTCTGGATACCTAACTGTAAACAAGGCATCCTCCCTGAGCAGCTGTGTCTCTATTGGGGTCCTGCTCAGTTGGCTTTTGAACATTTGTATCAGTGCCCTGGAAGCAAACACAAGATGTTCACTGCGGAGGTAAGACGTGGGGTGGGAAATGAGGAAGAGGCCAGGGCTCTGCCCCAGAGCCAGCTGCATTGCTGGTTGGGCACAAACAAGGTGAGTTTTCATAGCCTAGGAACAAAGCCTGCAGGCCATGCTTAGGGAGGAACTCAGTCCAGCCAGGAAGAAAAGGACGCGGGGAGGGATGTGGCTAATCAGCTCCCAGCACCAGGCTGGGGCCACAGGGGCGAGGGCGAACTGCCGGGCTGCACACACAGCGGACTGCCGCTAGGGGCAAGGGCGGCGCTGTCCCTTCCGCGCGCGCCGCTGGGGAGGCAGGAGACTTTGTCGAGGGCCGAACCAAGAGGACACGGCAGGGGTCGGACGGACACCCCGCCCAGAAGGATGGTCCAGGCCGGGACCGTACCAAGCCCCAGCAGGGGCAGAGCCGGAGATCGCGCTCCCCCCTGCCAGGCCAGTGAGTCGGCCCGGCCGGGGCGGGGCCACGAAGCGGTGGCCCCACGTGGATTCTTCCGCTCGCTCGGCGCCTGCAGCATGGAGCGGGTGGCGCTGGGGGGTGAGTGGGGCCGGGGGGGCCCGGGCCGGGCCGGGGGGTGTCCCGGGCTCCCTCTCTGTGCAGCCTCCCCCCCGGGCCCCTCTAACCCGCCCTTTACCGTGTCCTCCTGGCAGAGCCGCCGCGGTTCCAGTGCCCCCCGGATTTCTCCCCGAGCCCCTTCGCCCCCGGGACGCCCTTCGCCCCCGACGAGCTGCGGGGCCCCTCCAAGGAGCTGTGGCTGATCCGAGCGCCGGCTGATTTCAGCCCGGACAGGTGAGGGGCAGGCCGGCCCTGCCGGAGGGGGGCTGGGAGCCAGGACGCCTGGGTTCTCTCTAGGGTTGCCAGTTTTGGTTTGATGTATTCCTGGAGGTTTCACCACATCACGTGGCATAATCTTTAATTCCTGGCGACTCCCAGGCCAATCCTGGAGGGTTGGCAACCCTTGTTCCCTCCCTAGCTCTGGGAGGGAAGTGGGGTCTAGTGGTCATTCACTGGGTGAACTTGGGCCAGACTCTTCCCCTCGGTATGGTGAGGATGATGTTCCTGCCCCCCTGTGCGGGGCTGGGTGGGGTGCTGTGGCTTTCCTTGTAATCTATCCAGCATGCTAAGTCCCTTGGTGGGGGCCTGTTACCTTCCTGTCCAGTGCTTTCTCCCTTGGGTAGGGAGTGAAGCCTAGAAGGGCCCGCAGGACACTGGCGAGGTGAGGTAGCTGCTCTACCCCCAAGCTCTGTACTGGCTTTGGTCCTTCAGAGGCTTGTGCAAAGCCTGGGACTCACAGAGCAGCCAGTTCTGAGCCCTAGTCTGCTGTGGGGGTATGGAGCCAGGGGCCTGGCCTGTGGGTGAGGCTGCCTCGAAGCTCATGCCCCCTGGTTACCGTGCTGTTCCAGCCCAAGGCTCACCTGAGGTTCTCCTGCTTCCTCCTCAGCCTGGATGGCTGCGCTGTGCCCCTGGTCGGGTTCCAGACGCTGAAGACAAAGTTTGATGGGACGCAGCGGGTCTTTGACATCCACAGTACCTTGGGGGAGCTGGGCAGTCCCTCCCTGCTAGTGTCCTCCACCCATTCTGGCCAGCTCTCCTGCGCAGCCTCCTTCCACGGCTGCATGCGCATCTGCGAGAGATTTGGGGATCCCAGCAGCAGGAGCCCTGGCCAGGCTGTTGCAGCCAGGCCTCCCCTCCAGGTCCCAGAAGGCCTCCGGCAGCGTTTCCTGCCCTTTGGGGGCAGCCCAAAGCAACGATGCCCAGAGGCCACCACATCCACGCCAGTGACAGATGTGCTGGGGTCTGCCAGGAAGAAGAAGAAGAAAAAGAGAGTGAAAGAGGAGCCTGTGGAGCTGCTGGTGTCGATAAAGCAGGAGCCTCCCGAGGAGCCCTGGGGCTGGGGGAGTAGTGATCCTGGCCCTAAACCCCCCGGAGGGGAGGATGATGGCTTTAGGGGGGCAGAGGGGCCCACTCTGGGGCATCTGAGCCCCAAGCACAAGAAGAAGAAAAAGAAGCACAAATACGAGGCTCTGGAGGGGGCAGTCTGGTCAGGCAAGGCCGAGCTGCTGGACCCCAGCTTCATAAAGCAGGAGCCTGCGTGTTCCCAGGAGTGAATGTGGCTGAAGCCTGGGGCCAGGGGGTTTGACTCAAGACGTGTGGTGAGGACGGCCCATCACTGCTCTGACCTGCTACAGAGATGGGGAATGCCAGCTTCATATGGGGTGCCCCAGACTACCCTCCAAAGTCCCAGCATCCCTCCATAGGCATTGGGTGCATTGGGCCCCCTGCTCCTCCAGGGCCACCCAGAGGTGCCCGTGCAGTGCCTGCTGCCACAGGAAGAAGGGGGAGGCCTTGGTGGCTCCAGGCGGAGCAGGACACGTTCTGGGACCCAGCTGGCGACTGTGGCTAGGCTGATCTGGGTGTGCCTGGTGTTTGTGGCGGCTACTGGCTGAACCCTGCTGGCTGCCGCCTGGGTGGCTGCAGGATCCTGCCCAAGGCTGGGAGGGGCCACAGGGAGTGGAGTTGTGTTGTGTCTCTGCCTTCAGTTATAAATGCAAGTACGCATGGGGACTTGTTCTGTCTCCTTTCAGCGCCGTGGCTGTAGGGTGCCCCTCACCACCAGTGACTGTTCCCTGGCGGGGAGGGGAGAGGGCAGCTAGCTCCCCATGAGGCCAGGCACCCCCACCTCCCCAACCATTCCGGTTCTTGTGCTGCACCACCACCACACTGGAAATCGGGTTGAGTCTGGTGCCTTGTACTGGCTTTCCCCAGGGTTCCTGCTGCGGGAGCTGGGAGGTTCCCAGCAGCCCTGGGGCTAGGGCTTGGGGGTCAGGGGGAGTCACCCAGTGTGGCGGTTTACTGATGAGGCAGAACACAGCTTTATGCAAGCAAGCAGGCTGGTCAGCTGAAATGGGCTGCTGCCCCCAGCTTTCCACCTTCCCCTTTTATTATATTTCTCCCCCCTATGCATTACATACTTCTACCGCAAAAAGACACACAAAGGAATGTATGACGTTGATTAATATACTTGTTTACCAACTTTTATCTACTACAAGCCTGGTTCTCAGGCCTTGAGCTCAGGCAAAGAAAGCTTCCCACGGTTACTGTCATTTAATCAACTTCTCATGGTTCATATCTAGTCCTTGTCCTTGAATAGAGCAATGTGTGCATTGCTTCTACAAAACAGTCAGGGTGTGCCCTGACTGTTTCCAGGTGGAATAACTAAACATGAACCCTTCAACCCAGCTCATGTCCCCATTTATCCAGCTGCCAGGGGCAGTGCCTTACTGAGCTCCCAGGCAGCATGGCACAGCTGGGCATGGGCCTCCCTCAGTGCCTCCTGCCTGCTTGTCAGGGAAGGTGGAGGGGACCGGATGGGAGATGGAGGCTGGCTGAGGCTGAAGCCTGTTTGCTAGGGGAGGGGAGTTCTGCGGTGTGCCAGAGCCAGGGAGTGGGCAGCAGTGCCTGGTGTGTTCCTTTCTGCTGCTGGGGGGCAGGGGCCTGGCTCAGGGAGCCCCTCCCTCCCCGCCCCCCCCCCCGGGGGAGCATCAATGCCCTGTCTAGAACCAAGGTACTGTGCTGAGGAGCTTCCCCATCCACTGCTAGGCCTCTCACTTAGTGCCCTGGCCACAGGGAGAAGGGTGTTAGCAGGGGAGCTGGGTGCCAGTGGGCCTCTACCTTGAAGGTCCTGCCCTGGTGTGGCTCCCAGGGCCCATGTGCCTGCTGGGAAGCAGGGCCAGGGTGCTGGGGGTGAGTGTGACCAGGCCAGTCACCCCAGTTGTGGGGGGAGGAGTGGCAGGGCAGGTTCTGGGCAGTACTTTGGGGGTGGGGGAGGTGGGGGGGGTTGGGAACAGACTCTGCAGAAGCTGGAGGTGTGGGGTGCAGAGCTGCTTCTCCCAGCAGCTCCCCAGGCTCTGCGCACTCCCATGTGGGCACAGCCATCACCTCGTTGACCTGGCTCCATGTGTGTGCGCACGCAGGGGAGCGGGCAGGGCCTGTGTCCCTGGGGGAGAGGAGCCAAGCAGAGCGATGGGAGTGGCAGATGCAGCCATTTTGGTGGGTGCTCTGGTGGGGCCCCAGTACTGGAGAGGGGCTGTCAGGGGCACAGCCACCTTTAGTGGCAGGCTCAGAGACAGTTGGCAGGGAAGGAGTGGGGTTGGCAGGGCAAGGGCAACACCCTTGGCATGAGCCCCAGTGACTCACTGTGCCCCCTCAGAATCCTGCTAAATCACTGCACCCCAAACCTCAGAGACCCCCAAGCCCCACTGAGTCATTGCAGCCCCAAACCTCAGAGATGCTGCCCCCACTGAATGACTGCACCCCCAAACCTCAGGGACCCCCAAACCGCAGCCACCATTGAATCAGTGCACTCCCAGATGCCACTCTCCCAAGCTAACAGGAGGTATTTTATTTAACTTGCCTCATTTAAACCCTACCGCTCCATCGGTGTAACTTTGTGAATTAAACCTGGGATGCTGTTACAGTGTGCCGTGTGCTGGAATTGAGAGGTCCCCTCCCACAACCATCCACTTGTTTCAGCCCTGGTTCTGGGGCTGTCCCTGGAGCCTTATGCTGCTCCCATGATGCCTGTGACTTGCCCCAGCTGCTGCCCTTCTCTCAGGTCTGGCAGCTTGAACAGCTCCCTGGTGCGTGGGGGACTGTGATGTCTGGCAGTGGCCATGGTTGGAGTTAGTGACTCTTGAGACAAAATGGGGATTTTTTGTAATAGTTTTAGAGGGCCTGCTTGTGCTTCAGTTTCCCCCATGGGTGGAAAGGGACTGTTTGCTCCCAGGGCAGGGTAAGCTATGGGGTGAATAGTAACCAGTTGTTAGGGTGATTGAGGCCCACATAGACCCTACTGGTGGAGCATCTGAGCAGACAATAGCAGATCCAGGGGCCTGGACACTGACACCTAGCAACCAAGGACCCAGAGAGAAACAGACTCCCCAGCTCAGCGAGGGGGGGGCTAAGTGGAGCCTGTGGGAAGCTCTTGGGGCACACCTAGAGTCTGATGGGGCGTGCGGGACGACAGAGCTTGAACAAGGGGATTCACTACAGCTTGGCGGGGCTCTGGTTACCCCCCCATGGACTATGCTTCAACCCAGTGGTTTTCAAACTTTTTTTCTGGCAACCCAGTTGAAGAAAATTGTTGATGCCCATAACCCAACAGAGCTGGGGATGAGGGGTTTGGGAGGGGCTCAGGGCTGGAGCAGAGGGTTGGGGTGAGGGCTTTGGGGTGGGGCTGGGGATGAGGAGTTTGGGGTGCAGGAAGGGGCTCTGGGTTTGGGGGGGCGGGTTGGGGCAGAGGATTGGGGTGCAGGCTTACCTCGGGCGGCTCCCCATCAGCAGCACAGCAGGGGTGCTAAGGCAGTCTTCCTGCCTCTCCTGGCCCTGCAGACTGCACTGCACCCCGGAAGTGGCCAGCAGCAGGTCCAGCTCCTAGGCGGAGGTGCAGGCACACCCCCCCCCCCAGCTCCCTTTGCCCGGAAATTGGCCAATGGGAGTGCAGAGCCGGTGCTTGGGCAGCATGTGGAGCCCTGGGGCCCTCCCCGCCTAGAAGCCAGACCTGCGGCTGGTTGCTTCTGGGGCGCAGCGCGGGGTCAGAACAGGCAGGGACTAGTCTGCCTTATCCGGGCAGCACCACCGAGGGGACTTCTAATGGCCCCGTTGGCGGTGCTGACCAGAGCCACCATGACCCGGTGCCTTACATTCCGCAACCCAGTCCCATAGTTTGAAAACCACTGCTTTAACCTACACTTCTCTCTGCTAACCTAAGGACTTCCTGTGCTGTGTTCCACAGGGCTACTAACCCCTCCTGGTTTGAAAGCGCTGTGAGTGGCTTGCAGAGGTGTATTGATCCTTGGAAAATCTGCAAGTCTCCTTCAGGGGTCTGCCTCAGTGGGACATGCTGAAGGGAGCTCATGGGGTGAAGCAGGGGTGCTGAAGGCCCAGAGGTCCAGTCTAAGGAGATGGTGAAGCCACAGGGCTAGCCCTGGAGGAAGAGTCAGACCCCTATAAGGCTTCTTCCTGCAGGCTGTTTCAAAGATGAGGCCATAGCACTTACTCTACGGATCTGACAGCTCCCTGCTGGGGCCATAACACACACAAAGGTGAGCAGCTTTCCCCACCCCCACTCCAGCTCCTGGCATCAAGGCAGTGCTCTAACCCCAGAGACCTGGAGTCCTTGCTCTAGCAAATCTCCCCTGGCTGCACTAGAAGCTATTGGCTGCTCCTTCCATGTGGCAGTGGGGCAAGGGAAGGTGCTGGGAGGGTCCCCAGCAGGGGACTCCTCCACATATGTGCAGGGAGTGCCAGGTTGGCATGGATTCCTGCACCTGCAGTGCATGCCCTTGAGGCTGCAGGCTACAACGCATGCTGTCAGTGCAGTGGGTGGAGGGGATTGGAACAGCTCCCTCACACTTCCCCAGGCTGAGATTCCTGAGCCAGCCAGCACCCCTTCCCGGGAGGACGTGGGGAGCCTAGATGCCAAAAACTCCTGTCCAGCTACCAGGTGGGGCTGTGTCCAAGTTTCTGCTTTACCCATCATCTGGCCCCTGGCAGTGAGGTTTGATGAGCCCCCCACTCCCTGCAGGCAGACACAGCTTGGGCAGGACGACTCCATGAGCCAAACCCGCATGAGATGCTGTTCGGTGGCCAGGCCCAACTGTGGCTTTATTGTCAAAGTCCAGACTTGCAGCAACAGCTGGGCTTTGGTTCCTGGTGCTGCTAAGTGTCCCCCGGGGCCCTGGCTTCCTGGCAGACAGCATACGGCATGCTGGCAGGGACGCATGGCCTGCTGGGCAAGGGGGGTTGTTCATTCCTGTTTGTCTGTGCTGCTGGCAGTGCTGTAGGGGATTGGCTCCGCTCATTTGGGGATCTTCAGAAAGGGCTCGTGGAGGGTGTCAAAGAGCCTCTTGGCCTGTAAGGAAATCAGAGGAAAGCCCTGAGCCGGTGAAGGCTGGAGCTCTGGGGCCAGCATCCTCTGCTGGGGCTTTCACCCAGGAATGCACCCAGCTAGTTCCATGCAGCCCCTTTGGTGCACAGGTAAGGCAAGGGGGAGGATGAGCACCTAGCTGGTGCATCAGAGAGTTCTCCATCCTGCTCCTACTCACCTTCTGGGGCCCGATGCCTGGGCAGAGGGAGAGATCCTCCTTGGATGCTTGTGCAATGTTCGCCAGAGACTGAAACAACAACGTTCAGAGTCAGAGGTGACCCCAGAAAGCCTAGGCCACAAGGCGTGACCTGCCGGGTCCTTCCATTCGGCCCCAGCACTCTGCCCCTCACGCTCATTGGGAAGTAGTGACCCAGTCCTGCTGCCGCACTGCAATATGGTGTGTGGGCTGATGACATGTCTCCTCCCAGGGGGGCTCCTGCAGGCTGGGAGCTCTAGGGGGTGGGGGTTCAGCAGCTTGGGCCAGGCTGGTTTGCCATCCTATTCTTTCCTGCAACTCGCATGCCTCTCTGGGGGCAGCATACTGCCCTGATAGACAGTGCTCATGCACTGCAGGGAAAGCCCAGAGACCCAGCTGGGCACCTGTCCTGCATGAACTGATACAAAGAGAGCAATGGGCCTAAGTAGTCCCAAAAGGCAGCCTGCCCTGCTCAGAGCTAGCAGTGGCAAGGCCCAGTTTGCACCCTGATGGGCAGCAGGTGGCTCACCCCAAATGTTGAGAGAAGGCTCAGTGTGTCCGTCTTGTTAACTGACTTCATGCTGGTCAGACAATCTGTCACCTGGAAAGAGAAACAGCTGCTGCATAGAATCATAGAAGATTAGGGTTGGAAGAGACCTCAGGAGGTCATCTAGTCCAACCCCCTGCTCGAAGCAGGACCAACACCAACTAAATCATCCCACCCAGGGCTTTGCCAAGCCGGGCCTTAAAAACCTCTAAGGATGGAGATTCCACCACCTCCCTAGGTAACCCATTCCAGTGCTTCACCACCCTTCTAGTGAAATAGCTTTTCCTAATATCCAACCTAGACCTCCCCCACTGCAACTTGAGACCATTGCTCCTTGTTCTGTCATCTGCCACCGCTGAGAACAGCCGAGCTCCATCCTCTTTGGAGCCCCCCTTCAGGTAGTTGAAGGCTGCTATCAAATCCCCCCTCACTCTTCTCTTCTGCAGACTTAATAAGCCTGGTTCCCTCAGCCTCTCCTCGTAAGTCATGTGTCCCAGCCCCCTAATCATTTTAATTGCCCTCTGCTGGATTCTCTCCAATTTCTCCACATCATTTCTGTAGTGCAGGGACCAAAACTGGATGCAATACTCCAGATGTCGCCTCACCAGTGCCGAATAGAAGGGAATAATCATTTCCCTTGATCTGCTGGCAATGCTCCTACTAATGCAGGCCAATATGCTGTTGGCCTTCTTGGCAACAAGGGCACACTGCTGACTCATATCCAGCTTCTCATCCCCTGTAATCCCCAGGTCCCTTTCTGTAGAACTGCCGCTTAGCCCGTTGGTCCCCAGCCTGTAGCCGTGCCTGGGATTCTTCTGTCCTAAGTGCAGGACTCTGCACTTGTCCTTGTTGAACCTCATCAGATTTCTTTTGGCCCAATCCTATAATTTGTCTAGGTCACTCTGGACCCTATCCCTACCCTCCAGCCTGTCTACCTCTCCCCCCAGCTTAGTGTCACCCACAAACTTGCTGAGGGTGCAATTAATCCCATCATCAAGATCATTAATGAAAATGTTGAACAAAACCAGCCCCAGGACCGACCCCTGGGGCACTCCACTTGACACCGGCTGCCAGCTAGACATCGAACCGTGCAGGTGACAGCGCCCCTCCTTGGCCGGGGAAAGTGCACTCACACCAGTCATAAACTTAATTCCCCTCTCCCCTTCCCACTGCATGTTGCTGAGAGACACTTCTGCTACAGGAGACCTAGTGAGGACACCGCTGTGCGGAAGCTCACCACATTGTTTGGCTGCTGCCATGAGACTGCTGTGGGGAAACTCATGGCATAGGGGTCCCTGGCAGGGCACTGCTGTGGGGAAGCTCAGCACAGGGGTCCCTGGCCTGGCACTGCTGCAGGGAAGTGCACAGCAGGGTAGCCTTACTATGGACAGGAAGTCCTGATCCACCTTCTCCTTGAGCAGGTCAGCTGGTTTCTGCTCGTAGGCTTTGTACGTTTCCAGGTAGCGACCAGCCTCTTCGGGGCTGAGGGGAACCGGAGACCCAAGAATTAGCTCAGGAATCATGAGACTGGATTGAACAGGCACAGTGCACACCAGGAAGGGTTAACGCCACAATGCTGAGCCCCACTGGAAGGTGCCCCAGCTGGCAGGGAGTGGCGTTCAAAGCCAGGCACAGGCAGGGTCCAGCTGCCAGGCTGGCTGAGCAGCTGCTAGGGCCAATGTTCAGCTCCGTGCTTAGACCCCAGCCCTGCTCCTGTCATCGGCCTCAGAGGGTCCCTGGGTGCTCCCCAAGGCCCACGGGGGGCAGTCGAGCGGAGCTTTCGGCACACAGGCCTAGGCACGCTGAGGACGATGGGGAGCCTTTGGGCAGTGCTTGAAAAATGAAACATGCTGCCCTGAGAAGACTTGCCACCTCCGGCCAGCCGGGCTTGATCCGCTCCTCACTGGGGAAGGGACCTGCCCACGGTCACAGTGTTGGGAATGGAACCCAGGAGTCCAGTCACAATGGCAGCCAAATCCCCAGGTTACCCACCAGCTCCATCACATTCCAGCAGAGATGGGAGCAGGGGCCTGGGTCTCACGGCCCTTGGCAGGACACACCCAGGCTGACCTGACCCAGCCTCCAGTTCCCCCACACATCTTGCCCCTTGGCAAGGCACTCCCAGTGCATCCCACCTGGCATGAAGCCCATCTGGCCCGGCCTCTGACTCCCCACTCCCTGGGTCTGGGTGTCACCCTCGATGTGATGGGCCCAGCCTCCAGCTCTCACCTCCAGGCCAGGATGAGGGTGCAGTCGGCCAGGATGCACAGCTTGGCCAGTTCCTTCAGTGACTGGTGTGGGTCCTTCTACAGCAAAGGAAAGCAATTCCCCTCTGAGACGGGAGGCAGTGGAGGAGGCAGGGGGTGTATGACCAGGGATGAAGGGGGAATTGAGCTGGGGAGGAGCAATGGGAGTGGCTGGGTGAGGCCATGGAGGCTGGAGAAGCAGGTGGATCACTGTGCAGTAGGATGGGAAACTGGGGAGGTGGCTGGAGGGGAGGGTGCTGGTTCCAGGCCCCCTCCCCCAGCCGTGCAGCAGGGAGGGAGAAGGCACTGTTGCAGGAGAGGGTCTGGTTCAGGCTAGGAGGGGACCGAGGCACTGGGGCTCCTTACCACATCGACCTGCACGAGCAGCACCTGCACCGCGTACGCCTTCCCCAGGAGCTGCAGCCGCTCATGGATGTATTTGGGGTTCAGGTTGTGGTACCGCAGGCTGTGAGGGGAGCAGAGAGCAGCGGAGCCATGGGCAACCCCTCTCCTGCCCACCCCACTGGCAACCCTCCTTGCCTGCCCTGCAACCCCAGCTCTCCCAACCATCGGCCTGCTCCCCAACTCCCCCTCACAAGAGCCCAGCTCTCCCAGCCATCATCCTGACCCACTCAATCACCCTAAGTGCCCAGCTCTTCCAGCCATCAACCTTCCCCACCAACCCCGACCCAGAGCCAGGCTTTCCCAGCCATCAGCCTGCCCCCCAACCGGCTCTCCCAGCCATCGGCCTGCCCCCCCAACCGGCTCTCCCAGCCATCGGCCTGCCCCCCAACTCCACCCCCAGAAAGCCCAGCTCTCCCTGGCATTGGCTCACCCACCCACCTCAGGAAGAGGGCACATGTGCTCTGGCCCAGCACATAGTCAGGGATGATCTCGCCAAACTCCCAGGGAACGTTGCGCACAAATTTCAGGATGGGGTTCCCCCGCTGTGAAGAGAGGGGGAGTCCTCACAGCATCAGAAATGGGGTGCCAGCTGTGACGGGGCACTGTTAAGAGACTGGGAGGAGAGACTTGGAAGCCCCCGATGGGGGGGGCAAGCCCTCAATGTGAGCGGCTGGGAGAGAGGGGGTGGGTGAGTCCCTGACAGAAGACCTGGGGAAAGGCAGGATGGGCAAGCCCTCAATGGAGGAGCTGCGGAGAGGCCAGGGGAGGTGGGGTTGGGCAAACCCTTGACAGGGGCACCCGGGAAAGGATAGGGCAGGGCAGGCAAGCCCTTGATGGGGGGCACCAGAGAGAGACCCAGAGTGGGCAAGCCCCCAATGGGGATGGGGGGCACTGAACCATGCAGCACAAGAGCCAGGGCCTGGGGAGACCCTCACTCCACAGACCTCTCCTGCAGAGAGAGACTGCCCCCTCTGATGCCAAAAGAGAGTGAGCAGATGTGCCCCTCAGGCAGCCACCTCACGCCCACTCTCACCTGGCGAGCGCTGACGATGATGCAGTTGCTCTTGGCCCCCGGTTTCAGCATGGGGCTGGGGTCTGAGTCCCCACTGGCAGCAGGGGGTACAGTGCTGGCCTCACTGCCTGGAGGGAGCACTCCTGAGGCAGCTCCTGCTCTGGACCCCGATGATGCAGCTGTCACCCTGGCAGGCGGGGAGACTGGCATGGAGGCCGAGGACACAGAGACCTGTGTGACGACGTATTCGGCATAGGAGGTGGCCCCAGGCAGGGCAGGGGCCCTGGGCTCTGCTGCAGAGCAAGAAGATTTGAAGATGGGTCTCACCTGGCGGGAAGCAACAAACCCTGGGTGAGAGGGAGACAGAGCCAGCTGTGCGTGGGCAGGGACCTCTCAAGGGGAGCTGGCTATGAGTTGGAGTGACCCCAAGTGTGCCAGGGATTCCCTGAGGTAGCAGGGAGTTTCTTGGGGGAAGCACTGAGCCAGCTCTGTGCTAGGGCACCCAGAATGAGCAGCGTAGCAGAAAGAGGGAGCCTGACACATGAGCCTGGTGCAAGGCCTGAAGCCTGAACCAAAGTTAGCAAAAGTTATGCTATGAGCAACAGCCAGGCCCTGCAAATGCAGATGCTTGCCTGCAAGTCAGTGCCCGGCACACGAACGCAGCTAGCATTGCTAAAAGACACCGGCTATGTAAACACGTTCCAGCAGGCCAGCACAAGAACACCCCAACCTAGCACTTGATAAAATGGTTTGACAAAAGTAATAAATAGGGATATTTTGTCTGAAACATCACAAGTAAAAGTACAAAGACAGGTGGTGAACAGAAATGTTTTGTCGGAAACATCAAGAGGAAAGTATAAGGGGAGGTAACAAACATGTCATGAAACCCCTAAGGTGATATGTAAGTTGTTTATCCCAGATTGTTTGTTTTCATTTATAAATGTTGGAATACCTCACTTTAACCCTTCGTCTGGCCTACGGGGCAGTGGGAAGTCCTGCCGCTAACTGAGCTAGTCCATTGTCATAGGCATACATGTGTTAGTGTACTTGTAACCATTGAGCCGGGGCATTAGCACCGTGCTGTGTTGGCAACAAACCTGGCTGGGCGCCTTCACTACTAAACCAAGTCTTGTGGTCTCATTGGGCAGTTCAATTGGAGCCTGCTGTGAGGGCTGTTTGGCCAGCATGTGAAAAAAACACGCACACAACGGAACATCTGATGACAAGCAGGGTGTGCCTCGGGGTTCCTGGGGAGAGGCAGAGCCAACTCAGTGCTCTGTGTGTGAATCTCAGCGTCCCTGGACACAACGAGCTACCTAGCAGGTCCTCTCCAAGAGCCACCCCTGCCTCCTTTCCTACCATGGTATGTTCAGGGTCCTGTGACTGCACGGTGAATCTCTTCCTCCCCTCAGGGGCCTGGGCTGCTTCCATGGGCTCCATCCTTCAGAACCCAGCCTGCAGCGATTCCTGGGGAGAGTCCAGAGCAGATATCAGCAGGGACCAGCCTCACTCAGCAGCCTGGTTATGAAGAGTTCATAGTCCTGTGGTTACGCACCAAAGAGCTCTCAAGGGCAGGGGCTCAAGGCAGCAGGGCTTGAGCTCAGCACAGCACAGCATTTATCTTGCTAGCCCGCTCAATGTGGCCCATTCCTTGGGGTTACAGTTGAGGTGCCCCAGGGGAAAACATTGGGATAGTGTCTCCTGGGCATAAGTCAGTAACAGGTGGCCAGGGGAGGGGGGGTTTGTCCTACACTGATGTTTGGTTGGTGTCAGGAGCCACTCGCTTGTACAGACTTATCTGTCAGGGGAAATACTGGATGACACAGACTCTCCCAGCCTGGTGTTTGTGACCCCCCAAGGTCATGGACAAGTTCAGGAGACTGTCTTTATGGCTAGATGGGGATGGGGGGTGGAAGGTCAGCATG
Organism: Caretta caretta; assembly: GCF_965140235.1. Taxonomy (NCBI): domain Eukaryota; kingdom Metazoa; phylum Chordata; order Testudines; family Cheloniidae; genus Caretta; species Caretta caretta. Next base: position 7,944,524 of record NC_134228.1, read on the forward strand.
GCAGGAGAGGCCCTATTTCCCAGGGGGCTCTGGGGCGCCTTACACAGTTCAGGGCTCCCAGCAGTAGGGCTAGTGCTGGCTCCCCCGCTGCAGCCCACGAGTCAGGGCCCAGTGCCCCCTGCCCAGGTCAGGGCTTGACGCCCCCTGCCAGCGTAAGGGGGCCAGGGTAAGTGCCGGGGCCAGGGTAAGTGCCAGGGTCAGGACTAGGGTTGCCAACCTCCAGGAATTACAGATGAATCGTTAAAGATTATATTGTGCGGTGAAATCTCCAGGAATACGGCCAATCAAAACTGGCAACTCTAGTCAGGCCTGGGTCATGGGTTGAGGGTCGGGGCTTGAGGCCTCCGCCAGGGCCAGGGCCAGGGTCAGGTTTGGGGGAAGGTGCCTGGAGAGGGTCAGGGTTCGGGGCTGGCTCAGGGTCACTGCCCCCCCACCAGGGGTAGGTGCTGGGGGTCGTGATAGGGGTCAGGATAAATGTCGGGGTCAGGGGTCGCGGTTGGGGTCAGAGCCTGGCGCCCCGCCCCCCTTCCCGCCAGGGTCAGGCCTCGCGCCGCCCCTGCTGCCGCCCAATCACGTGATGCTTTTCAGCAGGGCGGGGGACTCACTAGCAGGACCGCTCCGCCCCGCCCCCTCCGCCCTGTGATTGGCTGTGGCGCCACGACTCAAAACAACGCTCGTCTCGGGGTCCCCGCGCATGCGCATTAGCCTTCGGCCTCACCAGCACCACGTGACGCGTCCCCCAATGAAGGAAGGAGCGGAACGGTTCCGTTCCCCCGTCGAGCGCGAGCTGGGGGTTGGCCGCAGCCCCGCGGGTCTCTGTGATGTCAGCGATGGCCCGCGGGGAGGACACCAGCTCCGCCGCGCCTCCAGACTCTATGGGTGAGGCGACCAGAGGGAGCGGCTTCCCCCGCTGGCCGCTCTACCTGCGGGGCCGCCGGGACTCTGTGGTAGCGAGAAGCGAGATGAGCTCACTGGGGCCTGTCTAGCCTCGGGTCCTCCGGAGTCTATGGTGTGGAGCCCGGGACTGCTCGGGCTCTGTGGTAGCGAGAAGCTGGAGGAGGCGTCGAGATGGGCTCATTGGGGCCCGACTAGCGTCGGGTCCTCCGGACTCTATGGTGTGGGGGAGGCTGGGGCTCCAGATTACTGGTGGGATTAGTGCGCAGAAGGCCACTGAGCTCCTTGCAGGGCCGGGGGAAGGGGCGAGATGCTGCTTGGCAGGTCCCACTCCCCTACCCCTTTTTGATTGCTAGGTTCTAGTTTTGCTGCAGGTAACACTGTTACACATTAAAATTATTAAAATAATACATTTCATAGAAGATTAGGGCTGGGAGAGACCTCAGGAGGTCACCTAGTCCAACCCCCTGCTCAAAGCAGGACCGATCCCCGACTAAATCATCCCAGCCAGGGCTTTGTCAAGCCCGACCTTAAAAACCTCTAAGGAAGGAGATTCCACCACCTCCCTAGGTAACCCATTCCAGTGCTTCACCACCCTCCTAGTGAAATAGTGTTTCCTAATATCCCACCTAGACCTCCCCCACGGCAACTGGAGACCATTGCTCCTTGTTCTGTCATCTGCCACCGCTGAGAACAGCCAAGCTCCAGCCTCTTTGGAACCTCCTGTGACATAATTGACATGAACTGTGACCGTTCAGATCATTATTGCAACCAGGGTCCTATGGTTGCACCAGGTCTTATACAGAGGAGGTCAAAGGGGGTGTCTATGGAAAGGTGGTAGTTTGCTGGTTACGATTATGCTGCCTGTATGTATCATTTTTGTATTTGAAGTTATGATTATTGACTATGTACTTGTATCTCAATGTGTTTGATTCTAACTAACCTAAGCGAAGCATTTGGTCAGCTTCTTGAGAAAGGACTATTCTCAGTAAGTGCCAAATCAAGAAACACTGAACTGACAATGGACTTTGGAAGATGCCAATCCACATCTGAGCTTTCCTGGGAATGTTCAAACTAACATGTAAACAATTGCATCGGCCTGCAAAAAGTTGAATCATTCACGGACAGGTGATTTGCCAGGTGGCTACAAACTCCATCTTGTTGCTTTGACTTTGCACAGAAGAACAAAGGGGTTTCCGGCCACAAGAGTGAGACTATAAAAGGCCCTGGAAACCCCTCCATTTTGTCTTCAGCTGGCTCAAGAGATGGCCTCTCCACCCCAAAGAGATGCCTGAAAGAAACTGGAACAAAGGACAGTAACTACGGGGGGCGTGAGTGATTGCTGGACCCAGACTAGGAAGGAGTCCAGTCTGTAAAAAGCTTATTGGAACATCTCTGAGGGTAAGATTTAATCTGTAACCAATTTCTTACTGTATTAGGCTTAGACTTGCATGTTTTGTTTTTTTTGCTTGGTAACTTACGTTGTTCTGTCTATTACTTGGAACCACTTAAACAGGGCTGTCCTTAGGCATACGCAGCTGTGTAGGGCACCATGAAATTTGGGGAACCAAATTGCCCCAAATTTCATGGTGCCCTAGGCAACTGCATGCTGCATACGCGCCAGCACCAGCCCTGGCGACAAGCCCTATCCCTCAGCCGCCCCCCATAGGCTGCGCCCACTGCAAGGGGGAGGGCCGTCCCTAGGGGTGTGTGGGGCCCCGGACAACTCCCTCTGCCCTGTGTCTTGCCCACCCGCATTCCACCTCTTTCCCCAGCGACCCTGTACTCGCCAGCAGTGGCAGGAAGTGGAGCAACCCAGCCCACTCTACTCTGCCAAATCCCAGCCATGGCGCTCCGCTTCCTGCCGCCAGCGAGTGCAGGGAAAGGATCGCCCTCCACATTCATCAGCAGCAGGAAGCGGAGCGACGCTTCCCTTGCCCCAGCCCCAGCCATGTTGCTCTGGTTGGGGAAAGGACCGCCCTCTGCTGTCACTGGCGGCGGGAAGCGGAGCGTCGCAGCTGGGAGTTGGCGGAGTAAAACGGGCTGGGGCCGGGCTGCTCTGCTTCCTGCTGCTGTCAGTGTGTGGGGGGAGGATCCCTTCTCCCAAACCCCCTCCCCCGAGAGACATGGCTGCTCTGAGTGGTGTGGTAAGAGGGCTGGGGCCAGGGGTTGGATAAGGGGCAGGGGGGCAGTCAGGGGACAGGGGTATGGGGTGGAGGTTTGGGGGGGGCAGTCAGGGGATGGGGAGCAGGGGGGTTGGTTAGGTGTGGGAGTCCCGGGGGCCTGTCTGGGGGTGGGGGTGGTGGATAGGGGGCAGGGGTCCCGGGAGGGGGCGGTCAGTGGACAAGGAGCAGGGGGTTTGGATGGGTCTGGGGTTCTGAGGGGGACAGTCAGGGGGTGGAAAGTGGGAGGGGTTGGATAAGGGGTAGGGGCCAGGCTGTTTGGGGAGGCACAGCCCTCCCTACCCAGCCCTCCATACAGTTTTGCAACCCCAATGTGGCCTTTAGGCCAAAAAGTTTGCCCACCCCTGCCCTAGAGCCTGGTGGGAGAGATGAATGTTGACTGTCGGTGACAAACACCCTAACACCATAGAACCTTGCACACTGGGGGCTGGGCTAGCTTCACCTAGAGCTAAAGACAACCCTCCATGGTGACCCCAGCATGTCCCTCATCTAGCCACCCTTCAATGTGGGCTGGGGCCCTCCACTGCATACCTACAGGGTCCGAATATAGTGCGAGCGCCCTGTACCAACCTACAGGGAGGGGGCCCTGGCTATGGCAGTCACAAGGCCAGGCCTGCAGGGGCTGTATTCCTGGGAGCTAGCAGCAGAGCGCCATGCCTGAGACAGCCTGTGTGCCGAAAGCTGTAGGGGCCCCTGGGCCTGCCAGGAGGAGGGGGTTTAGCTGCCCATTCAGTAGCCCCAAAGACGGCTGGTACTTCAGCCAGCCTGAAGGAGGCACTTCTCCCCCATGCCCCTTACTCCCAGGGCCAGCCCCTCTGGCAATGGCTTTGGCAAAGCCATGGTCTAGGTGGGGAGAGCACAGACCTTGCAGCTTCTTCTTGGTCAAAGGAAAGGTGCGTAGTGCAGATGGAGCCACAGGGCAGTAATGGCACATGCCAAAGGGCCTGGCAGGTGCCCTGAAAATCCTAGGAAGCCAAGTTGGTGCCACTCTCTCATTTGTGCCATCTGGCCAAGACTGGTGCTGGGAGGACCCAGTTCTGGGTTAGTGCCCATGGCTGGAGAAGCCAGTGCAGTAGAACTGCACCCTGGGCCATGCTGGAGGATCCAGCCCAGCTGTGCTCTGGTTTGACTGCATATATGGGAGAGTGCAGGGGAAGGGTCGTGACCCCACAGGCTCAATGCCCAGCTCAAGGTTGGTCCCTGCTTTCAATTGGTCCTGGCCTCCCTCCAGGCAGGAGGAGGGGATGAGGCTAAGCTCCATGTCGGGGAGTAGCGTGGTTCTGCTGGGGCTGCCCAGAATATGCCCAGCGCCTCCATGCCAGGAAAAAACCATCCCTGCTGCACCAACAGCTGAAAAAGCTGCAGCCAGAGAGGAGGCAGAGCAGGGGCTGCAGGAGCTTCTTCTGGGGCCTCCTCAGGAGGAGCTTTCAGTAGGGTTGCCAACTCTGACTGAAGCTATTCCAGGAGGTTTTTCCCCCACGGTGTAATGTCATTTTCTTAAAATATCCTATTAAAATCCCCTGGATTGCTTTCAGTAGTAACCGGGAGATCAATGCAGATTCTGGGAGACTCCTGGCCAACCCTGGCCTTCACACTGGCCACCAGGCCAAGCCAAGTGGGCTTTGCCCCCCGCGCACACACCCCAGCAGGGTCAGCGCTCGCCTGTTAGGTGTTCCCTTAGGCTCTCTCCCATGCGATGGGACGCAAGGTGGGCACACATGCAGGCCAGCAGTGAGCCTGGCCCGACCCTCCCTGCTCCTTGAGCCCCAAAGGCTAGACCTGAGCAACCCCGGCCGAGGAGCCGGCGTGCTGGGTGCGAAGGGGCCCAGGAGAAGCCAAGCAGCTCCTGCGGCAGAGCCACAAGGGTGGGGTGGCAGCAGTGGCTCACTCCAGGTCCCCTGGGCCTGCCCCCCAGTAACACTGGCATTGTCTGACTATGGGAGATGGGCCATCTTTCCATGGAACCCAGACCCTCTCTGAGCATCCGCGGCAGGTGCGTGGCTACAGCCCTGCACCCACCCTGGCACAACCCCCAGCTCCCCAAAGTCAGCAGTGATGGGCTGGGGGAGCCTCTGCCTGGGGCTAAGCAGAAAGCCCTGATAGAGTCAGAGTGGTCCCTGCCAACCGGGGAGCTGCCCAGCTGAGGTGCCCGGGCTGATGGCAAACTCAGTGTGGGCAGGGACAGCTGCCACGAGGGAGGTGCACGTTGGGGGCGAGGAGGCTGGAGCCATATAGAGCAAGCAAGCTGTTCACCCGGTGGGAGAGGGGTATGGTGCAGAGCAGAGGGAGGAAGGAGCAGCCCTGAGCAGGGGCTCATGGGTGGTGGGCAGCAGTTCCCACCCTCAGCCGCACTGGCACCGTCCTAGGGTCAGTCTGCAGACCAGGTGGTGCGGAGGGAGGGGAGAAAGGGGGGCAGGCAGACCAAGTGGTGCAGTGGGGAGGGGGTGCAGGCATTGACTAGGCATTGCCGGGGGAGGGGAGCAGGTACATCAGGTGCTGCTGTGGGGGAGGTGGACAATTACTAGATTCTGCAGCTGTTTTCTGACCAGGTCATGTGTGGGGGAGGACAGCACCTGCCTGGCCAGGTTCTACACCCCTACCCTTGACCAGAAGCCCACAGGCATGGGCCTTGGGCATGCAGAGACTGGCTCGAGCCCTGCTTGGGGCACCTGAGTCCCCGACCCCTCTTCCCATCACACATGGCCTTGAGGAGGCAGCAGGAGAGAGCCCTTCCTTGAGACCTCTGCCAGCCCGTAACCCACATCTACACCAGCCCAGGGCAGAAATTCTCCTGAGGCTGGAGCCCAGCTGCTTGTAGGGCATCACAGAGCACCGCTGCCCTGGCACAGGAAGAGGCTATGATAGCCACACGCACACATGGCACCGAGCTGTCAGCTCTCCACCGCACCCCCGGGGGAACGGCCAGCAGTGCCCAGCCTGGCACACAGCATCTTCCCCTAGTGTAGCTCATGTGGCCCGGAGGCTGGGCCAGGGGCTCCAGGTGGCCCAAGGCAGCAATGCCAACCACAGGCAGCCCCTGCCAGCATGGAGCCAGGCTCTGAGCAGGGACCAGTTCCATCTCCCTGCCTGTCCCACCAGAGAGGAGCAGGGCCCAGTCCGTCTGGTTGGGCATGGCCAGCCCTGCTCCAGTTCCAGCCCAGAGGCAGCTGGCCCTGGCCTGGGAACTCACTCACAAGTGGTGTTTGTTCAAAGCAGGTTTATTTGCTGAGCGAGCGGCCGTGCTAGGGCCTAAGGCAGGGCCGTGTGTGCTGACAGGTCCGGAGTGAGCGCCAGGCTCATGGGGGAGCCGGGCAGGGACTCCCCACTGAAGTCTGTGGGGGGAGTGACCGTCTTGGCAGGCGTGACGGGGCCTGGGCCTCTCTGGGCCCAGTAGGAGGCAGACAGGCTCATGGCTGCCTGGAGCCGGGCCCAGGTCTGAGAGTTGTTGCTCTGCATGGCCTCGCAGAAGAGCCGGGCATGCTCCCGCAGCTCTGCGATCTCCCGCTGGGTGCTGCTGTTCTGCCGGATCAGCTCCTTGGTCCGCAGGGTGACACCCAGCAGCCCCGACTTCCTCAGGATCTCCACCGTGTTGTGGAAGCGCCGCTGCTTCCCGAGGCTCGAGCCCAGCTTCTTGGAGGCCTTGGCCAGGATCCTGCCCTCAGCCAGGTCCAGGAGTGCTGCGCTCCCCTGGGCTGCGATGGAGCTGGGTGCCGGCCGAGCCAGCTCTGTGGATGAGGTGACAGTGTTCTGGGACAGTGGCTCTGAGCTGCCAGCAGAGAGCACCTGCAGGGCACCCCCCGGGCACTGTTCCTCCTGCAGCCCGCCACTGGTGGGGGCGTCCAACTCAGAGGACGACACCCAAGCCTCCTCCAGGCAGAAGCGCTTGCTCTTGGCAGGGACAACACTGCCACTTTGGGGCGGGGGCCCAGCCGCAGCCTCGTTGTCCTGGCTGTGGCCCGGGTGTGGGGCGATCTTGGGGTAGGCGTTGAGGATGGGCAGGTAGGTGTCCTTGGCCTGTGGCTTCCGGCCAGGCAGCAGCGGCTTCAGCGTGGCCGTAGCCACCGGCTGCTGGAGGAAGATGAGCCGAGCCTGGCCCTGCACGCTGTCTGGGGGGTCTTGGCCACTCCAGGTCAGAAGCTGGGTGCTGGAGGAAGCTCCCAGGGGCTGCAAGGGAAGAGCAGGAGAGGAGGGTGAGCGCCCAGGCAGCTCCGAGAGCTGGGCACATGGGCCACAAGGAACAAGGGGGCACGTGGGTGCTGGCTCTGCTCCTGCGGGACCCCCTCACCTCGCAGCTTCACCTCTCCCTCTGGCATGACGTGCCACAAGTGCTGATGGGGAGAAAGCACAGCCGTGTCCGGGGACAGCCCTGCGTCAGGCCCAGGGCTGCTTTCCCCTCCTTCCCCAGTGACCGTGCGGGACAGCTAGCCCCGTCCCTGTGACCCTGGGGAGCGGCTGATCTGCTGGGGCACGTCCGAGCCCCAGGGACTCGGCGGTCTGGTGGGTTTGGGGCAGGAGGGCTACCTGTTTCAGGATAACGTTTTTGACAACGTAAACAGGGGTGAATCTGGTGAACGTGCTGTCAAGATGCGGCGCCGTCCGCAGCCTGGGCCCGTTGGTCGCCCAGTGTGAGGCACAGATGGACGGCTCCTCTGCTTCGGCCTGATCCAGCGTGCTCAGGGACTCTGAACTTGTGTCTGCACAGGGGGACAGGAGCAGAGTGTAAGAGGCAGTGGGGGGACAGGGGCTGGGCTACCTGGTGGCGACACTAGAGCCACAGGGAGGGGAGCAGGCAACAAAACCCCCAGCTGCTGTCTGTATGCCCCCACCCCCAAATGGCTTCAGCATCTCACGGCCAGCCCTGCAGTTAAATCTGGCTCTGGGAGCCAGACATGGGGCCATGAGGGCCCTGCCAGAGCCCCATGCATTGGTCCATTCCTGTCTAGGCTGGAAGAGTCTGGGGCCGGGAGAAGCGGTGCCATGCAGAGCAGCCCAGAGTTGTGGGGTAGAGTTTTCCCCAAAACCCACTGCTCAAGAGCTTGCTTGGGGTGCAGAGACCTACTAGAGATGAGTGCCCAGCCCCTGCATTGCACAGTGCCCCCCATGGAGACTGTTCTGCTGAGACAGGACAGCGCAGGGCAGGCCTGACCTTCCTGATGCTCCTAGGACACAACACAAACTGGGAGCCAGCTTCTAGCCCCACTGTAACTCCTGCCAGTGGGGCAGCCTCCAGATGAGAGGAGCACAAGGGCTCCCCAAGACCCCCAAGGCTGCTTTCCCAATCCTGCCAGCTGGCCCCATCTCATGGCTGCCCCTGCAGTCTCACAGGGGTTGGAAGCTCACGTGCAGGTTCTCGGGGGCTACAAGAGGCTAATGAGGTGACATGGAGCTGGGGGAAGAGGACGCTGTTCAGGCCACTGAGTCAAACGCTCAGACATGAGGAAACCCCAGGCCCAGCTGCCCAGGCCCCGGCCCCCTTGTGCGTCTGCATCGCGACACCAGCTGTAACTGCAGGATCATGCGCTGGTTCCCCAGGATGGACGGGGATGAGGCACTAGCAAACAGTCCTTGTTATCCTTCTCATTCAGCGTGGGGCGTTGTCTTACTGCCTGCCACACAGATGGGTCCAGTCCCCAGGGGCCTCTGCATGGCTCCTCACCATGGTGGCTGGGCGCCTGCAGGACACATCACCCATTATCTCTGAGAGCGCAGGATCATCGCCCCCACTTTACAGAGGAAGCTGAGACAAGAGACCTCCTGAAACATGCAAAGTCAGCAGCAGGGCAGGGGCTGGGTGGGGAAGGGCAGCCAAGCCACGTGGCACCCCCCACAAGACGACAGGCCACTGGGACCACATGCTGGGTGGGGGAAGGTGCAGGGAAGCCCAGCCATATGGTTCCCCCACAGGATGATGGGCCACTAGGACCACATGCTGGGGGTGGGGGCAGGGAGGCCCAGCCGTGTGGCTCCCCTTGCTGGACGACTGACCACTAGGGTTCGGCAGGGCATCTGGGCAGCTCAGCCCAGCTGTCTCTTCTCACCATGGGGAAAGGCCAGTGGCTGCACCTGTTGCTGCTGATTTACCAACAGGGTTGGCCTGGCCTTCCGTGCCCGTAGCACATTATTATTGTGGCTACTGCCGAAGATTTGCTGACAACACAAGCGGGGGAAGGGAAACGGTGATTTTCCCACAGCTCAGCTAAACGTGAGCAGAATTTCATGGTGAGAGGCGATGCCCTTCTCTAGCCCAGGCTCTCTCCCTGCCCAGCGTCAGAGGCCTGCTGCAAACACTGGGGGTGGCAGAACCTCTATAATAAGGTAACGAAAACCTTTTATAATGGAAAGCATCAGGCAACTGAATGGCAAGGTCCCCACCAGCTCCCCTGACAGATCGGCTCTGAAACAGCCCCTGGGGGGTTGCAATAGGAGACAGTATTCACCCAGAACCACTAGACGGCAACAGGGAATCGACGACAGGAGGCACCAAGGGACTGACCCAAAAGCTGCTCCCTGGCTGGCCAGAGGCCCGCCCCACCCTAGGACCTACCCATAACACTGCACAATGGGCCTGGGGAGGAGGGGTCTGTGTGCCAGGGAAACAGGGGGCCACCCAGCTGCATGCCAGGGAGGAGCTGGGGGGGCCCTGCGGGGAGGGGGGTCTGGGGCTCCCTAACCTGAGGCCCTAGCAACCCCAAGGCTCTCATCCCCAGACTGTGGGGTGCACTGGGCAGTGCTGGGGGACCAAAGCGTCTGTGCATGGGGCCTGGCTCCTCCCAAACCCAGCTTAGCCCAACTCCCCCCTAGTCCACTTGGACCCTCCCCCCCCCCGTCCTTCCCATGCACACAGTGCCCTCTGCTCCTAGGGGCAGAAGGGGATGGGGGGCAGGCTGGGCCCAGCTCCAGGCTACCTGCTGCCTCCACCCCAGGAAACCAACTGGACAGCTCCAGAGCCCAGTCCCAGGAGTGAAATCCCGGGCTCCAAGCAAAGAGTGGGGCAAAGAGATGGGGATGCAGCAGGGAAGGCCCAGAGATCGCTTGCTGCCCCCAGGATACGTCTTTACCTGAGAAGCCAGAATCCTTCTCCGACTCGCTGGCTGGTGGTTGGGGACCCGGGGACTTCCTGCTGCCCTTGCCCCCCACAGCTGTCTTCTCCAACACCCCCGTGCGCCCCTTGGAGCCGGTGGTCATTGCTGCTGTACTCCCCAATGCCATTTCTCTCTCCATGAGGGGCTGACACGACCTCTCTGTGTCGGGGGGCTTCTCCGCAGGCATCTCCAAGCCTGAAGATGAAGAGCAAAGGATCAGGTGCCAGGGAAGGGCTCCCCCAAGCTCCCACCCCCAGCTTCCTGCTGCTTGAAAGGACCCCTGAGATAGCAACTCCCCTCGTCCTGCTCCCACCTACAGCACTGCATGGGGGGGGGGCCCGGCCAGATGCTACCCAGAGGGCGCTGACCCCCTCCCCCTTGCTCCACCCCGCTCAGTTCCCAGGGACTACAAGGGGGAGGGGCAGAGATGCTTTCTGGGACATATGTACCCCCCACCCAGCCCCTCCCCGGGGCAGACTCCCTCCCACCATAGCCCCACACAGCCCCCTCAGACTCCTGCCACACCCGCTATCAGCTCACTGGCCCTCCCACCACAGCCCCATCAGCCCCCGCTACCCCCCAGAGTGGGAGCAACGTCTGCTCCCTTCAGCAGCCAGAGAAAACCCACAACAGGGCTGCGCACCCTCTGCCCGCGCCCCCCTACACCCCTCCCCCCATAGCCTTCTCCAGACACGCACCGAACCACCCCCGTTTCCCCGGCAGGTCCAAACGCGCCCAGCCGCCCGCCCGCACCGGCGCCTCCCCGTGGGGAAGAGGCGGGGTCCGGGCCCCCCCGTGCATGCACCGACACGTGCGCACACGCCCGCCCCCAGCTCAGGGGTGCGGCCCTGCAGCGCGCCCCCGCTCCGTCCCTGACCCGCCCGGGGAGCAGCCCCAGCCGCCGCTAATCCCGGCGGGCGTGTCTTGCGGGAGCGGCCGCGGGCTGGCGGCGCTGCACGTGCCCGGCCACGCGCTCCCTCCCCGCGCCCTCCCACGCGGGGCGCCACGCGCCAGCCCGGAGACACGCGGCGCCCCGGGCGGGGAGGGGCAGGCGCGCTCGCCGACACGTGGTGTGGGCACCGCACAGTCACCGCGCGGGGGGGGGCGCTGTCCGCGGCCAGAGCCGCATTTCCCGTCCTCCCCCGACACCGCCCCGGCCTGGCAGCGCCGCGCTCCTGCCCTCGGCATTAAAAGGGAGCCACAGTCCAGGGTGCCAGCGCGAGCAGGGCACCAAGCAGAGCCCTGGCGGGGCCAGGCAGGGCACAGGGGGCACAGCAGAGCCCTGGCGGGGCTGGGACAAGGGGGGATGCAGGGGAGCCAGGCAGAGCTGGGATGAGGGGCCAGGCAGGGTGCAGGGGAGCCAGGCAGAGTCCTGGCAGGGCTGGGACGAGGGGCCAGGCAGGGTGCAGGGGAGCCAGGCAGAGTCCTGGCAGGGCTGGGACAAGGGGGGCATGCAGGGCAGAGTGCTGGCAGGGCTGGGATGAGGGGCCAGGCAGGGTCCTGGCGGGGCTGGGATGAGGGGCCAGGCAGGGTCCTGGCGGGGCTGGGATGAGAGGCCAGGCAGGGTCCTGGCGGGGCTGGGATGAGAGGCCAGGCAGGGTCCTGGCGGGGCTGGGATGAGCAGTTGGGTAGGGCACAGGGGAGCCCTGGTGGAGCTGGGAGGAAGCTTTGGAGCAGCTAGACCGTGATGAAGGAGGTTCTGCGCTGGTGGGCAAGGAAGCAGGGACACTTGATTTAAGAACACCCAGTGGTGGAGACCTGCCCGTAGCTCTGGGCCTTACGCTCGGCACGGTGGCTTTCCAGACTGAGGTTTCAGTCCAGCCATTGCAAGCAAGCAAACCCTTTGCAAGATGAACCAGTATCAAATCTTTGGGCCGTTCGTTGGTCCTTCCACACTGATCGTCACCCCTTACTCATCTCCTTGCTAAGCTCCATAGGCTGAACTCCACAACCCCCTCAATCCTTCCATCATCCTCTCTGACCCTCTCCAATTTACCAACCTCCATTGGGAATCGTGGACACAGAACTGCACCCAGGAGCTCAGCAGTGGTCGCACCAGAACCCACTCCAGAGGGAAACTAACCTCCCTGCTCCTCCTTGAGGATCCCCTTTGTGCCTTCCCAGATCACATTCGCCCTCTGGGCCCACAGGGCATGTGCTAACAGGGACACAAAACCCCCATCAGCCCTTTGATCATCTTCAGCCTCTCTGGGCCTGTCCCTATGCAGACAGGGACCATCCTGCATAGGATTCAGACAGGAGCTGGAGGTGCCATCAGGGGCACTGCGCAGCTAGAGCGGAGCCAACCAGCCTGGCCAGAGAGAAGGGACTTGGTTTGGAGTTCAGCGACTGAGCTACTTCAACCACTGCCAGCCATGGGGTGCTGAGAGGGCACTGTCCGTGGAAGGAAGCGGGGCCCAGTAGGGAGGGAACAAGCCTAGAAGACTGGTGACCAGGCCACTACTCTGCCACCATGAGCACTCTGTCACTTAGTCTTTGTGCCTCAATCCCCTCTGTAGGGGAGGCGAGCAGCCCGGGGGCACAGGAGGATGCAGTGCACTGGGAGTGAGCAGGTACTACCGTGATGGGGGTCAGAGCAGGACCATTGGCGCAGATTAAGGAAATGCAGCTGCAGCGCCAACCTCCAAACAGCGGAGCAGAGTAAGCGGCAGGGCTGGCCTGCGCTCTTCTGAGCTATCTCAGAGCACACAACAACCAGCAGCCCCACCCCTGGACGCTGCAGCTACAAACCACGAAGGGGCCAGTCAAGGCCAGGAGAGACCGTTGTGATCACCCCATCTGACCTGCCCCGGAACCCCAGCGAATGCCCCGATGGCTCTTTGGGAGAATCCCTTGGCTTACAGCAGCTGCAATCCGGTGGCGCCAGTCCAGACCAAGGGGTTATTTCTTGTGGAATTCCACCCTAGTTCAGCTTTGTACCGTGCTCATCCTCATGGCACCTGGGCACCTACCTGGCTTGGAGAACCACGCTGCCAGGTGGATGACCGGAGAAGGGCAGCAACCCAAGGGCAATGCTACTGGCGCATTCTGGCGGGGGGCTTGGGAGAGGGCGTCTCCCACACTTCTGCAGGACATTTCACCAGCAGGACGGCCCAGGGTGGCTCCCACAGGGAAATCCCCACCCATTTTCAGCCAGGGAGGTGAAGCCATTTGCCAAGGTCTCACACACTGGGGCAGATCTTCTGCAGCTCTGCACCCAGCACAGCCCTCTGGGGAAAACACAGCCCAGCGAAGCTGTGATAAAGAAAGCAGGAATCCCCTGCTGTGACCACAGGACCCCCTCCCCCCTGCCAGTGACACTGTTGAAACACACCAGGTCCAGAGAAGGAAGAAGGCACAGACACAACAAACCTGGGTGAGAGCACGTGCCTGGAGAAAGGCAGCTGATTTCCCAAGCAGAGAGCAAATCCACAGCAGGGCAAGCAGTGGGCTCTGGCCCTGGCTGTGATGGGCTGCAACAGCAGAGCCCCCGCCCTCCCTTCACACAGCACAGCCCGTCCCCTATCCTCCACCCTGTGGGAAAGCCCACACCACCTTTGGGATGTGCTCTCCGAAGAGGTCTGAGCCTTCTCACCGACCCCCAAGTGCCAGTCCCCAATGGTACCCTGCAGCCCCACGCTCCTTGGCCTCCCAGTGCCCAGGCCTCACCAGCACGGTGGGATCCTACCAGCAGCAATACCCTGCCTCACGGCTGCCAGGTGTCAGGCGTGGGAGGAGGGCCACCCTCTCTACCCACTCCAGAGCTGCTGCCCTGAGCTCTGCCAGCCACACAGGGCTAGCAGCTGCTCTGCACAGACACGTGGGCGGTCGCTGGGAGCGCTGCATCAGGTGCAGGGCCACGTGTGTGTGTTTACACCATGCCTCCTCTGAGCCCAGAGATAGGAGTGCTCCCAGCTCATGCCTAGGAAACACCTAGGAATAGGCAGGGCTGGGACTACCCAGGGAGGGGCCTCGGCCGGTGCCCCAAATAAGGTGCGACAGAGCTAAGGCAAGGGGAGCAGACAGCCCTGAAGCTGCCGGCAGGGGGTGGGGAGGACATCTTCCTGGCCTCCCCGGGGCTGCTGCTGCCCCCGTCCTCGGCTAGGCCACAGGAATGGAGCTCACCCCCCAAGCACCTTGCCCAGCTGGTCCAGCCCAGCAGTCACTCCCAGGCTCCCCATTTCCAGCTGCTTCAGCCCCTCTGCCTGCACAACACCCCCACACAGAGGAGCATGCCCAGCCTGATGCAGCTTCTCCTGGGGGAGCCAGGCAGGCAGTGCCCTCCCAGAGACCAGACATCACCAAACTCAACACAGGGACCGCAGAGCAGGCCGCGAGAGTAGGGAGGCCCAGATGGCCCAGGCGCTAGGGGACAATGCCCACTGAGGACTAAGGGTGCTCTAGCCCAGGTGCACTCACGCTCCCCAAGAGCCCACAGCCAGTGTGCCCAGACAGCAGCCACCTCACCTCACCCTACACGAATGGGAGGGGAGTGGGGTCTAGTGGTTAGAGCAGTGGGGGGCTGGGAGCCAGGACTACTGGGTTCTCTGTCGCTGCCTTGCTGCATGTCTTTCCATCAGTCCCCTCTTTGTGCCACAGGGGCAGCCCCATTCCCCAGCATAAGGATCATCCCCTCCTTCCTGAAGGGACTCCAGCCCCGCAGGGAACCACGAATACTGAGACTCTGCACCCACCTGTGTGAAGAATATACTATTAGGACATGATTACGACACAGTTATGATGTATTTTATGCAAGATAAGTCACCTACGCCCTGTCTTTCCCCAAAGGGCTGCCCCCAACCCCTGGAATCGTGAGCCTTGGCCCTGCATGGTCTCAAGCTGAGCCCCAAGACCCAGACGCCGAGATCAGCGACCCCTTGAGCACGAGCGGCAGTCCCCATCCCTCCGCGCGAGGCTCCTTCCCACGCAGCTGAGCAGGCAGAACGCAGCCAAGACCTGCTCGCGGCCTCCTGTACTGTCTCGCGTATCAAGAACACAGAAACCTCACTGTTCGAACTCAGCAGCTGGTCCTCAGCACATCCCAGAGCTGGGCCAGCAAAGCCAATCCGGCGGCAGCGCTCCCATCGCAGCATGGCACACGATGACCCAGGGCCAGCGATTCAGAGAGCAGGAGAGACTGAGGGGGCACGAGCGACGAGGGACCCGTGAACACAAGGCAGGAGGGCAAGACAGACTCTGGGGGCTGAGGCAGCATGGGCTGTGGAAGCCACTGGGTCCAGGGATGGGCTCTCAAGCTGGCTCTGGGGGGGACCACACTTGTGGCCCCTTGTCAACAGAGACCCCAGCAACCTGCAGGGAGCTCCAGGCACAGCCAGCATGGGACAACCTCGCTCTGCCACAGCACAACCCGGGCTTCTGCAGGGAGCCCCTGGGGGCAGGAAGGGCCCAAGCAGAAGCAGCTACCTCTGTGCCATCAGCCTCGAGCAAGGCAGCAGCGGGACAGGCTCTGGCAAGGGCTCCTCTTCCAGTACACAGGCACACACCACCTGCCCCCAAGCCTCCGGGGGGAGGCTCCCCAGCTCGCACTTCCCCACCCAGTTAGCAGGAGCGGGGGGGGGACAGCAGCAACAGTCACCAGATGTCCCTCCAGGGGACCCCAGGCACCCATCCTAGCAGCAGAGGAAGCCTGTCATGCCCTGGGCCCAGCACCCTGCTTTGCCACTCATGCTCTGGCCTGGCTCAGCCATCCCAGGGAACCCTTCCGCCTCACTCTCACCCCCCACCCTGCCAGCTGCCCCCTCCACAGCCCCTGCCCTGCAGACCACCCCACCTGGCCAGCAGCCACACCACAGCCAAGCTCCTGCAACGCCATCAGAGCCCCACGGGAGGTAGGGAACAGTATTCACCCCATATCACAGCAGCCCACGTGGGGAGAGACCCACCTCTCCAGCCCGCCTCCCCCAAGCCACACTGCTACCTAGTCGGCTCTGCCCCAAGCTCTGGGCGACCGGGGAAGGCCACAATGGGTTGCAGCACAGGGGGAGGGGAAGACCACCCAGAAAGGGATTTGGTGTCCAGATTGCTCAGGGAGGGGGCTGTGGGTGGACAGGGGCAGTTCAAACTCCATAGCTGTGGGGAATGGAGTTTAGAAAAGGGATTGGGGGTGGGGGGGCAGAGGAGGAGGGGACGTGCAGCCCAGAGGATTGAGACACCTGAGGAGGTGGGGGCTGCAGAGCCCTCCAATCATGCCACAGGCTGTGCCCACCTCTGCCACCTGCAGCCCACCCTGCAGGCTGCCTAGCTCTCCCCGTGCCCACTCCAGCCCTTCAGTGGCACTGCTGGGGGAGGGAGATCACAGCCCTTGTCCTGCTCAACCCATCCCTACTCCTGGCTCTGCTTCCTTGCCCCACCCAACCTGTGAGTCACTGCCCCTCCCCATGCTGGGAAGTATTCCAGGGCCAAGCCAAGGGACTGTTCACCCTGGCCAGTCAGGCGAGGCTCCCAGCCTGCAGTCCCAGCTAGACACAGACTCAGACACAGCTCTCATACTCCCCAAAGATGCTTCTTTCTGCTTCCTGTTTAATCCTCTCCAGGGGCTTCCCAGCCGCCCAACCCCAGCTGTCTGGAGAGCATAGCAGCCGTGCAATGGAAAGGCCCAGCTCTGTCCACGTAGGAAGGGCTGAGCCACACGTAGGGGAGGCTCCTCCTTCACCCCACTCCAAGGTACTGCACCTTTCAGACATGAGGAATCTCAGTGCTACCACCAAGGAGGCCCAGGCGGTCCCTGTGTATGGACACCAGGGAATTCAAAGGGGCTGTGAGCTCCACGGGTGATGCCTTGGGGCTTTGCATATAGCCCCCGTGGGGAGAGAAAACCCAGCCTCCAGCTTCCCATGTCCCAGCCAGGAGCCAGAGATCAGCGCTAGGCCCCATCCCCTCCCAGAGCTGGGAACAGAACCCAGGAGTCCTGGGTCCAAGCCCCCAAACTCCCACTGAAACCACCAAACCCCACCACTCCCCTCCATAATGTCACTAGTTCATTCAAGCCCTGACCACACCCAGATCTCACACTCGCTGTTCAGTGATGGGACGTACCTAACACAGGTTGGATCCACACAGAGCAGCCACCCTGTCTGACACATGCAGCAAGAGGCCAGCAGCCAGGCTATTCCAAAGGGTCCCATGGCTCTCTCCTTCCCCAGACATAGAGGACTGCACTCCTGCCCTCAACGCTGGCACACCCTGCCCTCGAATTCTGTCTGGAGGAGGCCAGGCTGCAAAGCTCCGGCTCTCTGGGCAACGGAGCTGCCCAGTCCTTGTGGAGGGAAACAGGATTGTGGGAGGCAGGGACAGGGGCTCCAGCTGCAGGCAACACAAACAGCAGCATCCTCCAGGGAGCTGCCCTGGAACCAATGCCACAGGCCCCCCGAAGACAGCCAATGCAAAGCCTGGAGAAGCAGCACGGCCCGGGGCAGAAGGCGGGACTGGGAGGCAAGGCTCCCAGGTACTGTCCCAGCTCTTGGATCCTGCCCCAGTCCCTGGGCTAATGCCCTCTAGGCACCAGTCCTGGGGAAGGAAGTGCCCAGTTCATGGTGGGGCCTGCCCCAGAGGCTGTGCAATGCTGGACTTGGTGGCAAGGGCTTGGTTGTCACTCGGTTGGGCGAGCGAGTTTCATCCCCTCCGCGGGTGGTTGTCTCTGTCTAGGGCAAGAGCTAGTGGTCATGGCAAAGGCAGAGGCTCCCCCAACTCCGCTGTCCAGTTTCACCACAACTCGTGCTCCAGAGAGCATCTGGACTCCAACGACAACCCATCAACATTAACTACTGCACTGTCCTCTCAAACCAGTGGCAACTGCTCCCACAGAGCAGCCGCACCAGGGGCGAGCAACCCCCCCAAGTATCCAGTCATCTCTACACAAGTGGCACAATGGAGATATAACCGCTCTCCAAGGCCAGACCTACAACCATGGCCTAGGAGCCAACACAACTCTCCCCACTGCCCAGTCCCCAGTGCTTCCCAGCGGCCTCTTGGCAGCACATGGGAGACTTGGGGCCGTGCAGAAAGGAGCACACTGCTTAGCAGAGTGGTTGGTGCAGACAGGGCAAAACCTGTCCCATGGCTTTGCCCAAAGCCCTCCAACCCCAACAGGCAAAGGCCGGATTTCCCCGGAGCTGCACCTTCCTCCTCCCAGCAGAGGGTCCCTGGTGGACAGTCATCCATCATAGTCCCCAGCCCCAGCATATCAGCCATACTAATAGCCAGCTCCCAGAGCGTCTCCAGCCTAGCACCTGCTGGGGGGTGGCTATACAGACCGCACAGTGAGTTCGGGGCGGGGGGGGGGAGGGTTTGCAGTCTCATGGCCTGGTACTGAGCTGGCACAGGCCTCCTCCCGGCCCCACCAACCTGCCCTCCACACCTGTGCCCACCAACACCTCAGAGGCACTGAGGTGTCCAGCAGGTGCCTCAGATTTCCGCTGGCCTAGGGGTGTTTGGCGTTCAACTCATCACCGCTCCCAGGACACACTTTTCCCAGCCACAAGCTGGGTTGTTCCCCGGAGGAATCTGCCTCCCCCACAAGTCACTCCTCAGGGGTCCCAGCCAGGCTGAGACTGAACCCCAGCAGGGACTCCTGGGCCCTGGCTTGGGACACACAATGGCTGCCCCAAGAACACCCAGATCTACAGCAGGAGGGGGGCCAGGAATTCAGCCAGCCACAGGCCCTCACTCTCCCTGCACTGGAGCAGCCATGGCACAGCCTGTACCCCCCGCACAGCACAACCTGGCCGGTGCAGAGCGCCCCAGGAGCAGGGGGAAGGGCACCTTTCCTGGCAGCGGGTCCCTAGCTGAGCTGGGCCCTTGGCTGTACTCTGCAGAATCACCCAGGGGCTGCAGGGCCTGGGTTACGCTGCACGACACAGAGTCCCTCTGGAAAGGCAACCAGCATGCCCTCCCGCACCCACGAGGCAGAAATCCTTCCACCGTTTTACAGTGTGGGGGAGATCTGACACCCCCCCCAGCTCCACTGCCCCCACCCCCACTGGTTGGAGCCATGGCTAGCCAGGGGCAACAGCCCCCCAGGGCAACAGCGCCCCCAGGAGCCATGGCTAGCCAGGGGCAACAGTAATGGAGGCTGAGCTGCCTTCGGACTGGTGTGTGAACGGGGGTGACGCTTCTCTGCACCATGCAGGCAGCCCTGGATTGGACAGGGCCCTGGAAGTGTGGGCCTCAGACAACCCCATGGGGAGGGTCCGCTCCCTTGCTCACCCACCCCAAAGCTCAGCCCCACACACCACAAAGGGCATTTCAACCTGCCAATGGGTGCCGCGCATCCAGCTCCAAACTGAACAAAGCAACAACCCCATGACCTGCGATCCACCCCGCACTAGCCTCAGGCCAGCTTCCAATGGCCCCACAGCAGATAACCCCTGCCACCCACACTCCCCATAAAGCAGCAAGTGTCAGTCCTAAAATGTCCCCCAACATCCCCATATCCCAGGGGACACCAACATCCTGAACCCCCCACCCCATAACCCAGGGCATCCCCCACACATGCACCCTCATCCTGAGTACCCCGCCTCCACATCCAGGGAGAGCCCCATCCCAGGAGGAACCCAAGCAGCAGAACAGGTGTTGGGATGGGGGGTGGGGAAGAGGAGAATTACCCAGGGCGCTCTGGCATCTATTGCTCGCTCAGGGGGACTAGAGTTCCCCAAGAACCAGGCCAGGATCCCAGGGGGAATCAGGTTCTGACAGGGAGGGATTAGGGAGATTCTAGGCAGAGTTGGGGGCTAGGAGCAGTCAGGGGAGTCCCAGGGGCCCAATAACTGCCTTTTTCCCAGGGAAGTTCAGGGGGGCAGGGGGTTTGCAGGTTTCTGGGGGTTTCAGGAGGGTCAGGGGTTCCCTGGGAAACAGGGAGGTCCCTAGGGGGCCAGTATCTGCTTCTCACCCCAGCAGAATTCAGAAGGCAGGGGTGTTGGAGGTTTGGGGGCATTCCAGGGGACTAGGGTGGTTGCTGGGAAGGAGGACGGGGCATGCGTACCTGCCTTTCGCCCCAGGAGAATTCAGGCGGACCCAAGGTGTTCAGGGGAAGAGGATTGAGGGGCCCCAGGGGGCAGGGTGGCCAGTACCTGCCCCTCACCCTGGGAAAATTCAGGGGACCCAGTGGGTATGTGGGGGTGGAGGATTGGGGGTCCCAGGGGGCCAATACATGCCTCTTGCCCCAGGGGAGTTCAGGAGAGCCCAGGTGGGTTGAAGAGGGGAGGACTGGGGGGCCCCAGGGAAGTTCAGGGGGGCCAATACCTGCCTCTCACCCCAGGGGAGTTCAGGGGGACCCAGGAGGTCAGGGGGCAGAGGAATGGGGAGGCCCCAGGTGTGGGGAGCCAATACCTGCCTCTTGCCCTGGGGAGTTTGGGGGGCCCAGGGGGGTTGGGTGCAGATGATTGGAAGGACAGGGAGTTAAAGGAAGCTAAAGGGAGCCCAGGGGGGTTGGAGACAGAGAACTGGGGGGGTCCCGGGAGGCACGGTGGTCAATACCTACCTCTCGTCTTGGAGGAAGCACATGGGGTTTGGGTGGCAGAGGATTGGGGGGGGTTGGGGATCCCAGGGGGCAGGGAATTGGGGGGGTCCCAGGGAGAGGGTGGCCAATACCAGCCTCTCATCTTGGGGGAGTTTGGGGGGGACAGAGGACTGAGGGGATCCCAGAGAATTGGGGCAGAGGACTAGGGGGCAGCAGGGGGAGTTTAGGGACAGAGGACTCAGGTGTACCAGGGGGTTGGGGGCAGAGGACTGGGGGGAGGGGGAGCCTGGGGGGTTGGCGGCAGGGAACTGGGGAGGGCAGGGGAGTTCAGGGGCCTTGGGGGGTTGGGGACAGAGGGGGGCCCAGGGGATTAAGACTAGGGGCCCTGGAGGAGTTCAGGGAGCCTAGGGGGTTGGGGGTGGAAGACTGAGGGTCCTGGGGGGCATAAGGGAGTTGGGGGTGGAGGACTAGGGGTCCCGGGGGAGTTCGGGGAGCCTAGAGGGGTTGGGGGCAGAGAACTGGAGGGACAGGAGAGTTCAGGGGGCCTAGGGAGGTTGGGGGCTGGGGGGGCCGAGGGGATTCGGTGGGCCTAGGGGGGTTGGGGGCGGAGGACTGGGGGGGCAGGAGAGTTCAGGGGGCCTAGGGAGGTTGGGGGAAGAGGACTGGGGGGTCTGGGTGTGTTCAGGTGGCCTAGGGAATGGAGGACTGGGGGGGCCTGGGGGAGTTCGGGGGGCCTAGGGGGGTTGGGGGCGGAGGACTGGGGGGGCAGGAGAGTTCAGGGGGCCTAGGGAGGTTGGGGGAAGAGGACTGGGGGGTCTGGGTGTGTTCAGGTGGCCTAGGGAATGGAGGACTGGGGGGCCCGGGGGAGTTCGGGGGGCGTAGGGGGGTTGGGGGCGGAGGACTGGGGGACAGGAGAGTTCAGGGGGCCTAGGGAAGTTGGGGGGGGCCCGAGGGGATTCGGTGGGCCTAGGGGGGTTGGGAGCGGAGGACTGGGGGGGCAGGAGAGTTCAGGGGGCCTAGGGAGGTTGGGGGAAGAGGACTGGGGGTCTGGGTGTGTTCAGGGGGCCTAGGGAATGGAGGACTGGGGGGGCCCGGGGGAGTTCGGGGGGCCTAGGGGGGTTGGGGGCAGAGGACTGGGGGGACAGGAGAGTTCAGGGGGCCTAGGGAGGTTGGGGGAAGAGGACTGGGGGTCTGGGTGTGTTCAGGGGGCCTAGGGAATGGAGAACTGGGGGGGCCCGGGGGAGTTCGGGGGGCCTAGGTGGGTTGGGGGTGGAGGACTGGGGGGGCAGGAGAATTCAGGGGGCCTAGGGAGGTTGGGGGAAGAGGACTGGGGGGTCTGGGGGTGTCCGGGGGGTCTGGGGGTGTCCAGGTGGCCTAGGGAATGGACGACTGGGGGGGCCCAGGGGAGTTCGGGGGGCCTAGGGGGGTTGGGGGCAGAGGACTGGGGGACAGGAGAGTTCAGGGGGCCTAGGGAATGGAGGACTGGGGGGCCCGGGGGAGTTCGGGGGGCCTAGGGGGGTTGGGGGCGGAGGACTGGAGGGACAGGAGAGTTCAGGGGGCCTAGGGAAGTTGGGGGGGGGGGCCCGAGGGGATTCGGTGGGCCTAGGGGGGTTGGGGGCGGAGGACTGGGGGGGCAGGAGAGTTCAGGGGGCCTAGGGAGGTTGGGGGAAGAGGACTGGGGGGTCTGGGGGTGTTCAGGGGGCCTAGGGAATGGAGGACTGGGGGGCCCGGGGGAGTTCGGGGGGCCTAGGGGGGTTGGGGGCGGAGGACTGGGGGACAGGAGAGTTCGAGGAGCCCAGGGGAGTTGGGGGGAGGAGGACTGGGCGGCCCGGGGGGCCTAAGGGAGTTGGAGGCGGAGGACTGGGGGGGCCCGGGGGAGTTCGGGGGGCCTGGTGGGGGCAGGAGAGCTGGAGGGCGCCCGAGGGGGTTCGGGGTAGCCGCGGGGTCAGTACCTGCCTCTCGCCCCGATTCTTCCGCCGCACACGCTCAGACACAAAGACTCAGCGGTAACCCCACCCCTCGAGCACACTGACAGCGCCGGCAACCAATTGGCGCCTCCGCCGCCCAGGGGGCGGGACGAGCGGCGCGGCCCCGGCGCCACGTGCGGAAGCGGAGCCTGGTCCGTGTCCACGTGAGGGGCGTGGAGAGAACGCGGAGACATGTGCGGGGGCGGGACTCGGGCCAGAGTGGGCGGGGCCTCTTGGTCACACCCGGCGTGGGGACCCGGCCGCTGAGGGCGGCGCTGGGGGCCCCCAGGACTTCCGCAGCACCTGTCCTCCCGCCCCCCGGCATCCCCCAGCGGTCTCCCCTTTGGCCGTCCAGCCCCACCCCAACAGTCCCCCCTCAGCAACCCCCAACTTGGGCTGCCGGCCCTGCCCCCCACCAGCCTGGGCTGTTGGCTCTGTCCCCGTCCCCCAATAGACCCCCTCTCCTGCCCCCCAGCAACCCTCCAAACCTGAGCTAGTGACCCTGTCCCCTAGCAGCCCTCCAATCTGGGCTACTAGCCCTGCCCACAGTAGCCACCTCCTGCTCCCCCGTGGTAAGCCACTCCTGACCCTGCCTCCCCAAAAAGTGATGGAACCCCATCTCTACTAGAAAAACCTTCCCCCCCTCAACACCCTCAGCAGTGACGCATCCTAAGGGCTAGTCTACGCTGGGAGTGCTGGGAGACCACCTCCTGAGCAAGAAAGTTGCAGCGCTGTAAAATGCCCATGTAGACAACCTGTAAGCCAGTATCACCGAGCTCAAGAGTTCAAAAATCATGAATCAGGTCCCACAAATCATGAAGCTAGCTTAAAAATTTAGAGATTTTTTTCACCAGTAATTCACACGTGGCCTGGTTCTTTGTTTTCTGAGCATTAGTGCCATGATTGTGTGACATTTTCCAGCTTCTCCAGAATCAGGGATGCAAGATACTTTTCTTTTCAATGAGGTTCTGCTGTGATCCCCTGACTCCTGGAGCTGAGGCTGTGTGAGCTACGCCAAGAAGCGCTCGAGTCCCTAGAGAATTAGCAAGACTCCCCCCGCCCCCTTCCATCAGCGACCCATCCGCAAACTCCAACTCCAAATGTATACTTCTAGGAACAAAGAATATCAGCCAAACCTACAGGATGCGGGAGCCTATTCTGGGAAGCAGTGATTCTGAAAGAGATTTGGGGGTGATGGTGGAGAATCAGCTGAACGTGAGCTCCCAGTGTGATATTGTGGCCAAAAGAGCTAACGGCCCTGGGATGCATAAACAGGGGACTCAAGTAGGAGCAGAGAGGTGATTTTACCTCTATATTTGACACTGGTCCAATCACTGCTGGAATCCTGGGTCCAGTTCTGGTGCCCACAATTCAAGAAGCATGTTGATAAATCAGAGTGGGGTCAGGGAAGAGTCATGAGAACGATTAAAGGATTAGAAAACCTGCCTTAGAGTGAGAGACTCAAAGAGCTCAACCTTGACAAAGAGACTTGATTTCAGGGATGACTTGATCACAGTCTCTCAGTACCTAGATGGGGAACAAATATTTAATAACAGGCTCTTCAGTCTAGCAGCAAAAGGTCTAACACGGTCCAATGGAAGCTGGAATTAGACAAGTTCAGGCTGGAAATAAGGCCTAATTTTTTCCTGATGAGGATATTTAACCGTTGGAAAAGGTTGCCAAGGGTCATGGTGGATTCTCCATCAGCAGCAACAAATCAAGGTTGAAGGACAAGATTTTTTCTAAAGCTCTGCTCCAGGAATTCTTGTGGGGCAGTTCTCAGACCCGTGCTCCCAGGGGGTCGGACTGGATCAGAAAGGTCACATCCAGCCTTACAATAAGAACATAAGAACGGCCATACTGGGTCAGACCAAAGGTCCATCAAGCACAGTATCCTGTCCTCTGACAGTGGCCAATGGCAGGTGCCCCAAAGGGAATGAACAGACAGGTTATCATTAAGTGATCCATGCCCTGTCACCCAATCCCAGCTTCTGGCAAACAGAGGCTAGGGACATCATTCCTGCCCATCCTAGCTAATAGCCATTGATGGCCCTATCTGCCATGAACCTAGCTAGCTCCCTTTTGAACCCCGTGATAGTACTGGTCTTCACGACACCCTTTGGCAAGGAGTATCTGAGGTTGCGTTGTGTGGAAAAAATACTTCGTTGTGTTTGTTTTAAATCTGCTACCTATTAATTTCATTTGGTGGCCTCTTGTTCTTGTATTATGACTCATAGACTCATAGATATTAAGGTCAGAAGGGACCATTATGATCATGTAGCCTGACCTCCTGCACAATGCAGGCCACAGAATCTCACCCACCCACTCCTGCAATAAACCTCTCACCTATGTCTGAGCTATTGAAGTATTCAAATCATGGTTTAAAGACTTCTAGGTGCAGAGAATCCTCCAGCAAGTGACCCATGCCCCATGCAACAAAGGAAGGTGAAAAACCACCAGGGCCTCTTCCAATCTGCCCTGGAGGAAAATTCCTTCCCAACCCCAAATATGGCGATCAGCTGAACCCTGAGCATGTGGGCAAGATTCACCAGCCAGATACCCAGGAAAGAATTCTCTGTAGTAACTCAGATCCCACCCCATCTAACACCCCATCACAGGCCATTGGGCCTATTTACCATGAATAGTTGAAGATCAATTAATTGCCAAAATCATGTTATCCCATCATACCATCTCCTCCATAAACTTATCGAGTTTAATCTTGAAGCCAGATAGGTCTTTTGCCCCCACTGCTTCCCTTGGAAGGCTGTTCCTGAACTTCACTCCTCGGATGGTTAGAAACCTTCATCTAATTTCAAGTCTAAACTTCCCGATGGCCAGTTTATATCCATTTGTTCTTGTGTCCACATTGGTACTGAGTTCAAAGAATTCCTCTCCCTCCCCAGTATTTATCCCTCTGATATATTTATAGAGAGCAATCATATCTCCCCTCAGCCTTCTTTTGGTTAGGCTAAACAAGCCAAGCTCCTTGAGTCTCATAGAATCATAGAATCATAGAATATAAGGGTTGGAAGGGACCCCAGAAGGTCATCTAGTCCAACCCCCTGCTCGAAGCAGGACCAATTCCCAGTTAAATCATCCCAGCCAGGGCTTTGTCAAGCCTGACCTTAAAAACCTCTAAGGAAAGAGATTCTACCACCTCCCTAGGTAACGCATTCCAGTGTTTCACCACCCTCTTAGTGAAAAAGTTTTTCCTAATATCCAATCTAAACCTCCCCCACTGCAGCTTGAGACCATTACTCCTCGTTCTGTCATCTGATACCATTGAGAACAGTCTAGAGCCATCCTCTTTGGAACCCCCTTTCAGGTAGTTGAAAGCAGCTATCAAATCCCCCCTCATTCTTCTCTTCTGCAGGCTAAACAATCCCAGCTCCCTCAGCCTCTCCTCATAACTCATGTGTTCCAGTCCCCTCATCATTTTTGTTGCCCTTCGCTGGACTCTCTCCAATTTATCCACATCCTTCTTGAAGTGTGGGGCCCAAAACTGGACACAGTACTCCAGATGAGGCCTCACCAATGTCGAATAGAGGGGAACGATCACGTCCCTCGATCTGCTCGCTATGCCCCTACTTATACATCCCAAAATGCCATTGGCCTTCTTGGCAACAAGGGCACACTGCTGACTCATATCCAGCTTCTTGTCCACTGTCACCCCTAGGTCCTTTTCCGCAGAACTGCTGCCTAGCCATTCGGTCCCTAGTCTGTAGCTGTGCATTGGGTTCTTCCGTCCTAAGTGCAGGACCCTGCACTTATCCTTATTGAACCTCATCAGATTTCTTTTGGCCCAATCCTCCAATTTGTCTAGGTCCTTCTGTATCCTATCCCTCCCCTCCAGCGTATCTACCACTCCTCCCAGTTTAGTATCATCCGCAAATTTGCTGAGAGTGCAATCCACACCATCCTCCAGATCATTTATGAAGGTATTGAACAAAACTGGCCCCAGGACCGACCCTTGGGGCACTCCACTTGATACCGGCTGCCAACTAGACATGGAGCCATTGATAACTACCCGTTGAGCCCGACAATCTAGCCAGCTTTCTACCCACCTTGTAGTGCATTCATCCAGCCCATACTTCCTTAACTTGCTGACAAGAATACTGTGGGAGACCGTGTCAAAAGCTTTGCTAAAGTCAAGAAACAATACATCCACTGCTTTCCCTTCATCCACAGAACCAGTAATCTCAACATAGAAGGCGATTAGATTAGTCAGGCATGACCTTCCCTTGGTGAATCCATGCTGGCTGTTCCTGATCACTTTCCTTTCTAGACCATAATCTCCTTTCATAAGACAGGTTTTCCATTCCTGGGATCATCCTAGTAGCCCTTCTCTGTACCTGTTCCAGTTTGAATTCATCCTTCTTAAACATGGGAAACCAGAACCACACACAGTATTCCAGATGAGGTCTCACCAGTGCCTTGTATAACGGTACTAACACCTCCTTATCTCTACTGGAAATACCTCGCCCGATGCATCCCAAGACCGCATTAGCTTTTTTCACAGCCATATCACATTGGCGGCTCATAGCCATCCTGTGGTCAACCAATACGCCGAGGTCCTTCTCCTCCTCTGTTACTTCTAATTGATGCGTCCCCAGCTTATAACTAAAATTCTTGTTATTAATCCCTAAATGCATGACCTTACACTTCTCACTATTTCATTTCATCCTGTTACTATTACTCCAGTTTACAAGGTCATCCAGATCCTCCTGTATGATATTCCGGTCCTTCTCTAAATTGGCAATACCTCCCAGCTTTGTATCATCCGCAAACTTTATTAGCACATTCCTGCTTTTTGTGCCGAGGTCAGTAATAAAAAGATTAAATAAAATTGATCCTAAAACCAATCCCTGAGGAACTCCACTGGTAACCTCCCTCCAGCCTGACAGTTCACCTTTCAGTATGACCCTCTGTAATCTCCCCTTTAACCAGTTCCTTATCCACCTTTCAATTTTCATATTGATCCCCATCTTTCCCAATTTAACTAATAATTCCCCATGTGGCACCGTATCAAACACCTTACTGAAATCTAGGTAAATTAGGTCCACTGCGTTTCCTTTGTCTAAAAAATCTGTTACTTTCTCAAAGGAGGAGATCAGGTTGGCACGATCTACCTTTTGTAAAACCATGTTTTATTTTGTCCCATTTACCATTGACCTCAATGTCCTTAACTACTTTCTCCTTGAAAATTTTTTCCAGGACCTTGCATACTACAGATGTCAAAATAACAGGCCTGTAGTTACCCGGATCACTTTTTTTTCCCTTTCTTAAAAATAGGAACTATGTTAGCAATTCTCCAGTCATACGGTACAACCCCTGAGTTTACAGATGCATAAAAATTCTTGCTAATGGGCTTGCAATTTCATGTGCCACTTCCTTTAATATTCTTGGATGAAAATTATCTGGGCCCCCCAATTTAGTCCCATTAAGCTGTTCGAGTTTGGCTTCTATCTCAGATATGGTAATATCTACCTCCATATCCTCATTCCCATTTGTCATGCTACTATTAGCCCTAAGCTCCTCATTAAAGACTGAGGCAAAGTATTTGTTTAGATATTGGGCCATGCCTAGATTATCCTTCACCTCCACCCAATTCTCAGTGTTTAGCGGTCCCACTTCTTCTTTCTTTGTTTTCTTCTTATATGGCTATAGAACCTTTTACGATTGGTTTTAATTCCCTTTGCAAGGTCCAACTCTACTTGACTTTTAGCCTTTCTCACTCATTTCTGACCTCAATAAGATAGCTTTCCTTGCTGATCCCTCCCATCTTCCACTCCCTGTAGGCTTTCTGCTTTTTCTTAATCACCTCTCTGAGACGCTTGCTCATCCAGCTTGGTCTGGAACTCCTGCCGATGAATTTTTTCCCCTTTCTTGGGATGCAGGCTTCTGATAGCTTCTACAGCTGTAACTTGAAGCAACACTTCCTTATTTACTTTCTCTATACCATTCATGATTTTATAGACCTCTATCATATCCTCCCTTAGTCACCTCTTTTCCAAGCTGAAAAGTCCCAGTCTTATTAATCTCTCCTCATACGGAAGCTGTTCTATACCCCTAATCATTTTTGTTGCCCTTTTCTGAAACTTTTCCAATTCCAAAATATCTTTTTTGAGATGGGGCGACCCCATCTGCATGCAGTATTCAAGGTGTGGGCATACCATGGATTTATAGAGAGGCAATATGATATTTTCTGTCTTATTATCTATCCCTTTCTTAATGATTCCCAACATTCTGTTTGCTTTTTTTGATTGCCGCTGCACCTTGAGTGGATATTTTCAGAGAACCATCCACAATGACTCCAAGATCTCTTTCTTGAGTGGTAACAGCTAAATTAGACCCCATCACTGTATAAGTATGGTTAGGATTATGTTTTCCAACATTAAATTTCATCTGCCATTTTGTTGCTCAGTCACCCAGTTTTGAGAGATCCTTTTGTAGCTCTTCAGAGTCTGCCTGGAACATCACTATCTTGAGTAGTTTTGTATCATCTGCAAATTTTGCCACCTAACTGTTTATGCCTTTTTCCATATTGTTTATGAATATGTTAAATAGGACTGGGCCCAGTACAGACCCCTGGGGGACACCACTAGTTACCTCTCTCCATTCTGAAAACTGACCATTTATTGCTACCCTTTGTTACCTATCTTTTAACCAGTTACCAATCTATGAGAGCACCTTCTCTCTTATCCCATGACTGCTTATTTTGCTTAAGAGCCTTGAGTGAGGGACTTTGTCAAGGCTTTCTGAAAATCTAAATACACTATATCCACTGGATCTCCTTTGTCTGCCCGCTTGTTTACCCCCTCAAAGAATTAAAAAAACCACATTGGCTATTTCCCCAACAAATTACGTTCATCTATATGTCTGACAACTTTGTTCTTTACGATAGTTTCAACCAATTTGCCCAGTACTGAAGTGAGGCTTACTGGCCTGTAGTTGCCGGGATCACCTCTGGAGCCTGTTTTAAAAATTGGCATCACATTAACTATCCTCCAGTCATTCGGTACAGTAGCTCATTTAAATGACAGGTTGCAGATGACAGTTAGTAGTCCTGCAATTTCACATTTGAGGTCCTTCAGAACTCTTGGGTGATACCATCAGGTCCTGGAGTCTTATTACTGTTTAGTTTATCAATTTGTTCGAAAACCTCCTCCTCTCTTAACCCCACCCCAACAGGGACCCATTGCAAGGCAAGGGCTGCATCCAAGGTGTGAGAACCCCACATTTAGCAGCAGGGAAGCTCTGCACCCTGAGATGAAGGGGAACATGAGGGTTGTGCAGTTCAGCTCTAGAAGACCAGGAAATGGCAGCGTGCAGGCTGCCTGGCTAACCTCACTGCTGCCCTGGGGCCGGGGTTGGGCCCTTCTGTATCCAGCTCCTCGGTGCAGCATTACAGCACAGGTTTCTCCACCTCGTAGCTCCGCCAGGGAACGGCCTCGCCAGCGCTGGGTAGCACAGCCCAGCTCCCAGCTGATGGGAAGTGCCAAGCTGACAGTTAACCGGGGAGCCTTGACTCGGCCCCTTGTGCAGCCCTGTGCTCTGGCACAGCTGCTTATTGAGAGCAGAGCCCTGGGGAGCCTAAGGCCCTGGCTTGCACCCTCAGCAGTGAGCACAGGCCCGTGGTCCTTGTCTCCTCTGCAGCCTGCTTCTGTCCTCCACCCCATGCCCCGGCTTCTGTCCCCTCCCGCTCATTCACCCCCAGCTCCTGCTCCTCTGCCCTATCCATCCCCAGCTCCTTCCCCCTCCCCTTCTGCCATATCCATCCGCCAGCTCCTGCCCCCTCTCCCTCCGCACTTCCTCTGTCCTATCCAATCCACCAATTACCCTCTGAATACCACCTCCTCCCATTCAGAGGGGAGTCTAGATATAGGCAAACTAGCTAGCTGCCTGGGACAACAGATAGTTGAGGGGAGAGAGAGAGGTTGTCCCCCTCAGGATGTCACCTGGTGTGCTGAACCTGGGCACCCTTTTTATGTGTCCTGGTGAGCCAGGCTATTAAGCCTCCTTCAGCGCACACAGGCAGGGCCACACCCAACTGCAGAACAAAACAGACACCGAGATCAGTTCTGGGAAGGCTCAGGTTAAGGGACTTGCCCCAGCCCTCAGGTATCCACCTCCCCTGGAGTGCAGACTCAAAGGTATATTATGAAATCCTCTATGTGGAGGAAGGTATGCACAGCCTCTTATTCCCCCCCACCCCCAATTATGAATTGCACAAACTGGGTCACATTATAAACGAGAAATAAGTTTAACAACTACAAAAGGTAGATTTTAAGTGATTAAAGAGATCACTAAGCAAATAAAACACACAAGCTAAGCTTGTTTCACTAAAGAAATTGGTTACAGATAGTCATTTCTGACCCTAGATAGTGTTGCTAGCAGATTACACAAAGTCTTAAAAGGCAGCTGCACTGGCCTGCAGCTAGAGACTTCAGGTATTTCCACTCACAGACTGGACGCCCTCTCAGCCTGGGTTCAACCCTTTTCCCCCCAGTTCAGTTCTTGCTTCCAGGTGTTTTTCAGTGTCTCTTTGGGTGGGAAGACAGGGGAACCCCACTGATGTCATGCCCCTCCTGTATATAGCTCTTGTATCAGGGGGTAGCCGTGTTAGTCTGTATCCACAAAAAATGAGTAGTCTGGTGGCATTTTAAAGACTAACAGATTTATTTGGGCATAAGCTTTCATGGGTAAAAAAACCACTTTTTCAGATGCATGGAGTGAAAATTACAGATGCAGGCATTATTATACTGGCACTTGAAGAGAAGAGAGTTACCTAACAAGTAGAGAACCAGTGTGGGCAGGGCCAATTCAATCAGGGTGGATGTAGTCCACTCCCAATAATTGATGCCAGGAGAGGGAAAGTTGCTTTTGTAGTGAGCCAGCCACTCCCAGTCCCTATTCAAGCCCAAATTAATGGCGTTAAATTTGCAAATAAATTTTAGTTCTGCAGTTTCTCTTTCAAGTCTGTTTTTGAAGTTTTTTGTTCAAGTATGGCTACTTTTAAATTGGTTATAGAATGTCCAGGGAGATTGACGCGTTCTCCCACTGGCTTGTGTGTGTTATTAACCTGGGGAAGTGAGGAAACAGACTGACAGAGCAAGACAGGTACCCAGAAGTCACCTACTACAGGACAGGCCCAACAAGGAAAACAACAGAACACCACTGGGCATCACGTACAGCTCCCAGCTAAAACCTCTCCAGCACATCATCAACGATCTACAACCTATCCTGGAAAATGATCCCTTGCTCTCACAGACCTCGGGAGACAGGCCAGTCCTCGCTTACAGACAGCCCCCCAACCTGAAGCAGATACTCACCAGCAACTACACACCACTCCACAGAAACACTAACCCAGGAACCAATCCCTGTAACAAACCTCGTTGCCTACTCTGACCCCATATCTACTCTAGCGACACCATCAAAGGACCCAGCCACACCATCAGACGCTCGTTCACCTGCACATCTACTAATGTGATATATGCCAGCAATGCCCCTCTGCCATGTACATTGGCCAAACCGGACAGTCTCTACCTAAAGGATAAATGGATACAAACCGGACATGAGGAACGGTAACATACAAAAGCCAGAAGGAGAACACTTCAATCTCCCTGGACACTCAATAATAGATTTAAAAGTAGCCATTCTTCAAAAAAAAAAAAAAAAAAAAAAAAAAAAAATTCCAAAACAGACTTCAAAGAGAAACTGCTGAGCTACAATTCATTTGCAAACTTAACACCATCAATTTGGGTTTGAATAGGGAGAGGGAGTGGGAGTGGGTTGGCTTACTACAAAACCAATTTTCCTTCTCTTAGGATTGACACCTCCTCATCAATTATTGGGAGTGGACCACATTCACTCTGACTGAATTGGCCTTCACCATTGGTTCTCCACTTGTAAGGTAACTCTCTTCTCTTCATATGCCAATATATATTTATGCCCGTTTCTGTAATTTTCACTCCATGCATCTGAAGAAGTGGGTTTTTTACCCACGAAAGCTTACGCCCAAATAAATCTGCTAGTCTTTAAGGTGCCACCGGACTCCTCGTTATTTTTGTGGATACAGACTAACACAGCTACCCCATGATACTAAAAGACAAAGGATTGCTGCCATAGTAAACCCTATTTAAGGCCAGGGAGTAAGATCATCAGGGTTTATTCTTCACTGAATCCCTGCCCAGGATGACTGCTGGAAACATCTAAGAAACAAAGATGAAATGGGGGGGAGAAGAGCTGAGCCCACGCTGGAAAAGGTGTCTGGCTTGTGAAATAAATGCCTAAAAACAACAACATTCAGGGTGAGAAGTTACTTGCAACCAGTTTCTTTAGTGTATTAGGCTTAGTTTGTGTGTTTGTTTCAGTAATCTGCTTTGATCTGTTTGCTATCCCTTATAATCACTTAAAATCTCTCTTTTGTAGATAATAAACTTGTTTTTGTTTTCTCTAAAACCAGTTTGTGGAATACATAACGGGGGGCAAAACGCTGTGCAGATCCTCTGCACTGAGGGGCATGGCAAATTTCATGATGTACAGGTTTCTGTGCAGTGCAAGACAATACAATTTGGGGTTTGCACCCCAGAGGGGGTGTGCACTTAAGTGCTGGGCAAATCCCTAGCTGAATCTTTCTATGCAGAGCTGATTTCAGTGTCTGTGTCTTTCTGCAGCTGGAGTGTGTCCCTAGCTGTGTGTGTGCTGGAGGAGGCTTGAGGGCCTGGCTCAGTAGGACAGTGTAAGGGAGCGTAGGCTGGTAGAACAGGCAGGCTCAGTGGACTCCAATATGTCAGGTACCCTGGGGGGAAGGTAGCCCAACACAGCTGTGACTGCAAGAAGAGCCCCTGATGGCAGCATTTGAGAAACCGTGTGCTAGGCACTGGTGGGGCCTCCACTGGAGGACTGGGTCCAGTTCTCTGCGCCTCACTTCAGGAAAGATGTGAACAAACTGGAGAGAGTCCAGAGGAGAGCAACAAAAATGACAAAAGGTTTAGAAAACCTGAGCAGTGAGGAAAGGTGAAAACCTGGGCATGTTTAGTGTTGAGAAAAGACTGAAAGGGGACCTGAGAAGTGTCTTCAAATACATTCAGGGCTGTTATAAAGAGGACAGGGATCAATTGTTCTCCACGTCCACTGAAGGTAGGACAAGTAATGGGCTTATGCTACAGCAAGGGAGCTTTAGGTTTGCTATTATGGAAGACTTAACTCTAAGGGTAGATAAGGCCTCCATGGGAGGCTGGGGAATCTGTCACTGGAGGTTAAGACCAGGTTGGACAAACCTCTGTCAGCGATGGTCTAGGACTACGCCTATACCATCCCTGACAGCGCAGGGGGGCTGGATTTGATCTCTCGGGGCCTGTTCCAGACCAGCATTTCTGGGATTCTAGATTAAGGCAACAGCACTGTGCATGATGGACAGCTCTTCCTGAGCACAGGAGGGC
The DNA here is from genome assembly GCF_965140235.1 of Caretta caretta. Taxonomy (NCBI): domain Eukaryota; kingdom Metazoa; phylum Chordata; order Testudines; family Cheloniidae; genus Caretta; species Caretta caretta. Next base: position 7,978,571 of record NC_134228.1, read on the forward strand.
AGCATGGGAGACCACATGAAGAGGGGCATGGGAACAGAGGCAGAGGTTGACAGTGGGATGAGAGTTTACATTTGGAAAGGAGGGCAGGGCAACATGGCCTGGCAGGTGAAGGCAGGGAGCTTGTGGGGTGGAGGGTGAGGCAAATAGGCCAAAGCTGGAAATCTGGCAATTATTTCCTGTTAGGAAATGCAGCGAGAGGAAGTGTTTTCTAGAGCACATGGGCTCTGGCCCAGCTTCACCAGTGTCTCCTCCTAGAGCCTTCGGCAAGTCACTCCAGCTCTGTAGCCCGGCCAGCTTTAATCGAGGAGTGACAGTCCTAAACTCCCCTGGGATTAGCAAAGGCACCAGTCCCTCCACTTGGGCAACGAAAATGGATCAAGAAGCTTCTGAGCCAGGATTCCTGCTGCAGAGAGCAGAGGCCACAGGTCCAGCTGCACCCCAGACGGCCTGTGCTGTGGTGCTCGTGTTCCTTTGGCTGGCAAGGGCTCAGTTTCCCCACTCATCAGGGGCATTAGAGCGGCTCTGAAGCCCACAGAGCTTCTGGGCATGCCTGAGAGAAAAGCAGCATGAGCACATGCCTGCCCCCTGCTGTGGGTGCATCTGAGGACAAGAGACAGCTCCTCCGAGCCCCTCCTGCAGGACCCTTTGCCCTGGTGCAGATACTCAAGGGCTTCCCTGCAAGTTAGTTCCTTTTCCAGCTCAGTTCACTGCTGCAGATGTGGGGTGAGTTGGCATTTGACATGCCAGCCTCCAAAATGGCATCTCCCTCTTCAAACAACCTCCCTGAGCATGATGTGAATGACACGTTCTCCAGGGCTCCATAGTCCTGAGATCTGCCCCCCGGGACGTTGGCTCTTCAGAGGGATGCCTGTGGGGGCAGAACTGTATTTTCTATATTTTTAAATTTATGTTCTTTCAGGCATTGTGCTAGACTCCTGGAGCCTGGCTAGGGGTCCGGGATGCATGGGAAGCAGCAGCAGCTAGCTGCTTCCCTGGCTCAGCACAGCAGGCCATCTGCCAAGGGCAAAGGTCTCATTTAATAATGGCAGAAGACCTGGGCCCCAGCACCAAGGCTATGAATTGAATCAGCAGCTAAAACAATGCCCTCTCCTCCACACTCCCTTGGCAAAGGCAGCTGCACTCAGCAGCCCACTGAGCACCGAACACCAACAGTTGGCTTGCAGGGGAGACAGGCATGGGTGGGGGTGGGAATGAGGTCTGTATGGAGTAAAAAGCCATCGCAGCATGGAGCTTCAGGCCAAAGTGGCAACGCAGGGGCAGGCTGCCCACCCGTCTCACAAGCAGCAACCCGGTGCTGAAATAACAGAGGCCAGCAGCTGCAGCCAAGCTCCTCAGAAGTCACCTTCCACACACCACTGTTAGGCTTATGCTCAAGCCAGTGTCCCTAAAGCAGGCCAATGCATCTGCCCCGCAGATGGCTGTGATCAAACTGCTCGGCAATCAAGGAGAGCGACCAGTGTCCAAGTGGCAGCGCAGCCCCTAACCAATTCCCTTGGTTCAATCGGAACAGCAGAGAGGCCAGGGCAGGGCTCATCCCACCTGTTACCCACCCGTGGGTACTCTGAACACAGCTCTGCTCACAGCAAAAGAGGCCCGGTCTCCTCAGGCAGTCACATCCGCTGACTGCACTGCCTTGGACTCCTGCCAGCCCTGCAGAGCCAACACAACAAACCAGCAATGCCAGCGTGCCTCTCGGAGGGCAGGCGGGGTTGGCATGGCTGCAGCTAGAGAACGCACCTCTGCCCTGGCATCACCTTCACCCAGCTAGCAGGGGGCTCCCGGAGGCAGCTCAGCCTGTTCAGACAGAACTGCATGCTGCAAAGTGATTTTTGAAAACAGGGTTCTGGGTGCTAAAGTTAAAAATGTCGTTCCTGCCTCTGATAACAGTCACCAGGCTTGACCCATTTCTGGGAGGTGCTCAGATGGGGGGAGGTCTGAGAACATTAGCTAATTCTGGCTTGCATAAGGAATGGGACAGCTTTAAAATGTTCTCTCTATTATCTATCTTACCATAACTTAGTGGCGTAACCTCATTTGGACGCTGTGTGGCCATCCCATTTTAGAGGACAGTGCAGAACTAGTGGGGAACAGAATGATCCATGCCTGGAAAACTCTCAAATGAAGATACCAAAAAACCCCAGATTGTAACCTTGGAGGAGACAAGATAAACGTCCATAAAACAGCGATAGGTCCTGGAGAAGGTGCCTCTGGTTCTTTCTGCCTCCTAATACAAGAACAAAAGGGACCTTCCATTGAACTACAAAGCGGCGCATTCAAAACCAACACAAGGAAATAATTTTTCACACAACGTGTAATTAAACTGTGAAACTTATTTCCACAGGAAACCACTGAGGCGAAGAACTTAAGATTCAAAAAGGGACTGGACATTTATGGGAATTAACAAAAAAACCCATACATGTGGGAGAGATATTAAACCTTGGCTTCAGAGTTTAGAGACCAGGATGAGACCTGATGAGGAGAGAAGATTATTCCACCTCTGCTACTAGGGGTTCTCACACCTTTCTCTGAAGCAGCTGATGCTGGTGGCTGGGCTAGATGGGGCTCAGTTCAGATCCAGTCTGGCAATTCCTATGTTCCTAGAGGAGCCTGCATCCAGGGCAGATGTGCAGAGAGATGAAAGAGAAGAGGGCAAAGTTTAACTTAACACCCATATGAATTTATTCAATCCAGAGTCCATAGTAGAGTGCAATGATGAGAAATGGGACGTGTTCGGATAATCAGCTCTCTTTATGAAACAGAGACACAACTCTGAGAAACTCCTTAATGTCCTAAACACCTGCACAATGGAACGGCGCTCACAATGATTACTGGATGAGTTTGACTTTAAATACAGAGATACGGGGGTTCTCTCCCATGGATACAGCACATCACAGGAATGTCACCAAATTCTCAATCCCCACCCACCCCAAAGTTACTGGAATAGAAAATAAAAAGCTTTGGAGCCAGAGGACCACAGCAGCTCCCCCCCTTCGCTTTCTGTCCAGTATCCACGGGGCTTTTTTAAAAATTAAAGTGAGAGCAGGTTAGTCCTTTTTCTTGTCCTCTGCTGTTTTCTCCGTCTGGGCCCTAGGGGAGCCATCGGCCACGTCTTCCATTACTGGTGCAGGGGAGCCATCAGCCAGGCCCTCCTTTATCACCCCCGGGGTGCTCATTGCCTCCCCATCGGGTAGCAGTGCTGGGGCACAGTCCGCCGAAGTGGTACCTTGTGTTAGCTGAGGGACTTGGCCCTCCCCACTTATCCCGAACTCGTTGACACGCGTCAGATCCACCCGGTAGATCCAGCGCTGATAGAGGTAAATGAAGAAGACGACATCTGTGGGAGGAGAGCAGAGCGAGCGTAAACAGCAGGCAAACCCCAGACCAGATGCACACATCTGAACTGCCCAGTTCTTGGTCCCCCATGGCCTATAAGTGCCTGGTGAGCTGCTTGGCAAGAGAGCCCCAGGCACGAGTGACAGAATAGCTCAGCTGCAGCCCACAAGGGAAATGCTGAGGCCCTGAGGCAGAAAGCTCTTTTTTCTCATGCTGCATGGGGAACTCACAGGCCAGCCATCACTGGACTCCTGGAAGGCTCAGTGGGAGAAGTGCCATGCAGCTACAATAAGCCGAAAGAAGTGGGGTCTTGAGTGCTGGGATCAGACACCAGTAGGGTCCCAGCTAAGCCTGGGCGATCCCCACACTGGCTATGGAGACACACTGACATGCTACACCCCCATCCCCCGTAGCACAGCATGCCCCATGCCTCTCCAACACAGTCGTAAAGGAGACGCACTGCCATCCTTACACATAATGGCAGGGGATGGGAGAGGCTGGCACTGAGCCCCTTACCGTCTCGGAGGCAGCCTATCCTGTACATCATGGGCATTTTGATCACAAAGGCAAAGAGGTCATCGATGAAGGTGTTGAGTGCTTTGTAAGTGAGCATCCTCCAGGGCAGATGGGCTACTGACTTCAGTTTGTAGTTTATGAACAGCTGCGGAGTCATCGTAATAAAACCTGGGGAGAAAGAGAGAAGTCAGGTGGTGGGCCACGAGGCTAACGCCCGCCAAGGAATGTACACTGCATGTCTGGGACAGGCTGGATGCCAGCAGAGCAGCTGGCCCAGGCCATGGAGTTAAATCCTGGCAGAAATGAGGGCAACCCTTGTGCACAGCAGCTCTGCCATAAAGCTCTGTAGAGTTCACCAGAGTCCCAAGAATAAATAGCCGAGGCAGAGGCGGGGAGGAGAGACCTTCTCAGCTATCTGAAATGGCAGAGTCACATTTTTAGCAGCGAGAGCAATCACCCATTGAACAAGTTACTGACGGACAGAGTGCATTCCTCCTGACTTGAACCCAGGCTGGTGTGTGCTAGTCCAACTGCTAGCTGCTAGGCTGGACAGGATTCTCTGGCCTGTGCTGGGCAGGTGATCAGACTGGATGAACAGAGTGGTTCCTTATGGCCTTAAAATCTATTAAATACAAGAAGGCTGCTCAAAGCAGCAGGCTCCTGCAAGGAAGAAGGCTCCTGATCCAGTAGTGGTGAGATTACATGAAGGGCCGGAGGCAGCTGATGCTAAGAGCAGGACAGTGGGAGGCAGAGAGGAGGAGGGAGGCAGGCTGCCACAAGCCCAGGGAGTGCTTTAAAAGAAAGACCAGTTGGCCTGGAATCTGAAAGGAACAGGGAGCAATAGGGAGGCTGGTCAGCAGCAAAGCAAGTGAAAACAAAGGGAGTTTGGTTTTCAATGCAGGTCGGGTGTTCTGTGGGTAAATTGCAACATGTTAGCTAAGGGAGGTCACGTTAGCCTTGCAGACCAGAGACTGCAGGTCAGGGTGGAGTGATTTGAATCACTTATCAGGAAACCTTGATTTAAATCACTGATTTTAATCTTGCTTTGCATTGGCACTGTTTAGTTCTTTTCCTAAAGAACGGTCAATTCTCACTGGTTGGTAACAATTAAAACATGTTGATTTGCAACTAACTATACAGCCTTTACATTCCATTGATGTTTCTATTGGCTAACCCGGAAGATACACCATACCTATACACATTCTAACCAGTTATATAGCTTAACATACATTTATTCAGATTCTTAATTTTTATTCTATTCTGTGAGAAAATGGTGAACGACGTTTCTTATTTACTATAGGATTAATTTTTACTTGTGATTTATCTCAAGTTGTATTTGCGTGGACACTGAAATCCAATTAAAAATGCAAAAAAAAAATCCCAGCATTTAAAGATTGTTTCAGTAGTTAAATAAAACTACCTTACATGTACTGGATATATAAGGGGAAAAATTAAGTTTACCAAATGTGTTATGTATTTAAAACTGATTTACTGAAGAAAGGAAGTATTATCTGTAGCTAGTAAATTTAACCAATTTCTGGTTACTATGGCCTTCAAGACTTTAGAACTAATAGATCTCATCCTCTCACCTTGGTTTTATTCATCAACTGGAAGAGGAAAACAAGTTTTCCTGCTTTTCAACTCCCAATCGGTTTCTCAGCTCTGAATTAACCAGTTGAATAAATGGAGACAAAGGAAAAAACTCTCTCTCTGCACTTGCAGAGGTGACCACTGCTGTCAAAATCACTTCAGTAAACTCAGGGTCCAGGCACTTAGCCAGGGACTTCCACCATTTCAGTGGCTTGACTTTCTTTAAAAGTTTGGCAGCACATAGAAACTGATTATTATTTATTTAATTTTAGTGATTTTAATAGATTATAGTAGGTTTAGCCCTTAATGCAGGATGTCAGAATTGCACATTGAATTTTAAATAGTGTTGGTTTTAAGAAGAAAGATGTTTTGTATTTAAATAAAAAATCTAATTGAAAATCTGATTTTTTTTAAAAATCAGATTTTAGCCCATGCTGCAGGAGGGACAGCCAGAGGCCTCCTCACAGGCTCCATCTGAAACCAGCAGCTGTCGTGGACTGTGAAGGCTCCACGGTGGCAGCATAATGGGGAACGTGCAGGGCCTCGTGACGAATGCAGACATGGCCTTAGTGTGAATGCTCTGCTCTGGAGCAGAAAATGAACAGCTGAAGTCACTGGAAGAGAAAGGAAGCTCAGCTGGATACAGCAGGTTCTTTCAAGTGTTCAGGGAACTTTTTCCAATGGGAACAACCCACATGTTGCCCAGAGGGGGAAGACAGGAGAAGACGGCATCAAGAAAAACTAGAAGATGTGGGAAAAATCAATCGGGAACTTGAACCTTCCTTTCACGTTCCCTCCCCCTGCAGATGGTCTCTGTCCTAGACACAGAACGAAGACAGAGGACTTACCTACATGTCAAGCCAGGACATGCAACTACAGCACACCAGCTTTGCACACAGTAAACTCATCACACGGTCACTGCTACAGCTGCTTCAGAGTGCAGGGTGCGAAGCTGCACTCTGGCACTGCCACTGTGCTATAGTAATGAGCACATGGGACTCGTGTGTGCAGCAAGCTGGTGCCTTGCAGATTCCTCCCTTGCTTGCCATACGCCAACTGGCTGTATGGACAAGGCCTAAGCCCCAGAGCAGTCAGCAGCCCAGCCACTGAAAGTCAAACGTCAAGAAAAACAAAGGGGCCAGAAGTCTTGAGCAATGGCTCCATCTTGAGACACTTGGGCCCAGATAAAGGAAACAGGAAGCACTGTACGAAGTCATGTTGCACTGGGGAATACTGGGTAATCTGAGGAATGCTGGGGAACTCCCACTGATAACTGCCCATGGGGGAAAAACAACGCACAGCCCCAAATCCCCTCCTGGCCCTAGGAAACGAGCTGAAGCCGGGGCGGGGATTATGCAGGTGAGCACGTAGGCGAGTTTCTCCGAGACCCAGGCTGCTTGTCTACACTACAGATTTGTTGCTGGGAGAGTTTCGCTGGCAGAGCCCCCATGTGGGGACAGCGTGATCCACCAGGAGGAGTTCTGCCAGCATAGCTAAACAGCTCTGCCACCAGAAGCACTTGTGTATCAGTGTATTTGTGTTAACGCCAAGGGTTTTGCCGGCATAGCTACGTTGGCTAGGGAATGTGAGTTTCTCCACCCTCCGAGGGAACAGAGCTCTGCTGGCAAAACTTTGCAGCGTAGACTAAGCCTACGTGAGGATGACACGCTGCAACCTTGGGAACAGCTTCTATGATCACAGCCTGCTTGGATTCCATCAGTTCATTTAAGCAGAACCAGTTCCACCCGAGTTCAAACTAGCAAGGCTGGACTTCGACCTACACAGAAAAGGCAGTTGCCCAGCAGCTCACCAGCATGCACTGCCAATGTGCAGGATATAGCCGGAAACAGAACCTCTCTGAAACAGAAGCTGAAGATTAACAGAGTCTGAAGTTGCTACAGTAGCCCCCCCAAGAGCAGGGAGTGTGGCCAGGAGCAGACTAGAAGCGTTACGAAGGGAGGGACAGTGCAACCTAATCACTGCAGCCGAAGCACAAGGGGAATGTCAACACCCAGAGTGGGAAATTAAATTGGAGGTGCCTATACAGAATACCGCATGGCTGCAGCTGGGGGAAAGGGCATGCTTCCAAGTTGGGGTTAGGAGACAGGAACAAAGAAACAAGGGGACTGCACCCATCTGCTCTGGATCGTGAGACACAGCATGGGAGTGTGCATGAGAGACAGACATGGAACATAAGAACGACCCCACTGGGTCAGACCAAAGGTCCATCTAGCCCAGTATCCTGTCTTCCGACAGTGGCCAATGGCAGGTACCCCAGAGGGAATGAACAGAACAGGTAATCATCAACTGATCCATCCTGTCACCCATTCTCAGCTTCTGGCAAAGAGAAGCTAGGACACCATCCCTGCCCACCCTAACTAATAGCCATTGATAGACCTATCCTCCATGAATTTATCTAGTTCTTTTTTGAGCTGTTATAGTCTTGGCCTTCACAACATCCTCTGGCAAAGAGTTCCATAGGTTGACTGTGCATTGTATGAAGAAATATTTCCTTTAGTTTGTTTTAAACCTGCTGCCTATTAATTTCATTTGGTGACCCCTAGTTCTTGTGTTATAAGGAGTAAATAACACTTCCTTATTTACTGTCTCCACACCCGTCATGATTTTATAGATCTCGATCACATCCCCCCTTAGTCGTTTCTCTTCCAACCTGAAAACTCCCAGTCTTATTAATCTCACCTCATATGGAAGCTGTTCCATACCCCTAATCATTTTTGTTGCCCTTTTCTGTACACCTTTTCTAATTGCAATAGATCTTTTTTAAGATGGGGTCACCATATCTGCCCGCAGTATTCAATATGTGGATGTACCATGGATTTATATAGAGGCAATATGATATATTCTATCTTATAATCTCTTTCTTAATGATTCCCAAACAGCTGATGTGAAGCCAGGCCCTTTGCATGGGATATCAGAAGCTGGAGGGCTCCTTACTGGTAAGTGCAACTCAGTACCTCTTCTCTCCGCTGAAAGCTCATCTTAATTCCAGCCAGACACACGTGATTTGCCTCTAACATGTGCACAGCATTATCCACGGCCTCCCCCGAGTGTGGGTAGACCCCGAAGCTGGGCGCAAGAGGTTGGGAGGGGGTCAGGAGGCCTCAGACGGGGCCCAGCGACTCCAGCAAACTCATGCAACCAGAACGCTGCCTTGTGGGCGCTACTCACCAAATGTCAGAAGGAAGCCATAGAGCATGCTCAGGACCCACGAGTACCAGCCTTTGTGCTCCATGTACAGCAAGCTGTACACAGCATAGCAGCCGAGCAAGGGGAAGAGAATCCACGAGAGATACCGGAACGCCATCTGGGGAGGCGAGATTCAAAGGTGACTGGTCAGCTGGGAGCTGCACAGAATCCTGCTCAGGATCAGAGCGGGGGGCCCTGAGGGTACAGGGGCCAGCTAGTCACATACCCACCTCTTTGCAGGCCTGCTGCCTTGCTGGCTCTCAAGCCCCGGCTTCACAGGGAGGGACTCTCGCTAGAAGGGGGTTTCTGAACAATGCATGGGGTCACAAGGTGCTAGACACATCCCTTCTCACTCACTCGCTACCGCACCACAGCAGGGCTGGAAGCAGGGTCACCATCCTTTTTCCCTTCCGCCATCACAGCCACCAAGGTGTGAGTGTCCTCCATGGCCCCTTGAACACACTTGTCACTCCTGGGGCTGCATCTCTCAAAGACGTGGGGCTTAGGGGTTGGTAGAGCTACCAGGGGGGGTCTCAAACTGGGGGTCACAAGGTAACCACTGACACCTCTTAGCCCCCATTAAATTACACCCCCATTTTAAATGGGGGGGAAGAATCACATTCAGAGGCTTGCTGTGTGAAAGGGGTCACCAATACAAAAAGCTGTAAAGCCACTGAGCTACACCCATACACTACCTCCCTGACTCCAGGGATCAGACCAGCAGAGTGGCCAAGAAAAGCAGGGCACCCTTTAGCAGTTCATGACTGACATTTTACTGAGATTACCAGCTGCGTGAGGGTGGGGCTGCACCAACACACACGTGGCTTAACGACATCTATGCCCCAACACCTGCAGTCATGCCAGAAGGAAAAGATTGAAAGGTGAAACTTGGGGCTGCAGGGCCTAGTGTGGACACTGGGCCATGCACTGAGCTGATGGAGGGGATACTGTGGCTGCAGACAGGTAAATGGAGGTCATGCATCACTCAAGCAGCTGCCAGAAGTCAGAGAAGAGATAGACCAAGGGGAGTAGCGAACTGGACACATGAAGACCCACACGCACATCCAACGGAGAGGAGGAACAGAACTCAAGGCAAACAAGCCAACAACTAGAAGGTGCTGCGGGTTCAGCTCTCTTGCAGATCCCAGTGCAGCCCAGCTTAGCAAGGTGCTGTGTCCTGCTGGGAGAATAGCAGTTTCCCAAGGAATAAGCTAGAAGGGATTACCAGGGAAACGCTATCCAGGGCACCTCCTCTTTTGGGAGCAGGATCCTAATGCAGGGTATACCTGGGTCCCCTTTCCCAAGTCAGGGGGTCCCATGTCCAATGGCGTAGGAATCTAACCCACACTACCCTGGGCCCCCACCTCCCAGAGGGATCCTACCATGCGCTGAAGGAAATCCTCTGCTATGCATTGGACTTACATCATCGTAGACTTTGGTAGACGATTCTATATATGTTGATTTGTCTTTGAAGGTTAAACGCGGAAAAATCCCAGCGACTTTGTTGTCTCGATCCAGCTGTTTATTGACAAGAGCAGGAGTTACAGGGGAGGCAGTACATAATAAAGGCCACCAACCTGTCCCAAGAGGGACCCTCCTGAAAAGGCAGCCTACCTGGGAGGGGAGGCTCCACATGATCACTAAGGGATAGTGTCTATTGTCCACACAGCAGACTATGTAGCTCCCTCCCCCACAAGGCCTTGTGTATCAAGGTCTATCAAGAGGGCAAATTATTAAGCCACAGAATAGTTCCAGCACAACCTAGTGCATCAAAAACTACCTTCACATATCAGGCCTGGATGGGTCTTGGAGGATGGACACACCAGTTATGTGTGAAATACCCTGCGCTCCTGAATCAATCCTTTCGGTCATCAAATGCTCGTGTGCAGAGACCAGATGCACCACCTGCCTTGTGCAAGTGCAGCGTAGACGAGGATCAGTGTGTCTAGCAGTGATGCCCTAGACAGAGAACGCTGAAGATAACTACTTTGATGAATAAGTGTTTTCAGTCCTACATGTCAAGGCTAACTTCCCTAGGATGACCAAAGATCAGTGTCTTTTTATGGAAGCAACGCATCCCTGTGTTAAAGTGTAATTAAAACACACTGATTTTTAAGCATTTTCTTGAATCTCTCTCTATAAAATTGTTCACAGTTTGTCATGTTTGGCACCACTGGGTTTGTGGGAGAACAGGCTTTCGAATGTTACTCAACTCAACCCATTTCCGACGACACTGTATTATCAACATTTCCACTGATGGTAGGACATGGAGCTGGGTGGCAGCAAGTCCCCTGGCCACGGGGCAGAGTGACACCACTGAAATGATGATTCTGTAGATTTTTACCTCCCAGACCTTTCTATCACTAGCTTGCCCATGGGATGCAGTTTTACTACTCCCAGACTAAACAGGAGATGAAGGCAGGCCAGCTGCTTTGAATAACTGTATTGTTTGTGTCATGCAATCCACGGGCAGTTTTCATCAGCACACAACTGTTCCAGACAGACCCCCATCTCTCCAGGTTGCAGGGTCACCGTAACGAATAAGTCACCAGGAGTGAACAGAACCGTCACACTGTGAGCAGAGCGCAGAACAGAACCCAAGTTGCCAAAATCCCATTGCAGTGCTGGGGTGAAATCTATTCATGCAATCCCTCAGCTACGATCCTTGGATGCATGATGCCTACTGGAACCCGGAGAGAGATTCCTCAGGGAGTGGAGTCCTCTCAACAGCAGCCCGAGGCTCCTAGAGCAGATCAGCAACAGCCGACCCTCGACATCTTCACGGAATGCAGCAACACTCACCTCTTCTCCACATCATTTCCCAAAGGGCTACAAAGGAAGCAACTTCAATGGCCCACTCAGAAATCATAGCCCAGAAGTGTGGAGCAAACAGGGACGGATCTCACACTCACTCGCTTCCTGCTTACACTGGCAAGGTGGAGAATTGGGTCTCCTACACACGGCATCCCTTCAGTCTAGTGCATATGTGGCCCACAATGTATTACTTGGGCCGCAGGGGCCGAGTGGCAGGGCAGCAGCAGCTCCAGACCCCCGACCCTGTGGGGCCCACACGGCTGCCCCAGACCCCCAACACTGCACAGCTGCCCCGACCCTGGACTCCCACCACATGGGATGGGCCGGCAGCCCCGACTCCTCCCCATAAGGCAGCGGAGAACCTGGCGGACCCTGGGCATATGGACCAGCCTTTAGCACACAGCTGAGCTGGGCCACAGCTGTGCGCTAATTGGGCCACATGTGGCCCGTGGGCTGAGAACTGCTGGTCTAGTGCAATGAGCCACGCACTTACCCTGACATCCATGACTTTTGTGATTTTCCAGAGGTCTATGAGGAGCCCAATGAAGACGCTGACTTGAACCACAAAATTAGTTTCATTGTCCAGGATGTAGAGAAGGACCACAAGTGACTGAAATACCCCGAAGAACACAGAGCGGACGGAGAGCCCCTCCAGCGACTGCCTGCTGTTCCAGAACTGGATATCTAGGAGCCAGAGAAAAGAGCATAGAGGGAGAACTTCCTGAGCACAGGGGGCCCTTCAGGGGCAGCTGGAGTCCCACTGCAGGGAGGAATTTCCAGCTTTCTCCTCTATCTTATGAAAGGAGCAACGCACAGGTCTACTTGCAAATGCATTTCACTTCCATGAGTGGGAGTGAGTTGTGTTCTATATTCCAGCTGTAGGAAGAAAATGGCCAGCCCAGCTCTGTGCGCCATGAAGGTGGTTCAGATGAACCTGGCTAGAAACCTATCCAGTGTTGGCAAGACACTGACTTTGCCCTCTCCATTATGTTGTGAATACAGACTCTCCTGTGGCCAGTAGATGTATGGCTAGTGTGTGATCATGGGGTCATTATACAGACTGAACTCCCAGCAGCGTCAGAAGCATGCAACTTGCTGCCCACAGACTTTGTAAGGGAAGCACTTGAAGTTTGCAAGCCTCACAAGAGCTGAGGAGAGTCTTGTGAAACTGGTGGCTGGCAGAATGGAGAGTGCTCCTCCTGACCTCAAGCACATTGGTGGTGGGGGTGGGGTGGGGTGTGTGGGGGGAGGAATGGCAAGGAGCAGAGTGCAGAGAGTTAGGGCAGGCAGCAGAGGGACAGGTCAGCTAGTCAGCCGTATGGGGCTTCAGCAATTCAGCACAGGACAGCCTGGGCCCAAGTGACAACAACTGTTTTCCATTTAGTCACATCCATGCTCTTCACCTGCCCCAGACGTTCCTCTTACATTCATGTTGCCACCCCAACAAGGGGCATTGAATAACTCTGCAAAGGCCAATGCAGATCCAGGTTAAACCCCCCCCCTAAGAGGAGTAAGGGCTGGAGCCAAAAGAGGAGATCTTCACTGCACTGCGGAACTTACCATTTTTGAAGGCAAGAAACTCAAATATGCTGTGAACTATGGAAACGACAATGGTCAAAGCCAGCAGATATGGATTGGTCTCCAAAAGAGCAACCTGAAAAGAGAACAAAGATGTGAAGGGCCTATCCTGCCCCTCCGGCCAGGCCTCACCCAAAGGGACCCAGAGAAGGCAATCCAGACAGAACTGAGGGTTTCAGGTGGACAAACAGGAGCCAGTACGTGTGTGGAAAAATAACCCAACCAAGAGATGCATTAGGAGGAACAATTGGGGAAAGCAGAAATGCCAACAGATTTCAGAGGCACAGGAAACAGGAAGTTACATTACATCTAAGTGTATGGGATACTGTGGGTACTCACCCAGGGACTGAGCAAGGCCCGCTGTGTTCTAGTTTGAATTAATCTTTCTTGAAGATGTATGACCAGAATTGCACACAGCCTTCTAAGTGAGGTCTAACCAGTACCTTATACAATGGCATTAATAGTTCTCTGGACGTACTGGAAATGCCTCGCCTATTATCCTAGCATCGCATTTGCCTTTTTCCACAGCCACGTCACACTGGTTGGTGACTCAGCCATCCTGTGATCGACCCACATACACAGGCCTCTCCCCCCGCCCCCCATCGCTTCTAACTGATGAACCCCCAGCTTGTAGCACAGATTCTTATTATTAAACTAAGTGCATGACCTTGCACTTTGTACTATCGAATTTCATCCCATTTCTGTCACTCTAGTCTTCAAGGTCATCCAGTTTGGACGGAGCAGGAGGGCTTGCATCCCACTGCCAGCTCCCCAGAGCCCCACTGATTTAACAGTTGGGGGAGTCCTGGCCTGTCTTGAGCTAGGGAGACAAGATCCAAGAGTAAATCTGGTGACGGTTGACACCATTTCGACAGAGCACCTTTCAGAGCAGAACAGCGCTGACTACGCTGGCCTCTGTTTCCTCAGCAACAATATCCTGGGGCCTGTCCTGTTGTACCCAGTCACAGAAGGCACAGATAGGAAAAGAAAATGGAAAGGGATCCCAGATGGTGGTTATGTCTGGGCCAAAGGAGAGGGATCAGTAGGCCATTTGGGAATGTTCTGAAAAGTGCCTGAATGACTTAGGGGCCTAAGATGCATTTTCAGAAGTGACTTTGCCATTTGGGGTTCAGGCTCCTCAGTCACTCTTACTGCAGCAGCTCAGGTCTGGCTATGTTAAAATTACGCTGACAGCATGAAATGAGGAGCTGTTGGAAAGTCAGGCCAAGACAGGACTGGATGGAGGGGGACAGACCAGGAGTGGAGAGGTACATTTGGGAGTCGTCCACATAGGGACAGCAGTTGAAGCTCTGCGAGTGGATGAGACTGTGGTCAGAAAGGATGGAGAGGCACGAGCCTAGGGCAGAGCCCTGCGGGACTTCTACGGACAGTGGCAGAGAGAGGGACCCACCAAAAGCAAAGCTGGAGAAAACCCACCCAGAGGAGATCTGTCAAGGCTGTCTAACCTTTACAGAATCCTGCTCCTCATCAGATTGCTCGTACAAATCCTCGCCCAGGAAGTGCCATGGGGACTTGGTGCTCTGCGCGGCATAGAGCTGCCAGCGCCACAGCGAGAGTGGGCAGAAGGAGAGGCGGAAAGGCAGCCGCTCCACTGTCTCGTTGATGGGGAAGTAATCCTTCTGCAGGTTCCAGTAATCGTTGAAGTAGAGGATGGGGTAGTAGTCACCACTGACTGCATCAAACTTCACATCTGCAGCAATGGGAGAGAGCGCAGAGACAGGCCTGAGAGTGCAAACAGGGATGGGGATAGCACAAAGAAAGCTACCTTCATGCACTCGGACAGATGATGAGGGAGACCCACCTCATCCTGCAACTACAGAAACCATCCTAGACCAGCACCAGCAGGGAACCCCAGACCAGCAACTGCTTCTGTACAGCTGGCTGCACATGGAGCTTGAACGTCCCGGCCTTCCCTCAGGAGAAAGATGCCAACTCCTGCTGCATACAGGCTACTCTGAGCACTAAGCGACTGCCAGAGTGAGATGGAGGGGGGTCTTGCTTTTCCACAGAGGAATGGGAGAATATAGCACTGTTCTCTTGGTGCCCAACTAGGTACAGCATTGTCTTGCAGAGCTCAAACCCATTCCCTCTGTGTATATTACTGACCAAGCTCAGACTCAGGTATTAAAAGCAGTCTGACAGCATCCAATTAACACCCTCTGGAAACTAGGCCATTTGCAGAATTCCAAAATATCAAACTGGCTTCTGGGGAGTTTATGGTGCCAGCTATTTTCTTCGTGATTTGAATCTCAAGCTGATGGATAGTGCCAGTCTAACAACGCTGGAGACGGATGTTCATTTAGCCACAGAACGGGTAGTGCGTGGGGAGCAGCAGGGTAAGTCTGCCACATACGTCCTTCCCTGACAAAGTAACAGAGTCCTTACTTAGGGGGCCACCTGGTGAGAGTTTAAGCTCCATGACCTATTCAGTCCTGGGTTGCCACTGAGACAGGCAACACAGGGGCCCAATTACAAGGGTGAATTGGTTTTGTTTTGTTTTTTGTGCGCTGTGAACACCTGCCTCTTAGATGCTGCACTGAAGCCATTAACTCACTTCCCGTAAGTAGGCTTGGCGGAATTCAATTTGCATTTTTAAAAATAATTTTGACAGATATCAATGCTTATTTCTTTAAGCGTTTATCCAATTTTTACCTCTTTTTTCACAGTTGCAGGATATTATGGAGGGAGGTGTTTGACAATTATTTAATGCCAGACGTTGAGATTAAGAAGTTAAAGGTCCCTAAAAAGGTGCTCTGCTCTAGTTCTGCTAATGCTGGCATTTAACACCGTCTTATGCACATTACGGTTGGACTCAAGTTTTCAAGCAGCATTTCTCTTAATTGATGTTGATAGGTAGGCAAAGTATCATTGATGGAAATAGTCTTGTTGTGTGTGTGTGTGTGTGTTGAAATCAGTGTTTACCAACATTTCCTGCTAAAAGTCCAATCCTTCCAGCCTACTCACAAGGCCATGAATAGACGGTAACAATTTAGTTACTACCAACTCAGAGGAATTTATACTACTGGACTAGAGGGAAAGTCTCCAATATTCCATTCCCCAAACCCTCAACTGCCCAATCCACAAGTATTCTGAAGAAAATAAGCTAGTCCAAAGCAGACAAAACCAGCTCCACTCGCATGCAATTACTACATTCCAACAAGTGCCCCAAACTGGGCAAATAACAGAGGAAAACTCTGCAGAGAACTGTGATGGAGGAGATGGCAAGACCAGCTATAAGAACCAGACAGATCAGCTCTGAAAAGAGTTCTTCGAGCAAAAGCACACGTTTCAAAATGGCATCTCAGAGAATGGGAAGTGCTGGCATATCCCAAATTCTTACATTGGTCCAGAGGCGGTGGCACACTACCCTTCACCCAGGGAGTATGATCGTCCACTATGTTGATGGTGAGATTAGGGTGCCAGTGTGAGATCACCTCTACAGGGCCGAAGTCTTCTGCTCTCTGCAACAAGAACACAAAGTCACATTTGGTACAGGGGTGCTGGGGCATTTCACTGCTCTAGCAATAGCAAGAGGGCACCACGTATACAAAAACATCCAATGCAGCTCATTAGATTTGGAACTGTAGGTAATTTTGGATTTGGTCCTGGGGAAAGGATGCACAGATAAAGGCACTGGACTTCCACAATGCAGCTAGAGAGACCACCTGACAGGGATGGAAGGACCTGATGGGTTTAGGACCATGAGGGAGGCAAAGGGGAAGACAGTTTCATCTAGATCTCGGACAAACATCAGCAGATGTAGATAGATTAGAGGAGATAAACTTGGAGGAATTCTGCGTCATTGTGCAATGCACAATTTTGTAGAAATTAATGTGTGCGCAGAATTTCCTTTCCCACACAGAAATGAGCTGCAGTGCTAACAGCCACCACTAGGGGTCACTGGACATGGCAGAGCCCAGCTCACACATAGAAGACACTGCTAGAGGGAGGGAGAGGGAGAGGGAGCTAGAGGTTCCTCACAGCTGCAGTTCCTGGGACCGAGCATCAGGCTGTTTCTCCCTCTGGATCCCTGGGCTTGGGGGTGGGGTGGGAATGGGGAAGAGGAAGGTGGGTGTCTGGGCAAGGGGGGAGTCTTGCAACTGGGCTCTGGGAGGGGAGGGGTTGTGGGTGTCTGGCCCCCCTGGCTGGACTCTGGGGGGCAGAGAAACAGGAACTGGGTTGTCACAGGGGTTTCTTGAACTCTCTACTCCTGGGGGAATTTGTGTCTGTCTGTATTGTTACAAACATACTTGCTGACAGGTATTTTGAAATAAATTACCAAAATAATTGAAACTGGTGTGATTATATAGTGTTAGTTTGACAAATAAAATGTGTCGAATTTTGCAGAATTTTAAAAGATTGTGTGTAGAATTTTTAATTTTTGGCACAGAATGCCCCCATGAGTATAAATTGTACAAGTCAGCTAGATGGAGAAGGGCACAAGTAAATTCATGAATCTTTTACACATCAAAACTAGGAGATTTTTTTTACAATTTAAAACCCATAAGAACTCGATTTGTTCTGCTAGGTTTTAGGTAGCAAGTGTCTTCATAATGCTAGTTACTAACCCTTCCAAAGGTGCTGCTTTATTTCCGAACCAGGTCTGGAAAAATCACTTCATAGGCCTTTGGCTCCATGTCTCTTTCACTTCAGCCAATCAACCCCTTCAACCGTCCATCAGTTTTTCCTCTCCTATGGGCTTTTTTGTGTCTTGTGTTTTTTCCCATCTTTGTTCTCCTCCAGCCAGGAGGGAGCGAGAGATTAACACAAGTACAGAAGAATGACCAGACTGGGACAGGCCAATGGTCCATAGCCCACTATCCTGTCTTTCGACAGCGATCAGCAGCAGAGGGAGTGAACAGAACAGGGCAATTTATTGAGGAATCCATTCCAGCTTCCAGCAGTCAGAGGTTTATGGTTTATAGCACCCAGAGCTTGGGGTTGTCAGCACCAGCCAGTCACAGACAGGCAAATGAGGATTAGATCAGACCAGACCACAACTGGCAAGGTGGCCTCTCATAATGCTTCTCTGCAGCTTACAAGGCTGCATGAGGCTGCAAATCAGCAGCACCTGTGATCCAGTCTGGCACCCCGCAGTAAATAGCACTGGGTTGTCCTGGGCCCAGAGAACACTCAGAACAGCAACACACATGCCTTAGGGGTGAGCGTGCCAGGTCTGCCCTTTGCAATACAAGGGCAAGAGGAAGCCCTCTGTAGTTGGTTTCTACTTCTCTATCATACTCAGATTTGTACCCATTTTCAACAGAGGGTTTAACTGGGCTCCCTTTCTGAGTTAACCCGTTAACAAAGTTCTTCCTGGGACCCTTCTCCTCCTCAGTCACAGACTGCTCTGTCACAGGACTGGAGAGCTGAAGTGAAGAGGGAAGTTCCACAGGAGAGACAGAAGGGGAAGTGATAGCAGAAGCACAGGTATGGGAGCAGGAAAAGGTAGTGGAAACAGAGCCAGGGAGGTCAGAGTCCCCCAGTGTGATCGTTGGACAAAGGGGTGAAGGAAAACCTTGTATCAATACATCAGAGGGAGAACAAGGTAACAGTTCATTAAAGAGAAGGAGCAAAGAATTCCACAGAAACATTTCCGCAGTACCAAGGATCAAGGAGTGTGAACCAACAAACATCAAGGGAACATTTTGGACTTATTCACTGCTGAGTTTAAGTTCTACGTCCCACTGGTTGGGAAAAGCATTAACCCACAGCAAACAAAGGGATATAGAGAGGATTTAAAAAAAACAAACTGATTTCTTAAATTATCAATCCACTTGTAGCAAAGCTGCTAATTCCCCGGGTAATGACACCCGGGATATAGCAAATTCTGCAGACGTCCAGGTTTTGCTAGGGAGTTAAGATGTACTTTGAAATGTCTTTACCATGTGTTTTACAAGTCAATTTGCTTCATGGCCTCCCTGCGAAATGCTGTTGGCCAGTGTAATCTCTCCAACACCCACCCCAGCAGAGACCCTGACCATCCTTCCCATTCTCTTGAAGTGGAAGTTAGTACCTGACTGCAGCAAAGTCTAAACGTCTCTCCAAGCACAAAGATGCACCTCGGTGTGGAAGCAAAGGAGAGAGAAAAGCCAGGGCCTCACTGAACGAGGAAAGCGGTTCATTACCTTTATCATTTCTGGATCTGCTTCCGTCTCCCCCGTCAGAAGATTCTTGGTTTTTTGGAACCGTCGACGTTTATATTTATTTATCACTAGAAGGAAAAACAGGCAGGTGTGAGTAACGCTGAATTCTTCCGCTTATCAGTAACACTCTCTGCAAGAGGCAACCGTCCAAAACAGATCCGCTTCAAGCTTCCTGAGCTCATGACTTGGGACATAAAGTGGACCACTGACCAGCTGAATAAAAAGCATCAGTTCTTGGCACTTCCTGAACATCCTTCCTTCAAACTGGTAAAACTAACCTGTCCCTATTTTATAACACCCCTCTTCTGGCCTCCTTTCCCAGAATCACAGCTGCAATGGCAAGAAAGTTAACAAACATTAGCAAACATCAATGCTGCTGCATAAATTAGCCAGCAAAAGGAACTACTCCTTTGCTATGGACACTTCCTCAGAGAGTCAGAGACCTCAGATCACCACCACTGCCAGAAGGATATTGGGGTAGAGCACATGTGGGTTTAGATCAGTGTTTCTCAAACTTTTGTACTGGTGACCACTTTTGCACAGCAAACCTATTAGTGCGACCTTATAAATTAAAAAAAACCCACTTTCTTTTGTATTTAACACTGTTATAAATGCTGAAGGCAAAGCAGGGTTTGGGGATGGAGGTGGACAGCTCACAACCCCCCCCCCATGTAATAACCTTGTGACCTCCTGAGGGGTCACGACCCCCAGTTTGAGAACACCTGGTTTAGATTTATAGGCTCTCAGTAAATTAATATAAGAAAAGCATCCAATGGGGACATAATAGCTTCTTAAGAACATAAGAATGGCCATACTGCGTCACACCAAAGGTCCATTTAGCCCAGTAGCCCGTCTACGGACAGTGGCCAATGCCAGGTGCCCAAGAGGAAATGAACAGAACAGGTAATCACCAAGTGATCCATCATGTCGTCTATTCCCTGCTTCTGGCAAACAGACACCATCCCTGCCCATCCAGGGCTAATAGCCATTTGAACTCTGTTATATTCTTGGCCTTCACAACATCCGCCGGCAAAGAGTTCCACAGACTGACTGTGGGATGTGTGAAAAAAAATTCTTTTTGTTTATTTGAAACCTGCTGCCTATTACTTGCATTTGGTGACCCCTAGGTCTTGTGTTATGAGAAGGAGTAAATAACACTTCCTTATTTACTTTCTCCACACCAATCAGGATTTTACAGACCTGAATCATATCCCCCCTTAGTCTCTTTTCCAAGCTGAAAAGTCCCAGTCTTATTAATCTCTCCTCATACGGAAATCCTCTGATTCCCTGTATTACACAGGGCTTCACCTAGTTACCCCGGCATCGAGCCCAACGGCTTGTTTGGCTAAAGCACACCGTCCAGAAAGGCAGCCAACTGGAGAATCTGCCCCTTCCCTTGGCAGTTTGCACCCATGGTTAATCACCTCAATGTTAAATTTGTGCCTTACTTATAATAAAACTGTCTGGCTTTAACTCAGTAGCAGCCTTGCATATTTCAAAGATGGTCTCTGCAAAAGCCACATTGTGGAGATTTCTATAAACCTCACTGAGATTATGGTCAGATGACATTCTACCTAGCTTCATGTTACATAACAAAAGACAACCACATTCCCATCCTACGCGGCACGACACACTCCCTTTCCAACAAAAATTGCACCCACCCACTTCTGATTCATAGTGCATTGCTTTTCTGTAACCTTCTAGGATCACCCCAACTTCTCCATGACTTCTCAGAAATAAGTTTCACTTACCATCCTCCAGAAGCCAACTCCTAGATCTGTTGATGCCCATCTGTTCAATTTTTTTTTGTTTTGTTTTTTTAAAAACACAAACCTGTCCCTTTCTAAAGGGCATTTATTCAAATTCGTATAATAAAAATAGACAGAGTTTAAAGCCAGA